>NC_083617.1:25293234-25999484 GCF_963584025.1 Labrus mixtus
AAAACCACCTGAGAGGCTATTTTTACGTCATTCCGGTAAGTAGAAGGAAAACGCCTCCCTTTATGAGAGCGAATAACTTCAACTCATTCATAATTTGACTTTTGACCCCCGGTTACGGCGGCAACCTTCCCAGTGTTACGGTCTAAATGAGTGACACGGCTGCTGCACACAAGATGATGATTTTTCATTGATACTTATGGTCTTGGTCCTGCCTTGCCTTGGTCTTGGTCTCGATCCCTAAATGTCTTGGTCCTGTCTCGGTCTTGCAGCACTCTGGTCTCGGGTGTGTCTTGGTCTCGTTAGTGTGGTCTCGACTACAACACTAGTTCAGGGCTCAACCTTTGCAGCATGCTCCGGACTATCTTACCCCTCCTGCTCTCTCTCTTCATGCCCTTCTTATATGAGACAAAACATTTCTGCATCCACGTTTCTGTCTTTTCCTAAAGCTGTCATTCAATCAGAAGACTTTCAGTGTTCAGCCACAGCAGGAGAACATCTTTTATCTGTCGCCCTAATAACTCAAAAAAAGATCTTAAGGACACTCAAGGAAAGTACAGTATGTACCTTTGCAGAATCATAGCTCGAGTGTAAGAATATCAACCGAGAATATCGTCAGAATTCCCCTCAAGGCAGCAGAGCAGAATAAATGGGCCACCGGCACACAAAGTGTCCGTAGCAGATACAGTGTAAAAATAAATGCATGAAGCCAGCGGAGCCTCAGAGAAGCAGAAACTGTAGGTTGTGTTCTGGCAGGCTGATGCAAGACAGAAATATGGGCAGAGCTCCAGATAAAATGTCCCCACACACTGTCCCAGTTAGACTGCAGCACAATGATGAAGGAGGAAACTATCGCACACCGCTCCACTAGCTCGTCTGATGTCAAACCTGCGTTACGACAGCATTTTACAGAGCACAGATTTTCTTTAAGAGCACACAGCAGGGCCTTCAACCCAGCTCAATAGGCGGTTCAATAAAATTAACATTGATTATGATGATTCAGTACACTTCTTCTATTGATGCCAAATTAGTGAAGAGAAAATAATTTTGGATTTAAAGATGCAATATGTTGAGTTTTTACTCTAAAATATCAAATTAATTAAAAATGGACTAAACCTGTGTTGTTGTTTTTTGTTGAGTACTTAAATACTTAATTTGATAGTTGTAGTGTCCCTTGTCTTATGACATGTTTACCGTTGCCATGGAAACCCCAGATGTTACGTCAAAGGCCGCTACATAAGGAACCGTGAGCTGCTGCTGAAAGCTGCCGTACTGTTGCTGTATGAGCTGTTGTGATAAAAACGTCATGTTGATTATACTCGGATACATTCGTACACTCGTCGGTAAACATATTCTCTTCCTCAGATCAGTTTCACCAGCTCGTCTAGACTACGGTCAACTTGGATTTTGTTTTCATCAGGGGGTTGATGTGGGGGGTGGAGTAGCAGAGAGAATCACTCCCATGATTCCCCGTTAGCCTTGTCATTGTTTTGATTGAGAGGCCCCTGGTGGTGAAGTTTACATACTGTGCGTTTATTTAGATTCAGGAGGGACATGATGCAAACTAAGTTATTATCGCATTATTGAACAAGGTTATTGCACGCCAAGTTTTTTTCTCATATCGTGAAGGCTTACTTAAAAACTGAACCATGGGGCACCATGTGGACATGACAGTGGACAGAATCAGAAACCGGGGGGAGAGAGAGAGAGAGAGAGAGGAGAGAAAGAGAGAGAGAGAGTGGGGTGGGGTTTGATTCAAACCTGGGCCGCCTGCTCTTGAGGACTTAAGCCTCCGTATGTTGGGCGTGTGCACTAACCACTAGGCTACCGGCCCCCTAAAGACTCATTTTTAACATTGCGTAATTTATGTGGATAATCAAAAAAGTCATTATAGAAAATATTATTATGATCATATTTTGTGTTAAATCACCCACTCCACTCTTACTATGGGTTTTAATCCAAGTTAAAGTGTGCCAAATCCACGCACGCACGCCGAAGAACACATCTGGCCTGTAAGAGACCCAGAGTAGGACACCGCCAGCTGGCTAACATTCAACTTTTCACCCCCTGGGATCAGTTCTCCCACAGGCCAAATATGGAAGAGACGCGTCCCTCCATCTACCCCAACGGGACTGCACTACACACGCACACACACGGAGGCATGCACACACATCGAGACACACACACACACACAGGCACACGCACAAACACACACACGCACACACACACACAAAAACACACGCACATACAATAGGAGCAAAAGCATTAGCCTTATGTGGTCACATGTGGCTGATGGTTAAGTCAAACAGCACATCTATGGTCGCTATGGAGACCACAGACTGTGCGTGTGTGTTTGTGTGTGTGTGGATCTGTGAGTTTTGGATTTGAGGAATATCCCTCTCCCTCCCTTCACCATGACAACAGAGAGAGTTCAGAGGTCAGAGCAGCGATGGTTAATCCAGTGGATCATCCTGAAGACTGGCTGAGAGAGAGAGAGTGAGCCGGAGAGTGGGCGAGAGAGGATCTTTGTAGTGCAGAGAGAGAGAGATAGAGAAAGGGGATGGGCTCAGATAAAAGAAATGTGGGCGAGTGATCAGGAGAATGAGTGTGAGTCCTTGAGCAGCGCTTTGTCCTTTGTTTTTTTTTTAAATAAAATTTAGCTGTTGTTTCGACATTTGATGTTTGCACACAAAAAAAGAACACATCCACGAGTAAGACGGAGCTGTAGCATGATAAAAGAACTACAATGACCACAATCCCAACACTCACTATGTTAACATGCACAGTTTAATTGAGCTAGGCCATTCAATTGGATGACTGTCCTTGTCCCCGATTACAAGCACCGGGGGAAAATCGATTTATCGACAGAATAGGTCTGACTTCGGTCCAGTAGGTGGCGTTATTTCCACCTTTAGCTAGTAACTATTTGACCATCTTCTGGTTGACCTACTACGTCACATACTAAACAATCCAAACAACATATAGTACTTCAACATGTTTAACTCCTTCAGGTGACACAACATAAACTGTGTCTCCTCGTGTGTCCAATAAATCGTTGTTTTCGCTCCAGCACTCGCCCCTTTGAAACCTTTGTTTTGTGTTCTACTCGGCTTTCTTCGGTGCTCGAACTGTGGAGCATGCTCAGAACGCTGAGTGACACCAGGTGTTTGAATGAGGTGTTTATATGCAAGAGGAAATCGACCACCAACCGCATCATCGAGGTGTGTTAGTCCGACTTTGAGAAATTGAACTTGCGATTTCAGCTGACTAACATGTTAACAAGGATTTTCATTTTAGGGCGATTTCACATTAGGCACGATCGCTCCCCCCTCCCCCCCTGGTCTGTGTTCACATTAGTAACATTGTTCCATGCCCGAGTACACCTGTGTATGTACACACTCCGATACAGCAGGTGGCAGTTTGCACATAGTTGGTTTGCAAATCCGCCAAACAGCAGAAAGAAGAAGAAGCAACCATGGCAACCACTCGCAGTCTGAGTCAATCCTGCTAACTGCGGATGTTTTAGTTATTTCTGAGACGCCAACAACGACCCTCTTTCTACTTCTACATCTACCGTGCAGCTCAGAGGATGAAACCGGCCCGTGCTGCGAGGATACAAAGGTTTTAGAAGTGACACGAGCCGTTTAAAATTATGTCATATGTCCACTTCCTTGTTTGATGTTGGAAAGATGCTGTGCTAACGTTGTTGTTGCCTCAGTGGTTCAACACTAACAGATACTCTGTCGAGTATTTGAGGCTGATTAAGTAAACATAGGAGCGATCTGTTCAACTGTAGAGACCGTGATTCAGCCTAACAAGATATTGATTAGTGATCGATTAAACATGGACGCTGTGATGAAGGAACGCACATGTTCCACCTGTTATGGATTGCTGCTCCCTTCAGGGCACACATATTGATACATCGAGGATTTATTCATACGTTTATTCAAATGGGATTTTCATATTCACAGATTCAACTGATAACGTTGAACACATAAGACCTAACAGAGATAATACAGTGGAGGGATGAATGGAGGGATGGATGGAAGGAAGGAAGGAAGGATGGTTGGATGGATGGATGGATGGAAGGAAGGAAGGAAGGAAGGAAGGTTGGATGGATCGAAGGAAGGAAGGAAGGAAGGAATGAAGGAAGGATGGGTGGATGGATGGATGAAAAGAAGGAAGGAAGGATGGTTGGATGGATGGATGGATGGAAGGAAGGAAGGAAGGATCGAAGGATCGAAGGAAGGAAGGAAGGAAGGAAGCAAGGATCGAAGGAAGGAAGGAAAGAAGGAAGGAAGGAAAGAAGGGTGGATGGGTGGCTCTCCTCTAGTGACACACCTCCAACCCCCTTCCCCTAGTGTTCCCACAAAAGAGTCGGGTGCAAGCAGCGGTCAAAATTGTTCTTGTCTCGAGCTGCATTGTTGTGTTAGCATGCTAGTGTTAGCGCTCTTTAGTTAGCTTGTAGCTTCACATTGCATATAAAGTTACACAGAATGACCATGATCTAAAAACTCTTACTAACATCCAAATAATCAGTGAGTATGTTCTTCTTCTTCTCTCTAGTCCTTCACTAAAACAGTTTTTATACACAAGGGGAGGAGCCGGCCGTCACGTCCATGTAAACACAGCTCTGACAACAACACAGCCAGCGGGACTCGAGCTTCTCACTCATTGTCGACAGTCATGACTCAGACACATTTACACAGGATAGACTGGATTTATGATGTATATATGTGGAACATGTCACACTTTCTGCCTTTAAAGTATCTGTGAAAGTGTGAGAAACTGTGTCTTTGTGAGAACAAAGCTGACAGAGTTTAATTGGTGTAAAAAAACACTGATATGAGTGCAGTTCTTGGTTCTTTTACAGAAGATTCATTTAATTTATGGAGTCTTAACAGGCTTTATTCTGATATGTTGAAATGGTGTCTAACTCCATTTTATTTTCTGAAAAAAATATATATTTTATGAGTGCAGGGAGTAGAAATTCAGTGTTTTCAGATTTTTTACATAATAAGGCTGAGAGTGAATAAAAACACATTTTGATCGCGCTCAGATCCTGCAGGATGACGTGCGTGTTTAACTATGTGTGCGTAAACGTACGGACAGTTTGTGTTCAGGTTACAGAGAGAACTTTCTCTGATTTAATTATGCAGATTTTAGATAAATATTTCAATAATGTGTGTGTGTGTGTGTGTGTGTGTGTGTGTGTGTGTGTGTGTTGGATGACTGCATGTGTGAGTCTGATTCGATTTTCAAGTTCTTGCGTAACGTCCAGCGTGATGTAATTTAGTGAACTCAAGTAAAGCATATATAATGTGCATGGATGTGTGTGTGTGTGTGTGTGTGTGTGTGTGTGTGTGTGTGTGTGTTTGCTAGGGTGAAAACATGAGTGTGTGCATGTTGCGTTTAAAATGTGTAACTGGATCCTCGGATGTTCTGTGAGTTATCGTCATGTAATTCTTCAGCCTGTAACTCCGTCTGTGTCTCTCACCATGTGTACGAGGATGCTCTCTCCCGTGGGGTCGATGGCGAGCGCCTCGTCGTACAGGCCTTTAGCTTCATCCAGTTGGCCCCGCAGCTCGGCCAGGCGGCCCCGCTGCAGCAGCACCGAGTGAGAGTTTGGGAAGAGCGCGCTGGCCTCGGCGATGCAGAACTGGGCCTCCTTTAGACGACCGTCAGCCATGAACAACTCACCTGAAGGAGGAGGCGGAGGGAAGGGAGAAAGGTGAGAGGAAGGAAGGGATAAGAGCAGGTAGGATGGATGGTGAAGGTAGAAGGAGGGAGTAAAAGGAAGGATAAGAGGTACAAGATGAAGGGAGGGAAAGACATTAACCTCCTCAGATTTGAGTTTTTGTTTTTACTTTCTCCAAGCTGTTTTGGATAAGTGGAAGCTGATAAGAACAAATAATGAGTTCTCTTTGAACATGAGGCACTTTTATGAAAGCTTCCCTCAGATTAGTTTTACTGCACTGTACACAATCAAGCCATCAGGGTGCAACACCATCAGTCCCTGATCACTGAACATTGCTCTTTGAAAACTAAACTGCAGCTGACGCAACAAAACTAAAGACTTGGCTCTCACAAAATCAGTTCTTCCAGCTGTGTTATCTAGCAGTTCTTCTGCTCCTGCATGAAAAATAAAGAAGTCCTCAAACAACCACGTCCTTAGCTGAGCCTCTTCTTGTGTTTAGTGACACAAGTTGGTTTGCATATGAACTAACAAACTTTATTATTATTATTACGTAACACAAATAAAACAGCAGAATCGAAAATAATTTCATGTTCATCCACTTTTGTCTCTCAGACTGATGTGGAGTCATTTGGTTCCCATCTGTTTATTACACTGATCAGCGTATTTATTGTTTTTCTCCCTGGTTGTTTTTCTCCCTGGTCGTATTCATAGAATACTGTCTCAGTCTAACTTTCAGTCGACTTAACGACAGGCTGAGAGCTGGAGCTGAGGCAGGTTTTAAGACTCCTGACAAACTGTTACACCACGGTCGCCTGTCAATCATGTCAGCTACACGCCTTATTGTGAATAACTCTTATCCTTCATCAAATCAAAACTGATGAGTCATCAAAACATTCACCCCGTACAGTGTGTGTCGATCGAGACATGAGCTAATCAGACCTATTTGGTTTTTTGAACCAGGCTGTAAACATGTTAATCTCTGCTGTAAAAACATGATTTTTAGAATGGGTGTGTATGTGACTTCCTGTGCTTCTGCAGCCAGCCTCTAGTGGACACTCGAGGAACTGCAGGATTTTGCACTGCCACAGTGGCTTTGTCTTTCAACACTGGAGGTTGCAGTTTGGAAAATCTTCACAAAAAGTTGCTTATTTTATTTTCCTTCCGGGTGTCTTGCAGCCAATCTCAAGTGGACACTCGAGGAACTGCAGTTTTTCTGCACTTCGGCATTGGCTTCATTTCGGAGGTTGCCGCTTGCTCACATCCAACAGTGAGCACGTTGAAACCAATGCACTGAAGATGACATTCAAAACTTTAGACAGGAAACCTTTTAATTTTCACTCCAGAAATATTTTTAGGAAGTATTCTACAGAATGAAGAATGAGAGACACAACCCCGAAATCATAATGTCCACATATGATGACACAGGGTCACAGGAGCCTGAGAGTGAGACATTACTTATCTGTGAGCTTTAAGTTAAACGTAATTTAGGCAACTTGTGCAGCTCACACACACACACACACACACACACACACACACACACACACACACACACAGCTTGAAAGAGAGTGTGGGAGTTGATGCAGTGCCTGGGAAGTCCTGAAAGTCTTGCCTAAATATGGACATCACAAAGTGAAGCTGCCTTTGTGTGCTGCTGAGGACAAAGCCCAGAGACACACACACATATACACACACAATTACGCCTACTAGCAAGCTGCTGTCCAATGAAGCAGGGACACAGATCTGAAGGCCCCGCCCCTGACGCTGGAGTTCACCAATATGTGGACGGGATTCCGACGCAGGGAGCCGTCAATCATTCTCAAAAGTGAACGCCAGGTCTACAATATTCAGCAGCCCCTGTGTGTGTCCTTCTATGTGTGTGTGTCTTTCCCGTGTGTTTGTTTACCTGTGTGTCATGGATACACAGATGGGAAACACTGAGCGCATCGTGCTCGCTCTGAGATGAAAAAATACATTTCTGGCTCCTTTCATGACTTCACTTTGTTGGAAATGATCCAGTGAACGCTGTCTGGTTATGTAAGCACGCTTCCTGCTGCTCACCTGAGCTCTAAGATAAAACTGTCCGCTCACTGCGTTGATGCAGATCCTCCGTTTATACGCTCACAGGTTATCTTACATTTATGAAAAAGTTACTTGGATCCAGGTAAGATGCAGAAAAACTTTTTCCTGCATTAAAGCTCAGAAGTTGATAACAGTACCACTTTTAAATGATCTTCTACAACAACCATTAAAACTATGATTCAGTCAGAGCTCTGCTGCCAGGCTTGTGACTAGAAGAACATAGAAGGTTTACAGATGATGTCATAGGACACCAAAACTATTGAAACACCCCCCAAAAGCTTTGAGAGATTAACAGTCCATGTCACGCCTTAAAGGTGACATATTCTCCTCCTCTTCAACCAGTTTAAATAAGTCTCAGAGCTCCTCAAAACATGTCTGTGAAGTGTCTTGTTCTAAATCCACTCTGATCCTGTATTTGATCATGTCTATAAACCCCTCTATTTCAGCCCTGCTCAGAAAAGGCTGTTTCTGTGTCTGTACCTTTAAATATGTAAATGAGCTGTGTCTGACCACGCCCCCTCTCTGGAAGGGCTTGGGTGTCTCAGGCTTTCTCGCTCCATGTCCTATTGTTTACGGTGAGAAGGCAGACTCAGAGGGCAGAACAAACACCTAGCTGTGGGAGTGTCACCCACCTGGGGGAGGGGCTACTGCCCTTTGTGATGTCATGAAGGGAAAATCTCCAAACGGCCTGTTTGAGCACACATTTTCTGAAAAGTGGAGCAGGCCAAAGACGGAGAGGATGGACTTTTCTCACAGACTAGAGACACATATTAGTGTTAGAGAAACATGGTGAAGTGTATTTTACATAATAAGTGACCTTTGAAGCAGTATTGAAAATGTAATTAAATGATTCCTTAACTTTTGGTGTTATTACTCACGTTTTAGCGGTTTCTTGTGCTTGCTTTCAAATGCCTGTTTTGTCTGCTATTCATTTGATTTCTTGGTTTTATTGAACAGTTTCCACACTTGTTTTAATTCCATCTTATATACAGTTAATAAAGTTAAGTATCCCCATTCCAAAGACTTCGCTCTGTGTGTATTTTTGAGGCCAAACGAGGATGTGAGTCTGACGGAGGAAGTGACCGATGAGAGGAGGAATGCTGGGAAGGAAAAATCTCTGCTGTGCCCTGAGTTGAAGGACACACCCCAGTCACTCAGAGTTTAATTCAAATCAGTGAGTGTGTCCTGTTTTCTCAGCAGGGATCAAAGGTGGTACGCAAAAAATAACCTCCAAGTTACAGTAAAGCCACGGGGGACCAGACCCCCCCCCCCCCCCCCATCATACTCTGGTATGCTTGTTGCATCACTGTTCTGCTCTTTGGATTCCTGTTCTCATGCCTCGCACACTGCTGCTGCTGAGATGATGGCCCGAGCTTGTTTGTGAGGAGTGGCTTCCTCTGTCGGACTGAGGCTGCAGGCTGGAGCTGATAACTGCATGCATCACTGACCATCTGACCTTAATAGCACAGAGGCCACATGTATGCAGGTACGGCGTGCAGCGACAGAAGCTATGCAAACGGTTTTTAGTATTTTAAATTGTTCAAAAATGTTTGAGAATACAGAAAACGGCTGCAGCAGTCACATTAAAGTAGTGTCACACACATGACAAGTTAGCAAAAGGATCATCTCTAGCTGAAAATGTTCTGTTGTGTAACATTTCTTTCGATGTTATGACACAGAATTTCCAGCCATTCATATAACAGCGAACCACCGAAGTGAATATCTGCGACTGCACTGCTTAAAAAATGTGTGCTTACATCAGTGAATTTTCCCCAGAGATTGAAATCCAGCTGAGCTCATAATCAGGTCAGTCAGGCTTCACAGCCTGCGATGAGGAGATTTTTATTTAAAAGTTATCATCACATATTGAAATTTGATTCTACTTTAATCTGGATTAGTCTAAGGAGGTGAGGTCATCTCCACTGAGGCCAAACTATCGGGGTATGAGCAACAACAAGCAGAAACTTCTGGGTGTGATAAATGAACACAACTTTAACTTTATGTACCCAAACTGCAGTTCCTCCAGTGTCCACTAGAGTCTGTCTCCTGCAGTGAGTCAGTCCTCATAGAGCTTTACATCCTGGTACTAAAACAGTTTGGGTCTGTAGATCTCATTTCTCTCTTCAACTGTACGGGCTGAATGTTTATACAACTCACCTGTTTACATTATATTAAGGCTTAAAGTAGAATTAGGGGGCGTGGCCTCTTTGACAGATGGGAGCTGCTAGCTGTATGCTAGGTGTCACCTCAGCTAATTCAGTCCCTGACCTTTAACCTCTGAGCCCTTGCAGGTTTTGCAGTGAGTGTAACAAATGAAACAATTTGGTTGGATTGGTTATCCTTTCTTACCAGCCTGAAGCCAGATCCGTTCCAGTGTGGTCCAGATGTATGTGGGTCCTTGTCGAGGGGTGGAGCTGAGGTCAGACACCTCAGAGAGCGCCGCCTCCAGACGAGTTGCCGCAACTGATGAAGGGCTCTGTGAACCTGTGGAGACGAGGGAGGGACGCGAAATACCGAACGCCACTAAAGGTTAATTGATTGGCGATACAAACTGACCTACACCGCTCTCTCTGACGTTCACCAGCAGAGAAAAGGAGAATGTGTTTGACTTTTAAATAATAAATTCAGCTTCATGTTTCAGTCCAAATATTAAGGACATCCCTCTGACATGTAATAATAATGAAAACCAATGAAAGCAAAGAGAGATCTGACCTGTGGAGGTGTCCTGGAAGTCCGGCAGTGTGAGGAAGATGGAGGGTTTCCTGCCTCCGGCGCTGACCTCCACCCTCTCAGCCATCGGTATACTGCTGCTGTCATCGGTCTCACTGCAATACACGCACACACACGCACACAACATCGGTGATTGATACCTCCCAGCTCCATCATGCAGCAGTAAAAACATCACTGTTTGCATGCACACAATAACCCATGCACACGCACACACGCACACACACACACACCTGCGTCCTCTCTCACCTGGAGCGGCTGACATCGTAGCGGCTCTGCCAGCTCTGCAGCATCTCCTCACAGGTCTGCAGGGCTGCAGCCGGGCCGAACAGAACCTCCTCCAGCTTCACCTTAGTGAACAGCAGACTGCACACACACACACACACACACACACACACACACACACACACACACACACACACACACACACACACACACACACACACACACACACACACACACACACACACACACACACACACACACACACACACTGATGATTGTTGATTGATCTTGTGCTGCATTAAACTGTAAACAGTATTTTAGCCTGAAAAGTCGAGTAGCCTCAGTCTACACACAACGTTATAATAATATATTCTGATCTTTCTGAAGGGAGGCGGGTGTTACACTTCTTTGTTCCTTTCTCAGATCTGTGAAGTCTTTTGTGTTGCTTCTTCATTTTTTTATGGAGGGCAGTGATAAACATTAGTGCTGCCTTCTTAGATTAAAACTTGATTGCTGTATGCTCTCTACTTTGCTATAACTATTCTCGGTTATTAACACCTGAGAAGATATAAACCTATATAAAAAAATAGGTATTCACTTTGCACAGGATAAAAATCCTAACTATGCACATAATTAAAAAGTTTCAGCCATAAAAATATGAAGATTTTTTCCCCTTTTTGTCTTTGTATCAGCTGGAGATTCATTAAGCCGAGGTGGCTGCATTAAAGGGATACTTCACCCATTTGCATTAAGCTTTTTATCATTAAAAACCTGGTAGGAAATCTTTGTATTTGTAAGTCTGAAAAGGAGCTTCCAGTGACGCAAAATTACGATTTTTGCATCACTGGAAGCTGTTGCGGTTAGCGGGGTGAAACTACAACACTAGTTCCTCACATTTTAGACCACTGAAGCTACAGACCAATCACAGATCAGTGGGTGGGAACTCACAGAATCGAAACTTAACGTCCGCCAAATTGCTTGGAAGTTATGCTAACAGGCTCTGTGGAGAAAGCTGATAATGGCGAGAAAATATAAATATAGCGGAGAGACGGCTGCTGCAGACAGGCCGGTCTTGTCTTTTTTCTGCCAGGAATTTCCAAGATCAATTCTGGAAGAAATCTCTGAATCAGTTGAGGAAACGGCCTTATGTGTTGAAGTAAATATGTCTGTAGATGTTTTTATTACTATTATTAATAGTTTTATAGTACTATAGTACTATTATATAATAGTATTATTAATGTTTATATTTCTACTGCTATATTGTATATTTTGGAAAAACTGTATTGATCGAATTTCCCTCTGGGATTAATAAAGTATTTCTGATTCTGAACTAGAGGACCTTAGTGGGAGTGGCCTGTGGTGCTGTGCATTCTGGGATTTGGGGTCTCTCATCCACATGAGCCAAAAAGACACTTTCTGCCTTTTCACGGCCAAGAAGGCACCAACTTCAAAATGTATTTCACAATTCTACTACATATATGACCCAATGTCAATACAGATTCATGTTTCAACGGGTGAAGTATCCCTTTAAGTTTCATATCGATGTTAACAACACAGATGCAAAAATGTTTGGTCTCCCCAAACCCAACCTCACAGCGTGGAACAGTACAGCCATCACACGCATTGCAACCACAAAATCACTCCTCCACCCTCTGGGCAAAGGTACAGAGCTCTGAGGTGCAGGAAGGCTCGCTTTGAGAGGGCCTCGACCTCACTGTGCAATGTAAACCTTTGTATTTGTCTGTGCTGTCACTGTTTGATGATTGCTGTCAGACCTGTACAGGGCTGGGAAGAAGAAGTTCCCATTTGGGACAATCAAGTCTAAGCCTTAGATAAAAATCAGTGTTTAATAACATCAGTCGATAAGGTAGAGCGAACCAAGAATGTCTTCAAAAGAGCACGACAGGTTGTGCAAAATAAAGCTTGTTTTGTTAAACAATTAAGAAAAAGGGGACGCCAAGTTTGTCTTACCCAAAAAGTTTTTTGGCTGCCTGGTTGAGCCTTTTATTATTTTCATTTCATTTTGCATCTGCAGATCACTTTGTTGCTGTAACTGTTACTGTCGTTACTGCTTTTTGAAGGAAATGTAGATAAAAGTTCAGTTTTTTAGTCATTGGTGTTTCAGAGCTTCTTCTGTTTGTCAGAACGTCAACATCTCACTGATGCTGCAAACTGAGGCTCACAAGGATCGATGGTTACAGAGAGATAATCATCAACAACAAGCTCAATGAGTGTGTGTTCAATGTGTGCATGGGTGTGGACTTGTATGTGTGTGTTTGTGTGTGTGTGTGTGTGTGTGTGTGTGTGTGTGTGTGTGTGTGTGTGTGTCAGTGTGTGTGTGTGTTGTGTGTTAAGTGGCTGATGAGTGGAGGCCACAGAGTGTTTCCGCTCGGCCCTTTTAGCTGAAGACAACTGGTTAAGTGATGTGGGAGTCTCTGATGAGTTTGTGTGTTTGCCTGTGTCTATATGTGTGTGTGTGTGTGTGTGTGTGTGTGTGGTAATTGCCAGAAGGAGCTCTCAGAGGATGCAGTCTGTCATGGGCATCACTCATCCATGAGTGTAAAGACTAAGAAGGAGAGAGAGCGAGATGCTCCGCGTGTTCATGAAGGTTCCTCTACTTATTCTGTGCTCAATGTCAGTGTGTGTGTGTGTGTGCGTGTGTGTATGTGTGTGTGTTTGTAGGGTAGGAAAGGATAGGAGGAAAGGATGAAAGGATGGATGAAGGGGATCAGGATGAAGATCAATAGCAGAGTGAGACGAGCTTGTGTCAGGGGAGAGAACTCGTTGAAAAAGAGCTCATTACTGACTCACGGGTCGGTGGACGCATGGGGGAAGGGTGTGTGTGTGTGTGTGTGTGTGAGAAGAAGATGGAGGGATGTTGGAAAAGAGAAAATTGAAAGTGTGTGGGAGGAAGGGAGTCAGATTTTCTGACGTGCAACTGACAAGTGCTGCTGAGGGACGTGGTGTTAAAGATACGGCAGCCTGTCGGGTCCACAGGAGTGTGTCTGTCTGTGTGTGTGTGTGTGTGTGTCTCTAGGCTCCCCATTACCAGTGTGGCAGAGCATTTAGAAGCATTGTGATGGTGTTAAGCCATCCTCTTGTAAATGTGACAGTGTGTGTAACATGCATGCACAGCTGACGTCTCTTCCTGTGTATCCAGGATGTTCAACGTGAAGCAACAGAAGCAGCTACTTTCATCTCTCGTTTGAGTTTTATATAAATTCTGGTTTCATTAACAATTTATATCCAAACACTTCGGCCTGACACTTTATCCATCGCTGTTAAAAAACTGTCAGTGAAACTTCCTGCAGACGTTTCACACAAAACTGGATAAAATAATCGTTCTGCACGCAAATGTTTAGAAATTTATTTTAAATTTTCACTCCTTAAAGTAGAGTTGTAGTCAAGAGAACATTAACCGAGACCAAGAGATACCCGAGACCAAACAAATGAAGTCAAGTTTATTCTTTGTTTTAGAAGAGGGGTTTTCCTTCTAATCACAGGGATGATTTGTGAAAGAAGCCTATCAGTTGTGGTCTTGACCGGTCTTGATTTAAATTCCGGAGTCCGCCCAGTCTTAGACCGAGACAAGACCGAGTCAAAATGCTTTCGATTCCGAGATGAGACCTTGAGTGCTCTCGAGACCAATACCGATTCGAGTACCACAACACTACCTAAAAGAGGTCTACTTGACAGAAACAACCTGAAAAGGTCGTAGAGATTAAATCTGGGCTCTATTCTTATATATTTTGTGTCTAAATAACTTTGATTTCTTTGGCCTGCAGTGCAAGTGAAAACCTTTTGAATAATTTAATGGTGTTTCTCACTTGCACAAAACTTCACTCCAACATTACCCGGAATTTTTCCGGCCAGCCCTCTGGTACATTTTCCACGTAAACTTGGGGGGAGCTAATGCTGAGAATGCAGCAGGAAATATTCAGGGAAATTCCCCATGAGCCAACGGGAGGGGTCAGTGATGTTTATATCCTGTGACATTAGACCGAATGAACGTGATCGGTGCAATCTCCAAACGCGTAATGAAACTGCTTCATTACGTTTTCTGTTCTCCAGTATGTTCTTCTCCACTCTTTTGGTTGATATTGTGATCGTGTTGAACTACACAAAGTAGTGATATAACCGTCATTAAAACGTCTAGTTCTGGTGCTTCTTCCACCATATCCATGATGTTCTTTTTTACGTCTTGCCACCTGAGAATTCCCCCCTCCCATCTGACACGACTCCTGCTGTGAGGTGCATGTGTGAACAAGCAAGTCAGGAAGATTTCAGGGGCAGTCTGTCTGGAGTTTTCCAGAAATCTTCAAGAGTGCATGTGTGGAAACGGCTCTCAGTCACATTTACACAGTCGGTGTCTTTACATGAAGCCTTCACATCATAGTAAAACTCCAGCTGATCTGAGTATTCTGAGGACAGAGTGTTTTCCAGCTTCTTCTCCACCACCTGATCACAGCCAGTGTTTCCCTGCAGCGCCAGAAAAGATAGATTCCATCAAGATTAAAGCACTCAAACTACACTTTGGATTACAAAGGCTGTCATTTCAGCCTCCTGGGAGCAAGCTGTGTTCCTCTGTGTGAGTGTCTGTGTGTGTGTGTGTGTGTGTGTGTGTGTGTGTGTGTGTGTGTGTGTGTGTGTGTGAGTGTGAGTGTTCGAGGAGGTGAGCAGCAGCGAGCGGTGCAGCTCAGTGTAAACCGCGGCAGGCTGAGAGCAGCGAGCGGCGGCGTAAACTCAGTATAAAAATAGCTAATAATGTTCCTCTGAAAAAGTGGTTCAGCTACAGTATTACTCACTCTGCACTCCCACAGATCAGAGTGTGTGTTCTCTGCAGGCACACACACACACACACACACACGTGCACACATGATACTCCTGCATGTGTGTGAGTGTGTATACATTCAATCAGAACATGCAAAGAGATTAGCACACACGCCAGTGCAGACGTGCAGGAGCCAGGCATGCATGTGCACACTAACGTACACCAAAACATGCACACACGCACACTCGCACACACACACACACACACACACACACACACACACACACTTCTCATGCTGCAACATCCCGTTACATGAACACAGAATCAAAGGCTGGGATTAATCATTCTCTTTAGAACAAACTCAGAGACCACAATCCCCCCCCCCACCTCTCTCTCTCACACAACCCTCCCCCCTCTCTCCCCCCCTCTCTCTCTCTCCTCGGCTCTCTCAATCTGAACCAAAAATCCTGTTTCACATTGAAATACATGCCTGTTTACTGGGTGATTAGAATTTCAAAGAAAAGGGAGCAAAGGAGAAGAAGCGATAAAAAAAGAGGAGAAAGAGAGAGTGAGGAAGAGAGAGGAGGAGATGGAGGAGGATGTGGGGGGGGGGGGGGGGGGGGGGGAGAGAGATGGGGGAGAGGGGAGGACTTCGGAGTGCTACAGCGAGCTGACAGTTTGCTGTGGTGCAGAGAGGCAGCGGCTAACAAGCATCACACACATGCATGCACACACACACCCACACACTGAACATGCATGAGCCAGATTAGGATCTTCTACACATGTACACCCACATCCCCATCCCCCACCCCCACAACACACACACACACACACATGCATGCTCTAAAACATGCCTGATACAAGCTTTGATGTGTGAAGCTCGCTGCAAAGCAAACTGTTATTCAGTGAGCTCGTTACAGAGAAAACACAAGTTTCTCTGCAGCCCAGAACATCCAGAGTGAATCCACATACTCTGGCCAGATTTGAATTATTCTTCACGTGCATTGTACAGGTTGAGGTTGCATTAGGGGCCTACTGTTGGTTATCAAATGTAAGTGTTTGTGGTAGAGTCTGACGGACATGACGGAGGCTGATATGAGCTAATCACAAATATATCTGTGCGCTGTTTATTTTCTTATATGTGACGATGGTTTATCTTTTTTTACAGAGCATAAAACAGAAAACAACGCTTGAGGTGATTACAAAATGGTGTCATCACCTAATTTGTCCACCAGAGGGCGCTCTGGTTCCATATTTTCCATATTCCTCTAAACATTGTCTGCAGCACATGAAGATGTTCTGCACTATGATGTTAAATAATGTGAAAATGTAAAGTTCTTTGTTCGGGTTAGCCGTCTGAATACACCTGCACAGATGAAGATTTTCAATTGACATCAACAAAGATCAGACACCAGATTGTTGTATCGTATTTTCTGATGAAGTTATACACTGAACTTTTCTCAAATGGTAAATGGGCTTGAGCTTGTATATTTATTTTCTAGTCTTCTGACCACTCAAAGCTCTTTTACACCTCAGGTCACACCTACACATTCACACACTGATGGTAGAGACTGCTGAGTAAAGTGACCATCAGAAGTAACTAATCCCATTCATACACATTCATACACTGCAGACAAAGCAGTGGGAAAAACTTGGGGTTAAGTGTCTTGCCAAAGGAGACAGCTCCACCTCAGCAGCAAGGAAGTGTGGACAACCGGAACGCAAGGAATACAAGGAGAAATCCTTCCTGCATCGAATCCCATTGTTAAGCGTCTTGAGATAACACTTGTTGTGAATTGGCGCTTTACAAATAATGATTGATCGATCGGACATGTGGCTACAGGAGCGGGGGATCAAAAAGACCCCGACCTTCCGGTTGAGAGACGACTGACTCTCTTAAAACCTGAAATCATTTGGTTTGGTTTTTGTTCCGCACCACATTTATGGATTTGGGTCACATTGTGTTTGCTCATTCTGCACTCAGGGACGTTGAGTGCTTTCTCAATAATAATTTTCCTCCCTAATGATGCACAGCTAGCAAGCAGCTACGGGTCATTCTGTGTTTGTGTTTAAGAGGCGGTTTATACCTCACATCATCATCCGTCATGGTCGATCTGATAACAAGTGTCAACTCACAGATCCTCAGAGCTGTTGGCAATCAATATCTGATGACGAGTCTCGCCTTAGCTCCCTTTGTTAAAGAAATCAGGAATATTAAAAATCAAACATCTCTGAGGGGCTTTCAGGGGGAATTAAAAAAAAACACTTTTGTAAATCTCTATTCATGATAACTGGAAACTCTGCAGGAGAGAAGTTTGTTCTTTACAGGATTCAACTTTCTAGATAGCTCATATTGTCATGAAACATAAAATGTATCACAACCAGAATGTAGTCATTGTGTTCTGTTGTTTCTTGCCTTGCACTAGTTTGACTTACTAATGGCCACAATTCCCGAGAGCTGAGATCACACAGCTTTTAAAATGCTTGTTTGTTTTTTGAGTTCTGATAAGGGCGGGGCAATGAATCCAGTTTCAAATACAGTTACAGTTTTGGCTTCCCACGATCATGAAAACAAGATAATCAAGATTAAATGATAACTGTGCAGCACGCCGTGTTGTGCTCATTTGGTCCAAAGGTTTTTGTCCCGTGTGCTAATGTGTTTGTTTTTATTTTTTGGTCACAAGAGTACCTCACCACTACCTCAAAAACATACTTAATATTCATGTGTTGCTTGTTTAGAGTAGTGTTGTAGTCAAGACCACACTAACTGAGACCAGAGTGTTTCAAGACAGAGACAAGACCAAGACCAAGGCAGACCAGAGACTGAGACCATAAATATCACTGAAACGTCATCATCTTGTGTGCAGGGGGCGTGTCACTCACTTAGTCTTTAACACTGGAAAGGTTGTGGCCGTAACCAGGGGAACAAAAAGAAACTACAAATGAATTGAAATTATTTGTTCTTTTAGAAAGAGACGTTTTTACTTCTAATCACAGTGATGGAAAAAAGCTTGTCAGTAGTGGTCTTGATTTAAAATCCTGAGTCCTTCCTGTCTAAGGATGAGACAAGACCGAGTAAAAATGCTTTTGATTCCGAGACGAGAGCGAGACCTTCAAAAAGTGGTCTTGAAACCGGTAGTGTGGTAGTGTTTGATACATGCACATGATGCAGATGTTGTAAAATCAATAAGCAGTCGTGTTTAATAATCGTTATCTCATTATCATTTAAATTAATCGTGATTATGATTTCTGCCACAATCGAGCAGCCCCGGCTCTGATCCAAACATTGTGATTCCATCTCAGGAGAATCTCAACTCTGATTGGCTCTCAGGGCATAGCGTCTCCATCGTACCTTAGGTGTCCTGCAAACATTTGTGTCCATCTGCATCGTTGAGTTGCCTACGTACGGGTCGAGTTTTGCAGAAATAAAAAAAGGGCCATCCCTCCACACGTTCTCGCTGCAGCACTGTCAGCAGCCGTTTGAGAGAGAGGCTGAGGGGAGCTAATTAGAGTTAGCTGAGGCTCAGATGAACCAGGCCAGGTCACGCTAGAGCTCACACATCAGGTGTGTGCAGGACTCACTTCACCTTTCAGTAAGCTCCGCTCTAATACACCACACGGGCCTGTCAGACGAGTCAGTGATTATTATTTTAATTAGATATGAGATCAATAAATCTGTGATACTATTAATGGGACCTTCAGTGAAAATTCAGTCAGAAAACTGCCCTCTCTCTCTTTCTCTCTCTCTCTCTCTCTCTCTCTCACTCTCTCTCTCTCTCTCGCTCTCCGCTCCATAACAACAGTTTTGGAACAACAACTGATGCTCTACCCATATGACCTCATGGTTACCGGGGCGATGGGGATTCCTGGCGCAGAGAGCAATGTGATTGGCCGAGCCCGGAAAGGAGCTCTTAAATGGGTCAAAGCAGTCAAGTGTCTCCACGGAGGATGTGTGTGTGTGTGTGTGTGTGTGTGTGTGTGTGTGTGTGTGTGTGTGTGTGTGTGTGTGTGTGCGCATGTGAGTGTGTATGTTTACAAAGAGAGAGCTGATTTCCTCATCTGTACACAGAGCAGTGATGAGTGAAGCTGGCGTAATTATAAAACCATCGTCTGTCCTCCGTCCTCCCACTCTGTCTCTGTGTTTCCTTCCCTTTTCTGTTTCATCACTTCTCTTGTTTTTCTGCCTTCCCTCCCTCCCTCCCTCTCCCTCCCGATGTATGGATGCACCCCGTCCGTCTGTGCTGGGACCGTGGAGGCCAACAGTGACCCCACATGGCTGCATCATGAAATGCTTTGCTGGGCTTTGTAATGGGGAGAAAACACATCCCGAAGATGATGCAACATGCTCCCATATTATGGTCAGAGAGAGGAAACCGGACTGAATTGTGAGTGTTGATTCTCTGGTGATACAATTGGGCTTCCTGTGCTGCTAATGAGTGTGTTTTGAAGGAGGACTGACTGGGATTGTTCCTCTGAGATAATGAGACGATCTTCAAACGAGGATTTTGGCTGAGACTTCTGTTTACTGCCTTAAAGGGGAATTCCTTTATTTATAGTCCTTAACCTTTTTTTTTTTTTAAGTTTCTGCACATCTCCAGTAGATCTCTTCAGCCTGCAGCAGTGAGACAGGCTGTAATGGCTGCAACATAATCCTAAATCGGTCAAAGTGCGTCCACTAAAAGTTGTTGGACAGGCTCAAATTGTTATTCTGACTTTACAGAAAGGATCCTTTCAGAGGAATATTACCAGAAACAGATGTTACATCACTCTCTTGACATAAAAACTGAAATATGTTCTGCATAGTTAATTCAAATTACACTATAACACAAGAAAACTAACCAATCCAGGCAGCAGTAAACCAACAACTCCTGTGTTTGACTGTGAATATTAATGGATGAAGCCTCAGTGACGTCACCCGTCTGTTCCTGCAGTGGGCTTTAGAGTCCCATCGATGGCGGTCTCCATGCTGGAAATGCTGTCTCAGCCAAACTTTCAGTCAACCTAACGACTCTTAAGGCTCTTAACGTTGCACCCGCCTGTCAATCACGTACAAGCGCAAGCGGTGGAAAAAATTGTTCTCGGCTCGAGCTGCAATCACCTGTGGTCTGCATTGTTGTGTTAGCATGCTAATGTTAGCGCTCTTCAGTTAGCTCGTAACTTGACACAGAACGGACGTGATCTAAAAACTCTAACTAACATCCAAATAATCAGTGAGTATGTTCTTCTTCTTCTCTCTAGTTCTTGACTAAAACAGTTTTTATACACAAGGGGAGGAGCCGGCCGTCCCGTCCAAGTAAACACGGCTCTGACAACAACACAGCCGGCAGGACTCGAGCTTCTCACTCATTGTAGACAGTCCTTGTTTTTGATCTGCAGACTAATCAACACTAAATGCAGCGGGGGCCTCTAATCTTGTCCGGCCTTTATTTGTCAAAACGTGCAGCAACACCAGGCTATTAAAAGAGTCCGGGCCATCTATTGGGATGATCTTTAAGTTTAAGTTTTTCAGTTTATCATGCATTTCATCAGATTACTTCCTGAAGCCAAAAAGGTTCGATTCCACATCGGATCACTGAATCCCCACCTGCCCTTCAATGATCACACTGCCATTTCTTAAAAAGTACTATAACCGTTTTAGAGCAGCACAGAGGGTAGATCGTTTTTCAGACTCAGTCTCTTATCTGCGGGGAGGGCAGCGCTCGGGCTCGGGTCAGAGCTGCAGTGTTAAAAAGGTAAGAGTGTACGAGGGGAAGAGAAACCGCAATGCAGACCTCCCCTCCGGCACGGCTAAATAAGGCGTCAAGTGTGTGTGTGTGTGTGTGTGTGTGTGTGTGAGACACCCAATCCCTGGAGAGGACTGGTGTCAGGTCCGGGTCTCTCTGCTCTATCTCACGCTTCTCTGACACACAGAAACATGGTAAAAGGGGAATCTATTCAAGTGTTCTGTTATCGATTAATCAGGTCTTTATCCTCATTTCACCGACACTTCCTCCAACAGGTTTTCTGTGTGTGAGTGTGTGAGTGGGCGGGTTCAGGGGGGCCTTACTTGAAGTTTCCAGGGTGCTGGCTGAGGGCCAGGTTCATGGTGTCCAGAGCGTGACGGTGGTGTTTCTGGGCGCTCAGCAGCAGCGTCAGCAGGTGGAGCGAGTGAACGTCGTCCCCTCGCAGAGACAGGGCCGCCTGCAGGGGCTCCAGGGCCGCTGACACCTGCCAGACACAGCTCAGGTAACACTTACAACCTGCAGTGTTTTCTAAAAAACTAATCAAATCAAAATGTTAGTTTACCTGTCGTACGAGAGCCAGCTGCAGAGACAGGTACATGGCGATCTGAGCGTCCTGAGGGTCTAAGGAGTGCGCTCTGTGCAGGAGAGAGAGAGAGAGAGAGAGCACCTGCTGCTTCATGTAATGTCGTCTAGACAGGTAACATTTCTCTGTCAGAATGTCCAAAAAACAGCAGATCTGTGGCCAAAAATTATTTGTTTACGATTTCACCAGTTTCTCTTTGACGTAGAGAAGTACCAAAACATAAACACGTCAGAGTGTAGGCTCAGTCAACGCTGAAAAATGCCATTTATTTATTTATTTACTTCAACTTTCCTTTTTTTTCTTTACCCTAACAGTTGTTTGCTAGCATGGCTATAAAACAAAATGCAAAGGTCAGACAAATAAAAACAGGCAATGAACAGAAACATACTTCTTCAAAGCTTGTAGAGCTCGTTTGTTGAATTCATCGCGGTCGGCTTTCAGAGTGGCTGCAGAGAGAGAGAATGAAGAGTTTACTCAGTCAGGTTACACTCAATAAATCAGATAAAACAAAGTGGGTGTCACTAGTCTTTGCATCTGAAAAGAGTGAAGTGTTTGCTTTCTTGATGAGAGAACTGATACAACAGAGACCGCTAGCTTAGCTTAGCATTAAGTGTAGAAGCAAAGGTCATATTCAAGAAAAGATAAAACAAACCTACATGTTTTCCTCTCTCCTTTTTCTAGTATTTTTTTAAGCATTTCAAGAGGACTACTTGGTGATCCGAGGGAGAGGACGTTCTTGTTATTTTAATCTCTGTGTTGCTTTTTTTTGCTCTTACCGTCAGAGGCCTGCAGACTGCAGCTCAGTCCCAGAGACAGGTAAGCTCTCGGTAAAAACTCTCCGGCTTCTTCTCCCATCGACATCACAGTCTTTGACAGGGCCTCAGCCTCCTCAAACTGCACACACACACACAAACGTACTTAATGAACTTCTAAAGCAGTGGTACTCAACTAGTATAGCCTCAGGATCCAACACCAACTTCACCATGAAAGATCATGACCCACATTTTCTATAATTTCAGTATAAAGTCAGATTTATATCATGAATAAAATGTGAAGTTTGGACCTTGGACGCTCCAAAACCAAAGAAAAATCTCTCACACATCTATCTCATAGGACAGGTGCATAGAAGAGTATGTGTCCATCAAACCTTACAGGTAAACTCCTGCACACTGTCTAACTTGCAAACAGACATTTATTGGTAACGTTTTGGTACTAGGTACTCTGCCTGAGCTTGTTTTTACCTGTAAGTAACTACAGTATTTTATTTCTAGGCACACATTCACGACCTGCTGAAAACAGCTCCTGGCACGAGGTGACACATAGCAGTCAGCTAGCAGCTCCCACCTGTCACTCAAAGAGGCCACGCCCCCTAATTCTACATCCCTTTAAGCCTTAATATATATATAACAGGAGAGTTGTATAAACATTCAGCTCGTACAGTTGAAGAGAGAAATGAGATCTAGAGACCCAAACTGTTTTTGTACCAGACTGTAAACATGTTTATTTTAACATGGAGCTCTATGAGGACTGACTCACTGCAGGAGACACTCTAGTGGACACTGGAGGAACTGTAGTATTTGGCACATCAGGCCCTGGTGGTCGTTGCGATTGTTTTAAAGACCTGCTTTTGCTTGATAAAATTAACATCCTGATAAAAATCACATTCACAGTGACTACCAGATGCACTTTACTAGCTTAGCTTGTGTTAGCTAGCTCCACCTCTTGTCCAAATATGGTTCAGAAAAAAACATTTGTTGGCCACAAATGGTATATTCGTGGCTGCTAAAAACCAACAGATGACGTCTAGGTGGCTACATCCTTTTTCATTGACTTCTATGGTTTTGTGCTGCAGTTCTGTTAAAGGGACCTGCAGCTTCTTCTGCAGCATGAGTGTGTGTGTGTGTGTGTGTGTGCGGAGAGGAAAGTGTGTGTGTGTGAGGTGCAGCAGGGAATGGAGTCTTGATGTCTGAGCGTGCTGTGAGTTTAGTGTGAGGACAGTCAGAGTAGATTCAGTTGAAGGACGACGCAGAGTTTGCTGAAGGACACACACACACACACAGACTCGCTCGCCCACACACACACAGCAGACTGCAGGCGGTGTGTGTGGCCGAACTGAGCCGAGGAGAAAGTGTGTCAGAGTGTGTGAGGTATGACTGGTGGAGGGCGGGGGGCAGGTGGGTAGGTGGGCGAGAGGGGGGGGTTATGTCTTTGACAGCACGCCAACTGCTCTGACACCCTCCTCCTCCTCATACCTCCCTTCATCCTCCTCCTCCTCCTCTCTCCGTGTGTCTCTTTCTGTGAATCCTCAGTTCAAAGCCTGCACACAATAGCAGCCATTTAAACACACAGTGCGTCCGTGCACATCCGAGGAGGATTAGGGTTTTCTTCTTCTTCTTCTTCTTGAATGGTGTGAAAGAAGAACTCGTCGCTGATGTCGGTTGGAAACCTCGCATCTGCAAAACTGCTCTCAAGGAATTTTAAAAAAGCAGCTCTGCTCTCAGAGGGTACAGTTAGCAGAGATGTGACGAGTCAGCAGAGGGCTTCATGTTATCTGCGATCGTTCACTGTTCCAAAACATTATGAGTGTTAGAAGAAGCAAAGGGAAATAAAATAGGCTGACTATTTTCTAAAGCATTAAAGCTCCTGTGAGGAGATTTTATTTGGTTATTCAAGAGTCTGAAATGAATCCTGATGTTTCTACATGAGCTACAAAAACCAACCACACCATCATAAAGAAAAGATGGTTAATGTGTGTGTGTGTGTAAAGTTATTTTTATAGTTGTGTGTGCTGTCAGCGGGTTGGATTCAGACGAGGAGATCGACAGCACGCTGCAGAAACACTTTGTTTACAAAGGGGAGGGGGGGGGGAGCATTTTCCCTTTAATGGTTGAAATTGTGACTTCCTTCTCTTTACTTCAGAGTACAGAATAAGAACGATCCCTCAGTTTTGGCCTTTACATTTTTCTGTACTTGCAGCCGAAACACAATGAACAGACACAACAATGTTGCTGGGTGGATTATGGTGCTAACTGTCCGGTGGGGCTGATGGTGGATAATGGTGGCCCATTTCTGTAATGCCCCGCTGCACTGTGGCCGTAGAGTCCCATTGTGATTAAGGCTGTAAGCTCCTTAGTGTCTCCGGCCTGCCATGATCTCCAGCCTCTGACAGATGTGCTCTATCCACTCGCCCCGTTAGCTCCTCTCTCCTAATCTCTGACCCCTTTCTCTCTCTCTCCCTCTGTTTGTCTCGCCCTTACCCATTCATCCTCCCTCCCTTCATGATGTCACCCTCTCCGTCCTGATCAGGAACAGCAGGACTTTTCACTCTGCCTCAGTGACCTCAGAGTCAATCCTCGAACATTAGCGACACAGAGCGGCTGCGTTTCGGCTGCGCTGCATGTAGACCTGACTCTACCTTTCAGCTTATCATCTTATGAGGAGGCAGGTCGAACTCCATGAAAGTGAACATGCATGGATTACTAAACTGACTGTACCCAATACTACATCACAATGCAGACTTGTTTTGCATCTCTTTTGTTCCAGATGGAAAATAGATCCATGTCTGTAATCTAACCTTTACATGCACTTTGTGTTGACATAAATGGATGGGTGCTTTAAGTTAAATCTTCCTATAGTGACCCCTGGAAGTAAAAACGTAGCCCATAGTCACCCTTATTTTTAAAGGAGCAATATGTAACTCTGACACCTAGTGTTTAAAATGGGTACTGCAGTCCAAATTCAAAACATTATAGAGAGCTGTCTCCCCCTCCTCTCTAGAGTGGATGCTCACACAGGTCACCATGTGGTGGACTCTGAAGCTTCAGTGTTTATCCAGCTCTGCATCGGTCTGTAAACCTTTCTGTGTTCTAACCTCTCTCCATTTTTCAAAAGCATCTCCAATATTGATTCTAGTTTGAGCACGTTTCTGCTCGTGGAGCTTATTAGAAACATGCAGAGGCTTTTTAGGTCGGGTACAATCACTTCTATCTGAACCACTTCTCTTGCCCGCTTCCATCACTGCAACATCTGTTGGTTTGACCTGATAACTGGTCTCATATCTGGCAAACCGAGGGGCGTCCAAAACGGCAGAGCGGGGGGTGTCTTAAACCCGCCTACCTTCTCTGGTCCAAACAAATCCAGAGCATTCAGGAGCAGAATCTAAAGTTAGAAGGAGGACATACTGGCTGCTGCATTGTTGTCAGAGAAGCCAGCACTTCAACATAGCATGTTTCTTTAATGTCTGATCATATAGTAAGGTCACTTTATCATTTCACTCACTACACATCTTACTGATTGGACCTTTAAGATTACTTATCAGTGAGCCGAAGATTAAGAGGGAATATGGGCAGAGAGAGTCCGGGATGCACAAAATAGCATAACGATCTGTAGAGGAACCTGCAACCAGTGCAACGAGTACTGCTTCTGTGTAGCTCTCTTTCTCTGCAGCTCAAAAATGATTTTTTTTCTCCATCAACAGCCTCCGTCATTTGACACAGTTTGTGCACCTGAAGAACTTCAAAATACTTCAGTGTTTAGTCTCCACCTTCAAGGACTCCAGGCGGTTTAACTTTCAAAAAAGAACAAGTTTTATCCCTAAATCTGAATGCAGAGGATGTTGTGGACGGGGAGACAGTTTACAGATTGTTGGTTGCGTTCAGAAACATTTATTTGCTACAGATTTTACAGGTCAAGAAATGCAGGAAACTGAGCCAATGACTGAAATGCATCCTGGGAATTGTAGGCACTGCAGGCACGGCTACAAAAATACCGCACCACCAGAGTCAGAAAAAAGCGGTCTCTGTGGCGATGTTTGGTTAACACCAGGGTTTGATTGACAGCTTTTCACACCAGCGCAGAGTGAGACCATAAAGTCATGAGGAAAATGTTTACCGAGGAATTAAATAAACTGACATGTAGGACCATGAACTCAGAAACATCTACACAATCAGACCTACTGGGAGTCGCCCCCTGCTGGCCATTAGAAAGAGTGCAGGTTTACGACACACTTACCTCACTTTTTAAACAGGAAGCTTTATCCACTTCTTATCAGCCTATGTTACCACATCACACTTTTGCATGTTAGCATGCTAACACTTTCTAATTACCAAGCACTAACCACAAAGAACAGCTAATGCTAACGAGAGTGTCATGTGTTCATGTATGTTGACTAATTTAAATGTCGACCTGAAGTCAGTGCTATGTGAAAAGCCAAAGGAGCAGCGAATTAATTGTGAATCATCTGAAGGGATAGTTGAATGTTTATGCCAAATTTCATGGTCGTTCTTTCTAAAGTTGTTCAGATATTTCAGTCTAGACTGAACATCAGAGCAACAGGCTGCAGCTCCACAGAGCCCCAGAGCTGTGAGCAAAGATGAGCAACTAGTACATCAAAGTTAGAAAAATAAAACTTAGGTTTCTGCAGTAGATCTATTTTTTTTCTGTTTTATTCCATTGACATTTTAGCTCAAGCTTTGAGAAGTTTAATGCAAAGACACCTCTTTTCTTTTTGTGGTTTCAAAGGGTTTCAAAAGAGACGGAGAGTTGGGCATGCACCTCTCAGACAATCTACAGAATATGAGATTTTGTTGCAGCAGTAAATATGTTCCGTTTATTATTCAGATCATCTAATATCAAATGGATGTTGTTCTACTGTATCTACTCTCCAAATAGAGGAGTTATCAGAGCAGCACAGAGCTGAACAAACAGGAGAACAGCTCCACCTACAGGAAGTCATCAGAACTACATCTAAAGATCAACAAGTTTCTCTGCAAAACATGAATCAAAAACATCAGAGCAGCAGCAGTGAAAGCATAACGGGTTAATATGAGGCCATTTTATTAATCAGCATATCTCTCTCTCTCTCTCTCTCTCTCTCTCTACAGGTGTGTGTGTGTGTGTGTGTGTGTGTGTGTGTAGTTTTGTGTGTGTGTGTGTGTGTGTGTGTGTGTGTGTGTGTGTGTGTGTGTGTGTGTGTAGTTTTGTGTATGTGTGTGTGTGTGTGTGTAAATGTTTTGTGTGTAATCACCCAGTGCAGTTGACCAATGCAGACTTTAGCAGCCAATAGGGGCAAAGACGGATCCTCTGGTCTCATCCTGCTGCATTCTTTAAATACAGACACCGCACCGACGCCCTGTAACACACACACAGACACACACACACACAGACACACACACACACACACACAGACACACACACTATGAATGATATGCACGCAGCAGACTGATGAAATTGAATCAAGTGTAAGCGAGTGAATCGAACACGCATCATCTGTCCTTACACAGCCCTAACAGACCCATTTAGACACACAGTCACTTAATACATGTAGGCCAATCATTAATGGACCACATGCACGCCTACATGCATGCACACACACACACGCACAAACACACACACACACATTCAGTGGCTTGGTCCTAAATAGAAGCGGATGTGACAACGCTGAGGCAGCCCCTTCTCCTTCTACGGAGCAGCAGACTATTTCTAGAGCTCTCCATTGATCTGCAGTGTCACTTTATCCTGCAGCAAGGATCAATGTGTCACACACGCACGCACGCACGCACGCACGCACGCACGCACGCACGCACGCACGCACGCACGCACGCACGCACGCACGCACGCACGCACGCACGCACGCACGCACACACACACACACACACACACACACACACACACACACACACACACACACACACACACACACACACACACACACACACACACACACACACACACACACACACACACACACGTACACACTCACGGGAATGTCAGCTATTTCAGCTTCTGTTGAGGATTCCCATTTGGCAAAAGAAATCAAAACGATTTAACTTCATTTGGCAGGGTAAACTAATGATTGTTTTTTGGAGAAGAACAAATGTACCTAATAGCAAAGTTAAATGTCCTGTTAGACAGAGCTGAGGCTGCAGATGATTGATGTCTCCTTTGGGTGTGTCTAAGTGTGTCATGGTGTGTGTGTGTGTGTGTCTTGGGCTGATATTTAAGGAGAAAATGAGCTCACCTTCCCCGCCGCCATGAGTGACAGGCCCAGCTGGTGCCAGAGGTGGAACTCGTTGAAAGAAAACTTCATGGCTCGCTCCAGACACTGCAGACACACAAAGATGTTTAAATGATTGGATTTATTCAGGGGGGGTTGAGCACAGACGGTACAGGTGGAGGCAGAGAGTCTCACCAGTTGAACCCAGACTAAAAGAAAAGTGTCTCCCTGAACTTTTTTTCTTTTTATTTGAGACATTTTGGGGTCTGAATGATTAAAATGGTCGCAAAGATTTTTGATTGTCTCAGGTAGACGTCTTCAGCCTGCAGCAGTGAAACAGGCTGTGATGTCTGCAACATGATCCTTGATAGATCACAGGGCGTCCAATCACGGTTCATGTCCCTTGACCGGCTCAGATTGTGTCTGACAACATCACAGAAAGAATCCCTACAGACTGAGGAAGATAACTTTTTAACCATCACCCCAGACTCCATTGATAAAAACTGTAGGATTTTCATTTTTCAATACCAGAGGTTGCCATTTGGTCTCCCTGTAGTCTCAGTGATGTAAAAGAAGGACACTGCTGCATCTTTGAATGTCTTACTTCACTTTAACAAACTCTCAGACAGCTCAGCTGACGAGTCCAAAGTAATATCCACCTGATGACATCACACGTTACCGTTCCTTTGAGCTGTTTGACGTCAGGTTGTGATCCCTAACCACTTCCTGTTTCTGACCTTCCATCTACCAGAAGCTCCTTACTGTATTTCAAAATAAAAGCATTGAATTCAAACAGGAAGTAAAGTACCATTGGCTTAAGACAGGTGAACATTCAAAATAAAAGCTTTGAAACTTTTTAGAAATGCTAAATAATGGAACATGCGATTAAAATGAGCAATCGAACTGAAGGCAGCAGTCGACCGGATACCTGAGTTAAAATGAATGTTTTTGTCTATGATGTTTGGTGGCTCTGAGAGGAGCAGTGTATGTCTGTTTCTGGCTGAACTGACTGAAACTTGTAGGTATTATTAGTTGTCGATACGCCTACACTCCCCCCTCAGCACTGCTTTCTATCATGTGTGTGTGTGTGTGTGTGTGTGTGTGTGCGTGTAAGCGTGTGTGCGTGTAAGTGTGTGTGTGTGTTGGGCTAAGCCTCAGCCCTGCTTCAGACCATAAAGATGTGATTGATGTGTGTGTGGAGTGTGCTCAGTCAGCTGCTGTCAGTCAGTCCGAGGTGTGCCAAAGCAGGAAAAGGCTCTGAATGAACTTCTGATTGAATAATGTGCACTTAGTGAAAAGGCTGCAGATTGTTAACGTGCAGACAAAGCCGTCCTGATGCACAGAGCTCAAAACATCACGCAGAGTGTGCACTGTACGACTTTTTGTATTATGAATACTTTTACTAAACCATGAATGGACCACGCTGAGTCTCACGTTAAGCATTCGAGTGGCAGCAAACTAAACAGAAAATAAACAGAAAGTGTCTGCTCCATATGTGACGATGCTGACCTTTGTTAACCCGTTAAATCTGCCCCACATGTTGTGAATCCACTTTTAACCCTTTAGAGGATTAGAGGAGACCCTGTTGTAACAGAGCTAACGTGTGGACATGTTGATCTTTGAGTCTTGTCTCGGTCTCGCCTTGCCTTGGTCTTGACTGGGTCTCGATCCCTAAATGTCTTGGTCTTGTCTCGGTCTCTGAGCACTCCGGTCTCGGGTATGTCTTGGCCCTGGTTAGTCTGGCCTTGACTACGACCCTGCCTTAAATCTCAGTCTGTTCTGCAGCTGCTGCTACAAACGACCTGCTTTGCATGCTCTTTGCATACAGTTGAGACGGACTACTTTGTCATGAAGTTGCAAATCAAGTTGCTCGTATACATCCATCAGGCTGCAGAGCATCTGTCTGAAACATGTTCCCTTCAGCCACCGCTTTAAACTTTCTCTGTAGACGTACTTGTTGATGTTCGTCTTGATTTCTAATACTTGTTTTGGATGCATTTACTTTGAACTAAGTGTGAAACTTCATGATGTAAATGAACATGTGCGATTGATGTATGAGGTGTTAACTGTATCAGAGCGCTGTGTAGTCCAATGCAAATGTCTTACTGGGATAATAAAGTCCTCACTTCTGGGCCTCCGTACATGTGTGGTGGTGACTGTGTCTCCTCTGACTGGATTTTACTGTTCTGCTTTGTTCTGGCAGCGCAGCAGGTGAGTTTAGGAGTGAAAAAATTCAGTGGTTGGACGCTATTCAAACCGGCTAATATGACGGGTGTGGACGTAGCAGCAAAGAAGAGAAAATATAATCACAGTGAGACGAAACACCAATCACCAAGAATTATTTTACGTACTGAAAATACATTTAAAATCATCGTTGTTAGACTAGCAGTTCAACGCTGCTCGCTGCCTTCAATGCGACATTGCACAGCCTGACTTCATATTTTCTCTCGTCTTAAATAGTGATCGTGATAAAACCTTGTGTTGGCTTTTACCCATGGATATGGAGTTGGTCTGCTTCCTGTTGGACAGACAGGTGACAAACACCGGCTGTTAGCTTGCGCTAGCGTGTGTTAGCTTGCAGTGTAGGTAGAAGCAGTAAACGTACACACTACATCCTGCAGTCAGTGTGAGCTTCTGGTGGACGATGAGCTCAGGAGGAGGGCCCAGTTTCAATGTTGTGTTTACAAACTGCAACGAAAACTTCTACTGACTCCACCTTTACATTTTCTTTAAAAAGTCTAAAAGTTCACTCGATGTGATGCGTAGTTCTGCGTCAGAGAGGATTTTTGCCTTCTACATTTGACACATCTGTAATGGACTGATTAATTTTTTTTGTCTTACATGATAAATTATACATGTAGCTCGTTCGTTTTAGCTGCAGCTCAAAGGTTGACGCAAACTCAGCTCGCCTCGATGATGGCACTCGATGGAAATTTAAGGGATCACCAAAGCGAGCACCTGCCCAGTATAAAGTTCTGTACCTGACCTACTTACATATTAATGCACCTGTTGTGTTGATGACATCATTACCTTATTATTTAATTAGTGACCCCTAACAAAGTGTACAATCAATTTTTTATCCAGAACTTTTTCTTGTAATGGGACATTTTTATTACATCTTAAACTTATTTATCTGTAGACAATAAATATGTATGATTACTTTCCACCTTTTTCTGTATTAACTGGATTTCTCGACAGGATGTTAAGACGTGTAGGTATTTGAATCAGGAGCTGCAGGAGTCACAGCTCAGATTGATTCATGCTCCAGTCTCTAATCAATCAGTGTGAATCTTTTCATCACATCAGAGATCGCCGACATCCAATCTTTAATACATGGTCCAATAGCAGCTCATATATCTGACAACTGATCCTCAGTGTGTGTGTGTGTGTGTGTGTGTGTGTGTGTGTGTGTGTGTGTGTGTGTGTGGTCGTCCTTATTAGATGACTGATTCTGTCTTTGAATCAGTCAGACAGGTGGGCAAACCTAATTTAGGAACGACCTCTGTAACCTCCAGCTCCCCGACTCCCCCACATCTGGGGGGAGGTCACATAAGGAGAGCTTGTAATAAAAAAAGTGAGGAGGCATTTGGAGCGAGAGACACTTAAAAAAAGAGAGAGAGGAAGCAGAAGAATACACGAGGATAAAGAGAGAGAAAGAGAGAGACATAATCTGTTTGCTCAAAATGATGAGGACGTTCATTTAAACATTTTGGAAAGATAAAGTTCTCACTGAATCATCTCCTCCCCTCAGACCTCCAGCGTCGAGCTTTTGTGTGTGTGTGTGTGTGTGTGTGTGTGTGTGTGTGTGTGTGTGTGTGTGTGTGTGTGTGTGTGTGTGTGTGTGTGTGTGTGTGTGTGTGTGTGTGTGTGTGTGTGTGTGTGTGTGTGTGTGTGTGTGTGTGTGGGAGCACACCTCAGACAGCATGGCATACTGCCCCCTCCTGGCCATGCCGATAGTGAGCAGGTCGTACACAGAGGTGGCATCCTGCAGGCTGGTCTTACGAGCTTCGGCCTGGTCCGGCAGACGACTGATCACGGCCTCGCCGCTCGCCTGGTAGAGGACAAAATCTGAGTGATGAAGAAGAGGAGGGGGAGGAGGACGGTGGGAGAGGAGGAAGGGGGGGAAGCAGAAGGAAGTGGAGGAGGAGGAGAAGGAGAAGAGGAAAGGGAGACAAGGAAAAGGAGGCAGAGGAAGTGGTAAAGGAGCAAGAGGAGAAGGAGGGAGAAGAGAAAAGGACCACAGGGGGAAAAGGAGGAGGATTAGTAGGAACAAGTAGGAGAGAGGGAAAGGAGGAAGGGAAGGCGGGGGGGGGGGGTACAAGAAGGAGGAGGACCATCAAGAGGAGGAGGGAAAAGGTTGAGAAGGAGAGGAGAAGGGGATGAGGTAGAAAAGAAGGGGGTACAAGACGAGGATGAGAAGATGAAGGAAGATGATGAGGAGGAAGAGGTGAAACAAGGATGGGGAGGAAAATAGGATGAGGAGGAGAAAGAGGGTGGAAGGGGAGGAAAACTAAGAATGGAATAGAGCCTATTTTTTGGGTTTGTGTTCAAGGCTGATAATGTGCAGTCAACGGGGAGAAGGAAGAAAAGAAAGTCTGTGTACATGCATATGTGTGTTTGTGTGTGTGTTTGTGTGTGTGTGTGTGTTTGTGTGTGTGTGTGTGTGTGTCTCTCACCATGGACTCTGTGATGAGCAGCAGCAGCACAGCCTCCTCCACCACGTCCTGAGGACAGAAGCAACTGCAGGGACACAAGAAACAAGAAGTAAAACCACAATTAGGAAGTCTATTCCTCACAAAAACACACACACACACACACACACACACACACACACACACACACACACACACACACACACACACACACACACACACACACACACACAGGACTGAATGTGGGTTGTCAGATTGCTGCAGGTGTCCAGTTTCTCTTTGTGGTGCTGTAACACAACACGGACCACACCGGGTATATCACTACACAGCACTGGCTCAGATGTCACACACACACATACACACGCGCGCGCACACACACACGCATATACATGCACGCGCACACACACACACACACACACCTGCAGGCTCCTCCCTCTCCTTTATCACTTTCTTCTTCTCTGTTTTTTGGACACGATTTGTAAGAAGAGAAATCTGATGATTAAACTCTGGAACACAGTGAGGTACACTCTCTCTCTCTCCCTCGGGGCGAGCGCTCCTCTTCCTCCTCTCTCTAATCTCAGACATGGATTTAGATCTTCCTGTATGATAGCGCGAGCTCGATTAGTCGTGTTTGGATGTGACAAGTACAGCTCTCAGGGCCTCAGAGTGCAGGAATCCTGCAAACACTGGAACAAAATGCAGATAAAGCTCCATGTGCCGATGCAGATAATGAGTCTGTCATGTCAGGAATGTGCAGTTTATTTTCCTGCTCATGTGGTGTTATGTTTCAATCCGTCACTTTATGTTGTATCATGGTCGATTCTGATGCACGACATAACGTCTCTCTGGATATTTTTGAACATTTTACACACTGCCCTTCTTGCACATTTCTCCACAACCATTAACACTCTATTCATGCACAAAGGAAGGAAGGAAGGAAGGAAGAGGAAGAAATGTAAGATAAGGAGGAAGAGGAGGAGAAGAAGGAATGGGAGAAGGAGGAGGATAATAAAAGAGAGGAGGAGGAAGAATAGCAAGGAAAAGGAGAAGAGAAAAGGGAGATGCAAAAGATAGAACATGAGGATAAAGGGGAACGAGGGAGGAGAAAGAGAATGAAAAGAAGGCAGAGGAGGAAGAGGAGAAGGAGGAGGCTGAAGGGGAGCACAGGGAGAAGGTTGATGATGAGGAAAAAGGAGGAAGAGGGGAAGGGAGGTGAAGTTGAAGGAAAAACAGGAGGAGGGAGGAAGAAAAGGAAGGAAGGGAGAGGAGGAGCGAGGCAGGAAGGAAGGGAAAGGATGAGGGAGGAAGAGAATGAGGGAAGGAAGAGGAGGGAGGAAGAGAAGGAAGGAAGGAAGAGGAGGGAGGAAGAGAAAGAAGGAAGGAAGGGAGAGGAAGAAGAGTAGTAAAAGAAAGCATTGAGGATGAAGAGGAGAAAAAGAAAAACAAGAGAATGAGGAAGAAAAGCAAGGAAAAGGAGAAGGGGTGAAGGAAGAGGAGGAAAATGGGGAACAAAGGAGGGGGAAGAGAAGGCAGAGGAGGGGGAGAAGGAGGAAAAGGAAGATATGGGAAGCCTTTAGCATAAAATGTACAATTTAGAAAATTTGGACAAAGTGCTACATTTGTCAGTCTGATAGGATCCCGGAAAAAACTGATACAAGACGGGATGAAAGTGCAACTTAAATAAACTAACACCTCGAGGGCAACAGAATAATGGATAAAGGAGGATCAATTAAAACATGAAAATGAATCAAACAGAACAGACCCCTCTGTGCTGTATCTCTGCGGGGGTTTCACGGTGGGGTAGATGGCATCTTTGGAGGCGGCGGCCCCCTCCCTGTGGAGCCAGGCTGTGGGCGGGGGTCCCAGCGGGGGCCAGTAGCTGTCCACACTGACGGAGCTCAGCAGCACCTCTGCTAGCTTCCTGGCTGCAGACTGAGAGGAGACACCAATGTGCAGAATATCTATCAGGATCATTTATCATACGACGTGAACACAAAAATAAAAAAAAGTTACCTGAAGGATTTAAGGAGAAATTATTTCAATGAGACCCGCTTAAATAATAATTCTAAACAAATATCAAAACAAAGAAACAGGACCTTCTGTTGTAGCATATTTAAAGGAGCAGTATGTAACTCTGACTCCTAGTGTTTAAAATGGGTACTGCAGTCCAAATTCTAAACATTGTAGAGAGCTGTCTCCCCCCGCCCCCTCCTCTCTAGAGTGGATGCTCACACAGGTTGCCATGTGGTGGACCCTGAAGCTTCAGTGTTTATCCAGCTCTGCATCGGTCTGTAAACCTTTCTGTGTTCTAACCTCTCTCCATTTTTCAAAAGCATCTCCAATATTGATCCTAGTTTGAGCACGTTTCTGCTCGTGGAGCTTATTAGAAACATGCAGAGGCTTTTTAGGTCGGGTACAATCACTTCTATCTGAACCAGTTCTCTTGCCCGCTTCCATCACTGCAACACCTGTTGGTATTTATTTATGTTAATGCAGAAACCATTTGGAGTAGAGAGATGATTAACAAGTTTAAGCTTCACACAAAACCCTTAGATCCTTCATCTGGTGGTTGTGAGGCGCTCTGTGACTGTTTATACAAATATCATTCATATTTTTTAAAATGATTACCTTCCTGAAGCTCTGAGACCCTCGAGACTCCACCACCCTGAGCACCCGACGCAGCTGGTGTGAACCCTGTGCAAGATGACTAACACACACCCACACACACACACACACACACACACACACACACACACACACACACACACACACACACACACACACACACACATTATGCCTGTGAGTCATATGAGTAAACAGTAATGTAAATGTGTGTTTAAATGATTATTATTAGATTATTCTGCCTCTGTGGGATTTGTTCTGTTTTCTTTGGTTGAGCTGCAGGTGCATGCCAGTGATTGGACGGGAGTCGATGCCGCAAGATTTGAGATGGAACTGCAAAAGCCGACACGCCCCCTGCCTTCTTCTTCCACTTCCAACGTGACCATCGAGATAGTTTGGGTTTTTGATGAGGATTTTTTTGTTGTTTATTTGGCCTGTGCTCTCTATGAAGTGTGTTTAATGAGATAATAAATAAATATTTGTGGACTGCAGACTCGTTTGTTTTTGGATCATCATAGGGAGTAAGGAAGGAGAGGCTCACTTCAGTGCTGCGTCTGGTTTCCCTTGCTCCCTTGCACATAACAGTTTAAATATAAGATTCATCAGAAAAGTTTTTAAAGCTGTCTTCGGTGAAATTAAATCTTTATAGACACACGTTAGACTCTGTCAGTTTTGGTGCCTTACAAACTGGACACAGAGTGACAGAGGCTGCTTCTCTGAGTCAAAGAGCAACGCTGACACCTGCTGGTCAGATGATTGAATTACAAATATGTTTCAATGAGGTGAGTTTCTCCTTTATTTCCTCTCGTCCTCACTTTGTTTAAAAGACCGCGATCAACAGATTTCCAGGTCCTGTCCCTCACAGAGAAGACAAATGAGCAAACACTGCAGCTATTAAACAAAGTGCAGACCCAGAGACGAGGTCTTTAAACAAACGTAGATGAATTAGACAAACATCAGGAGCACAAAGATAAATCTACCACCTCAAAAACATCTCCAGACTCCGGCCATCACTCACAGACCCTGGTGCAGAATCTCTCATCTAGCCTTCATCACTTCTCGTCTGAATAAATGAGTCCATGCCAGGGGTAACAGGCTCCAGTATGTGCAGAACTCAGATGCCAGGGTTCTCACCCACACTAAGACCTGGCAGCACATCACCCCCATCCTCACCCACCTTCACTGGCTCCGGGTCAAGTCCTGCATCACATCAAAAATCCTCCTCCTCTCCTACACATCTCAGCACGGTCTCTTCCCCCCTCAGTACCTTTCTGACCTCCTCCATCCCTACAATCTGACCCTGAACCTCTGACCCTCTGACCCTGGTTTGCTCTCAATTCCCCCACACAAACCTGCAGAGCCTTCAGGGTGGCAGCCCCCACAATCTGGAAGTCTCTCCCAGCAGTTATCCTCAATTCACCATACTTTGACATGTTCAAAAAACGTATGCCAGCCCACCTGTTCACCTCAGCTAATGGACTTAGTTAATTGTGTTGTTTTATTTATCATCCTATTTCTCCCTCCAGACAAAGAAATTATTTCTTCAGCGTCTTCCTTTAACTAAACAGCTGATGTTGTGTTTATGAAAGAACCTGAAGAATGCCTAAAGAAACTGAGTTCTCTCTATCATTGTCCTTTATGTTTATTTATAACCCGCTGCAGTAACCCTGCTCCCCACTCTTTAAGCTGCAGCTCAGTGTTTGTCTTCTGTATGTCTGCAGACTTTCACTTCTGCTGTGTCTTGTTTATAAATCTCTCCGAGGTCCGGCTCCTTCTTGTCAGTGTACATACATGCACGAACATGTGCGTCAGTTTTTATAAGAGGATTTGTTCTGATTTGATTCGATTCTCCAGGCAATTCATTAAAATATGGATTCAATACGGTTTGATTCAATTCTGTCCGAGCTACGTGATGTTTTTCATGCTAATTAGAGTTTGGTGGAATTTTGTTTTTGAAAACAGTTTTTGACAGGAATTAATTGTTTATAAAATGTTTTTAAAGTTGATATTGGACCTTTTAAATGAGGAGGGAACATGTTGACATTATACCCTAAACAGGCAACGTATCCTGGGAGATACAGACTGTAAATGGGAAAACAAAGGTCATATTTTAGGGGAAAAAAATCATGAAGCTATGATATTGTAGACCCGATACAATAGAGAACAGCAACTCATTAACTTTCAAAAATATTTATACATCCCCATTACAGGGTTAAAGTCTTTGTCTCACTTTGACAGATTGAAATACATTTTCTTACGAACAGAAATCTGTTAGTAATAAGTTCTGCTAAAACTTAAAATAAAGTATTCCACTCCCTAAAGATGAACAGATAAAAGACAGTTTTAAAGGGGACATATTATGTACAGTGTTTTTAAACATATATTTGGTAACCTGAGTGTCTACTGACCCACAAAATGTGAAATAAACCCATCCAGTCCTTTGTTTGTGGTCTGCATAAGTCTTACATCTTACTTACATCAAAAAAATCCCCTCCCCTCCCCTGATATCTCCACCCATGGACTCCACCCCCAGCCTAGAGCAAAACTTCTGCGCAGGTCGGCCCTTTTTATTCTCGCTACAGAGGAGTGATGTCTACCGGGAAAACTCAGGGGGGGGGGGGGGCTCATTAAAGAGACACACACACCAAAACGGAGCGTTCTGAGAGAGCTGGTTTATACAGGGTCACAAACCTCCTCTGGTGCTTGAGTCATGTTATATTTTGACCAAAGCACAGCACAGATGTTTCATTTAGACCACAGGGGACTGTTTGAAAAGGTGGAGAAGGGGGATCATATGTCCTCTTTAACTATAATAGGAGAAAAACACTTTGATAGAGGTCTGTGTGCCTGCTGTGCTCAGATAGGAGAGACGTGTTGTTTGGCACGATAATTCTGCTCTTTATGCCATTTCTTAAGAATGTGTCTAAAGATGCTCAGGTTTTATTTTCACCAGGTTAATTTAGGATATTAGGCAGGCAGACACTGTGTTTCAGTGTGTGTGTGTGTGTGTGTGTGTGTGTGTGTGTGTGTGTGTGTGTGTGTGTGTGTCTCACCCTCTCTGCAGCAGACACAGGTACGCGCTCTGTAACGCGGCCTGCACGAAGTAGCCCAGGTCGATGTCGGGAGGGGGAGGGAGAAGACTGGATTTGGGGGTCTTAGAGTGGGGGGTCGATGCAGTCTGAAAATAAAGTTTGCATTTAAGTCTGACATACACACACTCATCGAGACACACACACACACACATTTGTCCTCTTCTGCAGGTGTAAATAAAAACGCACCTTGTCGAGCTCCTGCAGGTAGGAGAGCGCGGCGTCGCAGGCTCTCAGGAAACAGGACAGACTCTCCTCCTCCCTCTCTGACAGACGGACACGAGATATTGAAGAGACCGCCTGGTGGTCCAGAGACAGACCTGAACCACAGAGAGACCTGAACATGACTCTGAACCACAGAGAGACCTGAACATGACTCTGAACCACAGAGAGACTTGAACATGACTCTGAACCACAGAGAGACCTGAACATGACTCTGAACCACAAGAAGACCTGAACATGACTCTGAACCACAAGAAGACCTGAACATGACTCTGAACCACAGAGAGACCTGAACACGACTCTGAACCACAGAGAGACCTGAACATGACTCTGAACCACAGAGAGACCTGAACACGACTCTGAACCACAAGAAGACCTGAACATGGCTCTGAACCACAGAGAGACCTGAACATGACTCTGAACCACAGAGAGACCTGAACATGACTCTGAACCACAAGAAGACCTGAACATGACTCTGAACCACAGAGAGATCTGAACATGACTCTGAACCACAAGAAGACCTGAACATGACTCTGAACCACAGAGAGACCTGAACACGACTCTGAACCACAGAGAGACCTGAACATGACTCTGAACCACAGAGAGACCTGAACACGACTCTGAACCACAAGAAGACCTGAACATGGCTCTGAACCACAGAGAGACCTGAACATGACTCTGAACCACAGAGAGACCTGAACATGACTCTGAACCACAAGAAGACCTGAACATGACTCTGAACCACAGAGAGACCTGAACATGACTCTGAACCACAAGAAGACCTGAACATGACTCTGAACCACAAGAAGACCTGAACATGACTCTGAACCACAGAGAGATCTGAACATGACTCTGAACCACAAGAAGACCTGAACATGACTCTGAACCACAAGAAGACCTGAACATGACTCTGAACCACAGAGAGACCTGAACATGACTCTGAACCACAGAGAGACCTGAGCATGACTCTGAACCACAGAGAGACCTGAACATGACTCTGAACCACAGAGAGACCTGAACATGACTCTGAACCACAGAGAGACCTGAGCATGACTCTGAACCACAGAGAGACTTGAACATGACTCTGAACCACAAGAAGACCTGAACATGACTCTGAACCACAAGAAGACCTGAACATGACTCTGAACCACAGAGAGACCTGAACATGACTCTGAACCACAAGAAGACCTGAACATGACTCTGAACCACAAGAAGACCTGAACATGACTCTGAACCACAGAGAGACCTGAACATGACTCTGAACCACAGAGAGTGGTCACATACATGTTACATGTTTACAGCCTGATGCAAAAAATGTATTAGGTCTGAATAGCTCATCTTATGTTCTTTATCAGCACACTCTAGACCGAGGGTGATGTTTTCAAAATAACTTGTTTATTATATGAAGGTTAAAAGTGATGCATAATGGGGAGCTCGGCTGATACGGCTGCAAAGAGGGGGGATGTTGCAGCTGTTTGCCAGGAGGCTTAAAGCTTAACTTTTGGTTTGTGTTGATTTTGGCGCCCCCTGTGGACAAAGCAGTACCTCTTATCTTTTCGCTGATGTTGTTATATGTGCAAGTAGCGTTTTTAACAATAATGTCTCTAAAAAGTCTGCATCTGCAGCATGCTGCTTGTCACTTTGTCTGACACTCAAATCCCCTGCGGTGTTTTCAGAAATTAAAATCATCTTTATACAAAAGGTCAATCTTCCTGCTGATGGTCTTCTTTGTTCTTTTACATCAAATAGAGGCATCAATCTGAATTGCAGCCTCTTTCATAATCAGCCCACAGGAGGATACAACCCACTGATGATGTGTATAAACGTCTTAGATTAAATAAAATCAACTCAACTCATTTAACAGATCCTACATTTCTTCTCATTTCTCTCATGCTCTCTCTCTGTGTTGTCCTACTGTTTCTGAGGAGACGGACGCTCGGCTGACTGATGATCAGAGCGGAAGAGGAGAGCAGGTCGGTCCTGGTCCAGATGCCTGATCAGGAGTCTGTTTGAGACTTATTGATTCAGATAAACTGAACATTTCTGTTCTGCGCGAGGTCTGTGACTGACAGCGGCCTCGGAGCAGACGCCAGCCTGATCAAATAAACAGAGAGCTGCGTACAGACGGGAGGATATCATCGGACAAATATCCACATCTGACTGCAGGCCCATAACAACATACACGAGGTTACAAACATCCCTGAGACAGAGCGATACAAACCCCCAAAGGACCTGACCGAGTTCAGCAACAGAAACATGCAGAGTAAATAAATATGTAATAGTTTAAAGTCCTCGTCAGGGTCATGTGTGATCATCAGGAAACAGGAAATGTAACGACGTGATTATGAGTTTAACACGATTATATAGACCTCTAAGGACCGCAGTGATGATGCTCTGTGGAAGTGACCTTTGACCTTTGATCATTCTGGTGTTTCAGAATGAAAATTAAAGACTGTATCTGTGTGTGTGTGTGTGTGTGTGTGTGTGTGTGTGTGTGTGAGTAACAGCTAATGTTTCCACCGAACATGACTCACAGTTTTTTTTTAGCCATCAGTGTAAAAATCTTGGCAGTTGTAGTGACTGTGTTCCCTTGAGGTCTTTGTGTTGTAACTGAACTCTTAATACAATTTTTACATCATCACTAAAATGTTACCTTATATAAACCTGCAGCCTTTTTGGACATATTTAGGTGTCCATGCCCCATGTATGGAGGCTTTGCTCCTCCAAGCGGGCGGCCCAGGTCCGAATCCCACCCGTGGCTCCTTTCCCGCATGTCATTCCCTACTCTCTCGCTCTCTCCCTGATTTCCGACTCTATCCACTTTCCTATCTCTCCATTAAAGACACAAAAAGCCCAAAAATAAAGCTTAAAAATAAAAGGTAAAGAAAAGCAGGAGGCGTGTCGGGTACCTTTGATGACGAAAGCCTCGGCCAGCAGGCGGAGGTGGTATGTGGGCTGTACATCCTGCGTCAGCTCCTCCAGTCCCACCCTGGCACACATCCCCTGAGCGTCCCGGTACCGACCCTGCACATAGTGGACTTTTCCCATCAGCAGCAGAGCCTCGTTCAGGTACCGAGGCTAGAGGGCGAGAGGAGGAAAGAAAGACAGAAACAACATCAAGTCAGAGATGTGCATAAGAAGCTTCATGAGCTCTGCGTACTTTCTTTATTTAGTTAAAGGAATATTCTGAGCTGCAAAGAGACTGACCGAGAGACGGCCTCTGCTCAGGACCGAGTTGAGGTGTCCTTTGGCTCGGCACAGTTTGGGTTGGGTCTTATCCGTCAGAGGCATGCAGCGCCGTAAGAGGTCCGTGTTTTCCTGCAGGCACTCCTCCAGCAGGGCCTCTGCCATCAGCAGCATCCCGTAGTCATCTGAGAGGGGGGTCAGGATAGAAAAACGGACTTTGTTGGAGTCCGTCTGAGCTCGGGGTCAAACGTCATTATTTTCTGTAGCCAAAGCAAACCTCAGCAAGTCCATAAAAACAACATTTCCCACCGACTTAGGGAGAGAAGCTTCAATATTCCTGACGTCTTTTTTAGAAGCAACAGTTTCCATTTCCCTCCCTCCGTGCTCTCCTGAAATAGATTTCATATTGTAATCACACGATAAGACGAGCTTGTGGTACAGTAAACCGACCTCAGAGTCCAGGAATGAACCTAAGATTCTGTGTACACACACTCCATTAAACCTTCCTGTTTACCTTTGTCCCTCTGTGTGTGTGTGTGTGTGTGTGTGTGTGTGTGTGTGTGTGTGTGTGTGTGTGTGTGTGTGTGTGTGTGTTCTCTGACGCCGTGTTTATGTCCTGATGCTCTTCGTATATCTGCTGTTAGTTTTATCAGCACAGCCAAGGCTAAACTGTGTGTGTGTACGAGGCGGAGTGTAAACAGCAGGACGGTTCTCAGCCCCGAACAACAGAGAGCTCCTCACCACACGAGCTGGAGGCTTTGAACGTTACAAAGAGTCACTCAGGACGTCTACATGAACAGTTCAGTGACATTTAACTGGAATACTGTCTCACTGATGGAAGTACTGCATGAATGACTCCACCTCGGTAGGTCGATATACCACATTTTAGCTCGTTGCTATGGTAACTACCTACGTTGGACCAATAACGCCTCTTACCAAACAAGTTAACGAACGGTGAAAACACGGCCAACTTTAGAGCTGTGCACATTTTTTGCTGACGTGACATAAACTGTCCAAAAAGGTGTGGATCTCACTCTCAAACTCGCCATGTTGGGGGGCGCTGATGGCGCAGTCTGAGTGTTCGCGTCCCATGTACGGAGGCTGTGGTCCTCCAAGCAGGCGGCCCAGGTTCAATCCAGCCTGTGGCTCCTTTCCCACATGTCATTCCCCACTCTCTCTCTCCCTGATTTACGACTCTATCCGCTGTCCTATCTCTCCATTAAAGACACAAAAAGCCCCCCCGCCCCCCAAAACAAAAAACTTGCCATGTTGAAACCGCTGTCTCGCTTTCTTCTGCTGTTCTAGTTCAGGGTTAAAGCCCGCCGTGGAGCATGCTCAGAACGCTGAGGCCAGTTCATGTCCGATTGAGGTGTGTACACATGAAAGAGTAAATCGACCCCATGCTGGATTATCTAGGTGAGTTAGTCCGACTTTGCTAAATGTGGCTTAGTACAATAAATGTTTACTTTGTTTGCCGTCTTCATTTTTGTGGATTCTTCTGTCTTAGCATTCAGTTTTGACGTCTTAACATCTTTTCTTCGCTGTTATCCCCTTTCCTCTCCGTAAACAGATCAGACTCTTTCTGTGGATTTATATCATTTACATTTAGTCATCCAGAATCTGTGATAAAAGCCGTGGCCATAGCCTAGCAACGTGTGCTTTCCTTAGCAACGGTTTGTTCTTCTTGACAGTGATGATCTATCGAGGGGTAGCAGACCGTTGGCATGCATATCTGTCCAATCAGAATCAAGTATCAAACACAGCTGTGTGATGTTTGTATTTCTGCGGTGAATATGTTTTTGTACATTATGTTGCTGCTTTCACTTTAACCTTTAACATTTTGCAGGACTTGTATATTTAAAATGTCTTCTACTGAATGGAGCCAACTCACAAAAGATGTCTCACACCTTTGTACCCACATGTGGAGTGACAATAAACATCTTGATTCTTGAGTTTTGTTGTTGCTGCGTGTACTAATAGCCGGCCAGCTGTCATCCCTTCAGCTTCCTATTGGTGGAATCAAATTCCTTTTCTTTTTTTTTCACCTGCCATCAAATTGTTCCATTTCTTCATAAAGACTGTGGAGCAGAAGCGCTTTAACTCTCCTGATTCACCCTTCTTTCCATGAATGTCGGATCAGCTGATGTGACTCATGCATGCAAACAGTAAGAAACACCACATTTGATTTAACACTTCAGTGCATGTACAAACTGTCCGCCTGCACCATCAGCCAGATATGGGCTCAATAACTGTTGACTTGCAGTAAAGTCACCTGAACCTGTATTTACTCTGAGCGTGCGAGGGGTGGAGGCAGGTGCATTAGTGACTCAGCACAGAAATGCTTTATGAGGCACAGAACGATACGCTTGTTTGCATTTCTTGGAGCTTGTGTGGAAGGATTTCGCCTACACGGATTTCAGCATAAAGTCGTGTTGTTTTTGTAAAGCAGGTGGTATTTTGTCCCCTGGAGGAGGTGGGGGTAACAGTAAGGAGGGCCAAACAACACCTTTGATCCTCTTCCGTTATCATTGAGTGTACTGTAAACTCTCTGGAGACACTTTGACCCCTTTGGGACTGATGGCAGCGATCCTATATGTTTTCTGTTTTTAAATGTGTTCTTATTTGTAGACTAGATCTTGCACAGGAATCTTGTCGACCTGTCTTGCTTTGAGTCCAAAGTCTAACCTGTGCACAGTTCAAAACATCCCTGAAGAAACTTTTTCAGAGTCTTGAAATCGTGGAAAAAAAATCAACTACTGTGCAAAAAGTTGAAAATACAGGAAGCTCTTGTTGCTAAGCACTGCAGGGAAACTCTTTACAGGTTAGAGTTTAGATTTAGTTGAGAGAAACTTACTAAAAGAAAACGTGATCCATAATTTTAGCTTTTTTTCGGTTGTAATGTCATATGCAGTAAACAAATCAATGAGTAGTAAATTTAAACTCTGCACCCTCCTGGAGGTGAACTCCCACCACTCACCGTCCTCGTGGAAACGCGCAGCCTGCATCTGGTCGATGATCGCCGGCATCCTGTCCCACTGACACTCGGCCCGGCAGCGCTCCACCTCCGTCTCCAGCCGGATCTGGCTGAAGGAAACCCGGGCAGCCATCGGAGCTCTGTCCCGGTGGTGGTGAGTGTACTCCCCGGACACGATGGGAGTGACTGCAGACTGAAGGAGAAATAAATGTGTAATCTGACTGAGGAGGAGGAGGAGGAGGAGGAGGAGGACGGGGAGGGGGTGTGCACTATAACTACAATCACAAAGGGTCATTAAACAGAAAGAAAAGCTGAATATGAAAATGCCTTTAAATATTTGAGTGCTTAAACCAAAGTAGAACCGGAAAGTTAACTTTTCTTTGAACTGCTTCATCATGAACTTCATTAAAGTCAATTTAATCCGCCATTTCAGTGCTGTTGACATTTAGGATTTATCATCTCAAATAATGTAAGAGTAGTAATGATGGAAAAATATGACACTATCCAGCGGCGATTCTTGAGTCTGTTGGGGCCCATGGCAAGAATTCATGGGGGGGCCCCTCCAACCAGCAATCATCAACATTTTGTCTGCGAGTTTCTCACCATTTACTCCTCTTCCTCTTTCTCTTTTTTTCTCCACTCTCAGATGGACAATTCCTCTTCATCTCCTCTTTTGACTTTCATTGACAAACGTTGGTTTTCAGAGTAAAAATGCAGGGAGTGCTGTCAGATGGGGCCCCCTTAGGGAGGTTTCCTACTGTCATTGCAAAAATATGCACATTTTCACCCACTGCTAGAGTTTAAAGTTTGTAAGCCCTCAGGGGCCCTCCACTGACCTGGGGCCCCAAGCAGTTGCCAGCCTTACCTATTGACAAACAGCGTGACTCAGTATAAAAAAAGATGATTTAGTATCTTAAATGTCTCGGAATCCTGACTCAGCATCCTCCTAATAAAGATATGTGTAGGAGCTTTTAATTTGTTGTTCGAGTTTAGTTAATAATAATAATGCATTAGACATTTAAAGCACTTTTCTAGGTACTCAAAGACACTTAACAAAAAACAAAGCCTTTGTTTTTTTCAACAACAAAGAATACAAGCTATCTAAAAATAGCGAGTACATAGATAGTATGTTCAAATATTGACAGAGCAGCTCAAAATAATGAGTTTGATCAGAAAATATTGACAGATAAATGAGGATCTCAATTTAACGACTTGGTGAGTCATAACCGAATATCTTTAAAATAATTTTCTTGGCTATCTTAAAGGTCACATATTACGTAAACTACACTTCCACATGTTTCTTTAACACGAATATGTGTCTCTAGTCTGTCTACAAACCCAATGATCAGAAAAGTCCATCCTCGCCGTCTTTTGCCTGCTCCACTTTTCAGAAAACGTGTGCTCAAACAGGCCGTTTGGAGATTTTCCCTTCATGACATCACAAAGGGCAGTAACCCCTCCCCCAGGTGGGTGACACTCCCACAGCTAGGTGTTTGTTCTGCCCTCTGAGTCTGCCTTCTCACTGTAAACAATAGGGCACCCAAGTCCTTCCAGAGAGGGGGCGTGGTCATACACAGCTCATTTACATATTTAAAGGTACAGACACAGAAACAGCCTGTTCTGAGCAGGGCTGAAATAGAGGGGTTTATAGACATGATCAAATACAGGATCAGAGTGGATTTAGAACAAGAAACTTCATACACATGTTTTGGGGAGCTCTGAGACTTATTTACACTGGTTGAAGAGGAGAAAATGTGACCTTTAAAATAATCAGAAAACTTCTCTAAATAACTTAAGAATCGTTATTTTCGTCCATACAGTCAGTAGAACTTACTAAAATACACGCTCATATCACTAAGAGAGATTGTGTGGGTTTCTTAGAAAACGAGTGACAGTTTTTGATCTGTGGCTGCCAGAAGTAAAAGGGAAGCGAGGCGTCGTCCTCCTTCTAAGAAGCCATGTTCTTAATCTTCCCCTCTAACACTTTAACTGGATCAGGTTAAAGGCTTAAGAAGCGACATTTCACAGAAAGCTGCGATCTGCTGCTGCAAAGTGAGCAACCAAAACACACACTATTCATATGGAGAAGGTTCTCTTAAAACATTCGATAGAGTGCCTGTTAAAAGTTTGTATTGCACGAGTCTGTAAGCAGCACATTGAGATGAATGCCTCATATAAAAAGAACTCTTCTGTCAGATGTTGCACTGTGAGAGCTGTATGAAGCACTACAGCGACAAATATACAAGCATCTCCTTTTGAGTTTGAGCTCTAGAAAAGTGGGAGGGGGAAGTACATCTTCACAGGTGGAGGCACGAGCACAGAGGGTAATACAGGGAGAGACGAGGGTCAAAAACTACTGAGCTACTTTATGACAGAAAATCCACCTCGAGCCTCCTGAACAGAGATTTAGCGGCTTCATTTTCTCTCTGGAAGCTGGACATTTCTTTCACACAGATCTCTTCTCCTCCTCCTCAGTGAACTCCAGCACACAAACACAGCGTGCTCCTGCGCTCAGTTTACATTTGACAGCGTCTGCGTCACGCCCCCCCCCCCCCCGCTGACGTCATCAAAGACTCACCGCAAGGTTTTTTTTCCTGTCAAGATAGTTAACCCCGGGGAATAAATGCGAAACCTCTTCTCAGAGAGTTTTATGAACTGAAGATATCTGATGACCTCTGGTTGATTTGAACAAAAATGTACTTCTATTGCTTTTATTTAATTATTTATATTTACTTTTATTGCATTCCTTGTCATTTCAGTTTGAATTTGTGTGATTTGTTTATTTTGTTGTATTGCCTTGTTTACAAAAAAGGCTATTCATGTTTGTATGTCACAATGCCCTGACGTTTGTTATTGACATGTGTCAAAAAAGTAAAACCAAAAGAACACCAGGAAAGTATCCCCTATAGGCCAGGGGTCCCACCAAAGTGATCTGGACCCCAGGGAGGTCGTGAGCCACCAAGATGAGATGGGGGGTCACAAGATGCCTTCCAAAAAATATTATAACTATTTGAAATAGTTCATTTTGCCCATTGTTGTAAAATTATATAACTAAGTAGTTCATTTTGAAATAAAACCAAATGGTGCGCCGCTGCCCTGGTGGTTGGCGCATCTCCAGAGGTTGTGGCCCTCCGGGCTATTGGCCTCCTCTTTGAGGCCAAAATACTCACAAAATGAAGCAGAGGCCTCCTTAAAGAATGAGGGGACTTCAGTGGAGTCTCGTTCAATAGAAGTCTATGAGAAAATGAGTCTGCTCCTCGGTTGATTTTGTGCCCTTAGTAAACATTTTACTTATGAGTTATTGGTCTCAGTCTCTTATTTCTAGTTTCCTTCAATACAGCGTGATATTCATTTCATTTAGAGTCAAATAACCACAAAGCTGTCATGTTGGGTTGGCTTTCAGTTGTTGGCTATTTGTTGGGAGTGATCACAGATTGACATCACAGCACCATTTCTAATCAATCTACTGATAGCCAGCGGAGAATTTGTAAACCAAACTCTGCCCCTCACTCTTCTCCAATTTTTTTTGTTGTGTTAATTTGAAAAATAGGAAGAGGTTGGAACAAATTGTGCTGGCTCTACTTTTGAAGAACTTGCCCTTTTAAGTCAGAGCTACAAAAAAAGCCCAGGCTATCCTTGGGGACTGCACTCGCCCCCTTTACACAGAGTACAAACTGCTGCCATCTGGTCGTAGATATACTTTTCCTAATGGACTAACAGATTCAAAAAATAATTTGTCCCTGGTAACATTGGTTTCCTCAACAGCATCATGTAAATCACCCCCCCCCCCCCCCCATGTGTGTATTTCTTTGTTAATTGTATTTCACATTGATTGATAGCAGTGATTGTGCACACTAGTATAACATCCAATGATTCATGCTTGTACAGAGAGCAAATGAAAGCAAAGTCACATTTGTGCGTGTAGGCGACACTTACCTGGCAAATAAAGTTGACGCAGATGCAATAACCAAGAGACACTCAAGTGACATTATGTCGCTCAACTGAAATTATGTTGGCCATTTTAAATTCGCTCTTGGAATATGCTTTTGCCTTGGTGTACGGTGGCCCTGAAGTGCAAAGCACAACAACATATTGCAAAACACAACTAAGAAAACACAAAGACATTAACAATAACGGAAAAAGGAAGGTACCTGCGGTCAACAATAATTGTCGCTGATTGGACGAACGCAATGTCTGTCTTTTTTACAGGAAGTAAATGCTTCATACTCCTTTGGCGCCAGGCAGAGAAAAGTTAACAAAAGCAGCATATCCTTCCAGTTAAAAAGACGGACAATGCGTCGGTCCAATCAGCAACGATCCTTATCGACCTCAGGTGCCTATTACCTTTTCCATTAGAAGCTAATGTTGTTGTGTTTTCTTATTTCTTGTGTGTTTTGTGATTTGTGATTTGTGGTTGTGCTTTACACTTCAGGGCCACCGTACACTACACCAAAGCAATAGCATATTCCAAGACTGAATTTAAAAAGTGGTACATGGCGGCCATAATGCACTTCAGGGCCACCGTAGTAAGTGGCTAAAGAAGTACAAGGCACCAGAGTGCTGAAATGTTGTCAAAAAACCTAAATGTTAGCTTAGCTAAGAGTTTTATTTTCCCAAGAGGGAATTAAAACTTTCGACAAATTCACCTGAACTAACTGAGAGTCATTCTAGGTTTGTGGCTGTATTTGTTCGTCATCACGTGAAAACTTTACAAAGTACACAATGAGTATGAAATGCTTTCTTGGAAAGCTAAAGCCCGCCCCGCTAACGTCGTCGGTGTGGAGAGATATTCGTGCGCGCAGCGGTGAACTCTCTCGCTTCAGTTGTAAACTCTTTGAAATGTTTCAACCAATCACAATGAGCTGTCGTGTCCAAGAGGAGCTACGGGAAGCCGCTCGGTCCTGAGAGTCTGAGACTGATCAGACTCGTTTCCAGACAGCCAAGATTTCAACGCAACGGTCCGCGAACACCAATCATTTACACGTAAGCTTTAATTAATAATTATTTAAATATTTATATTATTGATCTTCTTCTATGGTTTGTGTCTAATATGTCGTAACTTAGTCTAACAGTGAAGCTTCAAGCTGGCAGATCTTATTACAGACAGCCTCTATGTTAGCATATGTTTCCGTTACCTGTGTTTACTTTAATTATCTCAGTTAAGTTTCCTCAAAGTGCCCACGGTATAAAGCTCCATCTGATGTTTGTATACAGCCTGATTATGTCTCTTTATCCTTTATTTAATCATCTATATCTCTCGTTATTTGCACAGGTTTGATTTACAAACCTGGCTGAATGGTGTCTCCTCTGTATTTAGCACAGTGGTTATAAAAGAGCAGCTCTTATGGGGGAAATAAATCTGTAATCTATAATAAAAAAAAAGTCAGTTTATTTACAAAGCGCATTTAATTTGAGGTGACCTCAGTGTGCTTTACTTTTGAGGGTAAAAAACAAAACAGAAATACTTTATTTAAACAATCAGATTCAGGAAACAAAGTTTAGTTAATTTGAAGACCAGGGTTATATGTTCACATTTTCTTGTAGGTGTCAGGGCTCCGCTGCTGAGTTTTGGATAAATTGGAGTTGTCTGACATATGTTTGGATACAGAGAGTTACAGTAATCTAACCCGGCTGAGATGAATGAATCGACTTATTTCTCTGCCTCTGTTTGGAACATGAGTGATCGATCGGTGATTTAGTTACAACACTGGGAGCTATGGTTTAACTCTAATTAATTTATCTGTGTGTGTGTGTGTGTGTGTGTGTGTGTGTGTGTGCAGAATGAGGAGCAGCAGGTGCAGGTTACAGTGGTGGGGTCTCCTCCTCCTCCTGCTCTCCTGCTGTGTGTCCGTTCTCTCTCAGGTGGATCCTCTGCAGCAGCAGGAGACGGTGGTGGCGTCCGCAGTTCACGTATCGGGTCACACTCACGGTCGTCTCGACAAAAACATGATCCAGGACAAAGAGTGAGTGAGATCCCCTCGATCCAGCTCTTATTTGTACAGAGTGATGAACTTTGAACACAGCGTTCACACACTATTTCACGGTTTTCTGTCCTGCAGCCACATCATGGAGCATTTAGAGGGAGTGATCGACCAGCCGGAGAAAGAGATGACCCCCCAGGAGCTCCAGCTGCACTACTTCAAGATGCACGACTACGACGGAAACAACCTGCTGGACGGGCTGGAGCTCGCCACCGCCATCACACACGTACACAGAGAGGTGTGTGTGTGTGTGTGTGTGTGTGTGTGTGTGTGTGTGTGTGTGTGTGTGTGTGTGTGTGTGTGTGTGTGTGTGTGTGTGTGTGTGTGTGTGTGTGTGTGTGTGTGTGTGTGTGTGTGTGTGTGTGTGTGTGTGTGTGTGTGTGTGTGTGTGTGTGTGTGTGTGTGTGTGTGTGTGTGTGTGTGTGTGTGTGTGTGTGTGTGTGTGTGTGTGTGTGTGTGTGTGTGTGTGTGTGTGTGTGTGTGTGTGTGTGTGTGTGTGTGTGTGTGTGTGTGTGTGTGTGTGTGTGTGTGTGTGTGTGTGTGTGTGTGTGTTATTTAAGGTGTTAACTTCAGTACGGGTAAATATTTGTGACTGAATGCCAAAGCATCGAAAATAGATTTAAAAATGAACATATTTAGATATTTTCCCATCACAAATGAGTTGCATGTACTTCCTATAGAAATGTATTTGCATAAAGTGAGTATGTTTTTAAAACAATTCCCAACTGAAAAGAAACAGAAAAGAAAAAATGTTAGATTAAAGAAGAAATTCTACAATTCACTTAGCAGACACTTTTATCCAAAGCGACGTACATCAGAGAGGAAGAAGAACACAAGCAAGGATCTAGAAAAAAGGGAACAATGTCAGTAAGAGCAAACGATCAGCTTTGAGTCCGATTGGACACACAGGTGCTGACAGGAAGTGACCAGAGGCAAAGCACAACATTGACGGCAGTTCTTGAGAGCTCTAATCAGTATAGAAACCATCTTATAAGTCGTCGTTATCAAACAAAAACCATCGTCATTACCATCATCATCATCAATAATATGGAGACCATCATCATCAAGTTAGTATTCATGAAAGAGCTGGGTCTTTAGCTTTTTCTTAAAGGTGCAGAGGGACTCTGCAGATCCAATGGAGTTTAGTCATTTGTTCAATGTTAGCCATGATGGTGGTACTCTGAGAGCCAAATGTTTTCTGTGGTGGTCTCAGTGTGTAAAGTTTGAGAACCGCTGCACGAGGACATAAATATATAAAACAGTTTTTATTAGCAGAACCTGATTTAAAAAGACTGTTGTTTTCACACATGCACAAAACTCCTGAAAATGTCTCAATGCTCCGGCACCTGCAGCTGTCCTGAAGCCATTGGATGCCATGTATCAAAGCGCTCTTTGTCTTATCTCCGCTGATGGATCATCTGTGTTGAATGTTTTTGTGATTCTCCAGGAGCGCGGCGAGGACAGCCAGCCGATGAAAGAGGAGGATCTGATCAGTCTGATCGACGACGTTCTGAAGGACGACGACAAAAACAACGACGGCTACATCGACTACGCAGAGTTCGCCAAGTCTCTGGAGTGAACGAGTCGCCCGGGTGCTTTCTCATCTCTTATGACGACGACAAGGAACCTGCAGGAAGAGAAGGGGGACCGCCAAAACCATCGTTTAATCTTTGCGTCCTCCCTCGAAGGCGATCAGAGTGATCAGTGGTGATTTCAGTTAGAGGCGGATCATTATTCAATAATTCAGTAATTTACGAGGAGAAGGACAGTGACATCACTTCACCGTCTGTTTCTGCAGCGTCCTTGAACTCATTCTTTAAAGGGCCAGTTCACCCAAACATCACTAAAAACTCTTTTTCATTTTGTTTGGTGAGAAACATAAACACTTGAGAATCACTAAACCGTCTGCGTCCTTTCTGCAAAACAAAGTGAGAATCTACGATTGTTTTTTTTTTTCTGTGATATTTAGGTGAATCGTCTCTTTACACGTGCAGGACACTTCCTCGTCTGTGTTCTGTGCCTTCAGTAGCATCGTTACAGAAAGTCACACACACATTTACACGAACACACTGCCGCTGCCGTGTGGACCAAACGATTCCTCCTGTGAGATCTTCTCAAACGGAAGATGAGAGACGAATCAGACGTTTCTCATTGCAAAGTGAAGTGGCCTTGACTCCCTCACAGTGTGAATGTAGCGTGATCGAGCGCGTTTTAGAGGGGAGGAAACCCTACAGGGGGGGAGGAGGTGAAGCTCAAGCTTCAACGCAGAACAGCACTGAAGGCTTCACACCTTTTTCTAGTGTGTGTCTCCTCTTCTCCTCCTGCTTCTGACCCCAAAAAACAACCATAAAAACCCACCGTGCAGGATGCTTCAGTTACTTAAATGCGTCTCGAGGAGAAGAGGTCGAAGTCGTCGCAGCACCTCTGACTTATTAAAGAGGTTGAGCTGATAAAGTTGATGTTAAATACGCACAGAAAAGATCCAATAATTACTGAAAGATCCCGCCTGGCTGCTTGACTCTTTGCTCCTCCTTTTTCCTCTGCTCGTGTCTGAGGTGTGAGGGAATGAGTCTGGAGGAAAGGAGGCAAGGAAAGGAGTTTGAAACGAGGCCTTTGTGCAGCTCAGTTGTTGTTTCAGTGAACATGATCACAGTCAGACGAGCCCATCACTTCCTCTTCACGTTCAGGCAGACACCCCCTGATGGAGTGAATGTACAGCTGCCTGTGCGTCGCTGCAGGAGCTCACAGCACACCACTTCTAAAACCGTTGAACACGATTGTTTCAGCTGCCTTCAAACACACGTGGATCGAACATGTCATCTCTGTGTTGTTGTTCTTCTAGAATCCGTCTGTGATTCTTTATAGCGTTTGATTTCATACGGATGAATTCTATATTTTTGCCATCTCGACTTGATTCTTCAGTCACTTCAGGTTGTCGAATGAAATGTTAAAAAAAACCAGTGAGAACATATGTCATGTGACTGTTGTCTCTGGAATGTGAATATTAAAGAGCGTAATCTCAACAGTTTGACTTCTCGTTTTGTTTACAGAGACTCCTTTTGAAAGGTGTTTGATTTGTAAGATGCACTAAAAAGGTTTTTGAAACATTCAGGGTTCAGGTACCGAGCTCGAGAAATAATTTTAAACCTGGGCATATTTTATATATATATATATATATATTTATAGACCTGCCACCCTGCTCAGATAAGACCAAATCAAGACGATCAAGAAGGAAAGTACTCAAAGATCTTTGACCAGAAGAGCCAGTCAGATGAGTCACCTTCCAAGGAGCCGGTGGATTAGCGTAGGGCAAAGATGTCGGACTACCGTCGCTAAAGGGAGGCAGCGGAGCAGACCTATCTGGAACAGAAGAACCTCCACCTCGAGCTCAGAGGAGGAGTGGACACTGATGAACCGGACAGCGATGTGGACGACTGAGAGGAGGAGACCACTGAGTTTTTTATCAACAAAGAAATAATTCCCCTTGGTGATCTGTGTGTTTCTGCAGCCTGCAGATGAAACTGGCAGCAACTTAATCCCTGACCATCAGCCTCTAGTATTTGTTGTTTTTGTTGCTGACAGGCTCAGGTTGTTATTCACAGAAAGGATTTTAAATTTATTTAAAAAAACCAAAAACGGCTGTTTGCATCACTCTCTTCAAAGAACTTCAAATTACATCACAACAACATGTGTTTCATTTAGTGATAGATGATCTGAATGATGAGACAGATGAATGTATGTTGAGATAATGATTATGATGGAAGAGGATGTTGTCAGTCTGGCAGGAGGGACTGACTGCAGGGCAGAGGGGAGACTCGAGATCTGCCTGAGCATGGAGCATGGAGTTCGCAGAAACGTCATCGAGCCCTCCTGCTTCCTTGCAGTGAATTTTCCTGAATATTGTCTGCTGTGGGAGGTAGAGCCTTCCTTTCAGACCCCTCTCCTTTGGAATCATCTACCAGTCAGGGTTCAGGAGGCAGACACACACTGTACCTTTAAGAGAAGGGTTAAAACTTTCCTTCTTGATAAATCTTATAGTTAGGGCTGGTGCTGGTGTAGACCAGCTCCTATGCTGCTATAGGCTTAGACTACCGGGGGAACTGGCACCTTATCTCTCGCTCTCTCTCTCTCTGTGCATTCACATCATATTACTGCACGTATCTATCTGTAAATCATAGTTACTGACCACATCATTTCCTGGGAGCTCCTGAGCTCTCGTAGGTTCCTCTGGATCGTTGGTGGGGCGGCCCCGGTGGTTTTTAAAAGGTCTTTCTCTGCAGGGATCCTATCTGTAATGCTGTCGGACTCTTAGAATAACAATCTGAGTCTGTAAGGGACAAAGAAATGAACTTTTCGTGCATGCACTTTGATGGATCAAGAATTACGTTGCAGCCATGACAGCCTGTTTCTCTCCTGCACGCTGAGGAAATCTACCAGAGACATTTGAAAACATTTGTGTCTAATATTCCTTTAGAGAACCCAAAGTATGTAAAAAAGTGCAATGACTTCCAAAAAGTGAGGATTAAAGTGATGTTTATTAGGATTACTCTTTAGCTCCAGTGAGCGGGGGGCTCCAGGGGCTGCAGGGAGAACATGGGGGACGGGATGTTGGTCCTCAGCGGGCCGTACCAGTCCTCGTGCTGCCGCGGGGCTGCTGCTGCTGGAGGGACGCTGCCGGGGCAGGGGCACGGAGCGTACGGCCCGGAGGGTATCATAGGGGGGAGGCGGGGGAGGTGAGCGAGGGGTTGGGGGTAAAACTGTCGACTCATGCTTGACTGCTGGATGTGAACGCCTCCTAGAAGCCCCCTGTGGCCCCCCATCACACCCATGGGGAGGAGTTTCTGCGAGGCGCGCTCCTGCTTCCTCTGTTTGGCTCGTCTGTTCTGAAACCACACCTGCAGGAGACCGGTGAGAGGACAGGAAGATTACTTTGTTGTGCATTTACTCACACTGAACTGATGAACATCAGGGAGACCAGCAGTGATTGTCTCAGGCGAGGACGCCGTTTCATCATGTTCTGATCAAACATTTGGACTGAAGCCACGCTCATTTGTCAATCGAGCCACTTTTGCACACACCGACTTTAAGAAGAGAAGGCTTTGTGAGGATGGAGAGCGTTCATAGCACCTTTAGTTATCTCATCATTACTGGGAGAACTGGGAGTGAGTGGACATAGTTTCTGAGACAATAAGAGAGATGTCAGAGGAAGCAGCTCAGTGGATTTTGGAGGAGGAGAAATAATGGCAGCTGGCGGACAAAACAAAGGTAGGAGAACCTGATCCTTGGCGAGCTCGCATAAACGGAGCCCGGGTGTGTTGAAGGTGGCAGCTCAGGGCCAAGAGACCCCGCCCCTCTCACCTGTATGCGGGCCTCGTTGAGCTTGGTGACCCGGGCCAGCTCCTCTCTGTAGTAGATGTCGGGGTACTGGTTCTGAGTGAACGCTCCCTCCAGCTGCTCCAGCTGTTTGTGGCTGAAGGAGGTGCGGTGTCGTCTCCGGGCGGGGGAGGGGTGGAGGGCCCTGCTCCTCCTGCTGCTGAGGCCCACAGACATGGAAGTCTCGCACAGTGGCCCCCTCCTCACAGAGTCTCCGATATCTGTTTTCAGGAGGGAGGAGAAGACTTCAAGGGTTCGAAAAAGACGCTGAATACACTTTTTGACTTCCTCTGAATGATTAAAAAAAAGTGTTTTTAATCAGTAAAGGAGCATTTCACTGATGACTCGCTGGTAAAAAAAAAAAAGGAGGATTACACGACTTTCTGGTTCCCACTGACATGAGGCAACCTGAGAGCGACAGAGCTTTAGCTGAAGAAGAGGAGCTCGTGAGAAAAAGATACGAGAAGCTGCAGGATTACACCAGAGATTATCAAACAAAGTGACTCATCGGGCAAATTGGTGGACTGAGCTGACCTCTCTTTTGAGAGGCGCGGGAGGAATACAAGTCAACTCAACTTTATTAACACAGCACCTCGAGTACAAACATACCGCCCAAAGAGGTGCAGAAACATGGCAGAAACAAATACATAAAAACCAGGGGAAGATGATAACTAATGAAAGGCTATAAAGAGTAGAAACCCTGAGAGAGGGCAGTTTTATTATCAAAAAAAAGATTGTTTTCTGTAATTTCTTATATTTTCAAGCTAACCGGGTTTGTGAGAATCATGTTAGAAATGTAAAACTTAATCAATTGAAGTCAAAACTCACCAAAAAAAGAGATGATTTTACTACAGAGAAGTACAGTGCCTGAATCAGACTCATTTTCAGATGTTTTCAGGGCTAAAAGTTGAACTTTAACACAGATGAGCAGACTTTTTATGACATCTTTCTGTGTTGAAGCTCAAGAGATTTTAAATGTTTTAAGTCTTTGCAAAGTTTTCCTCTAAAAAAAAAAAGAAAAAAAAAAGATGTTTAAAGAATCATGCAAAGATTTAAATCTGAAATGTTTGAATGCCAGAAGAACCAACACTGCTTTAATGTCACTTTTAAACCGTGCAGTCTTCCCCTGTTGTCTCCATCTTAATAATAATATTAATAAACAGATTTGTAAATAATAATCCTTGAGTGTATTTGTCGTTCTGACCTGCAGTGGAGCTCACGGTCATCATATCAGAATAAGCGTCTGCACACTCCTGCTGGCTCCTCGCTGCTGCGTCTCCTGCTGCCTTCACCTGAGCCATCGCTGCAGGTCTGCTCTCTGACCCGACCACCTGCACCCTCTGATCCTCAAATAAAGTCTCAGGATGGCCCCCATAGGCCCCGCCCCACCTGGCCTACCTTTACCTGTGTGAGTGTATGGAGGCACAGAGGAGGGCCGGCACCTTCAGTCGAGTCACTCCTCCTCACAGTTTGACACCTGAGGAGCTCTCTAAGATGCTTTGTGAATAACTTTCATCTTTACAAGGATCTAGTCCTAACTTCTTAGAAAATGTCCTGATTCTAAGAAGTGTCTTAGTACTTAAGAGGCTTCATGAATATGACCCCTGAAGTATACGGAAGCCCTGAGTGGACATGAATCTAACAGAAAATGATCCTGTGATCACGAGGAGACAAGCTTTGATATCCAGAGATAAAGAGGAAAATATCACATTGCAGGAAAACGTAGTATAGCCTAAATAAAATGTTTGGATGAATGTCTGCTTCGGGCTTCATCGAGGAGTGCTGATCGCTGATTGGATAAAAAAAACTTTAAAACACATCTGACCTTTTTTTAAATCTGAAGTATCAGAAATGATTTTGCTGCAAATCAGAAACAAAACAACAACAACAAGAGGATGTTAATGAAAGACACTTTGTTACTATAAATGATTATTTTTGTGTTATTTAAACATGTTCTTATAAACTGTAAGGAGGCAAATGTCCGTCATATTGGATTAAATTTACATAGTTTAGAGCCATTGAACTATTTTATTTTCATGCCAATCTGGGCTGAATAAATTCCCTACATTTACAAACTCAAGGAAATATTTATTACTTTTGTCTGTTTCTATTTTGTAATAGTCATTTTTGTAGAGTCTATGTTAATACATCTGCAAAAACACACAGGAGTGAGGATAAGAAGGGTTTATGAATGCTCTTCATAATGTCCAAATAAATTTATTTTGCCTTTCATCTTTTACTATTAAATACATTATTTTAAAAATTGAATTCTTATTGAATCCAGGTTAGTACGTTGATGTTTGTCTTTTCCAAAAGTTTTAATATTCTTTGAAGACAAACTCTTGTTGTTGTTGCTTTTGCTGTAATTTTTCTGATTATTTGTGTGGAGACGCAGTTTTTTGTGTGACCAGCAGGGGGCTCTGTTACATCAGCCTGTTTCCTCCTCACTCTGTACAATGACAGAGGACGGATGTGGAGACCACCCAGCTGAGTCCACTCCCAGGTCCTCCACAAACACAGCCCCCATCAGGTCACTTCCTACATCTGGTTGGCTGCAGATTGACTGACAGAACCCCCCCCCATCCTCTCCACCCACCACCCACAGCCTGGATCGACTCAGCTGAACCCTCGTGTCACCCTGCGGTACCCAAGCTGCTATCAGCAGTTCCCATGATGCTAAACTGAGTCCAGGCGGTCGTAGAGTCGAATGGACCCGCTTACATCTCCGCTCTGAGTCATGAGCGAGCAGCAGCTGGCTCCTCATACATGACAGTAACTCATCAGGGTCTATATCTGTCCAACAATGCTATTTGTTTGTGGGGTTGTGTCTGTACAGCACACCTAGAAAACTCTGCGCATGCCATGGGCACCTGAGGTGACAGACTGTAAAAATAGCCTGATGGAGATAACCAAGCCAACAGCCCAACACCCCTTGGCCTGTTCAGCCCGAACAGAACTAAGACCTCTGTTACAAGTGTAGAAAATGATTCTTCCAGTAACCTACTGTATTTCATTTTGTTGGAATGTAGGGAACTAACCGGACCTAATAGTTTTTACAGCCCGAGCATGTAGCATCCTCCTCATAGTACTTCTGTAGTGTAAATGATTGACAGGTGTCATGGCCCGCCCCCTTGATTGGCTGAACATTTGGGCTAGATTAATTCTGCCCACATGCTATTAAACTTTTGACCAATGACACAACTGAACAGTTACAGACTGTAGAGAAGCTATGAAACGAACTCAGCATATTTTAAACTGAAGAAACAATCTAATTATAATGCTAATTCTGTTAGCCCGTTAATGGCAAAATCTGTTATGTGTTAGCATCAAGCTAACCAACTTAAATTCACATAGCATAACTGCAAGTCTACCGTTGTACCAGCAATCTTGTTTTGTGTGTGTTTGTTTTTTGTTGTTTTCATAAATTAACATATTTTGATGAGCTGGAGAGATACAAGAGGTTAGCAATTGCTAAGCTCTGAAAGCTAAACCGTCTGAGCGTGTGCCTCATTCATTAGCTAGCAAAAAAATAAAGAAGCATCTAGTGCGAGTGAAAAGAGAACAACAACTTAAACCTATAAAACTGACAAACACTGAATGAGCTATGTAGGTATGTTTCTCACAGACTCAGTTAGCTGCTAGTTGTTGTTAACATGTAAATAAAATAAAGTTCTTATGTGACTGGTTGTAAAAAGTGGCTCAGACTTGTTGGACGGTCTGTTAGACCAATAAAGCTCACAGAGAGAGAGAGATTATTAGTCTGATATTTACATGAACAAATCTTCAAAAAGAGCACAAACACGGCCCAGAGGTTAAAGGTCAGGGACTGAATTATCTGAGGGGACAACTAGCAGACAGCTAGCAGCTCCCACCTGTCACTCAAAGAGGCCACGCCCCTCAATTAACATAATCGCATGAAAAGAGCTCTAGAGACCCAAACTGTTGTTGTACCAGGCTGTAAACATGTTTTTTTCCTGCTGTAAGACTGGCCATTTTAACATGGGGCTCTATGTGGATTTTCTCAATATTGGAGTCAGCCTCAAGTGGCCATTTGAGGAACTGCAGTTTTGACACTTCTGTTACTCTGCCTGACAAAGACGACTGGTTCAGGTGTCTTATAGTAGTGTTTAATGGTCTTAATTCTGAGAAGCGGCACTCCTTCTTGTGTAAATTGTCCGTCATATCACGAGCCATCTGACCCGAGAGATACCTGACTCCAAGAACCCGTAAATCACGGGTTCAAACGCAGACTGGAAATGCGACACACTGATACAGTAGATAGATAACCCCCCCCCCCCCCCCCCCTCTTCCTCTTTGGTCCTGTGCGTTTGCCAGGAAAGTGTTACAGTGATAGAGAGATCCACACAACTTGATTCTCCGGTCGAGTTTACAAATTACTGTTGAGATTGACCCGAGCGTCACTGTCGATTCCTGGAGGAAAGTCCCCGCTCACTCCGCTGACACTTGTGACACGTCGTCTGAGAGGGCCAAGTCCTGTGTGTCCTGGAAGAGCTTCAATCTATTCTGCATTATGAGTGTGTGTGTGTCTCTGTGTGTGTGTGTGTGTATCTGTCTGCCAAGTCCTCCTTGGATCCCATATGCAGCTCACATGTCCCCCCCCCCCCCCCCCCCCCCAGAGAGTGTGTGTTTTTTAAGACAAAAAACAGTCCAAAAAAAAAAAAAAAAAAAAAAGTGCTACATTTTTCTAAATGTTTGGCATGAAGATTGTGGAGCAAAGGGGATCTTATCTCATCTTGCTTGGACATGTTTGCACTCGTTGGAGGACAACTTGGACTTCATCTGATAATTTGATTTAATATTTTTCTTAAAATCAAACCCAGTCTGCAGAAGCCCAACACTTCCTGTCTTCCTGTCTTTAAGAGGATGTCTCCATATGTCCTCTTCTTGCATCCAGATGTTGCTCCTCAGCATCTGGATAAAGCCACAGAAAGCATACGATGTACATTTGCATTTGAAGTACATTTGGATGGTGATTTTGAAAAGCGAGTTCCTGTTGAGTGCCACGAATCAATCCATTTTTATTTCTATGAAACCAAACCCATGCCGAATGTTTCCAGAAAGAGGAGGTGTAACGCGTACTCTGTGTTCTATTATTTCATCCGATGGCGCATGCAGACCCATAGACTGTAAATGTGAATGTTTGAAGCCTGAGTGCCGTCACCCGTCTATTCCTACAGGGGGCGCTGGAGTCCCATCGATGGCGGTCTCCATGCTGGAAATGCTGTCTCAGTCTAACCTTCAGTCAACCTAACGACAGGCTGAGAGCTGGAGCTGAGGAGGGTTTTAAACCTCCTGACAAACTGTTACACCGCGCCCACCTGTCAATCATGTCAGCTACACGAGTTCTCATAAAATTCACAGTTTATGCCGATCGAGACATTCCACCTTTCTATTGTTATTCTGCAGAGAGGGGCAGAGGAGCGGGAACCTTCTGGAGGCATCTTTCATTTCATTCAGTGTAGTTCTGCTGGGTGTGAGTGAGTGGTGAACAGGATCAGGGATGCAGGGATCACATCAGAAGGAAAACGAGTCTCTGTATTAAATATGTTACACAGAAATCCTGCTTCGCGCTGCACTCAGAGGACTCTGCACTCTTGTTTTTTTTTTCTTTTGCAAGGCTTCTGTTTTTGCAGCGCATTTCCTGTGAACATACTTGTTTTGGTTTTAGCAGCTCTTTTTTGCAGCATAATCGATTTGATTTGAATTCTTGTGTTTTATACATAAGCATTGTCCCAGAAGTTGCAGCAACATGAACTTCAAAATTTCTTGAAGTTTTCAGACAGGCTGCTCATGAAAACACAAGTTAATGAAGTTGTTCACACATGCACCTCACAGCGAAAGACTTTTTTTTCTGTCAGTCTTGTACATTTTCTGCAAGACGTCAAGGTGAGTTGATGTGTGAACGCAGCAGGGGGCATAATGTTAAAAAAAATGACGCGGGAGGTAGCGGACGAAGCAACTGAGTCTGCTATAAGATGCTATAATGAGAATATTTTCCTTTATATCATTAGCGGTCTCGCACTTACAGTGACCGTGCAGCAGTCACAGGATCTAAACGTCACCACCCCTTCCCACTCTCTCTCTCTCTCTCTCTCTCTCTCTCTCTCTCTCTCTCTCTCTCTCTCAGGGGGAATTCTCCTGATTACAGCCTGCTGCGTTCTCAGCTCATTCTGACTTGCTTCAGAAAAAACATTAGGGGGCTGGCAGGATAAACTGTGGGTGAAGTCTGAGTGAAAAATGTGGCAGTTTGCCGCCTTACATACAGCTGCTCCTGCAAATATCGGGAGTTTTTCAGGAGTTTTCTGTGAGTGTGAAAGCCCCACATGAGGTGTGTATATGAACAGAGTTGAGGAAGGAGTGGATAATAGCGTGTGAAAGAGCCTTTAGGCAGCTCATCTTCATCTCGCCAAATTTAAAACAAACAGTAATACACTGAATGCCTGGATTTAAACATCACATTTTCACACATGTTTAACGGTCGCTGCTGCACTCAGGCCTCTGTGGGGCTTTGACTGAGTCCAGTACGGACACATACGGAAATTCTTTCTCCCAGTTTCCCGGGACTGAACTGGGAGTGACCCGGTTGGCAGACACACAGCCCCGATGGAAGGAATGTAACTCTAGCTTCACCCTCAGTAACCCCCCCCCCCCCCCATCCATCCATGCAGCAGTCTGAAGGCCCAGCTGTGTGAGGACCAGGAGAAACGTACGAGGAGGAGGATGTCTTCTGTCTGTCAACAATTCATGAAAGTCCTGAAAGTTTTTCTTTCAGAAATCTGCATGTGATCATGATTCAGACGATCCATCTGTTTGACATCGTCTCTGGGCGTAGCTGGAGTGCCAACAGCCTCAAATATACAGTTTTTATTTGTGTTGAGTAACTCAGAAAATCCCCACCGAAACTATAACTGTAGGAGAAGCAGAAACAACGACGGCAGCTTCAAGAGCTAAAAAAGACTAAACAGGCAGGCAGTCAAGACAGAAGTAAACAAAAAGATCTTCACGTTAAGAACAGCAGAAACACAGAGAAGCAAAAGCAACCACAAAAATCAGTCAGAAATACTCTCAACAACAGCAGAAACTTTGAGAGAGATGAGTGCAGCCTCAAAACAAAAACAATGTTGATATAGGAATAACAACATATCGAACATGCTACACAAACACAGGTGATGGGAGAGAGAGAGGGATGTCAGAGTGAGGGGCTGCACCAGCGCACATGGGGGGGGGGGGTTTGCTCAAGGGCCCCCCCAGCAGGGCCCGAAAATACAACTGGCACCTCTTTGCTGACCTGCCATCCATTTCTAGACTTGGTTCATATGATTTCATATTTTTAATTGACGTATAACTCACACCATCATCAGGGAAAATATCTCTAAAAGCACTAAATAAATATCTGTCTGACAACCTGCTGTTCATATGTTTTACCTCCCTCATTCCGACGATTGAACATCTTTTCTTGTGAAAAAGTGTTAAACTATGTAGGGCCACATTTTCAACTCAAAACCGATGTAGTGCAGCGTTTTCAAGAGCGCCCTCAGTTGTTATTTTTGTTGCTGCACTCACAGCACTCTCAGTTGAAAACTCCCCGTTTGTCAATGTCACTTCTCCCCACGCCGACCAATTAAAATAAAGAAGGGGCGGGGCCTCTGGTAACAGCTTTGTCAACAAAAAAAGCGAAGGAGAAACAAATCGGACTCATTTTTCCAGGGTACAATTTCAAGTCTAAAGCCACTGCTAATGCAGAAAAGGTTTCACTTTAGGGCTGAAAACAAGTAAATATAAGAGGCCATGAGATGTTCAGGTTCGCTCTCTGAATCCTTGAAGTATCTTTTTTTTTACTGAGAGCCCCTCAAAGGCTGTAACAACATCATACAGCTGATTTGATTGACATATTGAGGAAACATGGCCTTTCTGTTTAGCACCACCGTCAGGACAAACCTCCAAAGTGTAACCTCTTAAAGTTGAAGCAGAAGTTCGCTCCCTCTTCATTTCAGCCTCATTAGCGTGAACTCTTTGGTACTTTTGTTCTCTAAAAACTTTTTAACTCAAATCCTCTTTACACTCCATAGTGCTCTGACAGATTTACAGTTTGTTACACTTGGACGGCACACACGCGTTCTGTTCGTCTCGGTTACAGCCTGAATCACTCTCTGACCGCTGCTCCAGTCTGCTGCACGAAGAGGAACCACAGCTCCCAGTATGACTCAGCAGATGGACGGCATGCAGCTCCACCCTCTGTGTGTGTGCCCGTGTGTCTGCAGCTCTGCTCTCTAATGTCATTAAACTCGTCCAGTCGTCATATCAGCCTGCGCTGAGGGAGTCTCATCTTCCTCAGCTGCAGATATGAAGCCAAGAACGTCAGCTTTGTACTGGACGCGCTGTCCTGAACATCTCATGCTGTTACACAATGCAGCAAGGTCTGCAGCTTTAAGAATAAGTCTAATACAAGTTATCACTGATTCTGTTGCACTTCCATAAAAATGTCTTCATTACTGAGATAATGGTGGCGTGTGGTAGTGCACCCTGTGCAAGGTTTTCCGAGGATCAGCTGTCTTGTCTGTGTGTGTGTGTGTGTGTGGAGGGGGTTTCTGGATTTGCAGAGCTGTTGTCTGGATGCCTCTTCCTGCTCCAGGTGGTGTCCTCTTTCTCCCCCTCGAAGGCCTTTTATTGGCTCACTGGGCCTGCAGTGGTCCTCACTCTATGAACCTTCAGTCGGCAGCGTGAGACAATTTCTTCAACTCACACAAATTATGCAAGTGACTTTATTTTCATGGTTAAAATCAATGTTTAAATGAGCACCTATTTGCATTGATTGTTGAGCACTTTCTCTTATGCATCAGCTCCCTTCATTGGTGGGTTTGTGACAGTGTGTGTGAGCCGGTCTATAGGAGCTCGCCTGCTGTTGAATGTCTGGTTATCAGTGCTAAGCCTCGCTCTGACCCTTAGCTATGCTACGCTAACACCACAGAGCAGATACCAGCTGAGCGCACACACACACACTGTAAGGCCACACGCGCACATACTCACACTCATGTCGACATGCATGCTTCCCGACTTAACACACATGTCGGCTATATTTTACCTCGCTAACTCGTATGTGCTCGGTCATGTCAGATCCTCTCGCGGTGTGTGACCTCCAGACCGGTTTAAGGTTTCTGCTGCTGTTTCAGAGCACATTGTAGTCTGGTCTGCCGCTATTCTTAGCTCCTCTGTGAGTGAAAACATGAGGAGCAGAGCCGCCAGGGTTTTAGAGGCTGCACATCAGATCTGAGCTGCATTCTTCAACAAATCATCAACTCAGAGATCTGATGCACCAAGGAAGAAAAATGTCTACGCTGTCGGATTCGGTGTGTCTTTCATGAAGACTTTGAGGGTTTGCAGCTTGTTACTGAAAAGAAGTCAAAAGCAGATGTAACTTTTCAACAATGAATAGAAGTCCTCTTCACTGTCATGTTCTGAGAGCTTCGGCTGCGTCACTGTGTGTGTCCACGCTGTAAAAACGTGTGAAACAGCAAAGAGTGAAAGTGTGTGTGTCTGAGGGGAGCTGGCAGGGACACACACAAGTAAAAACAAAACACAATAAAAAAAAGAGAACACCCATTAATATCATTTATTTGACCCTGAATCACTCCAAACATGAAGCTCTGCGGGAGGAGAGTCACATAAAACCGAACGAGCTGGAGAGCTCCGAGCGTTTTGAACAGAAGTGAATCACATTACGACCGCCCTCCATGCAGTTAAAAAAAATGAAAAGCAGGCCTGTTATTGGTCAGCAGTGTAGAGCAATATGAAAACAATGCTTCAGCCTCGTTAAAATGATTGAACCTGCTTTTTTTTATTGCTGTCATCAATTCTGCTGTAATGGCCTCTAAATATAATCAGCTGTCCCCATGTTACCCTGCGGTGGATTGTTGATCTTAATGTGGGCAACAAATAGTTAGAATCACCTACCATCACACAGGTGGAGCAAGGGGTTAAATATAGGTGTGTCCCTCTGGACTTTAGGGGCTTTTTCTGTTGAAAATGGCGCTGGCGTTGTCAGCTCTTGGTCTTTTAGTGGAAAAAGAAAAGAAGAGGCGGAGGAGACAAATAAGGAGAAACCACACTAATGGGTGAAAACATGGATACTACAGGGGCTTTACAGAACCTGTGTCGAGGGCAAAAAAGGCCGACGGGGGCCGACGGGTAGCGATGGAGCCAGACACACCGCAAAAACAAGGCCAACGACTGCTCACTGACGGTCAAACTAGGACAGACGGCCGACACACTCCTTGGTGTGTCAGGGCCTTTACAGCCTAAAATGCCTGATTTCACAGAAGTCGCATTGCAAGTTGTGACGCTGAACGTCCACTGTGAGTGAGCTAGAGTGAACTTTCCTGCCTTCTGAATCACCTCCCGGTCGATTTCTGTGTCAAGATACAAAATGAAATGCATAAAAATGTGATGAAAGTTGCATAAAATCGAGTTGCTCGAGTGTTGGCCGAGTGTGAACTTTTTACAGCAGATTTGAGGGAACATTACAAATGATTCAGAACAGTTATGGCCTCAGTATGTGTGTGTGTGTGTGTGTGTGTGTGTGTGTGTGTGTGTGTGTGTGTGTGTGTATGTATGTGTGTGTGTGTGTGTGCTTGTGTGTGTGTGTGTGTGTGTGTGTGTGTGTGTGTGTGTGTGTGAGTGAACAATGAAGCCATTTATGTTGTGAGTACTGTGCAGCTTTAACAAGGGCCCTTAACATATTAACCATGTGACCCATCTGAGCTCAAAAATGTCTCAGACCTTCTCTTCATACAAACACAAAGTTACCAACATGTTTCACTGAGATGTATGATCTTGTAAATAAAGTTTTTTTTTATCTTAAAGGGGTTTTTCCAATTTCCTAAAACACAATTTTCTCTTCCAAATGACATGGCGGTGATTTCACACCCGTAGTTTGTTTGCTATCATAATGATCATCGACCAGTTTGTTCCATTGTTGCATTATTGTTGCAGGGTTGGTCTGTGTTCACACGGGGATATTAACAAGTGACACAAACAGACCAAATGTGGGATGCACGAGGAACATGCTCTCTGATTGGCCGAAATTCTTTGCAGGAAAATAATGAGAATATGTGTCTTTCTATCAATGCTACGTGTAGTTGAAGAGAATCTCAATGTGAACTAAAGAGTGGAGAAGAACATACTGGAGAACAGGAAACATAATGCAGCAGGTTCATTAGAGCACAGAGATGGTAGAGGTGGCGTGCAGACAGTCTATGGTCGTGCAGCGATCACAGTGAATAAACGTCACCACCCCCTCCCACTCGCTCCAGGTGAATTCTCCTGATTATATCCTGCTGTGTTCTCACATCAGATCACTCTGACTTTCTGCAGAATAAATACGAGGAGACTGTTTGTGTTCACATACATACAACTCACCGACAACAGATTTTGGTTTTTCATGAGTTTTCTGCAAGTCTGAAAACACTTTAAGGCAGAGCCCTGCAAACCTCTGAGGGAAACTTATTTCAGCTGCTTGTACCTCTGATCTCATTCTTTCAGTCACACGCTCATGACCACAGGTGATGGCTGGAATGAGGATCGATGGTAAATCTAAAGTTCTGCCTTCAGGCTCCACTCCCTCTTCACCACGCTCCCTCTTAAACCTACTGGAAACCCTTAAATCCTTTTTGTATCTATTTCTGATAACGATCCCATCAGTATGTGAGTATGAAGGCCGGGTTTTTAAAACAGCAGAATCGCCCTGAGTGCAAACGGGGACATGTGACTCAACCAGATTTAATTACCCAAAGCAGAAGTGTTTCATAAAATTACATCAGCTCTACGTGTGAACCGGGATTAAATATGTGTGAATGAGCGGGAGCAGCCTTGATCTTTGACCCTCCTCCTTCGGGCCCGCCGAGGCCACGATGTCACCACGAGAGCAGAACACGGCGTGCTGGAGGAGCACGCCTGAAAAAAAGCAGCGAGGAGCCAGGTCCAGCAGAATAATTATATGAGAGAGGGAGTGAATCAGGAAATAGCTCTTGGTTTGGGAAAGTGAGGAGTCTGAGGGAGCGCTGCCATGTGCTGGACGAAAGACAGGATCTGAGAGAGAAACAAGAGGAGTGACAGAACGAGCCAGCAGAGAGGAGAAAACCCCTCCACCTCCTCTCCCTGATCCCTCTCTTCTTCTATCTTTTCTCTCCTGTTCCCCCTCCCTCCTTCTTTCCTCCTCCTCCTCCTCCTCCTCACTCGTTTTAACAGGAATCCTCCCGATCGCACTTTTATTGCAGGAAGTTTCAGCACACCACATCGCGTGAGTCGAAGGAGCGCTCCATTCTTAGCTCGGCACCGCTGAGTGCCAGGGTGTGTGTGTGTGTGTGTGTGTGTGTGTGTGTGTGTGTGTGTGAGTGGGGTTAGGAAAGGGGGAGGTGAACTGGAGTGGCGTTAAGAGTCAGACTGATGCCAACTTTACACCCATAGATGCCCCCTCCTTTTCCTCCTCCCTCTCCTTCTTCTCTTCCTCTCTGTAAACATTCATCCTCTCTTCCTCACTCTCCTCTACCTCCATCTTTTCCCTCGTCCTCCTTTTTCCTCCTCTTTCCCCCCCTTCCCCTTCTCCTAATCTCCAAACTGCTTTCCACCATCTTGCCATCAAATTTTCCGCTTCTCCTTCTTCTCCTTCTCCCGCCCTGCCACCTCCTCCTTCTCTACCATCACCTCCTACATTTCTTTCTCCTTCCAACTCCTCCTCCTTTACCTCATCTTCCTATAACTCTTTCAGACCTCCACTTTTCTTACTCCATCTCCTCCTCATCCATCCCTCCTTTTCCTCCCCCACCTCCTCTTCTCTTCCTTAGCTTCTTATTCTCCTCCTTTGCTACTTCTTCCCCATGCTACTCCTCATCCTTCATCCCTTCCACCCCCACCCCCTCCTCTTCCTGATACTCTTCCTTATCCTTCTCCTCCTGGTCCTCTGACCCCACCTCCACCTTCTCCTCCTTAACCTCCTTCTACTCCTCCATTTCCCCCTCCTCCACTTTCTGCTTCACCTCCTCTACTTTATTTCTCCACCTTCCTCCCCCTCCCTATTCTGTTCCTCCAACTACTCCTTCTTCTCTTCTTCCTCTCTCTTCACCTCCTTCTTGTCCCCCTCCTTCTCGTTTAGTAACAATAGTGAAGTCAGGAGCATGGAGACATAGAATCATGGTGTCCTCTCTGAGTCAGAGCTCTGTGGAATAACTTCACAGGAATTTAACTTTTGAAACCCCCCCACCCACCTTCATCACCCACCCCCACCCTCTGACTCCTTCACCTCCTCCTCACCTCCTCGTTTTCTCCTCTCCTCTGGCCTGCTCTCTCAGTGGTTTTGAACATGTGGTTTAATAGAAATAATATTTGCAGTTCTCCGCTGCCTCTCCCGGCTCTTTTCTCCTTTAACAACGGCCGTTTTATTTTTAGCCTGTGAGCAGAGTTCTGTCATTTCCTGCTGCAGGGCTCGCCGTGTGTCTGACCGCAAACACTGTGAGCCCAGCGGGGCCCTGCTGAACCCTGCAGAGATCAACCAAAGACACTTCAGCTGCATTAAACACACGACTGACACCGAAAGAAATCCTGTCAAACATGCAAAAACAGAAGGTCAAAGAAATCTCTGATACGTCCATCAAACAGCTCGGGAGTTAAATAAATAATGTGGGTTTGTTTATCGAAGTCTGAGAGATACGTTTTATTCAAGCCGTCTCTGAGCGCAGCGGATCGATGAAATATAATGAACTTGATCAGGTGAAAGTGTTAAAGTACGAGGAATGTTAACAAGTTTACAACCTAAACAGCTTTATTCTACCTAGCTTTGTTTACATTTCTGTTGACTTTGAGGGGCGGCTGTGGCTCAGTAGGTAGAGTCGGTCGTCTCCTAACTGTAAAGTAAGGGGTTCGATCCCCAGCTCCTGTAGTCACATGTCTGATGTGTTCTTGGGCAAGAAACTTAACCCCAAGTTATGAGCGGATTAAAAAAACAAAAACTTCACAGACATGTTTTGCGGAGCTCTGAGACTTATTTAAACTGGTTGAAGAGGAGGAGAACATGTGACCTTTCAATCATGTGCCATCTTCAGTGTTGTAGATTTCTCTTTCATAGTCTGCAGTTTGTGCATCATTTCACCTCCTTCCTCAGCTTTTATTGTCTGTATTGTATGAACACCTGCTAACGTTGGAACAATAACTCAGAAACTCAGAAAAGAATTAGGTGTCCAACTTCCCGACTTGACGTCAGAATCCTCATCACATGGGGGGCAAAATCTGATTAATTCACGTATTGCACGTCAAAGTTTTTGCTTAAATATCACTTGTAAGAGTTGCATTACACTGAGCTTTCCGAACTGAAATCATGTGAACACTGCACTAAACTCGGACGAATGACTTTCCAACTCGTGCAATGGATTTTGTTATTGGCCAATCAGAATTGGAAGTATTTAACACGACTGTGCTCCTCTGCTCACCTGCCTTCACTCAGTCCCTCAGTGCATCATCAGCCAACTCACCTGTGCACACAGCTGCCTCTCATCTGCAATCAAGTCAGCGTAACAGCCTCTCCTGTTCACAGTCACTGCCAAATCGTTCTTCACCTAATTGTAAAACTTTCCAGCACTCTAAGTTGGACTGATTACCTGTTGCCGACCCTGACCAGCCAGCTCTGTCGTATCCTGGAGAGAGCCTCGGCCTTTTGTGCCAGATGAGGAGTTCTGTCTCTACCCTCCTGGTTCCTCTCCGATGGCTTTTCTCCACATCAGCTCCAACAGTGTAAGTCTTTCCTGTTTTCCTGGGTGGGTCTCTTGATTCTGGCTGCTGGCTCCCCGACTTGCCTTCTGCTTTTTTCTGGAGTCAGCCCAAGGATTTGAAAACTGTTGCTGAACCTTTACCTGCCAAATTCATCAGGAAGGGTTATTATCATTGACCTTGTGTTTCCCAGGTCCAAACACACCCGTGACAACAGCCATGTAATAAAGGATTATTCCAATGAATACCGTTTTACCTCATATATTTACTCATTATGTAATTTATCTACAAACAAATGAAACTAAGTGTTAATCCTCTCTGAGCAGCAGCTTAAGTGTATAGATCTCTCCTGATGTTGAGAGATATCATTTATAATGTATATTATATTACTCTGTACCCAGATGGTACAAAGAAGTGAGACCTCACACAGCACAACGTGTGGAGAGCAGACTATACAGATCTCTACACAAATATACATCCAGCAGGCAGCAGAGCGACTGAGCGTTCAGGCAGAGAGTTTACGTCTGCAGAGACCGACCTGAGACCTGATCCAGCAGGTTACATGTAATAACGTTATGTAGAGGTGCTGCATATGTAGTGAACTGTGTACGCTGTTTTACTGGAGCATCTCCGCTCATAGAGACGACACTCTCAACTCGATTAATCTGATTTAATCCGTTTAATTTATAATAACTGTGCAGAGAATATCATCCTACCTGCCTGATTCACTCAAATGGATTGCGCCCACTAAGGCCCCGTGTCCACCTAGCGTTTTAGCGAGTAGCAGAAGGAACTCCCGTGATTCCCCACCAGCCTCAATGTCATCTCTTGTTATTGTCTTGATTGAGAGCCTCCTGGTGGTTGAAATTTACTTACTGTGCATTTAAAGCTACCTTGGTAACTTTAGTTTTTTGTTGATTTTTGGCTCCCCCGGTGGTCAATCCTTCTCTTTGCTGGTGTTGTTTCCTGATCACTCACTGTGAATCTCTGCTGTGAAACGTCTCCTCGTCCGACTCCCACCTGCTCACAGTACCAACAGACATTCAATACAACTTTATACAAATAATCTGTCGTCTTCATTAAGCTCTGGTTTGATCATATGGTTTGATAAAACCCCTCAGAGGAGCTTTAAACGAGTGTAAACATTATTTTTTTATTGCGTCTCAGAAGCTCGTTCATGATGTGTTAATATCTCTGCAGCAGAGTGTCAGACTCCCCAGATCCGATCCAACATGTCAGCATAGTGTAAACAGGGACTTATAGAAGCAGATCTGCCAGAATAAACACATTAACATCAGCAGAGTGTGTTGGTGAAGCAGCTGTGTGAGTCAGAGGGAAACGGAGAGGAGGGACACTGTGACAGCAAAGTGATGATCAGCCCCAACGGCTCATCCTAAAACAGACCCTGGAGCCTGGATGAAAGCCTCGGGCCTTCTCTGTGGTCACCGAGCTGATTCTTCTTCTGGGAAAGACGACTCAGAAAGGAAACCGCAGAACACAAATGTTCCCCTCTTTGTTGTCTTCATCTCTTTGTGTTTGTTTCTCTGCCTTCTCCTCACAAACACACAGCTGCTGATGCTTTTCATGACTCTGGAACTACAGGAACTTTTAAACATTTCAGAAAGTTAGTTATTATTAGCAGCTCCTGCTGGGGGTAAGGTGGTACAAAGTAACTCGTAACAGTAATTTAAAGGTAGAGTCAGTAACGTTTCACTAACATAATAAAACACAGATTTACAGTCTCCTAAAGTGAAGCTGCTCCATCGTCCCTTCTGGGCCTCCATACACGTGTGGTGGTGACTGTGTCTGCAGAGACCCTGTCCTCTGACTGGATTTTACTGTTCTGGTTAGTTTTAAGTGACTCAGTGATCTGGGAGAGGAGCACACAGGTAAAGTTTGGCAGTGGATACAATTCAGGGATTGGACGAGATTCAAACCGGCTAATATGACAGACGTGGACGCAGCAGCAAAGAAGTGAAAATATAATCATAGTGAGGCAAAAGCTCGTTCCCAAACGAGTGTGAACCTTCAGTTGGCTTCACTCGCTTTTGGGGACTTAAGGAGCCGTTTAGGAGGAAGAGCGACGTGTTGTTGGCCTCCTGTTGGACTGGCAGGTGCCTTACACCAGCGGTTAGCTTGTGCTAGCTTGCTAAATGATCGGCTTTTCCAATTTAATAAATATATGCAAGTAATATTCTGAGGTAGCTTGCAGTCTAGCTACAAGCAGGACACATACACTCTATGTCCTACAGAGGGCGTGTGAGGGGGCGATGAGCCCAGTTTGAATGTTGTGTTTACAAACTGCAACAAACATTTCTACTAACTCCATCTTTAAGATATTACTGTGGTAAACTTCAGTAATCACATTACCGTTATTTATCAACAGTGATATGCAAGTTACTGGAACTATGCAGCCTGTTACAGTTCATAGTAAATTTCCAGGCGGTCATGTGTGAAAGCAGCTTTAGTTTCTCAGTGTATGTGAGCAGTTGACTTATTTATAATTGAATCAGTTAAATAGCAACTAGTCTTCACAGTGACCCGTTCAGAGCCCCGCCATAAGAAAACATTGCACCACCACAGATCCCATCGCTCCACCACAAGCTCCATCTGAGCCCATCGCTGGCCTGTCCTGCTGCCTCCATAATGAAGCACCGTCACCACAGAGGCCTCGCCACAGCTCCAGGACCCACAGCTCCTGCACCACACAGCCCCAGCCTGCACGAGGAACCAGGGATTAAATATAAAGCTCGCAGCGCCTGAGACTGAGCCAGGAGGAAGGAATTTGTCAGAACTCCATAAACACATACACGGACTCGGTTCCTAATGCCAGCTAGGAGAACTTTTCCGGAGGCTGGCGGAGCAATGGGGAGGCCGAGGGTGAGAGAAAGCAGGGCTGCAGAACGAGCTCAGGGTTTACTCAGAGGCCAGCCAAGCAGCAATGACACAGTGAGCTGCAGGAGGAGGACGACAGAGGACAGGGGGAGGGAAAGAATGAAAGGACACACTGCAGGCTAATTAAAAGCTCTCCTCTGATATGTACGCATGCACTTATTGTTTCTATGCATGCACATTACTATTGTATGAATGCATGGACACATACTGTGCAGAAGGAGACTGATGGGAGCAGCAGGGAGGAGGAGAAAGAGAGAGAGGGGGGAGACAGAGGAATTAACAGGACATGCCCACTGAAAGTTTCCAGAGCGTCTGCCAGAGAACAACAGAAAAAAAGAGGTCAGTCCAGATGCCTGCTCACATGTGTTTCTGTGGAGCGGAGGGAGGAAGATCGATGAAGGAAAGAGCTGTCCAAGAAGGAGGTTAAAGCCTCTGCAAACACAAATCCACAACAGTTCTCTAACTTTGTCAAAACCAGAATAGTAAGCTTTGAAAATCTTGTCATGAAAGTTTCGCTTAACTTTTCAGATTTTGTGTTTGAATCGTCTGAAGTCGTGCTTGAATAATTATTTAATAAATTCATAGACAAAGTGAAATAGCTGTGTATTGTTTTCTTTAAAGGAAGTTTTGTCTTGGGGCCAAGTCTTTACACGCAGCAACTTCCAGGGCTGAAATATGAAGCCAATTTGGAAATGCCAAAAACGGCAGTTCCTCCAGTGTCCACTAGAGTCTGTCTCCCGCAGTGAGTCAGTCCTCATAGAGCTCCATGTTAAAATAAACATGTTTACATCACGGTACAAAAACAGTTTGGGTCTCTAGAGTTCATTTCTCTCTTCAACTGTACGGGCTGAATGTTTATACAACTCACCTGTTTACATTATATTAAGGCTTAAAGGGATGTAGAATTAGGGGGCGTGGCCTCTTTGAGTGACAGGTGGGAGCTACTAGCTGTCTGCTAGGTGGTTTCCCCTCAGCTAATTTAGTCCCTGACCTTTAACCCCTGGGCCGTGTTTGTGCTGTTGGAGCTTTTTGATGATTAGTTTGCAGACCGTCCAACACGTCTGAGCTCCAGTTAAAAAAAAGTCTAGCATTATTTTGTAAATGTGGTTGTTTACAAGTTGTTAACATTTTGCTGATGGCTGTAAGTGTTAAGGGTAGAGTGCCGTTGTATTTCATTGTTAGCAGGAGTTTGGTGATGATCAACCTCCTGGCATTGGAAGTTTAACTATAACAACATAGCACATAGCTAACACTATACTGCCAACTATGGTGGCTGTCGAAAGTATAATATACTCTACCCTCACTGCCAGATGAAAAATAACTCTGAGTTGACCGTAGTCATGACGATGAGCTAATGTGGATTTCTCTGGCTTTGATTACTGTTGGAAATATTTGAGGTGATGTAAGTACTCAGCAAAAAAAATGAACGTAGGTTTAGCCTATTTTGAATGTGTGTAAAAATTCTAAATATAGTATCTAGGGAGTTCAGCATTTTCCTCACACGCACAAGAACATTTCAGCACAGCCCTGAAATCTATACCTGACTTGCCATTTCACAGTTGCACCTTAAAGCAGGCGACTTTCACGATTGGACGGGATTGGAGGACAGGACGTTAAAAGGACGGTGAGGAAATGGTGGACCAGCAGGAGTTTTGTGTGTGTGTGTGTGTGTGTGTGTGTGTGTGTGTGTGTGTGAAAACAGCATTCTGCATTAATCAGATAATGTGAAGGAGAACTTGGACTGCGTTCCTGCGGCAGATGTTGGACAGGTGTGGGGGTCTGAGGTTGAAGCTTCATGCTGAACAGCTGATCAGATCCACGCTAAGTTGTGGATCTTATAATGTGCCGAGCAGCCGGCCTGGTGGACCGTCCTCTCTGCGCTGCAGTAGCTGCAGACGCTTGTGCGATTGTTGCTCTTGGCTCTGACGACGTGAAGAGGAGCAACCTCGTCTCGAGACCCCGCCCTCCTCTGCCCTTCCAGCCAATGGGAGGAGAGCTCTGCAGAGGGTGTAAAATCCTGTCTGGAGGATATATTTCTGCATGAAATATGGATTGAAGCCTGGGTGAGAGCGCGTGCCTGTCTGAGCGTCCACGTCAGGTTAACTGGAGGTCAACGCTCACTTCGCCGCCGCAGACTTGGCGTTGATCCAGCGCTTGAGAAGCAGCAGCAGCAGCGATGCCTCGATCCTGCTCTCTGTCTGTCCCTCTCTATGTGCTCTTCCTCCTCTTCCTCTGTCAGTATTGCGTGCAGATAAGAAGCAGGCAGCCATGTGGTGTGTATCTGTGCTGAGCTCTGGGCTTAGCACGCTCGCTGTGCGGGGAAACGGCTCAGAGGAGAGGAGTCGAGGAAATGAAAAGCTACACAACCGAGGCAGAAGTCAGAGGAAATGTTACAGCAGGAACGTTTTCTCTACAAGCAGATGATTATTTCTGGAAAGCAATCTGTAAAAATGTCTTTGAGTAGAAAACCACAGATGTTTGCTTTCAGAAAGATCACATCAATTGTTTTAATGATTTGAGAAAAGTTAAGCATCATGTTTGTAAGAAGCCTGAACTTCCTCCCTCTGAATCACCAGCTGTCATTTCAATTATTTTAACTGAATGATCAAGAATTATCCACGAGGGAGTTCCCTGAGAACTACACACCAGTCTGCATTCACACCACCATGTTTCCTACTCTGAAGCAAGAGCTAAAAAGGTTCCTCCAGACGGGTACCCTCCAAACGGGTACGGTACCAGGAACTAAAACAGTTCTTAGTTTTTGCGGTGAAGAACAAATAAAAAAGAGGGAGGGTTCCAACAATTCTTAGATCTATGATAAAGTCCAATTACGCCTTACGGTATATTTTCTTGTACCTGACATTTCAAATCGACAGATACCACTGAAAATGAACTGTAACTCTTCAAAAATCTGTCTGTACATTGAGGGCCGATTCTAGAATAAAATGGCTTAGGGTGCATCTACCATTTAAGGAGATGCAGCTACAGTGACGGGCAACAGCAATAAAAGATAGAAGAGGTTAACACCTGGTCAGACAGGTCCCGTGCACCTGTCTGACCATCAGATCATGGATGTAAGACAGTAAGGGTGCAGAAATTTAAAATGAGAGGGGGATTGCATCCTTTTGCACGCTCGTATAACTGGGCCTGGTACAGTTCAATATAGACTGTTTATTAAAGGGATACTTCACCCATTTGCATTAGGCTTTGTATCATTAGAAACCTGGTAGTATTTTTGAATGGTCGTGCATCCCGCCCTCATTTTCCCCTAAGATGGGAAAGCTCTGTATTTCTAAGTCTGAAAAGGAGCCTCATCGGAGGCTGCTTTGGTTAGAGGGGGTGAAACTACAACGGTAGTTCCTCATGTTTTCAACCCGCCCATGGGGGGACCTATCACAGATCAGTGGGTGGACCTCACTCCCAAAACCGAAACTCAAAGTCAGCCATCTTGCCAAGCTATGCTTACAGGCTCTGTGGAGAAAGTTGAGAAGAACGAAAGTATGATAAAAGTATGTTTCAACTCATTTAACCGCTTATAACAATTATTTATTACCTATTTATCATGCTTTTAATAGAGCCACTTGTATGTGTGTGTTTTCTTGTTGTTTTTGTGTCTAGCTGTGTGCGCACTGATGCTCTTTTACACAAATGAAGTTCCTAACGGATAAATAAAGTTATTTGAATTTGAATTATGTGTTGTAGTAAATGTCTGTAAATAGAGGACCCTAGCTTCAGTGGGATTGGCATGCGGTGCTGTGCATTCTGGGATTTGGTGTCTTTCATCCACATGAGCCAAAAAGACACTTTCTGTCTTTTCTTGGTCAAGAAGGCTCCAACTTCAAAATGTATTTCACATTTCTACATATATGACCCAATGTCAATACAGATTCATGTTTCAACGGGTGAAGTATCGGTTTTAGGATGGACGCAGTAACAGCAGCCTGGAAGTGAAACCAAAACATTTGGAGCTCCCCCTGCTGACTGGCTGCAGTAAAGGTCATAAACCCCGCCTCCTCCATGTTAACAGATGGGACATAGGTCAAGCTATGAAATCAAAATACACACCAAATAATTTTTTGTCAAGCCTGGATTCTGTTATAATAATTATTTATCATCATGCTGAATTGTACCCAAGCTTAATTTTTCAGAGAACTTTTTTTTATGCAAAAGAGAGCAGATGTGAGGTCGTGATTGACAGCTCTGATGGCGAATGAGTCTCCTGCAGCGCTGTGTGCACAAGATTAGCAAAGAAGAGGAGGAACAGGAAGCATAAACACTAAAACAAGAGTCACTGAACTTTCCATAACTGTGAGTGTCTGCTTCAAACCGACTCAAGAATCTGTTTCGCTGCGTTCTGAACGCACCTGAGGGACCTTTGACCTTCTATCAGGAAGTTGAATAAAATGTTTAGGTAAGCGGAAGGGGCGTGTGGTCGATTCTGAGGTTCCTCCAGCCAGCTCCAATCTGCACGTGTCTTGTCTTGAAATTAAGTCACAAGCGCATGTTCATGCCAGATGCATGAATACTTTGGCTTTAATTTTGTTCAACAGAGGGAGATGGAGACACAGTTTAACAGGAAGTTGAGATAAGCACTACACATTGAACCTTCAGTTATTGATCAAAAAGGGAGATGTAAATTGATGATAATTCGTCAGATTTCTTATGTTTATGCAGCTTAAGACCAAGAAAAGTTTTCAAATATGCACTCCTGAAAATATCTGGATAACTTTGTAGATCATAGCGGCCGTGTGCAGACAGTCTATGCACTGACTCCAGTCACAGTAAATAAACATCACTCCCCCCATCTCATTGGCTCGAGGTGAGAATATCCTGCTGCGTTCTCACTCAGCTCACTCGGACTTGCTGCGGAAAAAATATCAGGGGTCTGGCAGGAGAAACTCCAGGTGAAGTCAGAGCGAAAAAAATGTGTCTGTTTGTGTTCACACATACAGCTTCCTCCTGGAAATATCAGGAGTTTTCTGCAAGTGTGAAAGCCCTAACTCCCATCCCGAACATGACCTCCGAAGACTACAGTTTTCATCTTGCACGCAATACTTCATTACACCAAACACTAAGCACGCTTCTAGACACTAACACTAATAAAGTTAGCCTCTCGAGTATGTTACATGTGAGAATACTGTCAAAGCATCATCATTAGAAAACATTAAAACTTTCTTGGTAAAGTTAGACAAAATAAAAAGTATCTTGATAGCAGAGTTCTCGTTTTTTTTAAGCACTGACAGACGCTTCTTGCAGCTCAAGGCACGGACAGAGAAACAGCTGAGAGAAGAATGATAAGGAGGCGTCCACACTGCGGTGAAGGAGGATGAACTGAGAGTATCTTCATCATCGGCCCTCTCGTCCTCCTCACCAGAGTGCCACTCAGAGTTTCTATCCTGCAGAGTTCAGGGATTGTTTGCATCACGCTGTAGATTTGTTTGTTGTCACAGCATGTAGACGAGTTTCATCACTTCTTTTAGTCCACAGAAAGTTTCCTGCCCTGCATGGATCCCACCCCCCTCCCCGCTCCACTCCTCCTCCTCCTGGGTGAGTGTCAATTATTCATAAGCCTCTGGTAGCTAACTTGAAACTGATAACCCACATGCTATTTATACTTCATTTCAAATGAACAAATACTTAACTGTGAAGTTCCAGGCAGCCCGCTCGTGTCTGTCTGCATAGCTGCTGCTGATGGGGGTGGGGGACGTATGGCGGGCGGGGGGAGTGCAGGGTCGATGTTTTTCTGCTTTGGGAGGAAAACTGAAGAGTACAAGCTGCAGACTTAAGGTGACCAAATGGGAGATTTTACCCTGATTTTAAGGCAGTTTGTGAAAGAGTTCAGAAATCATATTTCATAGATTCACACATGGACCAAATTGACCTTTTTTCTTGTCTCAGTCAGGAATGATTTTTTTAGAAGGGATGTATATCTGACGTTCTCTTTAATGTTCTCTTACCTCAGGAGACCCAGCAACCCCTTCTCCAGTCTGACAAGGATAGTCTCCTGCTGTGATGTGCATGTGTGAACAAAAAGATCAGGACGATGTCAGGAGCATCCTTCAGATATTTTTAGGAATGCATTTCTGAAAACGTCTTGGTCTTGTCTCGGTCTTGATCCCTACATCTTGGTCTTGTCTCGGTCTTGATCCCTACATCTTGGTCTTGACTCGGCCTCGGAGCACTCTGGTCTCGGGTATGTCTCGGTCTGGGGTTAGTGTGGTCTTGACTACAACACTACAGATGTGGTGGGAACAGGCGCGTCGGCCTGTTCTGTAGAGACATCCAGAGATGAAGTGTTCAGCTTACACCCAGAAAACAAAACATTCATCCCTGAAAACAATAGAAAAATGAATCTTCATGAAATACATGAAGATTCCCCATTCTCCCTGTGGTTCCCCGGGGGAGCTCATCTTTCCTAAGGTGCAGTTACAGGGGGCTTGGAGGAATAAAAAGGTCAGAGACCCACCGCTTTCAGAAGACAAAAACATGATGAATAAAGAAAAACAAACTCGACATTATGTCCCGGGCCAGTGTGGATAACACTTAACAGTTTTATTTGGAATATTAAGACAATGAAGCATAAGCCAAGCACCAAGAGTGACAGCTACAAGTGTCGCATCGTACGGCTTTTTAAAATGAACAGGTTATACTGGAAACCACTGATTTTTTTTTTCTCTTTGAACAGTGAAGCAGATACACAGAAACAGACGGTGAGATGTGAACATGGTTATGCCATTTACACGCTCCGAAGTCTACCTGACAGCAGAAGAAAAAAAACAAAAAGAAAAGCAGAAGTCAAATGGAACAGTGTTATTCGTCTGACAGCAGCTCGCTCTCTTTTTAAAAGGGCTCCTGCGATTGGTCAGGACGAATAAGGCGGCGTGGGAACACGGCGGTGCTGCAGAGTGACGACCATTATCTCCCATCATTGTCAAGTCCTGCTTCAGCCTCGTCCACACAGCAACCGATGTGCACATACAGCATTAAAGTGACCATTGTTACACTCCATTGCATATCAGGGAGAATGAAAAATTATATTTCTCTCATACATCTTTTTCTGTTTGCATATAACCCAGCTCTCTCAAATATATACGGGAACAGGAAATAAAATGTTTAAAATATCTTCTTTTTATTTTTTTTTAAGTTTGTTTGACCTCTGGGGCTCAGGCTGCAGGAGTTTTTTTTTTTTTTTTTTTTTATAAATGGAGATTTACATCAGATTCTCCTCGAAACAATCAGAGAGGATCCAAAGTCGGAGGCGAGATTTTGCGAGAAATTTCTGCAAAAGTAAAACTTTTAAGATCCAGATTCCCCCGCTTATTATCAGCTTGTAGATTCTTAAAAGCTAAGCAGATGATTTCTAACACTTTTGATATTTAGGAGTTAAAATCGGGATGAAAGCGTCGAGTCTGCAAGAAGGCGGGGCTGCCACTAAACCTGCTGCTAACGTGAGGTAGCATGCTACTGTGGACAGAAAACAAACTGTTGGCCACATCCTCACAAACATGTTTTCAATCAGCCTCTTTTTCTTTTGATTGTTTTTTTTTCTCTGCAGAGATTCACCTCATCGTTAACTTTTCTCTGGGTCTTACCCCCCCCCATCTGATGATCCTGAGCGATCCTGCTGGATCATTTGAGGTCATGTTAGTGCGGTTCTTGCTCCAGATAACCCCTGCAATCATTTCTTTTATATCCCGTACCCGTTGGTAACAATGCTCAAACATTTTGAAAATCTTTTAGTGCAGCATGTTTGAGATATCTGAGTCATCCTTTCATGTGTTATGCAACCAGATCATAAAACTCCTGCAGTCTGAGGCGACCTCCGAACTGGAACCGTGAGTCTTACAGAGATGTTTTTTTTTTCGGGGGGGGCTCGTGGTTTCCTGCTTTCATAGTGCAGCTACATGATGTCACACTGATGACAATAAAGAGTCAGATAGATTCAATCACTGTTTTTCAGAAGATCACAGAATAAACATGTACACACAATGTTCGCTTCTCTTAATCAGGGGAGGAGCTCAGAGAGAGGGGGCGTGGCTTAATGTGGTCCATGATGACACACCTCCTGGTTTAGGGTGGAGGAGGTGTGTGTGTGTGTGTGTGTGTGTGTATACCTAGGGTAGTGCAGGTGTCAGGAGGTGTGTGTTGCAGACAGAAAAGTAAAATCACTCATCATAAAAACGCCCTCCTCCTCCCTTCTAAATCTGCGGGTTAACTGGCGAACCTGTGCCACACGTACGTCACATATTTCCCATGGGGAAAACTGGGCTGAGAGGACGCTCCTCTCAACGGGCCTGCCTGAGAAAAAAGGGTGATGGGGGGGGGGGGGGGGCAAAGAGGCATCGTTCATAGGAGTCAGTGTCATCCTCCCTCACAGTGACCCCGTGTCCCCTCCCTCTATGCAGCTCCATCTACACCACTCTGAAACAACCATCAGTGACAAACTTAAGGACCGCCCACTTCTTCTGCACACACACGTCTCGACTCCATGAGCTCAAACACAAACAGTGACATCAGGAAGATTCAGACACGTCGGGTGTTTTGGCGTTTCGGTGCAGCGTTTCCAGAATGAAATAGCTGAAAACTCTCAGCTTGGATTAATGGTTGAGGGTTCATACTGGATGTAAATTTAGATACATTTTCAGTCTTACAGGTGCAACTTAATGCACAAAAACATACCGTCAAAGGACGAGTATATGGTGCTGATCCAGGTGACAATGCTTTCTCTCTTTTGAAAACAATTCAAACAAGCCAGACTAATAAAGCTACATCCACACTAATACAGGTTCCCTTTACGATGGTGTTTTAAAGTCCACTTTACATGATGTTGCAGCTCTGCTTCAGGACTTATCTCCGCCATCAGTAACTTCCACGATCACTAACGAACAGGAAAAGTCATCATCCGTGTGCTCTCGTCAGGGCCGATACAACGATTTGTTCACACAATATTCACCTCCTGCATAAGTGTGCAATCTTCACTTGCAGGTATTGATCTTAAGTGAAATACCAATATGGCCGATTAAAGTGTTGATTGGTGATTTCACACTTGCACAAAACTTCCTGAAATATTCAGGATGAGCTGCATGTGTGAACACAAAAAGCCACATTTTTTCACTGACTTCCCCCACCCTCCTCCCCCAGTGAAGTTGGGAGTGCGCTGACGTGAGACCGCAGCAGGATATATTCAGGAAAAATCACCACCAGCAAGTCGGAGGGGATTGGTGAGGTTTATGTATCCTGCGGCTGATGCACAAACTTAAGACTGCAATCGCCAGTATTTTCTTCTTCACTCTTCTGTTGATGCGTTGAATAAGTCGCACCGATATAAAAGCTGTCATCAAAGCCTCAGACTCGGTTGCCTCGTCCACCATTTCTTAATCGGTCTTTGTACGTCATGTCTCGTCTCCTGAGACTTGACAAGTACAACAGAGCCGCAGACAAACTAAGACGAGGTCAGCAGTGCTTCCAACGCTAACGCACCACGATACACGGGAGCTGGTGTGAAATACCTATGAATTATTGTGGACGTAGCCTCAACGTGGACATTTCAGAACCCTCAACCACAGGGACTCTGATCACAAATGGCTGTCAAAAGATTTAAAATAGACTGATATTTATTGATTTTTAAATACTATGGTGATGATGTAACTTTGATAAATTGGTTAAAACAGGTACATTGCTGCAATAAAAAGCCAAAACAACCAAAAAACAGTCCTGATTCCTCTCACACTGTGGAACACAACAAGTACACAACTAAAGTGCTTTTTACTTCAGCAAACGCCTCGCCCTCTCCATGAGCACACCACTGTTGCACAGGAAGCTCTCTGTCACCCTCCTCCTCTTCAACAGAGCGGGACAAACACCTCCAGGTCAGCTCAGATTTCAGAACAATATAACGTAAAATCCGGTGTATAAGATGAAAACCTTTTGCTTTCATCCAACAAGTGGGCTGCTTCTTATATACCTGTTCGACCAGTATACCAGTTTAAAATGCACAGATGTGCACCGCCATTACAAGTGCAGCTGCCACCGTCTCACATGACCTGACACGACTCGTTGAGCATGGAAATCGCTGCGCAGGAAGACAGTTTTAAACCCCCAGAGACAGAATGAGTCTTAAAAATCGGATTGCACGGTACCTCTCAGTACACAGGAAAGTCATATCCAATCATAGTCAAATTAGCCTGTGATTGGCGTGCTAGACAGGTGACAGTGAGCAGGATAGTTTTACATCTGTGCGTTATTTAAATAGGATGTACAGGTGGCTGAAAATCCTGACACATTAAAGTGCAAAGACGAGCGGATCAATGTCAACTTCATCCCCCGGCTGTCTCTCTCTCTCGCTCCTTCAGAGCCAACACGGAGGCGATTTGGTGTTTAAGGTTCTGAAGAAAAATGTGCCAACGGTGGGAAATGTTTTGGACTTCTATGAGAGGGAAATGTTCAGGGTACCTATGTGGATCATCTTTGAACACCTGTTACCTGTCTCAGGTTTTGCACCGCTTTTGAACTTCCGGGTGTCTGTGTGGGATTTACCGGGTGAGTAGGAAGAGCAGTCTGTCATTCTGTGATTGCATCATAATTTAAATATTCTCTTTGTTTATTACTACACAGCTGTTTGCTCAAAGACTCGGGTAATTCATCCTCACTGATTCGATCAATATGAAGCAATTTGAGATCGTCTTGAGGCTCGATGATTTCAGTTTGACACCTGACCTGCAGGTTTCACATCTGCACACTTCGCAGCTCATCGTTTCCTTTTAATGCAACGAAGGGGGACAACTCTGAATTTCTCCAACCTCCTCCTGAGATGCACACGTTGGATTTTAAAGATAGGGAAGGCAACTTTCTAAAGCTATATTTGGGGAGATTTTTTGCCTTTATTGGATAGGACAGCTGAAGAGAGACAGAACATGTCGGGAGGAGAGAGTGTGGTCAGACATGCAGCCAAGGGCCGAGGTCGGATTCGAACCCTCGGCCACTGCCATGAGGACTATTTCCTCTGCACATGGGGCGTGTGAAATCTCTCCAGCAATCTCTGCACAGGTAGAGACGCCACATTTTTACCGACATTTCTTGTCTTCACTCATCTCATACAACTGTGGAGTCTGCCGAGAGGAAATGCAAGCGAGCAAGTCTCACAAGAATGTCATTAATGTCAGACCCCTGCGCTGCTGGCAGCTCAGCTCAAATTGCGTCCAGTGATTGATTTTAATGATCACTAGTTATACTTTAGAGGCCATATCCTCAAACACCAGCAGGAAACTTTAGAAACCACTTAGGCCCCGTGTCCACCTGGCAATTCATTTTGTCTTAGCACCAGAGTCTTTATTAAATTTTCAACAAGGAGAGAGCGGCAGAGAGCGGCCGCCTGGACAAAAGTGAAGCACCCAGCGTCCTTTTTCAAGCGCTCGGAGTTGAAAATATGAGCACTGTTGAAGTCACCGGACTACAGCCACAACAGGTGTACTGTAATCCGTTATAGCACCTCGGACATTTGAATAGTAAAAACTTTAGCGTGCACCATCAGAGTGAGCTCATAGCTCCTCCATCAGTCTAACCGATGGGGTTAAAGCACCGCCTGATTCAGGATTCGACTACACTGGAACAAGATGAAGTGTTTTTAAAAAAAAAAAAAAAAAAAAAAAGCACCAAGGTCACACTTAATTACTCTTCAGAGAACACAACACAAATGACCCCCTATCCAGCAGCGTGTCCCGACCACGCAGCTGACTCCGATTTTGTCAGTTGAATCAAGTTTGGCTGTTAAACACGCTACAGCCTCGCAATTTTATCATTTTTATTTCGTATCAAGTTACGTTTGTACCTGTCAGAAACATGTTAATCAGTTTCCTTTGAGCGCAGGCTTTCAGCTGACCGCTTTCTTACACCACACATCGGACCGCAGCTCAGTTCTCAGCCTCTAAGGCTTTTCAGAAGAGAATTAGAGAAACACAGATTTTTAAAAGGACGCTGCAGTATCAAAGGTCCCATATTATGCTTTTTCTGGTTTTATATGCTCTTTAGTGTGTTTTCCAAGTGTCCTGTGCATGTTTAGGCACATCTATGTGCAAAAATTCAAAGTCCGCAGAAACGCGGCTTCTCCTACGTCCTCCTGTTAGCTGTAGCATTAGCCGCATGTAACGCTCAGTTCTAGCCCCCCTCGATAAAAATTTGTCATTGTCAGTGTGAGATCACTGATCTAAGCCCATTGGCTCGTTGTGGCAAGCCCAGCAGCTCATGTTGAAATTTCCGAGACGCGTGCTGAGCAACTGACCAATAACGACAGAGCGGATCGGCACACCAATCAGAACAGACTTGGCCCACGTGGGATCTAACAGTGTGGGCTCAGCAGAGCGTAGCTGACGGACTCAGAGCGTAGAGGGAGCAAGAAGGAGCAGTACATGAAAACCGACACTTTTTTCAAACTTTAGCTATTGTGAACGTACAAAAGTAGTTACATAGATTAAATATACGAACCCCAAAAAGGGCATAATATTGGCTCTTTAAGTCTTTCTACAGGTTTTATTTACAGTTTCTGCATTTTGCGAGAAGATGAGACCGCTGAGGATAATTCGGACACACTTCAGGGTTATTCCGAGACCTGGTGTGTTCAGTTGCAAACTTCCTATGCTGTTACAATAAAGCCAAAGTGCAAAGATTCAACTGACAAAATTAGAGTGGACTTGAGGTCTTTTATGTTGTAGCCACACACACACACACACACAACTACAACCAGTCAGATTACATAACTCAAGCGAGCTTCGGCTGCAGTCTACGCTTCAACTTCGACTCTAAAAACTGGGCGATGAAGGCGTTGTTTTGAGTGAGACCTTCGGAAAGTAATCACTGAAGTGTTGGAGACCATCACCTCTCTACTGTGTGTAAATCAGGGAGTTAAATCAGCACCTTATACCTGCACCATGCAGGGTCAACTAAATGTCAGGTCCCCGTTTCCTTTATCTAAGAGTTACTTTCTTAAATTAATAAATATATATATATTTTTTTGAAACACATTTTGTTAAAAAAAAAGACAGGGATTAAGGTCACAGGATATATTCAAAGTGTTTTCTGTCGGGCTCCTCTGATTCGGGGTTCAGAGTAAAATACTGAGAGGGAGGAAGAAATCTTTGCCAACCTCTGTGGAAGTCGGAGAAAGAACAACAGGTGTCGAACATAAATATTTACATGCGTCAATCTGAGGAAATTGTCTGAAACTATTTTGATAATTGCTCAACGGTTGCATGAGCAGAACTATCAAACATTTGCCGGTGTAAGCTTCTGATTTGTTCATTTTGTTCTTCTTTTCTTTGACGTTTGTTACCATGAACGGACAGCATTTGAGTTTGGGACTGTTGGTTGGAGAAGTTATACAATTGAGGAAAGGTAGATGTAAAGTGTAAAAAATGTTAGCTTATTGATCTATAAAGAAATGTGGCTCAGGAGGATGGATACACAGGGTCGATGCCCAGGAAGATGCTGACAGAAGGAGGCAGGTGTGAAACAAAATAATAAAGCCAAAACATTTCTTTTAAAACAGCAAACAGCTCAAATGTTTTCCTAAATGCCATAGAGCTCGTATGTGCACCTCAGAACTGACAGACTGCTTTCACAAGTGCAACAATGGCCCGACGTGTCTGAATATTTCCGTATAATGTCTCTCTTTTTTTGAAACCACACAGTGGGAATAAAGTTGACAAGTTCAGCTCGCTCTTAATGAAACCATAGACTGATCATTTGTCACCATTACTGCTTGAGGGGGAACTCATGTTGAAGGACTCATCCGTAGCCCTCACTAGGCGTTTCATTTCCCTGATCGCTCTGAATGTGTCCCGACTCGGCTGAAGCTCATGCCATGCGTGCAAAGGGATGCTGAAGTATGTAGCTCCATCCATGGGACAAGCTGTGACTGCAATACACCAATAAGCACCTCCAGATGCCCTCTCCACCCACACACACACACACCTCCTGTGAAGGTGCTCCACTCTGTGCTTTGACAAGCTCAGGAAGAAAGAAAAAAAGGGAGAGCACAAAGTGAACTGTACAACGGAGCTGTGTGGGCTTAAATAGCGGTTTGGGATGAAGAGGGAGGCATGCAGGCAGGTGTACAGGCAGGTGATGAAGTGGTGGGATCAGGCAGACATTTAGCACAAAGCAGGAGAGAAAAGACACAAAGCTCTGATATTTGTGCCTCCCCTCCTGGTCAAAACAACCTGTTCAACACAAAAACATGTGCTTGCCAGACAGCGTTATACTGAATATAATCATATGTATTTTCTGTGATGTAAGTAATAACTAAAGCAAAGATTAGAATGAATCTTGTATAGCTTGTTACATTTAGATTTCATCCCCCACCAGAAAGAGAGAAATGTCTCTACAGCTCTAACGAGGAGCTCCTCAGGATGTGTAACCCTCCTGCAGCATATGTGCAGGTTCAGAGAAGCCCCGCCCTATTTGACCTTTGTTGGCGGTTCCCTCTCCAGCCAGCGGACTCGTACTTTCTGTTTATAGTGATACTCCTTGAGAAAGTCCTGCAGGGCGGGTGGTAGTGGCAGAGAGCCTATACCATCGTAAGTGGTCCAGCGGCAGATGGCAGCCCGAGCCAGGTGCTGCAGGCCGAAGGGAAAGGTCCGATTGAGCGGCGCTGTGAGCAGCGGTTCAAAGAACATGCAGGCGCTGGGGTCCTTGTAGTGCTCCAGCAGTCCTGTGACGGTGGACGAATGGAACACACACGGGTCGTGAGCGTCGAAGCTGAAGTTGTGGTTCCACTGCTCGATGCGGGCGTGCAGCGAGCGGTTGTAACGGCGGAAGCTAACGGAGAAGAGGTAGACCTCCTGGGCCGAGTCACGCAGCAGGAACGTGCCCTCCGGCCGCCCGTCCAGCAGTGCCTCGGCCTCATAGCGGTCCATCACGCCCCAGTAGCAGGGCAGAGCAGTGATCTGCCACAGGTCCGGGACCAGGCAATGGATGTAGTCTATCTGGGTGTGGACCTTCCAGGGTCCAGGCTGCTGCCGGCTCAGTTGTCCGTCCCCGGAAGCGTGCCGCTGTTTGGGCCTCCTGGCCTGCAGACAGAGGGTGGTCGAGTCCTCCTCCGAGTCACAGTCCTGAGCCGACGCTGCAGCCCCCAACAACGAACTGCAGGCCCCCGATGATCCAGCACTCGCAGAGCTGCCGGACCCCAAGGACCGGACCTCCCCAGAGGATTCCCCTGTGCCGGGAGCCAACTTTGGTCCCAGTTTGTAGAGAGAGGAGCCAGGCACTGAGGCCTCCAGGGTGTGGATCTGTGCATTGGGAGGGGGGTCCACACCTTCCTCGATGCTGAGTCTGCGGCGCTCACGCAGACGCTCCTCCTCGTCCTCAGGGGAGGGGTGGGCTGGGTCGAAGGCATCGAGCAGGGCGGTGGAGGAATGGGGGCTGACTGGTGCCGTGTGCTGCTTGATCAGGTGCCACTTGTGTGCGAGGTCTGATCCAGGGGGGAAGGGGCAGGTCTCCAGCATCAGCTCCGTCAGGTGGATCTTGCGTTTGGAGGTAACGGGGTTCTTAGCTGAGCGTCTGCGAGGGGGGAGGGGTAAACACAGCCCAACAGTGTCACTCAGCCGTTGCTTCAGAGAGCGAGCGTTCAGACTGCGTCCTCCAGAAACGGAGTCGCTCATTTCCTGGATGGAGCCGATTCCATAACGTCGATCCCTCCTATTCCCGCTACCCCTTAAACGGCCAGACCGCCTGTCTGCTTCCAAGGAACTTTGGGTTTTGGTGGAACATGAGTGTTTTTTCTTCCCCCCCCACGGGGCATGACGGGAATAAGAGTCTCTGCGGGCCATAGGAACGCCCCCTGAGCCCCCCCGCACATCCTCAGTGTCCTTGTCGAGAGTGATCTCGACAATCTGAGGGATGTCTGACACACAGTTGTGATGGCGGCGGCCTGCTGTTACCATAGGAACTGGCAGGAGGCTTCGCGATGGACTGGGGGCTTCGGACGCCTGAGCCTCATCTGAGCTGCCTCCTTGTCCGATGTCAAGCACACAGTGGACCGCGTTGGCGTCCGGCCTGCTCTCACCGGGTCCTGAGCTGCTGCTGTGAAACAGAGTCTGACATTTGCTCTTCAGGTTGCTCCACATGTTGCCCACTTTCTTCATCAACAGGAGCTCCGGGGAGCTGCAGAGAACAGGAGACAAACTGAGTCAGTCACAGGTGGAGAAATCACAGCAGCTACGACGCCCCACATAAAGCTACATAAAGAATGCCCTACATTTAATTCCCTAGACTGCTGCGTATCTAGTAATTAAACATGGTGAGTCTAACGGGGCCAAAGTGTCTGAGAGGTGGGTGAGCTGGAGGAGTTGGAGCAGTAGAGTGAGGAGTTGCCAGGCAGACGTGCAGGGACACAAGGCCACGGCTATAAATGAACCCAGGATCTGCTCACAGCTGATCTGCTGGTATGTACTGTATTACAGAGCCAGTCTAGACCTGACCGAAAACTTTCCCTGTAACAGCAGCAGACGGGCCACATGCACACCCACAAAGGCTCATGATTTACCGCTCTGCTGCAGTTTGACAGCCACTTGGAAGATGTAGCCTCAAACTGCATTTAAATTCTTCAAACTTTACAGTCAGCACAGGTAGGTGGCCTGATAGAAAACACGAAACCTGCAAAGATTTCATACCGCAGCTTTTATTCTCCTGTTTAAGTTGGGCTTTATTAGGGAACATATTTCTGTGCTTCTATAAAATCCAACAAGTCCAAACACTAACGAGTTAGCTTCTTGGTCCCAAAGGTAATTTTCAATGCCACAATTCATCCCCCACGCCACAGGACTTGTGCACAGCAATATTATATTTAATGGGTGCTACTAGTAACTACAGTTAGAGCAAAGGAAAGAAGAACTTATTTGAGTTCAATTACTGCAGGATGACAGCAAACAACAGACGCCGACTTGCACTGCTACTATGGACTGATCAAAACAGGTTAAAACATGAAGTGACCTCATGGAAATGGTTGGTGCTATAGAGCTGGTAAAAATATATTAATAATTAGTAATTTGTCAGGACTAAGGTTGTCAGAATATCTGATACTTCAGTACCACTTGTTTGAAAACGATTTGAGCTCTTGTGATTTCTTAACGATAAAGTTGCTGCAAAAGAAAATTTGAGAGCAATGTCTATAATGCACAAATGCAAAATGTTGCAGATGTATATGTTCAATTCAGAGAGTGTGCAGGAGTTTGCATGAAATTTTTGGTAATAAAAAAACATAACTTATTTTCTTGTTGCCATGGTATCCAAACAGGCATCGATATCGTTTGATCTTTACTAGAATCACATTTTAAATTTCTGGTATTGTGATGACCCTGGTCAGGATTAATAGGGGATACTACTAGGTTTATGGGATAAGCCTGCCTTTCTGCATGGACGTTTTCTTCCTGAGCATTTAGTTCGGTTTTGAAATCTGCAGCCGCTGCAACTACACTATAGCCCTCTGTACATGGGACATGCGACTGGTAGGTTAGGCTATCCCAGCTCACATTTTCAGAGCTTTACTTTACCGTTTTGGAATCTAAACAAAGAAACAATCGGCAGAAAGCTGAGTACAATGCCAGTAGTGCCTACACATACCAGGATGCATTGCACATGAGCAGCCAGAGCTTCGGCCAACTCCACTTCATAATCGGTCTCTAGTAAACAGACAGCCAAAATGCTAACATGTCACCTTGTTGGTTACATACTCAGAGATCGATCTTCTGGATCATTTTCTCTTTGTGGAGAAGTTTTGTGGCTAGTTTGCAAAGAAATCAAGATGTGATAGTTCATAAATCTAGCAGGAGACCGGGTACGTGAAATGATGGTGCTGAAGCAATAAGAACGACAGATTTTGCAGCTTTGCAGATTTAGAAAACATTCCCATCATCTGCAGACATTTTGACCATTTATACTTTACTCGGATAGAAAGAGAGAAGGTTGAACATAGGTGAACGAGCCCTTCAATTTCATTAATTATTCGAGAGTTACAGCTACTCTCCTCCCTCCTCCTCCTCAGTCCTCCGACTGCGGGACATCCTGTGTGTAAAGTTAACCTCTTCATATTGATAAAGACATTGATCAGCACAGTCAGCTGTGATAGCTCTGTGATGAACAGGAAACCAGACTGGTCTTCAGCACAACTGATTAAGTTGATTAGCTGGGGGGCCGGTCCGCCGCTAACTTAATCATGACGTCAGAGTGTCTCCCCCTCCCTCCCCCCTGCCTTATTGACTTCCTGCGTAATCTAAAGATGACAACATCTATCTACTCGAGACATGTGGCTGCTTTGAAGAAATATCAAACTGATAAACTGCATCCCTAAACGGGACAGTCGCTGTGATTTATCTCCGTTTCTACGACCATAAAGTTTCTGAGTTTGTGCAGCCACTGGTCCGTTGTTTACGCTCTCAAGCCATGACCTACGTTCATGTAAGTGTCGACCCGCAGAGTCCTCATAGTAACATCTCTATAATGCAAATTAAAATATGCTGAGTACAAATACAAATTTGTAAAACTAATGTTTCTCTGAAGTGTTTAAAACCTCTTAAACGTGTCGATTAGTGCTGCTGTGGCTAACATTTATTGAGAACAGAATTATCATCTTGATGCTTCTGAATAAAAACTACAGCAATGCTACATGTTGATATTTGTAAAAGAGGCTGAAAGTATAGCTTTGACTTACTGTTTATGAACTGAATTTTTAGTCTATTTTGTTTAATTTATTTCATTAATTAAGTTTTCCCCTTCATTAGCTAGCCATTGGTTAACTTTTTCTTATTAAATGTACCTATATATTCAAGTATTTTGACAAGGTATTTACTTTCTTGAATGTGCATGTTTGTTAAAACCGATTGATCTATTTCCATATCCTTCTTGTGTTTCATCGCTCTAACCATCTTTATGTTTTTTACTGTTACTGACTTTTGTCTTTTTAAGATTTATTTTGGAGGCTTTTTATGCCTTTATTAGAGAGACAGGACAGTTGATATGATCAGAAATAAGGAAGGGAGAGAGAGAACATGCAGGAAAGGAGCCACAGGTCAGTTTCAAACCCACGCCGCCCACTTTAAGGACTTAAACCTCTATACATGGGGCACACAATATAACCGCTTGGCTACTGCCGCCCCTATTGCGGGTCTATTAATCACAAAGTCTTCCCATTAATTACTTTTTTTAGTAAAATATCACAACCCTATAGTCATTTTCAAAAACTAGCATGATTTTGAAAGTAACATTCCCTCATTGCTCCGTCTACACCCACCCCCTCCCCTCTGTGCTCCCTCTAAAGCCACGCCCCCTCACTTACATGCACAAGTGCCGTTGCTCCAGAAGCGGACCTCAACTCATCTCTTGCATTGTGTAGAAACTACGTCATCTCCTGTCTCATTCAGCATAAACACTAAACTTTATCAAAATACATGTTTAAAAAAATGACTATTTTACTGCTCACAACGACCAACTCACAGTATAAACTCTGTCATCGGTGACATCATTTCACTTCAATGTTTTCAGTGAAATGAGATTTATCCGTCCAATATGACGCTCGCCACACAAACTTTGTACAAATGTATATATCAACCCACATTTCATTTCTACATTTAAAGACAAGCTAAATCTAAACTTTAACAGCATGTTTTTGTTTTTTTTTACCTGAAAGTGTACAACCAGCATGAGAGAAACACTGCTGCACAGCACTAAAAACTGCATGTTCACACCCTGCTCTCCTCCCTCAGTAAGCTCGATGTTATATCAGCTTCATCTTCAGATGCTGCATTTTCCATCGGGGTAGGCGTGTTTCACCATTCAGCTCAAAATTACAAACAATGAAACTTTCCAGTGACCTCGACACAAACGGACAAACTCTCATCATGTCCAAGTTTGATTTAAAAACCCTCCTAGGTGTACTGTGTCTGCTGCCACAGTTAAAACAATAAAGCTGTTGCATGTAGGCAAACATGGCGCTGCATGCTAAGACATATCACACTAGAAATGCAGAAATTAACAAGCATCTCTTCACAGCACTATCTGCTGATGGTAAAAGCTTTGACTCATTTGGCTTAACTCTCAAATGACAAGAAACTCCAAGGATTCAGAAGATTAACTTAACACGCAGAGAGACAGAACCCATAGAAACCAGGCGTTTCTAAAGGCTAGTCCACACGTAGGCAGGTATTTTTTCAAACAGATTTTTTCTGTGCGTTTTGGCCTTTCATACGCATTTATGTAATTGAAAACACACCTTTTGGAAAACTTCTTCCAGAGTCAAGATTTTTTGGAAACTCCATTTAAGGTGGTTATGTTTAGGGCACTGGTGGGCAAGTGGTCTGGGCGCGCGCCCCATGTACGGAGGCTGTAGCCCCCCCCAGGCAGGCAGCCCAGGTTCGAATTGGACCTGTGGCTCCTTTCCCGCATGTTGTTTCCCTCTCTCTCTCTCCCTGATTTTTAACTCTATCCACTGTCTTGTCTCTCCAACAAAAAAGGCACAAAAAGGTGAAGACAGGAAAAACAAAGTTTTGTTCTTGTGATGTCACACTGTGCGCTGGTTTCTCCTCTGGGACGCTATTGTGTGACACTGTCACTTTAGTTGACATGAGATTAGTGCGATGGCAGGCGTAACCAAACTAGCGCTGGTGCTAACGTTGCTAACTGGACTTTTTACATGCTCACACATACACACAGTTACTCTACCACTATGTGGACGAGCAGAAGCGCCTGAATGGACAACTTTGTAAAGGAAATGTTCATTGTCCGAGTTGAAACCGGGCCGCCCACTTTGAGGACAACAGCCTCTGCACATGGGGAGCGCAGACTAACCACTAGGCCACTGATGTCCCAGAGAAAACGATTTCTACATGTTGAAGTCTCGTCTTAGACTGGGCGGACTCCGGATTTTAAATCAAGACCACCACTGACAGGCTATTTTTACAGGTCATTACTGTGGTTAGAAGGAAAACACCTCTTTCTAAAGGAACAAATAACGTCAATTCACTTGTAGTTTGATTTTTATCCCCCGGTTACGACCACAACCTTCCTGGTATTCCGGTCTAAGTGAGTGACATGCCCCCTAAAGACAAGTTGATGATTTTTCAGTGATATTTATGGTCTTGACTCTGTCCCTAAATGTCTCTGTCTTGTCTCGGTTAGTGTGGTCTTGACTACAACCCTAGATTTCTATACAATTAGAAAAAAAAACTGGAATACAGCAGAAAAACATTATGAGAGCTTATGAGCTTCTCAACCTGAGCGTGACACCAGACAAAAATGGCTGCCATATAACTGCGTCGACCTGGACTTCAGAGAAACTCTCGGAGCAATCGAAATAAGATAATAGAACAACATGGACATAGAAGGAAAATCTACAGACACATTTAAGTTGAAGTTGTGTTTAATTCTGTCTCTGCAACATGCTAACCTACAGCTTATTCTGCTAAGCTAAAAAAATAATACACGATTCTTCGTGACTGTCAAACGTTGATAAAAAAACACCACACCAATAGTCCAATCTAGTGCACAACCATCTAAAGCCGCCCTGAACCAGAACGAGGCTACTTTTGCTCTCTGGCAGCCCAACACACCCATCCTCCTGGGATCACACTGATCTAAGAGAGGACGCCCTCGCTGCTCAGACCAGAGCAGAGTTAATGAGATATTTGTAGCTTCTTGCTTTCTGAAACAAATGTGGGACTGCAGACATCCACACTGAGTGAGTAAATGACTGACAGATCACTTTAATTTTAACCACAACACGTAGAAATGTTTTTACAGGCAAACTATGCAAGGTTTTTTTTTTCCACAATGAAAGGTGAACTATGTGTTTGCAGGTTTTAGGTGAGGGCAGTGTTGCATGGTGAAACACAATCCTGCAACCTAAAATTCAGCACAAACTACATAAAGTTTGTTACTATTGGAAAAGTGTGCAAACGATACAAAAGCGTATTTGACAAAAACCTGAGACCATTGGACACATCTTGTGTTTTTGAGTTGTAATCTGTAACTTGGGCACTTTGCTCGTTGTTGCTCTTAACGTATTGTTTGTAAACTGTTGCTTCATCATATGATGTTAATTATGACGTGTGCTGCTGCCCCTCAGGCCTGGTCACCCTTGTGGAACAGATCTTGATCTCGATGGGTTAACTCCCAGGGGTGGGGAGGAGTCCCCACGATATGATATTAGTGCGATTTTAAACATTTTGTGATTTGCGGAGAACTGGATACATTACCATATACCTTTTTAACTGCATATCATGTCCACTACACTAAACTAAATCAGGAACTGTTTTATCAAATAAGAAAAAATTGTCAGTTTTTTTCATCTCACTTAAGTCTTTTTTTATTTCTACACAATGGGAGTCAAATCCACAGACTGACCAAGACTGTGACAAAAGTTCAACTCGGTAAAAGGCCACATGCTCCTCACAAACTGAACTGTTAGTATTTCAGTCTAATCAAACTTAACTGAACACAAACATGTATGGACAACTGTACAACTGCAGGAATTTTTAACAAAGCAACATGTTAAAAATAAATTGTGCAACCCCTGGGGTTATAATATCAAAGTAAAATATTGTGATACTATGCTGTAATTATTTTTTTCCCCCATCTCTACAAGTCAAGTTAAATACAGTACACAAATATCTCCATCTTGCATTTCATTAACAAAAGTCAAATGAAAACACAAACTTATAAAAGATACAAAAGCTGTCAAATAGAAATGCAAACGAATGCATAATGGTCTGTATATCGCTCATGAATCTCACTGACTTTTCAAAATTCAACCTCAACACCTATTAAAACTTTTACTTTAAGTTTTTTCATCAAAAAATCAATTTGTGGCTCCCACCAGGCGATGCTCTTGGCACAGTTCTGGACTGCCAGCTTAGTTTCTCTAAAAATAAAGAGTTTGCTTTCAAAAAATGCTCACAGTTACTTTATCTCTAGAGAAACTCAGTGGCCTTGGTGTCATTCAGCAAATTCTACAACTAATCTACAGATCTATTGTTGAGTGTGTTTTAACTATCATCTTCCTTCCTGCTACGATCACCTGAGCTGTACATTTAAGAATAAACTCTCTAAGGTCGTGTCATCAACAGGCGAAAAAGTGGGCAAACCACAAAAGCCTGGGTCTCAACTATTTACTGATAAGACAAGGAAGAAAGTAAGATAGCATCATAGCAGATAATTATCGTCCTCTCTTTAACAAGTTTGAGCCCTATGGCATCTAAAAATGTATTTAAGAAGTTATTTACCCAAAGAGCGGTAATCATATTTAACCTTAAAAAGGACTGAAGAGATCTAAACCCATGAACTTCAATATGTATCGTGAGAGTCTAAAGCTGGCCATGGTTGATTTGAGAACCATTTAAACATGTTAGATATTTACGATTCCAGGTTCGACTGCCTCCGACAGAATGAGCCAATGAGAGCGGGCACACTTGGAAGCGTCACAAACCAGATGCTGCCTACTCTCACAACTCACCCTCAGCTAGCGCTGCAAGTTGTATAAAGCTGCACAAAATCCGTCTTCTCAGCCAGGATTTCATCCCGTAATACACTTTTTTCATTTTCTGTTTTTATGCTGAAAGAAACAACACAGCAGGAAAGCAATCCCACAACGTCGATCATCCTGAATATTTGTTTTTCGCGAAGTCACGTTTGTTTCTGTGAGATCTCATCTGTTAAATCGTTACTACAGACAGCAGCTGTATGGTCTCCTGGTCTGGCTCAATCGTCTAGTAGTGTATGCGCTCGGAGGATTATAGTATTTAAAATCGTTTGACACTGTCCTAATGTCTGTGGGCTCACATTTTTAAAATCGGACAAGATTAGAAAATCGTTTAGTTAGTCGCCAGCTTTAAGCGAATTCCCAGCTTTGGTGGAAAATTAAGATTTATTCTATTCTCTCACAATCTGGTAAACTGAAAATGCATTTTCAAGCAGTGCAAATAATAAATACAACACGTAAGTCAAGCAGAGAACTACGTCAAGCTAAATTAAGTTGAACAAAACCTTCCTTTTGGTTGCATTTTGAGCAAACAATCGTTTTAAGGACATTAAGCCTGTCACATTAATGTCTTGGTGTTAATATAACTCTACATACATATCTGTGGTTGAAGGTGAGATCCCCTTATACTACCAGAAAATACTTCTGCAGAAAACAGATAACCTTTACCACTGATGGCAAATAAAGGGACAAATCTGTAGTTTTTAAAGCTGGTGTACAGAAATGGTTGGAAGGCCTTCAGGTTTCTGGAGGCCCCGCTTCTCTCTGGTCCCATCCAAGTTAGCTGAATGCTAGCACCGCTAACGCAGCCTACAGCCGAGAATAAATCATTATCTCAGCTTCAGTGTAGTCTGTTGGAAGACAGATGTAAAGTAATAATTTGTAAAAACAATCGTCTCTTTGTGTTGTCAGTAAATACAGCTAGTTGTCTCAAATACAGCCTGGTGAGCCGACTAGCGGTTCAGACTCTGGAGCTGTCAAAAATGCTAACGGTTAGCATTCCCTGGAGTGGAGTTTCTAATGTTAGCTTCGGCTAGCGGGGTTAGCGTGTTTGCTTCGGCTAGCGGGGTTAGCGTGTTAGCTTAGCGTGTTAGCTCGAGGAGAATCGACACAATAATTCACCACGAATAAACCCGGTTTTTGTTATTTTGCGTAAAGATGATGTAAAGACAAAGGGGTCCATGTGAAGTAGTGACGGGTCGTTTCTCGAGTTCATATCTCTTACCCGTGTGTCTTTGAAAGCTTTATTCACAAGCACTCTTTGTCTGCAGAAAGCGGCTGTGAAGAGAAGTCAGGACTACATCCCCCTGGTGGACCACGGTGTCGGAGGAAAGCACTAAAGGTTCTCGGATACTTGAAGGTATCATCCCGATTATTTTCTAATTAATTAGTAAAATACTAGTAAAAATGTTTAAAGGGCTAAATCATTTTTTAAAGCGCAGCGGGAGCCCCGTTTCCCGTCATGGTGGGGGTCTTCTTCTCAGCCGTGCTCGCTGCTGCTCCTCGCAGCCAATATGACGGAGACGGAGAGCCGGAGAGGCGGACGGTGTTCAGCGGGAGGGAGGCCGACTGACAGCGGCTCAGTCCAATGGAGGACCGGGAACTGACGGCCATTTCCGACGGAGGACGCGGATAGGGAATGCCCCGCAGCTGGCGTCACCAATGAGCGGGCGGAGGCGGAGGAGGATCCGCTGGCAGCGACTTGGAAACGTGGAGAGGTGAAGTGATGCTGGATGTGACAGGGCCGGTGTTATACCGAGAAATGCATCCCTGCCGATAATTGCACTCACCTCGCAGGACAATGCAAACACAATATAACACACACAATGCAAACACTGCCATATTTTGCATCCACCCTTTATTTTACTCTACAGACACTTCAGAGACAAACACTGTGTGCAGGCAGGTCTGTTGGGGCCCTAAGCAAAACTTCATAGGGGGCCCCTCCAACAAGCGCTGATCAGCATCATGTCTGCCAGGGTCCTGACACTGAGTCCTCGTTCTGTTTTCACTCCCACACAGATCATTCATCTCCTTTTTTCTCCGCTGACTTCCATCGACAAACTTTGGTTTGTAAATGCAAGCGATGCTTCCCAGGGCATGGACAAGGTGTGTTGTCAGATGGGGCCTCTTTAGGGAGGTTTTCTGTCATTGCAAAATGAACACATTTTGAGCCCCTGCTGTGGTATAAGGTTTGTCATCTTTTCCTAAGAAATACAATTTATATCGTTTTTGAACACTTCCACCAGGTGCATGCAGTTCTTAGCGGGAATGCATTTCTCGGCACAACACCTGACCCGGACCACTGATGTCATCCAGGTGAGAAGAACTGCACGAGCCTCTGCGCCAATTTCAAAACAATTTTACTCTCTTTAAAATCAAAAGTGAAGAATGTAGCAGAAAAAACAGAATAATAAAATAATTGTCACATGTTGTGCCCAAAACCTCCATCGGACCAATGTTAGCATGATACCCGCAGGCTTGATCAACAATTTAACAGGACAGGGACCTTTGAATCCTCAGAATCAGAATTCGTCTGCGGTGTATTAATGCCAATGGGATTAGTTACTTCTGATGGTCTCAATACATTGCAGCCTCTACAATTAGGGTGTGAATGTGTAGTTGTGGCCTGCGGTGTAAAAGCACTTTGGGTAGTCAGAAGACTAGAAAAGCGTTTTACCATTTACAAGTGTGAGACTTGTGTTATCTTCGCTCTTGCAGCATGGAGGTAGAAAAAGCTGCAAAAGCGACTGTGGGAGCGATGGCTTCAACAGCCATGGCTGTGATGGTAGCTGCTTATGCTCAAAGCATTCCCAGCTCTCACACTGCAGTTTCTTCAGGAATTGCCTAATCTATTTTTTTCTGCAGTTAGCTACATTTCTTGTCCTGCACCTGTATACATTTTGCCTGGATGTGTGTGCACTAGTTTTCTCCTGTGCCATATTTTAACGTATTAATGGATCAAAAATGAATTATGTGCCCAACTTTCCTTTTTTCCATGAATGGGCTGCCAGACAGCATTATATCATAAGCATAGATACTAATGCTAATCAGGCCCGGTTCATCTTAAATGTCTGCACCGTCAACTCAATGGACGCAAAAAAATAACAACAGTTTTTTTACAGTAAGTAATCAAGGCTCTCAAATGACAACAGTGACTCAGATCGTGTTAATTTAATCTCAGATGCACCCTTAGTCATTTTGTTCTTGAACCAGGCCTGCTGCTATTAAGTGCTACATGAATACAATAATAGTAGAAGTTGACTATGTCATGACCGGCTCAAAGGCCATGGCAAGTAAAGGGAGAGACACCGAAATAATAATTAATAACACTTAATTTATTTACAAAAATATGAATGAACTTGCAAAAGGAATGAAGTATGGATGTCAGTAGTATCAATAGTGTAAGTGAGTGGTTGTGTGTAAGTGAGTGGTTGTGTGAAAGTGTATTGTGTATCTGTTGGATGGAGACGAAAGACAAAACAAAAAGGCACATGTAGAAAGGTCTCTCCAAGTAGAGTGAAGTAGCAGCTTATATCATGACTGTGAGCACTGGGCCCAGGTGCTCCCAATCAGACTGATGGACAGCCACACCTACTAATTACACCAACCTGCAACACAAGAAAAGAGGAGGCACAACCTAACAAGCTCCAGGGCCGCCACAACTAGGTTTTAAAAAGTGGAGCTCAGACTTGTTGCACTTGTCTGAAAGTACACTAAACCACACACAAAGTCAGATTATCAGGAAGATAAAGTCGGGAAGATTTCAGGGACAGTCCTCCCGAAATTCTCTAGAAATTTTCAGGAGTGCAGTCCATGCATCTATTTGTTAATAAATAAAAAACTAACGTCCCCTATGAGTCGAGGTCCAACACCTTCTCCAGGACTCAACAGCTGCTTAATTAGAAACATTGTTCTACAATCCAGATCTCATGTGTGTCACTGCTCTGAGTTAAATAAGAACAATGCTAAAAGGAGCGTTAGGAGTCACTCACACGCCCACACATGAGGTCACATCCTGCAGGAACATTCAGCATCCCATGACACACTCGTAATGAGAGGTGGAAGTCGTGTGAGTAATATTTTAGTAATCAGGAGCCGAGGTTGAGACCGGTCCGAGCACATTAGCTTTTACATGTGCGACACGCTGATCCAATTAGTGTTTATGAAGGAAATGAAGGAGAATCACATTACAGCCGAATCTGCTGCCAGAGTGATTCACACTGGTCGGACTCTCCCAGCACGTCTCTGCTGTGTCTGGAGAAAGAGGGCCACAAAGAGAAACTGATGACTAACTAAACTCCTGTGTGAAGGGAGATTTGATCTCAGTCACTTACACTCAGGAGTCAAAGATATCTATATTAGCTTCAATCATACAGACAATCTATACAACCAGACATTCAATAAAAATCACATCAACTCTACAAAAAATGTGTCTACTATATGATCAAACATTAAAGAAACATGCTATGTTGAAGTGCTGGCTTCTCTGACAACAATGCAGCAGCCAGTATGTCCTCCTTCTAACTTTAGATTCTGCTCCTGAATGCTCTGGATTTGTTTGGACCAGAGAAGGTAGGCACTTTTAAGGCACCCCTACACGGCTGTTTTGGACGCCCCTCGGTTTGCCAGATATGAGACCAGTTATCAGGTCGAACTGGTTCAGATAGAAGTGATTGTACCCGACCTAAAAAGCCTCTGTATGTTTCTAATAAGCTCTACAAGCGTGCTCAAACTAGGATCAATATTAGAGATGCTTTTGAAAAATGGAGAGAGGTTAGAACACAGAAAGGTTTACAGACCGATGCAGAGCTGGCTAAACACTGAAGCTTCAGTGTCCACCACATGGCAACCTGTGTGGGAGACAGCTCTCTACAATGTTTAGAATTTGGACTGCAGTACCCATTTCAAACACTAGGTGACAGAGTTACATACTGCTCCTTTAACTAATAATTTAAAAACAAATATTTTCTTACTGAAACAGGCAAATATTAAGTGAGACAAGAAAATAAAACAGGAAACACTAAAGACACACAGAGAACTGAAGAATTAATCAGACATAATACACACAGGACATAAAGAGACATGAGGGTTAGAAATTACAAAAAAAACAGGAAACACTAAAGACTAAAGCAATTAAAATACACACAAGAGAAATGAAAGCAACACAAAGGAAAAAAGAGACGAAGTCCAACAGAAAATGAAATAAAAATATTAACATAACACATTTCTCAACACCAGAGGTTGCTGCTTGATCCCTCCGCCTCCCTCCGCCAGGGGTTCTGAATACTGTAAGCTAACATCATTGCACACAAAGGCCTAGTCCAAATGTTGGCGGTATTTTTGAAATGTTGCTTTTTCTGAGCATTTCGGCCTTTCATACGCAAACTGCGTTTTAGGTCACTGAAAACTCACCTTTTGGAAAACTCCTTCCAGGGTGAAGATTTTCAGAAGCTCACTTTAAGGTGTTTCTGTGTAGAAGGTGAAGACAGAGTTTTGTTCCTGTAACGTCACGGTGTGCGTCTGTTTCTCCTCCATGTGACGTCATTGTGCGACGCTGTCACTTTAAGTTGACATGAGATTAGTGCAATGGCAAACGTAACCAAACTAGCGCTAGTGCTAACGTTGCTAACTGGACTATTTACACGCTCACACACACAGTTGCAAGAAAAAGTATGTGAACCCTTTGGAATTTCTTAGTTTTCTGATTAAATTGGTCATAAAATGTGTTCTGATCTTCATCTAAGTCTCAACAACAGACAAACACAGTCTGCTTAAACTAATACCACACAAACAATTATATGTTTTCATGTTTTTGTTGAACACAACATGTAAACATTCACAGTGCAGGGTGGAAAAAGTATGTGAACCCCTAGGCTAATGACTTCTCCAAGAGCTAATTGGAGTCAGGAGTCAGCCAACCTGGAGTCCAAACAATGAGATGAGATTGGAGGTGTTGGTTAAAGCTGCCCTGCTCTTTAAAAAACACACTCCAGCTTTGAGTTTGCTACTCTCAAGAAGCATTGCCTGATGTGAACCATGCCTCGCACAAAAGAGCTCTCAGAAGACCTACGATTAAGAATTGTTGACTTACATAAAGCTGGAAAGGGTTACAAAAGAATCTCTAAAAGCCTTGATGTTCATCAGTCCATGGTAAGACAAATTGTCTATAAATGGAGAAAGTTCAGCACTGTTGCTACTCTCCCTAGAAGTGGCCGTCCTGTAAAGATGACTGCAAGAGCACAGCGCAGAATGCTCAATGAGGTGAAGAAGAATCCTAGAGTGTCAGCTAAAGACTTATACAAATCTCTGGCACATGCTAACATCTCTGTTGACGAATCTACGATACGTAAAACACTAAACAAGAATGGAGTTCATGGGAGGACACCACGGAGAAAGCCACTGCTGTCCAAGAAAAATATTGCTGCATGCTTGATGTTTGCAGAAGAGGACCTGGATGTTCCACAGCACTACTGGCAAAACATCCTGTGGACAGATGAAACCAAAGTTGAGTTGTTTGGAAGGAACACACAACACTATGTGTGGAGAAAGAAAGGCACAGCACACCAACATCAAAACCTCATCCCAACTGTGAAGTATGGTGGAGGGGGCATCATGGTTTGGGGCTTTGCTGCATCAGGGCCTGGACAGATTGCTATCATCGACGGAAAAATGAATTCCCAAGTTTATCAAGACATTTTGCAGGAAAACTTAAGGCCATCTGTCTACCAATTGAAGCTGAACAGAAGATGGGTGATGCAACAGGACAACGACCCAAAGCACAGAAGTAAATCAACAACAGAAGAAAATACGCCTTCTGGAGTGGCCCAGTCAGAGTCCTGACCTCAACCCGATAGAGATGCTGTGGCATGACCTCAAGAGAGCGATTCACACCAGACATCCCAAGAATATTGCTGAACTGAAAAAGTTTTGTAAAGAGGAATGGTCCAAAATTCCTCCTGACCGTTGTGCAGGTCTGATCTGCAACTACAGGAAACGTTTGGGTGAGGTTATTGCTGCCAAAGGAGGGTCAGCCAGTTATTAAATCCAACATTCCACCCTGCACTGTGAGTGTTTACATGTTGTGTTCAACAAAAACATGAAAACATATAATTGTTTGTGTGGTATTAGCTTAAGCAGACTGTGTTTGTCTATTGTTGTGACTTAGATGAAGATCAGAACACATTTTATGACCAATTTAATCAGAAACTAAGAAATTCCAAAGGGTTCACATACTTTTTCTTGCAACTGTACATACACAGTTACTCTCCTACTATGTGGACTAGCAGAGACGCCGGAATGGACTATTTTATCCACTTTGGTCGTTGCAGAGGAATGGCGAAAACAAAGACGTCCTTGCATGTCAAGGACATCGTAATTGACTTAGCATGCTCATGACAGCTTAGTGCGTTTTTCTTTGTTTTTAATAATTTAATTGCTAAATTAAATGAATGAAATTAAATATTTGGATTCCAAGATTCACTAAAACTAAAGTGAAATTAAAACTTGGTTTGACCATCTCAGATCTTAAAACATTTATAATCTTTGGTTGGGTGCCGTTCTCTGGTGATCCGTAGGCCACTGGTACACCTCTACATATATATAAGGCAAAGCTTTATCTGCTCCCTCTGTGTTTTTATCACATAGAAAAGTACAGGACAGTATTCTTTGTGATCTCAGGACCTCTTTACGCTCTCTGTCCCAAACACTCTGCCAGAAATTGGGAAAAGGGCATTTGGGTATTCTGCACCCTCAGCCTGGAATCTGTTGCAGAATGACGTAAAACTTCAAGGAGCTGGTGTCCTAGAGGGCCTGACACACCAGTCCAACTGCGTCGCTACCTGTTGGCCCCTGTCTGCCTTTTTTCAGCCGATACGACATGTTGAATCAGCGTCGACGGTTGGTGAGAGGAATCTCTCTGATTGGCTGTTGGGAGGTTTCATTTCTCTCCAGCTCTCCTCACAGGTTCAGGAAAGCCCCTTGAGCATGTCGCTGTAGTATCCATGCTTTCACCCATTAGTGTGGTTTCTCCTTATTTGTCTCCTCCGCCTCTTCTTTTTCCACTAAAAGACTGAGGGCTGACAGCGCCAGCGCCATTTTCAACTTTTTATCAGTGTTTGTGCTGTTGACTGTCTCCACCAGGTCTCCCTTGGAAAAAAGGGTCTTGACATCAGTGGGACAGACCTTGTTAAATAAAAATGATTTAATCTGTCTGTTTCCTCTGCATATTCAATATCTTTACATGGGAGGACATTTTTTTTTAGTTCTGACTTTTTAAAATGACATCAGAGAGCGACTTTAAAGCAGAATTGAATCAATTCAGGACAAAAAAGAAAAGTGTAGTTTCAGTTTCATGACTGAAACGTTAGAGTCAGTAACTGTCTTAATCCTGAGTTCATATGATCATTATTCCAAATTATAAAGACAGCTAAAACTGAAAATGATTTGCTCAGGTCAGGTCGCCATCTTGTGGCAGGAAAGTAGAAAAGTGCAAGAACATTCAAATCCTATTAAAATACTTATCCATGGCAGGTACCTGAAAAACCATGAATCTGTCTCTTCCTTTCTCTCTCTCTTCTTCTTCTTCTTCTCTGTTCTCTCACATCTTCCTTGCTATGCAGGGAGAAATTCCATAAAAGCTATTTATTTATACAGTCCTTAACTTCTGCAGCTTTCCTATTTTATTTTGCAAGTCAGTGAAGAATCAAGCCGTCAAGCACACGGCTGTTTTAAGGTGGAAAATGTACAAATTGTTGCTTTAAACATTTTTTGTTCTTATCCATCTTGTGGCAGAAAAGTGCATCAACAGACTAATCGTTTTTTAAATACTGATCCCTGACAGGTCCCTGAGAACGAAATTTTTATAGCACGAGTCTGTCAGAGGAACTTTTTGTTTCATGTTATTATTGAATGATTTTTCTTAAGCTTGTGTGTCATTGTTGATGAGTATGACTGATTATTTGTATACTGTTATAAAATCAATAAAGTTGATTTAAAAAAGAGCTGCATTTGTTACCTCTACAATAAAAAAAAATTGTGGTATTAGATGTATTAAAAGGCAAAATAAGACACAAAAAAAATCCAGGTGGGCTGATTGTGGACATGAGAGCATGGACAGCAAAGCCAAAGAAAAATGTTCTCAAATACCGACAGCAGGTGGCGCTCATGCTTAAGAGATTAAAAACTGAATTTCTGCATTAAGAGTAAATCAATGAGAAATCAGACTGATAGCAAAGAGAGGTCAAACTCTAAGAACTTCCTTCTCAAATAAGGTGATTTAAATAAAAAAAACTACATGCAACATATTAACAATAACATGATACATTTTTGTGGAGCTAGTTGAATTCTGTCGACCTCATCACTCGTGTGCAGCACGACCTGGATGATACTCTTAACATTGAGCCTTATGTGCAATATCTACACTGTTCCACACTGCATGTGTATATTTATAAATACTGTTCATATCCTGTGCTGCATGGTGGTGCAGTGGTTAGTTCTGTCCCCTCACAGTGAGGAGGTTCCTGGTTAGAATCCCCGTCTGACAGGAGCCTCTTTGTGTGGAGTCTGCATGTTCTCCTCGTGCATGTGTGGGTTCTTTCCCGGTACTCCGGCTTCCTCCCACAGTCCAAAGACATGCTCGTTAGGTTAACTGCTCACTCTAAATTGCCCGTAGGTGTGAATGTGAGTGGGGCTGGTTGTCTGTATATGTCCGCCCTGTGATTGGCTGGCAGCCAGTCCAGGGTCCCTGAATGGGAAAAGTGGTATAGGTAATGGATGGATGTTCATATCATGAATTTCCTGAGCTTGTGATGTCTTCAAATACTCAATGCTATTTTATTCTATATATTTCTATATTTCCTTGCCGGGATTAATTTCTGATTCTGATTCTATGAAATGAACCCAGCGACATCTGAGTCATAATGATCATTAGTTTCCTGGATTAAACCAAAGTTGATCTCACTAATGCGTTCCACAGTTAAACCCACGGAGCCGGTCTCATTAACACAGTAAACACATTTATTGAGAGGAGAGGAGCATCATGGGAGAATGCATCGGAGGCGTCGGCACTTAAGAGGTCCTGGATCCTGAGCGGGACCTTCACACAAAGAGAACAAGAAGCAGAGCTGCGATCGTTCAGGGCCGGCCGCTGCTGCAGGAGGGCCGGGACGGAGAGGAGGAGGAGGAGGAGGAGGAGGAGGAAGAGGAGGTGGAAGAAGAGGAGGAAGAAGAGTAGGTGGAAGAAGAGGAGGAAGAGGAAGAGGAGGAGGAGGAAGAGGAGGTGGAAGAAGAGGAGGTGGAAGAAGAGGAGGAGGAGGAAGAGGAAGAAGAGGAAGAAGAGGAAGAGGAGGAGGAGGAGCACCGAGAAGGTTAAAGCTTTAATCAGAGCGACTCCAACACAAACTCGACACAAGTCATTCAACAGTTGGCACCTTTGATATTAATAAAAACATGAAACTTATAACAAGTGCATCAAAACAAGAAGAGCTCGTGTTCGGTTTGCAGATCAAGTTCAGAACAGAATCAAGTTACACATTTATACACATCGTTGTTGCATTGTTGTCAAAAAATGAATAACTTCACAAACAATGTTTCAGTTCATGAAGCAGGATGTGACCTTATAACAACAAAAAGAGAAAACCTGTTTATAATCTGACACTAAAGATGGCGTTGAGGCCGATGTTGGCTATATATCCGAGGGCTGACTTTAGCGGACTGGGACTTGCAGCAGTTTGTGTCCTTTCTGTAAGCGGGTCATTTTAAATGAGAGATGTAAAAAAAAAAAGAAAAACAGTACGACATCATTAAAACCTAAAAAAGAATCTGATGCTGTTTTCACACAAACACAAAAAACTCCTGAAAACTTCTGGAAATGTTCAGGGTGAGCTGCATGTGTGAACACAAATAGCTGCATTTTTTCGCTCTGACTTTGCCCGCATTTCTTCCTGCCAGCCCCTTAGAAAATTTCCTTTGGGAAGTCGACTGAGCTGATGTTCGAACACAGCAGGAAATATTCAGTCCGTTCTTAAACACCTGATTGCTGAAATGTATCCAATTCCATGTAGTAATGATTTAAATGGAAATAAAAATGTCATATGGTGCTTTTCACACTTGAAAAACTCCTGAAAAAAATTGTGGTGAGCTTCATGTCTGAACGCAAACAGCTACATATTTCACTCCGAGTTTCTCCTGCCAGACTCCTAGTATCTTTTACGTGGACAGTCTTAGTATGCTAATGTGAGAACACCGCTCAGGATGGGTAACGTTTATTCCCTGCAACCGGCCATATGCTGCATTATGTTTCCTGTTTGTCAGCAAACTAGCTCGTTAATACTGCAAATACATCCAATTACATGGAGCATTGATATAAAAGCAGACACCGTCATTATAGTGTCAGACTCTGTCTCCTCGTCCACCATCTTGGATAGATTTCTACAGCGACGTTATGCCTTGCCTCCCGTCCAAGAAGGGTCAACATCAAGCTGTGAGCAACGTGTGAATACGCAGCTCTGGAAGATTTCAGAGGCAGTCTACCAGAAACATTCTCAAGAAATGTTCAGGTTTAACAGCTTTAGTTTTAAGATTAGTGCAGCTAGTGCATCTGTTGCTTGAAAATGAAATCTGTAGAAAGTCACTGCAGCATCATCGGCTGAATGTTGACATCCCTGTTGGAAACCAATGATCAATGTTGACTAATTGTTTTCAAACTTTATGATAATCTTTTCATAATCCAAAATGTGATGTCCAAACTGAAACGAGAGGTTTGTTTGGACATCTCTGACCCCATCAGGTATCGTCTGACTGTTGATGTCTACATAAAAATGTAGAATCTGTTCTCAGGAGGTACATTTGAAGTCTGAGAAGTATCGACTAAAGATGTATCAGCAGGAGTAAAGACATCCCATCGACGATTTATAAACAGACATCTGCATCAGAGCAGCGAACAATCTGTCCTACATCAAACATTCTTTTACTTGATGCTGCCGCTAAAGCCAACCAATGCTTAGATTTCCCAGCCTTCTTGAATGCATCATTCTTCAAAACTTCCTTTTCAGTTAATCGCCTTTGTTTACAGTCCGACTGGAAACTTGAGAAGCGACAAAGATTGTTGGCTGCACAGATATCTGCTCATAAAGCCAGTGGATTGCATTACGATGGATTGTGTTCTGCCTGCTCTCAACATAATCTGTTTTCTTTGCACACTTCAAATGCCGGCCGAAACATTACTGATACTACTCGTATAAACTCAAACCAGAACACCTCTGATAACAAATGACAGTCCCGTACCTCCCTATAGATTTCATGAAGATCCTAAAAAAACATGTTTAAAACTGTCAGGAGAAAACAGAGATACTTTCCATCAGTTCAGATCTACAGTAAACACTTCCTAGCTGTTTCATAGGAGACCGTGTTGGATTGTGCGTGGTCAGAGTGTGCTTTGCTCCTGTTTGTGCCGGATGGATCCGTTTGTTTCCTGTGCTTCAATCAGCGTTTAGTTCCTGTAGATGAACAGAGCTATAAGCCGAGGAATGTGCTTTGTCTTTCCTTGAAGATAAAGTGTGTTTGACTGCTTCATGTTGTGCATTAGACAGAATACTCTGGGTCACTTTGAGGTGTGTTCAGACAAAAAAAAAAAAGGGAAGCACATTTTTCAGGTAATGCTACGAAACCATCAATCAGTGCTGCAAAACCGTCTCAACTCAAACACACACTGATATCTAGTGGGACATTTGCATGATGGTGTGTCACTAAAGCTCATGCAGTGAGGATGCATCAGCTCTGGTTGAGCCTAACTCCATTGAGTTGTTTCCTTCTCTTCTTGCAGACACAACTGACTTATCTCCCTCTGCTGTCTTCCAGTTACTGCTCACATCAACTTCAAAACTCTCCCCCTTACCTAAAACTCTATGATAACCCTTCCCGCCCACTTCGCTCTGCCAATGAAAGGCGTCTGATCCAACCTTCACAACAGGGCCCTAAGTCTCTGACTAGACTCTTCTCCTCTGTTGCCCTGCGGCGGTGGAACGAATTAACAAACTCCATTCGATCTGCAGAGTCCCTCTGCACCTTTAAGAAAAAGCTAAAGATCCAGCTCTTTATGAACACCTACGACCTTAATGATGATGATGATGATGATATTTAGGATGGTTTTGATGCTGGATAGAACTCTCAAGAACAGCTGTCCATGTTGTGCTCTGCCTCAGGTCACTTCCTGTTGCGCCTGTGTGTCCAATCAGACTTAAAGCTGTTTGTTTGCTCTTCCTGACGTTGTCTCTTCCTCTCTAGATCCTCGCTTGTGTTCTTCTAACTCTCTAATGTGCGTCGCTTTGGATAAAAATGTCTGCTAAATGAATTGTAGAATTCAAACTGTCTACAAATCTGCACCATCCTCTAGTTATTTCAGCATCCTTTCAGCCTGATTATTGTGATTAAATCAAATTAAAAATCTGTCTACTTTGGGTTCAAAGTGCTTAAGTAAGACAGATCTCAGTCAAAATAATCCAAACATAGAAGGAGGGGAATCAAACTGAATGGTTTGAACGTCTAGATGACATCATGATCTCAAAGTTTGAGTTTTCTTGTGTATCTGTAAGGCTCAATATTCTCTGGGTGTTCTCAATCATTGCAGACGAACACCAATGACCCTACAGTCAGAGTGAAAATGTGCTTCATTTCATCTGAACACAGCCTCAGCCCCCCCACACTTTAAAGACACATTTCTTTGGATGTGGGATATATAATATTTCTTCTTCTTCTCTCTTAAACCTTTTTCAAGGTGATAAAAGGATAAAACATTACTGTAGGATAACAAAATCAAAAGAGAAAAAAAAGCTATAAGTTGGCAAAGAATATCTGCGCTAAATAAAGCATCTGTTTTTTAGAGATATAGACTCATAAATTCTGTATAATATAAGTTTTAAAGATGGATAATAAACGTCGAAGAGACCTCAGCCTCCTCCTAGCTCACAGTATGTTTCATCATGCCACACTGCAAAAATAAAAACAGGTTAATAAGGCAGAAACAAGACTCTCAAACTTTAAAATAATAAGTCTTAGGCCCAAGATGAGCAGAGCACCTGTGTGGGTAAATCTGCAGATCCTCAACTGACACATAATCAGAGGTGGACAACGGAGAGGCTGGGCCGTCATGTCCAGAAATGTTTTCTGTCACAGTGTCACTGAAGTCAGCCTCTCATTACTTATCAGCTGCAGGCTCCCGATCTGAACATCTGCACATTTGCACATCTGCACTGGTACTATGAAGAAATCAACAATACGAGCTCCTAAAAATGTCACATTTCTCTTTGAACTGAAATGTCTTTTTTTGAATTACAGCTTACGACAACTCTGCACGTGAAAATGATTAAAAATGGTTATAAAAGAAGGTACTTTGGAGGCAGAGAGTCTTGACTGACTGGGTTTTGTGCTCCTTTGGTAGTAAACTGCATCCCCCCCCCCCCCCCCCAATGGAAAGCAGGAGACAGAGTAAACGTCTTTGAAGAGCGCTGCTGTGTTTAAGTTCAGTCCTCTCTTTTGTGCATTTTTCTCTTGCATTCAGTCCATGTTTGGTTTACGGTCGGCTGCTGAATGATCTCTGGGTTTTTTTTCTCTTCTGTATCACGTGATCAGACAGCAGTTGATGCAGCGAGGTCCCAGCCTTCTCTTCAGAGCTCCTTTCTTCTTCTTTGGAGCCAGGATGGCGATGATGGCCTCGTCGAACACTGTCTTCAGGCCCTTCTGGGTCAGAGCTGAACATTCAACATAGCAACACGCACCGATCTGCAGGGAAGACAAGACAGACTGTCAGACAGGAACTCCCTGTGCTTCTTTAAAGGCCATATGAAAGTTTAACATTTTCACACAGGGCGTTTTCACATCAGGCATTCCTCTTCCTACCCTCATCAACCGTGCAGCTCAGAGGACGAGCGGGCCCGTGCTGCGCGGATACAACGTTTTTTTTAAGAGGTTTAGAGTTGTGTCATTTAGCGGTGCACTTCCTTGTTTGAGCACAGTTGTGTTAACATCTCCCGCGGACCATACTCAAGTACACATGTGCCCGAGACCACCTCTTCAAGTGCACTTGGGCACGGTACCTGAATACTTGCCACCTTCAACAGACCCAGGCCTCTTACATGCTAGCTCCAGGTAGGGACCATGCTGATACTAGCTACCACATGACCACCACAACCAAAATGCAACTATTTCTGGTTCTGACTTTACACATGAAAGATAACATTTCTAACGAGGCAAGTAGTCGATGTTGGTGATCTTTTACAAAATACATCCTCAACAAAGTCAATGTTATCTCTCGAGAAAAGGTCAGACATTGAGGGTAAAAAGTGTGCCAGGAACCATCATCACATTTCTCTCTGTGTAAGAGAAAAAATGTGGCTCAAATTGAAGAAAGTTGCTAAAATGACTGAACTTAAATATTATCAAATGGACCCTTGTGTCCTCCAAAAACTTAATTAGCTTTTTAAATCCTTTCTTTAGTCTCTGAATCAGCACACAGATCAACGTCTAAGCGAGTGCAGTTTGTTTGAACAGTTGACCTTTATTCTGAGCCTGACAGAAAGGATTAATCTCAGACCACATGTGGGTTCTGCGTCCTGCAGGACTCAGACTCTGCTGGACCTTGGCGTTGACCCAGAATATTTGCTGGACTCGTTTCGAGTAAAGAATCTGCAGAGGTTTGATTCCAGACATTTCTCTGAGACATTCCTGCATCTAATCAACACGCAGGAATCCAGCTGGAGCGGTCACAACCCAGGAAACCGACCAAGAGCTCCAGATCGCGTCGCTGTTTCAGGAGGATTAACGTACAAACCTCCTTTGCGAGTTTCTGTCCCTGCTCCGTGGCGATGGGTTTCTCCTTCATGTCGTTCAGTTTGGCGATGGTCTTCGGGTCGTCACGAAGGTCAATCTGAAAAAGAGAGAGAGACTTTTCTGCTCAGTATGAAACCTCTACTCCAAGAGGCGTCTTTTGTTCTGTTTCACCTCATCCTCATCATCAGCCATAAACCTTTGCTGGGTTTTTTTTTAAGTCAGCTAGTGAGCCACGGTTAGCGGCAGCTCGGCTCTGAGCCCTCCACGCTCCACCAGAGAACATCAGAGAGACACAAGTTGTTAAGGGGAAACTGCTTTCTCAGTCTTGTCCATTTGTAGAAAGGGACAATGGAGAAAACCAGGCCCAGATGAAAACCGAGGGAACGTTGAAGACTGTGGAAAACTGACTCCTGACTAACAGAAGCTCTGCATGTGTTAGCAGCAGCTCAGTGTGCAGCCCCTGCAGAGACTCTAAAGCTGTTTTCACACATGCATCCCTGATGTCAGACAGAACGCCCCTGAAGTCTTCCTAAGTTGTCTACTGCCACATGCACCTCACAGCGGGTGAGTTTAGATTTTGAAAAGGAAGACAGGTGGATGGCAGATGAAGCAACAGAGTCTGTCACTATGATGACAGTTCTGCCTTTTTATCAGTGCTACCTGTAGTGCCATAAAATCACAGACGAACAGAGAGGAACATAAAGGCAAACAGAAAACATAATAAAGTTGTCAGTACGTGCTTGAAGATTGCACGGGTCACAGGCAGTCGCAGGACATTAACACTATCACCTACTCCCGCTTGTTGTGGTGAATTTTCCTGCTGCGTTCACACATCAGCTCACTCCGACTTCGTGCAGAAACTTGACCGGAGGGAAAAGTAGAGCCGGAGTTAAACAAAATGTGTCTGTTTTTGTTCACATATGCAGCTCACTCTGTAAATGAGGGAGTTGTGATTTTGGAAAAGCACCTTGGGTGGCCAGATCAGATCACAAGCAGAGCCCAGACCACTACCTGCCACGCCTCTAGACACGCCCCCACCAGGGCCACAAGCGCCCTCCCACTGTCTTGTCTCTGCGCCCTCCTTTGGGGTCGCACCCCACAGTTTGAGAACCACTGCAGTCTGTATCTGTGATCCTATCCAGTTTTCATGTGGTTCATGAGGTGGATCATGTGATCCGTGATAGGGAAAAAAGTGGATTCACAAATTCAGATCATTCTGATCCAGATTGAAACTTTTTTGAAGACATTTTTGGGACATTTTTGACAGGAAACGTTTGGAGAAAAGAGAGGGGGATGACGTGCAGAAAGGAGCCAGGGTCGGATTAGAACCCACAGTCGCTGCAACAAGGACTACAGCCTCTGTACATGGGGCATGCAACATAACCGCTAGGCTATCCAGCACCCCAGTTTCACCTGCCTTATTCACAATGCCACAGATTTGTTGAATTTTGGGAGAAACCTTTAAACCCCTTTTGTCAGGTTGTTACCGACTTCCTGTCAGATTCTGCTCAATAAAACGTACTCAGGTTATTTAAAATACTCGTAACATATTTAACAAATGACACAATCTCTGTTATTTTAGAGAGCGTTAATATTGAAATGTACCAAAGCTTTATAAAAACTACAGATCTTCAGTCGTGTTTTTAACCACAAGCTGCTGTGAGAGAGAGAGAGAGAGAGAGAGAGAGAGAGAGAGAGAGAGAGAGAGAGAGCACTGTTCAAATTTCACAAATACGTTGGCAAAGTTTTGGTACCTAAATGTTGCCAGCGTTTTTGTGCAATTGAGACAACATGCATGAGTTTGCATGAGCCAGTATTTTGTGCTTAAGACTTCTAAGTTTGTTGCGGTGGTAGTGAAACAGGTATCTATGATCTTATATCTTTACTAGAATCGTCTCAGTTTGACAATCTGATGTTGTCACAACCCTAGGTGTTACAACATCTTCCTCCCAAACACATCCAGAACCGTATAACGGACTGTGTGTTTTACTGATACTGACAACATGTTGTCACACTTCCTGCTGTTGTGCAAAAACATTTCACAGTCGACCACAAAGTTCCTCACTCTCTCTCTCTCTCTCTCTCTCTCTCTTGTCCTGTGTCTGTGAAACAACAGTTATGATAAATGAAATCTCCCTCACTACCTCACAGCGAGCGACCTTCATTAACCTCCTCCTGATTGATGTGTGTGTGTGCGTGTGTGTGTGTGTGTGTGTGTGTGTGTGTGAGCGTCCAGCTGAGCAGAGAGAGAGAGAGAGAGAGAGAGAGAAACTGGTAGACTTTCGGCAAACATCAGCTGACAGAAGATAAATCAGACACCCACTCCATCTTCATCCTCCTCTTCATCACCGCGGGGCCTCGCCTGCTCTGGCATTTGGTTGCCAGGGAACACGGACCTAAAAATCACCCACAAGGCTCTCTCTCCTCAGAGGACGTTTGATATCTTTAGATGGTTTTAAGTCTTATAAAGAAGCTAACACTCAGGATTACTGTCGTCTGTTAACGTCTTCATGAGTTGAGTGAAGATTACGAGACATGAGCTCGGCTTTAGCTTCTGTTTTATGAGTTCATTTCTGGTTTTAAAATGTCTGATTCAACGATAAACTCAGAGGCAGAGATCAGTACGGGGGAGGAAATGAAGTCTAGATGTGGAGTTCTGATGTTACCGGGCAGATTTGGAGGTCCAATGTAAATCCCTCTCTGTTTCTTTAAGCCTTTAACTTCCTTCATGGAGCTTTAGGATGTGAAAGTTTTGACCCTGTTGGAGACATATCCATCCATCCATCCATCATCTACACCGCTTTTCCTGCTCGGGGTCGCCGAGGGGCTGGAGCTGATCCCTGCTGTCATTGGGCGAGAGGCGGAGTCACTCCCTGGACTGTTCACCAGCCAATCACAGGGCTGACATATAGAGACAGACAACCAGACACACTCACATTCACACCTACAGACAATTTAGAGTCACCAGTTAATCTAACGAGCATGTCTTTGGACTGTGGGAGGAAGCCGGAGTACCTGGAGAGAACCCACACATGCACGAGGAGAACAACAAAAGTCAAATAAAAACAGACACAGTGAGAGTCGGGCAGAAACGTCAAAGCACTCTTCGATGCTAAGTATCTCCACACACACACACACACACACACACACACACACACACACACACACACACACACACACACACACACACACACACACACACACACACACACACACACACACACACACACACACACACACACACACACACACACACACACACACACACCTGAAGGCGCCTCATACTGGGTCGGCAAACAGTGCAGGCAAACCCATGCACATTGTCTAAATAGCACACATACATTGGCAACATGTCAGAGCAGTTCTTACTACTTTTAATCATTTTAGACCAAAAAGTATTTTTACTTCTATTTTAGTCTTTCAACAACGCGTCCCTGAGTGGGCGGGGCTATCTCTGTTCCCCCCATGTAGTAGCAGGGCTAACAGTTGGAGGGGTTGGATGTTGGGCTTAAAGACATACATTGGAGCGCTGATAGTCTAGCGGTTATGTCATGCGCCCCATAGTGCTCATCGCAGCGGTCGTGGGTTCAAATCCGACCTCGCCCCTTTGCTGCATGTCATCCTCCCACTCTCTCCTCCCAAAATGTCCTGTCTCTTTTCAGCTGTCATATACAATAAAGGCAAAAAATGCGTCAAACTTCTTTAAACAAATGGACCTTTTCCACATGAGCAACAGAAGAACATCAACAGTTTTTGTTTTTTTTGCATAAGAACCAGGTTATAAGATTTTCAGCACAAAATCTTGATCCTCATAACAGTTACAACACGTTACACGAGTGTAAATAACAGAGGAAAGGGAAAAATATCTGATTGTTCTCCAGAGTATTCAGACATTATACATACAGTATGAATAAAAAGGTGCAGATCAAAGCTGAGCAGAGTGTAGGAGCTCTCACCTGGGTGCCGATGAGCAGGTAGGGGACGCTGGGTGCATACTCCTGCAGCTCGGGCACCCACTCTTCACGCACATTCTGGAAACTGGCGGGGTTCACCACCGAGAAGCAGATGAGGAAGACGTCGGTCATGGGGTAGGAGAGTGGCCGGAGACGGTCGTAGTCCTCCTGGAGGAAGACGAGACAGAAACACTCTGGGTCAGAGGAGGACAGGAGGTCAGGACAGAAGACAGGACTCATTTCCTGTTCCTTATTGTTCATGAATTATTAAAGTGTGCAAAAAGTGAGCTCTGAATGTGGAGCTCCTTCAGTCCTCACTGCAGCCAGGAGAGCTAACGTTAGACTGTGATAAGCTAGCTCCTCAGCTGTTAAAAATGTTACTTATATATAACACGGGATATTAAAGAGAAGCCCGGGGTCTACATTTCTTCTGTACTTTTCAATACAACATGTTTTGATAAAATAAAAGCTTTATGGTTTCAATGATGAATACTGTCAAACAGTACTGAAGCTTTAAAATAACTTTTTAAGAACTTTTTTTTAAAGATATGTTTGGGCCATGTTTTGCCTTTATTGGATAGGACAGCTGAGGGAGAAACAGGAAGTGTTGGGAGGAAAGCGATGACAAGCAGCAAAGGGCCGAGGCTGGATTTGAACCCACGGCTGCTGCGACAAGGACTACAGCCTCTGTACATGGGGCGCGCAACATATCCACTAGGCTACCAACACCCCTTAAGTGGCTTATTTCAAACCAAAAGTGGCAGCAAATAAAATATGGAGAGCACTGTCGGTCAGCTATTTCATCTTTTCAATAATATTAATTGGTGTTGTATTACATAGCGTTGGAAAGTCTGATTATTCACCTTTACAACGAGGTATAACTTGTAAGGATCGTGTAGTAGTGGAATGAGCAACACAGCTAAACGTGTGGGTAGCGCCCTACAGAAATGTGTCAAAATCCCCTGCAATGTTCTTCTGTTGGTATATATTATTAAAGTGACCGAAACAACATTTCTTAACTCTTTTTGAGGAGTTTAAATTGGGGATGTCTTTGTGCATTTTAGACAGCGTGCATGTAAAGGAGTTTGTCTGCAATTTTGGTGATCACAAACAAGAAATTAAGGACATAAGGAAGTTTATTTGTCATAGTAGATAGAACAAAATTCAGGATGGCGTTTTCAACAGAAGCAGCTATAAGAGAGTAAGGAGCCGCTGCGTTAATACCCACCGTCAACTTGTATTCGAGCATGAAGCAGGTATCTATATTGTTTGATTTTTACGAGTATCATTTATACATCTAAAATTCTGTTACCATGACAACCATAGTCTCAATCACTAAAAGGTACGAAAAGTTTCTGAATTGCTTTAGTAGATTGATTTAGGCTTTAATGTAATCCTCTCCTGATTCCACTGGTAAGAACAAAGGAGTTGTTATTCTACTGGACTAACGCTACATACAGGAGTTAGTCTGTTTGGTTCAAGTGTTTAGATCGGATCCACCACAGGCAGTAGATCACCAACTCCTGTGTTCTGTGAGGTCAAAATTATGTTTTTAATAATGGAGTCTGGTGTTTTTGAAGAGAGTGATGTAACAGATGCTTCTGGTTAAAGAAGTCATCTTCCTCTGTAACAAAAAGGTCTCTGCAGGGATCCTCTCTGTAAGGCAGACTGTAGTGTTGTAGTCAAGACCACACTAACTGAGACCAAGACCTGAGTGTGTTTAGGGGGCGTGTCACTCACTTAGACCGGAACAGCAGGAAGGTTGCGGCTGTAACTGAGGGATAAAAATCAAACTATGAATGAGATTAAGTTATTTGTTCTTTTGGAAAGAGGCATTTTCCTTCTAATCACAGTGATGGCGTGAGAAAGAAGCCTATCAGTGGTGGTGTTGACCAGACTTGATTCAAGATCCAGAGTCTATCCAGTCTGAGACCGAGACAAGGCCGAGGTAAAATGCTTTAGATTTCGAGACGAGACCTTCATGCAGCCATTACAGTCCGTTATGCTGCTGCAGGCTGAAGCAATCTACTGAAGGCATGTCCAAACTTTGTTAACCTTTTGGTCAGGTAAAATGAGTCCTGTAAGATACCTGCATTTATCTTTAAAATCGAATCCAACACTCTGAGCCCGTCAGTGACATGAGCGTTAATTTATAGTGGGCGAACTTTAGGATGATGTTGCAGTCGTTCCAGCCTGTTTCTCTGCTGCAGGCTGAAGCAAAACAAAACTGAAGTAATTCTTTTTTTTTTTTTTAAAGATTTATTTTGGGCTTTTTGTGCCTTTAATGGAGAGATAGGATAGTGGATAGAGTCTGCCCGCTTGGAAGACTACAGCCTCCATACATGGGGCGCGCGCACTAACCACTGCACCACCAGCGCCCCGATACTGAAGTAATTCTGAAACGTTTTGTACCTGTCAGTCATTTAGAAGTCAAAACATGCTAAATAGTAACTGCCCCGGTTCAGAAAGAGAGGAATTAGTTGTTACATTTGGAACGATTTAAGTAAAAACTTCACTTGGACTTGAGCTATAAATAAAAGGACTGTGCAGTTTATGACCTTCACACGAGAGCAGCTTCCCTTCTCACTGCCAGAAACGATTACAGATTATTTCAGATTCGGGGAGGGCGTCGCCACAAGACACTGAAACAGAGACGCACTGCCATCTCCGATATCTGTGCTGTGTAAACGGCTAATTCAGGGACGCAGGCTGTCCTCTGTGTGTCAGATCAGACCCTCTCTTGTCCTCTGCAGACATAAATCCTTCTGACAGAGTGTCCGACTCACACACACACATGAATATTCATGATCCATCGCACTCCTTCTCCTGACTGGATGGGTTTCTGCCGCTAACTCAGAGACACCGGCGATCAATGGATCTCCAGTGATCAGACATGACTAACAGCATGACGAGGACACTTTTTGTCTACATCCCGGAGATCAAACAAACCGCACGTTTTCACCTTCCCGCTGTCTCACAGAGAGTTTCATCAGCTCGCATGACAGTTTTTCACCCGGATGCCTTTCGGTGAGTCACAACTACACGACTCATTCCGACACGATCACACTGATACACCCCTCGGAGACATGGCCTTCTCACACATGGGGCATGATGGGAGATAAAAATGCAAATGAGATTCTCCAGCAGGTCATCTTCTGCTGCGTAATGAACTGAAGATAAACCGCCTGGAATCAATTATGAAAGCAGCACATAAGGGGGTCAAGTCTAAAAATACTGAGATTTACGAGTTATTCCGAGGAGTTTTCACAGATCAGAGTATTGTGAAAGTTTCACAGAATTCCTCTAGTGGCTTTTTTTTTATTTTTTAAAAGAGCGCCAAAGTGTCTGGGATGATTTCACAGGATGATGGAGCGCACTGACAGTTATTTATGTAACTGAACTGTGAGTGACAGGTTACCTCACACCGCCTGAATCTGTTGATGTGATGAATCAGCTATGAATGCAAACCATCTGGTGCTTCATGCAAGCTGAGACAAACAGTCGGGAAATGTTTGAGAAACACTCAAAGACATGCTCCACTTAACAGTCAAATTCTTCAATATTATGTGTTAGCTCCACTGAGCAGCTATCTGTGTCTGCGCTCACCACCCCCTGCTTGTTAGCTCGTTCAGTGTTTGGCAATATATGAATTTATTTGGTGATAGCTTTTTCTGCAGAAAAGACGGAGGGCCAAAGAGATGAAGAGAGATTCACTCTCTCTGCAGCTGTTTTCATTTTTACAAACAGGTTAGGCCCTGTGTCCACCTAGCGTTTTGTTCCTGAGCAACAGCGTCTTTTTTAAAGTTGTTTTCAATGAGGAGAGAGCGTTTGCAGCAGCAGGTGGCTGCCTGGAGAGAAAAAGCACAACTCCTAGCATTTTTTTTTCCAGAGTGCTCCGACTTTTTTGTGCGGCTGCTCTGAGCGCTTGGAGTTGAAAATCTTTCAATTTTTTTAGAAAGGCGCTGTTGACATCTCCGGCGCTCTTTTCCAAATGTATGATATTCCCCGTATTTCTGCCACCTATAGATCATGTCTTGTAACCACATCCTCTCCGCTACATAGTTAAAACAATCTCAAATTTAAAAAAACGTAACAGTGTCGGTCATACAGTGGACATTGTCAACAGACTGTTGTCATGGAGACAGGACGGACGTGTAGCGTTTTTCTTCTCAGCGCACAAACGCTTCATACTGTACAAGAGCTCCTGAGCGCACAGATAGGTGGACACGGTGCCTTAGAGAAATGTTCAAGTCCCTCATTGTTCTAATTGCATGTTAGCTTGTTAACAAGCTGCATAAAGTGAATAACAGAGGAGCTAACTGCTGACAGCCAGAGCTTTAATCTGAGAGGTTAGAATTCTTACCTGAACCCCTCACCTGTCTCATTCTCAGGAGTTCATTGAAACCCTTCAGCCTATCAGAAACAGACACTGTGTAATAAAACATCCTGACTCCTATCTGAACATTAGCCTCTCTGCAAGAAGATGTTACAGCACATCCATCATGTGCTCCCCCCCCCCACAGACACTCTTTCAGTCACATGGGTTCAAGTTCACTGTGTGTGTGTGTGTGTGTGTGTGTGTGTGTGCTCTTGACCTTTTGCTTGCACAAGTGAATCCTGCGATCCCCCGCTGAGCCGCAGACATAAAGACTCGCAGTGTTAGACCATCAGCAGTTTACTGTAAACAGGCCCCGAGTTGCTCTGAGACACGGTTCTGTTTCCTCAGCACACCCCGAAGAAGACCGTCTCTTACAGCGTGGATATAAAGAGACTGACAGTGAACACTCCTACACTGAACTAACATCTCAATTCAACTCTCTGTGAGAAATGTTTAAAGTCAAGCTGCTGTGAAGGTGCTTTGTTAAAGTCTTCTCCATGTCTTATAGCTCTAATGCTAAGTACAGAATCTGTAACTGCAGCGGACATGTCATTATTTTAACATTTGCTTAAAACATACAGAGCACAGCTGTTCACTGGCGTTCCAAAAGTTGAACTATTTCCAAAAGAGAGAGCTGTGAGTGCAGAACTGAGGGCATGTTGTCAAAGAGGTCTGGTTTGGTTCAGCACGGTTTGGTACGGTAAATCCTGATCTCACCTGCGTTTCATCAGCCAACCGTACCCTTACACATCACTAAAGCACAGTGGTGTAGACCAATAAATTCAACAAAGAAGACGAATGTAACCCAGACAAAAACTAAGGTCTGCATCTCTGAGGTCGTCCACAGGGCGGAGCTCCGCGCTGACAGTAGTTGCAAAAAACAAAAACAACCTTAAAATGACTTAAAATGACTCTATAATCCACAGGATATTTAAAGAGTTCCTCCTTTATTACCGCTGTCGCATGGTAAGTGTAGATTCTTTCGACCAATCAACGGACTGCAGTGTGTCTAGCTCCACCTTTTAGGGTCGGATCGGAACGCTTGGCACCCCAACAGAAGGGGAGCAAAAAAAGTTGGACATTACGGATCAGTTATTTTGGTACCATTCCTGACTTTTGAAAGTGAAAATGCCAATAAAAGCGTACCAAACTAAACCGGACCGCTTAGTGGAAACGGGGCTAAGGCGTCCGACCAGGGCAACTGACCTGCAACGACCCAAACAACTTACTTCAGGAAAAACAAACTCAGAAACGATATCACTACAAGAGCAGATGCAAAAGTCCAAAAACAAATGCAACAAGTGAAAAGCGCTGCAAATCAAAGGTTCTGTAAAGACATAAACGTTGACGTCCAACAGTTCATCCCTGACACATACTGTAACATTCAGCGAGGAGTTGACAGTAAATATTATGATCAGAGGAGAAAAGAGCAGCTTCTCTTCTCTCCCTACATGTCCATACGTTTCCATCAGAGCCAGACTCGGCGTCTGTGGACGAGCTCTGCTGAGTGTCTGCTGTCCGCTCTGTGACATAGGAGTGCAATGATATCAGTGAGTCACCCCCCCCCCCCCCCGCCCCCTCCCTCCCTCGCTCCCCACCTCCCCTCAGTCGCTCTCTCCTTTCTATCCGTCTCCTTCTCGCCTCCTCGGAGCTCGATAAACCCGCTGTGTCAACAAAGCCACAGACGCCTGCTCCAACATGGCCGCCGGACGTGAAAACAAGCCCAGACATCCTTGCAAAGGTCAGCCTCTGATCTGTGAGTCTGCACTTTCTGAATTAAAGCTTGGGAATATTAAAGAGGCTTTTTGACTCCTTTTTAATGGTGATTAACGAACATTAATGAAAGCCTGCTGCAGACTGGGAACATCCTGCCAGACTCCGTTGAAAAATCAGACAGTTTAATGAAGCCTGTAATGGCAGTTAATGGCAGAGGAACATAAACTGTGAGTGGGACATTATGAATGAAAGCCTTTTATCATCCTTATGTAAAAGAGCTCTGTTTTATACACAGCCATTTACCACGGGCTGACCTCAGAAGTAAAAGCCCGATAATAATAGATGATTTCTCTTGTGATTAAATTATATCCTGCACATTTTTACTGTGAACATTTTTAATATTTTTTGATTTCTCAGATGAAATTTTTCATTAAAAACAAAGTTTGTGAAGTGTGAAGTGTGAGCTGAAGCGTTTTCTGTTCCTTCCTGTTTCTCTGAGTCGGAGCAGCTGAGCGGTGAAAGATTCCCAGCTGAGTTAAACCATCCCCTATGTCCCCCCTTCGTCCCTCCCCATCTGGGACGTCTCGTGGTCGGTGGGCCTCTTTGGGCTGCTGAGTCGAAAAAGAGTCATCAGACTGTGAGAGCAGCGAGGGAGGAGGGAGGAGGGAGGGGTGAGGTCAGGTGTTTAAAATGATTACAGTATCTGAGGCTGAGTGTGACATCATCTGAGGAGTCAAGCAGAGTGTCAGAGTGTGACTGGTTATGTCGTTGTCAGCCCTGTGATTGACTGGTGACTTGTCAAGGAGTGACCCCGCCTCTCACCCAATGACCGCTGGGATCAGCTGCAGCCCTCGGCAACCCTGAACAGGATAGGCGGTAAGATAATGGACGGAAAACTAGCAGTTGAGGTTGATGACACATACAGGGAGAAATTGGTTTTTGGTCAAGTTTGCCAAAAGTTGCAGTGATTGAACGAACCTACAGGCTAGTGTACGTCTGCCGCACAGTAGGAGTCTTGACTGTTTTCCACCTGACATGTGGAAATATGTGTGGGAATATTTCAGTGAAACATGTCTTCAGTCCGCCATCAACACATTTCATACAGTTTCCTGTGCGTGTTCAGAGGCGGTGATCCGTCTGGAGTTTGATTCATTTCAGAATAAGGACTGAAATCTACCGTGTGACTATCACTGCTCCAGCCTGCAGGCGCACCTGGCTCTTAAAGGGAATGAGAGCTGACACTCTGAGTGGATTGATTCATGTTACTCCCCAAACGCCCCCATGTATAATCAAGCCACTTAATCCAACCTCGCTGCGCCCGGCGTCTCACTTGGGGGCCCGATTTATCACCATGTAAACAGAGAAGCGTTGTCGGACACGCCCTAAAATCACTTTGTGCCACTTGTTTGGACAGCGTGCTTTAAGCCATCAAACAGGACTCTGCAACTTTTCTGAAGAGTCTGATACAAATACATCCTCACTTTAATCTATCTATTTCCACAAACCCTGCAGGATGTGTTTGAGTCCAACAGTGGAACAGCTTTAACAGATGAAATAACTCAATATGAATGTCTCAACACCTGGGAAACATCTGGACATATCTCAACAATGCAACAGCATAAAGACATTATTGCTCCATGTCACAGCGACGTGACAGCCAGGAATCACATCCCATCATAGCACAAAGACAACATGGGTAGGTACCATTGTGGAGCAGCAAAGCATTGTGGGATCGGCAGCCTTGACAGAAATATAAATATTACAGAGGGGGGGGGGCTTATCGAAAATGTGCTGCACAAGTCAGAGGTTTGAGTTTTAGAATAAAAGAGTGAGGAAGAGCAAATGAAACCAAGAGAACTGAATTTATCCTCCCCCTCTAAATCTGTCCCTGTCTCTTCCTCTTTTCTATATCACTCTCTCTCTCTCTCTCTCTCTCTCCCTCTCTCTCTTTCTTCAGGGTCCGGGTCTTTGATCAGACCCTGCAGCTCTAAACATTACCAGCTGGCCTCGTGCTTTACAGAAAGAGGTCAGCAGAGGAGGGGGCCGAGAGTGGAGGAGGGTGAGGGGTGGCTGCTTTTTAGGAGAGCTGTAACTCTACTCTGCAGCCACGGCAGACATCTGGGAGAACTTCTCCATTTCAGAGACGCTCTGAATCAGCTAAACACACACACACACACACACACACACACACACAGCGTTTATACACGGCAGAATAGACAATAAGCTTGTGTTCCTCTTCTCACAGCGAGTAGTAACACTTCCACCATCTGTTTTCTGCAGAAGACGTTTCATCTCAGCCACAGGTAGCTGCTTGGGCGTCTGCCTGTGATTCCTTATTTATGGACTTTTCAACATTCAGCATTCATGAATGAACAGAGCCGAGTAACAGCTGAATATGCCCACGTCAACTTTTCACTGCTGGGTTTTTTGTGTTTCCGATGGAGGGATCAGATTTCAGATTGTGACTTTGCACAGTTAAATCCGTCCCTGAGGAGAGTGTTAACTATCTGGAGGCTGACAGACTGGCACATTTCAGGTTCCTGCCGAGACGGGAGGTTAGAGGTGTTTATGCAGAGAAGGAACCAAGCTGTCACGTCTGTACAGTGCAGCTAAACAGAGTCTGATCTCAAAGAGGCCTAATGCAGTGTAAACAAACAAAAGTGTTTATCTGTTTGTGTATTCATACTGCTGAAAACTTTTAATCATTGAAACAGAGATGAAACCAGCTCTATATGTGACTTAGTTAGCTGAGTGTGGCTAACGTTAGCAATGCTAACACCTCCAGCCTTCAGTCCTCCCCGCAGCTCAACATCCACATGCCTGTGTTAAATGTGATTATGCATCGCTCCGGTCTATATGCCAGTTTAACTTGACACAGCCCACTGACACTTTTATCTCCAAACCCTGATGCTATCTGTTCACTGTGCTTGTTTACATCAGGGCAGTAGAGCGGGGAGAGCATTAACTGGATCTTCAGACAGTCTCATGCTACAGCCCCGGCTAATGGCAGCAGTTTGAGCACATTTGACAGGCATCAAGGCCCATCCTCTTGGTTTTAGTAACTGGTAATTCAGGTGCTTACTAGCAAGGCTGATGATGTTTAGTCGAGTCTTTTGGAAACCCTACTGACCCTGTTTCACTTTGTTTTAAACTCCATGCTTGTTTTGAAATGTTTTGAAGCCATGAAGCACCTGTCATACAAAGTGTTCCCATACGGAACAAACAAAAGTCACTAGGTGGAAAATAATCATCCTAAAGTTGAGGTACACAACTCAGCATGAATAACCAATCACAGGCCCTGCAGACTGTTGTCTTTGCAAGCTTCTGTTGTGAAGTTAAATTCTGCATTTTACAAAGCTACACTCTGCATGTATGAGCAGGAGGGAAGATCTTATGAGTCCAGTTATCAGCTGAGCATGAAGTGTGTGTATCGTTATCTGAATAATTGTGATATGGGGTTTCTAGTGTATCCATACAGGCCTAAATAAACTCTAAAGGTGTATCTGAACATTTTATTGTTTATGTTTTGAATTCTGTATTAAAAAGAAAACATTTAAGTGTTAAAGGTTTTCTGAGCATCGTGCAAAAACAGCCTTAAACCTCAAGAGTTGAAGAATCAGAAGTGAGGCAGCATAAACTGCAGTACCACAATTTTCCACTTGAGGCCTACTCCAAAGTGAGTCAGTCCCCATAGAGCCTCGTGTTAAACTTTACAGCAGAAATAAACTTGTTAAAGCGTAGTATAAAAAAATATATATTTATATTAAGGCTTAAATTTAAGCACAATTTGGAGGTGTGGCCTCTTTGAATGACAGGTGGGAGCTGCTAGTTGTCTGCTAGGTGTCACCTCGGCTAATTTGCATCAAACATTTTGTCCAAATGTGCCAACTTCAAAGTCTAAATACCAGCATGAGGCATTAAAACCGTGGCCTACAATCCAATGTGTTATGTTTACTTCTTTTACAGTCTATGGAAAAATAAACACAGCTCAATAGCGCTCCCAGTGGTCAAAAACTCCAAGTGATAGCTTTAATATTTCTGCTTTTGGCTTTGTGAGACCTGATCAAAGTGCTCTTTTAATGTCTCAAAATTTAGTTTAGATTAACAGCCAGAATGTCCAATAATTTTGATTGTGAATTAATCTTCATCAACCCCAATTAATTATAAAGTATTTTGAATTAATTTTAGTCCATCTTTCTTTATGCGGAGGACGACCTCAATGAGCCTTTCTGCAGCTCAGTCTGAGTCGGATGTGTTTGTACAGTGGCTCTTCTGCCGAGTGCAAACTTTGTGTGCGTGTGTGTGTGTGTGTGTGTGTGTGTGTGTGTGTGTGTTGGGTACAGTTTTATGTGCTGAATGGCACATTGTGAAGAAAAAGCTCAGCATTAGGAGCCCTATTAACCAACCTGTGACATCACTGCTGCACATAGAAGGCCTGTTCTCCACATAATACAACTATTGACCCCACCCCCCAAACCCCCATCACCACCACCCACACACACACACACACACACACACACACACTCTGCAGTAAAATGAGTGTGAGAGAGCCGTCACCTGTTGCAGCTTAGAGTCTGGCCTGAATATGAAGCCTGTAGGCGGCTGGAGGACAGTTATCAGCCCCAGGAGCACATGGGCGAGCGAGGCAGACATACAGTTAGAGTTTGTGTGTGTGTGTGTGTGTGTGTGAGAGAGTGTGTGTGTCCTTGACATGCTTGGCAACAGGCCTGAGGAAAAAATAAACTGTACCTGACCGGCTGTGTCATACAGTCCCAGCAAGTACTGCTTCCCCCCGACACTGACGCTCACTGCAACGAGATGACAAAGATCATAAGAGAAGGAAGAGGAGGAGGGAGGGAGGGAGAGGGGAGTCAGGGTCCCCAACCCCTCTCTGCTATGAAGAAGGCAAACAAGTGGTTTTGATTATAGCAACAGATGCAGCCAATGCAAAAAGAGAGGGAGGGAGGAGGGGGAGCGGGGAGTTCACTTTTAATCTGAGACATTTGTATGGTCACAAACACAAATATACAACATTCAAACATTACTATTCATTATTAGACACACCGGAGAACATTGTTGCTCATACCTGCATAGTGGTCGAACACCGTTGGGACGTACTCCTCCGGAAACGCGTCGTTGGCGTAGCTCATCAGCAGACACGTTTTTCCCACCGCTCCGTCTCCCACCACGACGCATTTTAACATGATAGTACCGGTTCCGTTAGCCATGATCCCGACCTTACCGTCATCATCACCGGCCCCCCGACGCCCTGTTGTCCTGACCCCCTCCCTCTGCTCCTCCTCTTCCTAGTGCTCCTCCTGCCGCTGTTGCTGCTGCTGGGCGGTGAGGGCATCACCAGCGGTGGAGGCGCACGGCGCGGCACACCGACCCGGACCACAGCTGCATCCTTCTAGGCTCCTGACCACAGCTGGAGACCCCTACTCTGCCAAATCTCCCCGCTAAGATTGATCTTTTTCCACGGGTGTCAAAATGATCCCTCGCTCGAGAGGTCCGAACAAGGTGTCCCCTCAAAAGCAGAAACGTCCCCCGCTGCTGCCGCTCCTCGTGCCGCTGCTGCTCCGTGCCCTCTCTCCGGTGAGCTCCCCGCTTGAGCTCGTGCAGTCTGGCGCACCGAGCTGCTGCTGGACAAGGTGGGTGCGCTCGCTGGAGGGGCGGGGCTTAGGGTTTGAAAGTAAGGGGCTCGGGATAAAGTGCACTCCGCCTGCTGGGGATGTTTGGAGCTGAGGAATTACATCATGAACACGAGGGTGAGTTAATCAATAAAGTATCTTTTTATAGATCGACCAAGTACAACAGACTTTCATAACATTAAACATATTTCAGGCAGGTCTACAATCATCATAGTAGTTCATATGTAGGCCTATATCAAAATAGTCCATATAATGACTAATATTAAAAGCCATGAAGGTAACCCTACAGTAAATAGAAATATCTTGATGTATGACGTCATAAATAGAACAACTTAAATCACAAACACACTATCGGCCTTTACTGTTTTACTATGCAACGTAAACAAGCTTACTTCAAGGAATTAAAATTAGGCCAACCAACACCGAAATGAAAAACTGCAGTTCCTCCAGTGTCCACTAGAGTCAGTCTCCTGCAGTGAGTCAGTCCTCATAGAGCTCCATGTTAAAATGTCCATCTTTACAACAGTAATAAACATGTTTACATCCTGGTACAAAAACAGTTTGGGTCTCTAGATCTCATTTCTCTCTTCAACTGTACAGGCTGAATGTTTATACAACTCACCTGTTTACATTATATTAAGGCTTAAAGGGATGTAGAATTAGGGGGCGTGGCCTCTTTGAGTGACAGGTGGAAGCTGCTAGCTGTCTGCTAGTTGTCACCTCAGTTAATTCAGTCCCTGACCTTTAACCTCTGGGTCGTGTTTGTGCTGTTGGAGCCTTTTGGAGATTTGTTCATGTAAATATCAGACTAATAATCTGTCTCTCTCTGTGAGCTTTATTGGACTAACAGACCGTCCAACAAGTCTGAGCTCCACTTTTTACAACAACTCAGATTAGAACTTTATTTTACTAACATGTTAGCAACAATTTGCAGCTGTTTTAGTCTGTGAGAAACATACCTGGCTAGTTAGCCTGTTCACTGTTTGTCATATATTTATTTATTTGTGGCTGCCTGCATGGGAGTCAGGACTGTTGTTGGATTTCTCCTCAGAGAAAGAGAAGGAGAGTAGTGTTGAGATGATGGTCCTTTGAATAAATAGTGTATTCTGGTCACTGCTCAACGTTGAACAACTCCCATAGCTTCTTCAGTCTACTCCAGTCAACTCCAGTCTGCTATCACCACAAACAAAATCTCATCTGGGAAATAATCTGTTAACTTTCTAATTAGGAAGTTAATGAGTTAGCACTGGACATAGACAATATATAGCTTTCATACTTAGCCGTGGGTGCATGGGGCCGTTCCCCAGCCCCATGCACATCACAGTGGTAGACAACACCCAAATCTGAGGCCCAAATAAGGCAGTGATGAAACCACTGGTTGACATCACATGAGCTAGGTAGATTATTTTTACAGTCTGTGGTCTAAACAGCGGTATTCTGTACCAAGAGTCTAGCTGAAAGGCTCCACAATGACACTCTATAGGCTAGCTGTTTTCAGAAATGCACACCTGAAAACTTCTGCAAAATTTCCAGCAGGCTGCCTCTGATATCTTTCTGACTAACTTGGTCAAACATGAACTTTACAGCGGGAGATTGTCTCTGTCAGATAGATGGGTGGGGGGTCTCAGGAGGCAGTACATGATATAAAAAGAATGACGTGAAAGTGGCGGACAAAGCAACAGATTGCCATGCTTTAATTTACAATATCAGCGCTACGTGCAGTTCAACACATCCACAATATCCACCGAAAACTTTTTACAGAGATCTCACCTGACGCGTGCATACAGGCTATGGTCGTATGCTGTTTGCAGCATATAAACGTCATCACCACCTCCTGCCAATCACTGTGAAAAAAGTCATATTGAGGGACTTCAGGGTCTCCGTCCAATAATGAAGTTATTTGGTTTTGACTTTGTCTAGACGTGGATGTTTGTTTAGACTCTGACCTGAAACTGAAGTCTCTCATAAACATTCAGCTTCTAATTTTAGGGAAGTCTGTCTGCTGGTCACACGACTCTTTGGTCGACAAGACCAAAGGATATGTGTATGTGTGTGTGTGTGCGCGTAGGATGGATGGGATATTTGAGATGGGACAGGAAGCTACAGATTGAGTCGCCACAGGAGGAGGTGTGTGTTTATGGCCTCTGAGTGAGCCAGGTGTGTCTGTCTGCTTAAATTAGAGCACTCAAACATCTTCAGAGGCATGTCACACGCACGCACGCACACACACACACACACACACACACACACACACACACACACACACACACACATACATATCTGTTTCTCCTGTTCTCTGCTCTCTAGACTTTTCAAATTCTCTCTGTAAACTTTTGCCGCCTCTTAAGAACATCATTTTATAGTGATCATATGTCATATTTTAAGTTTTTTTTAAAGTTTCTGGTAGACTTTTTGTCTGTGTCTGAACGTTAGATTAAGTCAGCATTTCCCTTACGGGGAGGCTTCAAAATTCCCCTTATGTAACCAGTGGGTGATGTCACTGAGACTACGTCCATATTTTATACAGCTTATGTACATTTCTGTCATTATTACTCTCAGAAATGTATCTTTAATCTTTTGTCTTTATGACAAGCATTTTACGAGACTCTTACATGTTATCTCATCTCGGTAACTGGAGTCATACAGCTGTCTGAAAGAGGAAGACGACGTACTGATGATGCTCGTATCATGTGACAGATTTCTCTGAACTGAAAATAAAAGAATCAGATGAGTCACAGCTGCCGGGAAACTGAGAACTGAACAAGTAGAGACAGAAAGTATTAAATAAGATAATAACAGCACTGAAGTGAAAGTCAATAACACTGACTGTGACTGACTTTCACATAATCAGTGAACTATATTGATGCTGGTGAGCACATAAACTGAACTCTGTGTCCTTCTATTGGCTGATGGTCCCTAGACATCCGTAAGCTCTCCAATCAGCTTCAGGGGGCGGGGCAGAGGATTCTCCTGCTCTCATCACATTTGACAGCTGCTGCAGCAGCTCACATGACCAAACAACAATTACCTCATACATGTAGTACTCCTGAAGAGGTGTTGCATGCAGAACAACGCTCTCTGCACCGGGATGCACTGACAGGTCAGCTGACAGAGCTGAGCATGCTGGGAATGAGTCAAAAGGCTGCACTAACATCACCATGATGTTACTCCAGTTACATAGGCAGTGCTGAGTATTTCAATTCAAAGTGGAAAAATGCAACTTCCAGTCAGTGATGTTCTCAAAGCAAACAGACACCAACCTGCTGTTTGTCCTCATAGACAGAACTACGGAGGCCCTGAGAGGTCAAAACCCTGCAGTGACATCAGGAGAGAAAGTGAAGGAAGAAAATGATTAATGACAATAGATAACATGGAAATGTGTCTTGACAGGTGCTTGGTGCTTGGGGGGGGGGGGGGGGATCCCCCATGGAGTCCAGACTCTGGTGGGGGTGAAGCTGGACGAAACATGAAGGAACTACAGGCAGAGAAATAATCATATTAAAAAAATAGGGAGGAACGCCATACAATTGATTAGATGAGTGCCTTTGACAAGACAGCTGATTACCCAATGACAGCCCCAGAAAATGACATCGGAAATGTGAGAAGGATGAATGAGAGACAGACCTCACCGTGAAGGCAAATATTGCTGACTGAACTAGAACTTCATTTTCAAATGAACACAAAAATTCAATTTTTTAAATTAAAAATAAGGTTATTTTATGAGCCACACATTTACTTGATTTAGATTTTTTTTTAACAAAGTAGTTTACCTGGATTACTATGGAAGCTCTAAATGGTCATATATTACTCCATTTTATTTACTCTGTTTTCATGAGTTTTTTCAGCTTTTTCTCTGGATCTCTCCACAAATGTATCTCATTATCTCAAGATGAAAAGATTGTTTTCTCATGATACGGGCCATATGTGTGTGCTGGCAGCGCCCATTTTCAATGCAAAACCAATGCAGCACAGCATTTTCAATATTCAGCATCCTGAGTCCAGATGTGTTTTTTTTTCTTTTTAATCTGCTGCTCTCACAGCACTCGGACTTGAAAAAAATTAAAATATTTTCAACAATTTCAACTATTCAGACTCGTCTCTTTTCCAGGATATAATTTCCATGAGCTGCTGTTCTGTCCTTTACATTGTTGTTAAGTTTTCAAGGGTGAATTATTCTTGATTAAAAGCAAATATTAGGCATACAGAATTTGTTTAGACAGACATAACTGTCACTACTATAAACTGTATTGTTGCTAGGTAACTTATATAACCTAGCAACAATAAGTGCCGGTGAGAAGCTGCAGTGCCAAAAAGTACCATGAACAGACACAGACCCTAACGGGATCATTTGCTGCCATTCACCATGCTACCATTGGCCACTGAGTGAATAAAATATGGATGCCTGTCTGCTTTGGGCTTCCATAGGTAGCTTTGGATCATAATATTAACTTATTTATCTGTTGCACAGATTTGTTTCTTTCCTATGAGCCTTCAGGCTCTAAAACCTGGGTGCATGTTTTAAGAGTGAATTCTTAAAAATAAAAAATAAATCTTACATCATCATGAGCAAAAATCATGAAGTGGACTCAAATCCAAGCACAGCGTTACACCGGGGCTAGGGGGCGCTATAGCCCCATCACAAATCTGTTTATCCCCGGTTAAGACCCCCTCACAAATGTCTACTTTCATTTGAAGAAAAGAGAGAACTTTAAAAGTAACTATGAATTCATGAAAAATCAACTATTCATAGCACCCCAACATATTAGTCAAGCTCCTCCTCATCCTGGCGCCATCCCTGCTCAAATCACACCTCACCTTACAAACAGAGCCTAAGTTTAGGGAGACCTTTAAACCTGCATATTTCTAAAGTTTATCACCCTGAAAGTCAAGTTGTTGTGTTCTAACAGAAACTTTTAAATGTTGTATGTGTGTTAATAAAATATTTTTATGCTCTTGTAGTGAATTTGTGGTTCTTAATAACGAGTGTCTAATGACATCTTTATGCTGAAGCTTCCCCAGAAACATTCCTACTACTATATTATAAAACGTGTAAACTATTTTAAAGGACATTTTGTGAAGGGCACACGTCGTGTTCTCGCAGTGTTTCCGGTTTATCAGGACGCCGTAGTGCAGGTGAGTTCTGCTCAGGAGTTCATTTGAGAGCTGCTGACCTTATTTCCCCCGCGTGTGACATTTAATATCTGCTGTCTATTTCTGCATGGAGCTCATTTATAGGTGGAGGCTTCAACATATTAAGACACACACACACACACACACACACACACACACACACACACAGTATGGTCTGCAGTGCTTTGCAAGTCAGCATCTATTGCACTAATGTACGGCTTGTTTTATGTCTATTCTTAACAGACACAATGGTGTTTGTGTTGTAAAGACAATGATTGAACATGAATGAAAATAAACCGGTTCAATAGTATGTTATTACACCGGTATGTGTGTGCAGTCTATTCTATATAAAGAAAAGCAAACAAAGACGGTCGCTCCTCACTCCCACGTCTCCTCTCCAGTTTCCAGATACTATCTTCCTGATCGTAAAGTGCACACGTACGAGCACGCACACACACACACGCGCACACACACACACCCACACACACACACACACACACACACACACATTTCCCTGTCTCTGCTCGGCATCAATCACAGCGTGGACGTGCAGACTGAGGACCGGAGAGAGAGAGAGAGAGAGAGAGAGAGAGAGGGAGAGACAGAGGGAGAGAGAGAGAGAGTTGGGATGCAATCTCAAACCTCTCAGATGAGCTCTTAAATTAGACGTGAAGCCGTCAGGAGTCTCAGCCAGCGCTCGGCTAAATTACAGAACGTATTTTTAGTGAAGGCTAGCCTTCAGCTGAGGAACATCACTCACACGCCTGACTGACCCCAGTTTGTTCAACACTGACACTGTTTACACTCCTGTTACAGTGTGTGTGTGTGTGTGTGTGTGTGTGTGTGTGTGTGTGTGTGTGTGTGTGTGTGTGTGTGCGTGTGTGTGTGTGTGTGTGTGCGAGTGTGTGTGTGAGAGAGAGAGAGAGACAGACACAGACAGAACAAAAACATCAAATGTCAAACCAGAGTGTCATCCTAAACCACACACACACACACACACACACACACACACACACACACACACACACACTCATCATGCGAAATAATCAGCTGATTGGTAGAAAGTAACGTACTGTGTTCAAATTTGTGATTTTGATCAACTTTGCATTTTCAGTGACTCTGAAACATGTGATGGACCTCATGATGTCACACTTTAACACACTATTACACACTTTAACACACACTACACACTGATTTCTCTGTAACTGAGACTCTGAGAGGGAAATGTTTTCGTTGTGAAATCCCTGCTGACTGAATTAAGGTCAAGAAGACACCAGCTCATTTACGTAACCAGTGATTTACAACAAACAGAGGCACAGCTACGGAAGCCCTTAAGGGACAAGTGAAATAAATACATCAGGTGATCCATTTTGAGAGTCTGAATTAGATCTGTTTTCTCTCCTGTTTTTATGACTCTAGTACAAGCTTATTAAAAAGTATTCGACAGGGCACGGTGGTACAGTGGTTAGCGCCTCACAGTGAGGAGGTTCCTGGTTTGAATCCCCCACAGGAGCCTCTCTGTGTGGAGTTTACATGTTCTCCCCCTGCATGTGTGGGTTCTCTCCGGGTACTCCGGGTTCCTCCCACAGTCCAAAGACATGCTCGATAGGTTAACTGGTGACTCTATTGTCCATAGTGTGAGGTTGTCCGTCTCTAAGTCAGCCCTGTGATCGGCTGGCGTACAGTCCAGGGTGTAACCCCGCCTCTCGCCCAATGACGGCTGGGATCGGCTCCAGCCCCCCGTGACCGAAAAACGGTAAAGAAAATGGAGGGATGGAAATTGGTACATACTGTATGTGTAAACACCTGGCCAGCACACGGCAGGCTCGGACAGTCTGCGACATTTCCTCCGCTGGTCTATCTTTAGCGAGCTCTCTCCTGTGTCCCGGCCTGTTGTGTGTTTTTCTTTTTTGGGAACAGGAACCAGAGCCAGACACTAAAACAAAAGGACAACACCCTCCCTCCCATCTTGAGGATGAAGGCAGGAGGCCAAAGCAGAACAAACAACATGCTCGCATTGTTTAGGGAAAGCAGCTCAAGCAGCTCAAGATGAACATCCTGTGCAGCATCATGGACCTTTTCCACTAAATAAGTGTGTGTTTGGTCATCAGGTCGGGGGGACACAGAGCTGATATACACAGATTAGATTTCTTTAATCTTGACCTGATAATCAAACCTTTAGTGACGGGGGACTGGAAAGAGAAAGTAAAAACAAATTGGCATCTTAGGAGAAAATGTAAAAACAACAACTGGTAAAGCAATTGTTTTCTCATGATAAGAAGTGAAGAGAAGAAGTGTAATAGAAGGTATCAGACAAATAAATACATTGATTAATAATTTAAGTTCGAGTGTAAAGCTTTCATCTCTCCTTAAACCTCACATATTACAATATGCCAAATACACTTCACCATGTTTTTCTAACTCTAACATGTGTCCCTAGTCTGTCTACAAACCCCCCAATGATGAGAAAAGTCCATCCTCTCTGTCTTTTGCCTCAAACAAGCCGTTTGGAGATTTTCCCTTTGTGACTGCATCTGTTTCAAAATGTCTTCAACATCAGCAGGGGCTTGACCACCACCTACTGCTCAGACCCGGGGCTCCAACAATGTAAAATCTAAGACCTGTCTCGGTGATGTCACCCAATGGAATTTGAAGAGGACTTTTGAAGCCCATCAGGGTGGTGGCCATATTGGAAAGAGTTGGAGCTGAGTTCAGCCAAACTGCCAATTTCCACAAAGTCTGTGCGTGCGCCCTCACAGGAGAACTACAAGATCACAGGAGAACTACAAGATCACAGGAGAACTACAAGATCACAGGAGAACTGTTGTATCTGTAACAACTTTTAAATGAAAGACGGAGACGGAGCTTCAACTCAGTAGGACACTTTACTGATAAAAACGGCAGGTTACAAGAAGTCCGGCAACACATATCACTGCGCCAATGTAATTAACTATGAAGTGCGCTGTAAGGCACAAGGGGTGATATAACTCCGCATGTATAAATAGCCCATACACTACACTTCCTCCCCTTTTAAATTGAATGGATAATACAACTGAATGCATAACAAAACAATCCATTCAAATATGAAAATCATATCAAGACCCTATATATATATATAAGCTCAACACCTTTGTGTGTATGAATTCTAACATTTCATGACAACTCAAAACAACATATGAGAACACATGGGCACTACAAGTCCAGTCTCTTGGGGGGCGCCCTGTGCCTTTCAGGATAACGCCTCTGGACTTGTGGAGTAGGTTTAGGGGTAGCAGAGGTTTTGTCTGGATTAAGAGTCTCTGTTACAGCTGACGTGTTGATGGTGGTGGCATTACTGTCACTGAGGGGCGTGTCTGGAGATGATGAGTTGTTACTCTTTGGCTGTGCATCCAAAATCTGATCCACGTGACGTCTCCATGTTTGTTCGCCGACCTCAACTGTGTACATCAGTGGTCCAGTTCTTGTTGTTATTTTTCCCGGGGTCCACTTGTCTCCTCTGTAGTCACGTGCAAGGATGTCCTGTCCAATCTCAAAGTCTCTTGCAGTCTTACTCGACAAATGGCTGAACTGCTTGTTCTGCACTTCCCTCCGCAGATTTGGTTTCAGGAGATCAATGCGGGACCTGAGAGTTCTGCCCAGGAACAGCATTGCAGGCGCTTGATTTGTCGTTGAATGTACAGAGTTTCTGTAGACAAAAAGGAAGTTGTCCAGCTTGTGTTGAAGAGTAATGTTTTCTCTTTCCATCGCTTTAATGGACTTCTTGAAGGTTTGGACAAACCTTTCGGCTAATCCATTCGTAGCTGGATGGTGAGGCGCTGACTTAAAATGCTTGATCCCATTTTGCTTCATGAAAAGAGTGAACTCCTCTGAAGTGAATTGTGGCCCGTTATCGCTCACAATTTGTTCAGGCAGACCATTTTTAGCAAAAATTGACCTGAGGACACTTACAGTCTTTTCTGAAGTGGTTGACTTCATCTGTATCACCTCCGGCCACTTGGAATGAGAGTCAACGGCAACCAGGAACATGGAGTTCATAAATGGTCCTGCAAAGTCGATATGCACTCGTTGCCATGGCGCCGACGGCCATTCCCAAGGGTGAAGGGGTGCCTGTGGTGGTGCATTTTGGACTCGGTGGCAGCCTGAGCAGCCTTTAGTGATGTCCTCAAGTTGTTTGTCTATACCCGGCCACCAAACATAGCTTCGAGCTAGACTCTTCATCTTGACTCTACCAAGGTGTCCTTCATGGAGAGTCTCTAACACCCTGGCTCGAAGTCGTGAGGGAACTACGACACGGGAGCCGCACATTAAGGTTCCCTGACAGATGGAGAGTTGATCTCGTCTAGCTGAAAACTCTGGGAACAGAGGGTCACCATGAGCTGGCCATCCCCGCATTGTTATTTCATACACTTTTGACAATGTGGGATCATTCCTGGTGTGTTTCTGTATGTCAGAATTTGTCACTGGCAGCTGATCCACCACTGCTGTGTGGAACACATCTGCTGGGTCTGGATAGGGAGCATTTTCTCCTTCTGTTGTTAACAGGGGCAGGCGTGACAAGCCGTCAGCGTTGCAGTGTTGTTTTGTCCCTTTGAATTCAATGTCATATGAGTGAGCTCCAAGGAAAAGTGCCCAACGTTGTAAGCGGGTGGCTGACATTACTGGGATCCCTTTTCTGGGATTAAAAATCGATACCAGGGGTTGGTGGTCTGTCACAAGAGTGAACCTTTGGCCATAAAGGTAATGGTGGAACTTTTTAATACCCCACACTAGACTGAGGGCCTCACGATCGATCTGCGCATAATTGCGTTCTGCGCTTGACAGTGATCTAGAGGCGAACGCAATAGGGCGTTCAGATCCATCCTTCATGAGGTGTGACAGAACACAACCAATCCCATAAGGACTAGCGTCGCAGGCCAGTCTGATGGGTCGTGCTGGGTCGTAATGGGTTAGCAGTTCATCTGAAGTTATCAGTCTTTTTGTCTCTTTGAATGCTCTATCACATTCCTCAGACCACTCCCATTTTGCTCCTGTCTGCAGCAGCGCGTTGAGTGGGTAGAGCGTTGTAGCTAAGTTTGGGAGGAACTTGTGATAGTAGTTGACAAGGCCTAAATATGACCTCAGCTGCGACACATTTTCTGGTTTTGGTGCCTGAAGCACAGCTTCAATTTTCTCTTTTGATTTGTGTAAGCCATGCTTGTCAATGACATGTCCATAGTATGAGATTTCGCTCCTGAAAAACTCACACTTATTTCTCTTCGCACGCAGGCCATACTCGCTTAGCCTGGCAAGCACCTTGCTGAGATTTTCTAGGTGGTCGTCATCATTCTTGCCTGTTACAATGATGTCATCAAGATAACACTGTGTACCTGGGATACCTTGAAGCACCTGATCCATAGCTCTTTGCCAGATTGCTGGAGCAGAAGCAACACCGAAGACGAGCCTGTTGTATTGAAACAGTCCTTTATGAGTGTTGATTGTGAGGAGTTTCTTGTTGGATTCCTCGACCTCCATTTGTAGATAGGCCTGTGCTAGGTCGATCTTTGAGAACTTCTCCCCTCCTGCCAGCGATGCAAAGATGTCGTCAATACGTGGCAGTGGGTACTGCACAGGACGCAGCACAGGATTGATGCTCACTTTGAAGTCTCCACATAGGCGAACAGCTTCAGCCTTCCCTTTCTTCATCACAGGGACAATGGGCGTCGCCCAATCACTCCATTCAACTTTTGACAGGATGTCAGAGGCCATTAGATTCTGTAGTTCAGCTTCCACCTTTGGACGCAGCGCATATGGCACCGGACGGGCTTTGTGGAATTTTGGACTTGCATTTTCATCCAACTCAATTCTTGCCTTTATCCCTTTTAGGGTGCCTATGCCTTCTGCAAACACCTTCTCGTGGGTTTTGAGTAGCTGCGACAGTCCCTCTGTGGCACTGTGTGAACTATCATTGTCTGTTCGAGCCAAATGTAGAGCTTTAATGGTGTGCCAGTCCAGTCTGATCTTCCTCAACCATTCCCGGCCGAAGAGTGGCGGCCCTCCCTTTTTCAACACATACAGCAACAATTGCAGTGTTTTACCCTCATACGTCACTTTCACTTTCAGTTTACCTGCAGGGCGCACTCTTTCACCTGTGTAGGTCTTCAGCCGCACAGAGGTCCTCAGCAACGGTAAGTTGGGGAACAGTCGTTTGTAGTCGGCTTTTGAAATGACAGATAAGGCTGACCCTGTGTCTAGCTCCATTTTCAGTCTTATGCCAGACACATCTGGAGTGATCCAGATAATTTCCCTGTCGTCTTCCTCGGTTATGTCATGCAACTTCAAACAAGCCAGTCCAATGCTGTCAGACTCTGATGTTGATCCACTTTCACATGTTGTCACATTATGCACATGTTTACCTTTGTATCTTGGCTTTTTATCTTTGTTTGATTTTTCTCTTTGCGCTTGCTTGTTGCTGGATTTCTGCCTGCACACTCTCTCTATGTGTCCGGTTCTGTTACACTTTCTGCAGTTTTTGTCCTTAAACCAGCAGTCGTTTGCATCATGAGATGTTTTGCCACATCTGTAACACTTGTGTTCTTGTTTTCTAGCGTCATTCATTGACATTTTGTGTATGCCACTGTCTACAGCTTTCTTCTGTAGCTCCAAAGCATCCTTTGCTGCTGTCTCCATTGATACTGCAATAGCCAGTGCTTTTTCCAGTGCAAGATCTTTTTCTGACAGTAGCCTTTTCTGTGTGCTTTGACAATGCATGCCACAAACCAGTCTGTCACGCAGAGCATCAGAAAGTCCTGCTCCAAATTCACAGAACTGAGTCAGCTTGCGTAGTTCAGCAACATATTCTGAGATGCTTTCATCTTTAGACTGGTTCCTATTGTGAAAACGGAATCTCTCTGCTATCACAAGGGGCTTTGGGCTCAAGTGATTTTTTAATATGTCCACAATGCTTTGAAACGTCTGTGTGGCAGGCTTTTGGGGGGCTAGCAGGTTTCTGAGCAGGCTATATGTTCTAACACCTATAAGGCTGAGGAGTGTTGGAACTTTCTTTTCATCCTCCACATCATTTGCAGTGAAGTAAAGTTCGACCCTTTCAATATATGATTCCCAGTCTTCATTTGCACTGTCAAACTCCTCTATTTTGCCAACAATTGACATGCTCACGTTTTGTCCACGTTATCCGCGCTTTGAAGTTACCGTCGCCGTTAGCCTGGTTTAGCTCGTCACTCACGAGTCCTGTTTTTTTTTTTTTTTTTCTTTTTCCTCTCTCTGCCGAGCTCCGCCGCCTCCCTCAACTGTCAGTGCAGCCGGGATCATTCACTTGCATCTCGGTTCGTGCTCGTCGCCAATTTGTTGTATCTGTAACAACTTTTAAATGAAAGACGGAGACGGAGCTTCAACTCAGTAGGACACTTTACTGATAAAAAAACGGCAGGTTACAAGAAGTCCGGCAACACATATCACTGCGCCAATGTAATTAACTATGAAGTGCGCTGTAAGGCACAAGGGGTGATATAACTCCGCATGTATAAATAGCCCATACACTACAAGAACTACAAGATCTCAGGAGAACTACAAGATCACAGGAGAACTACAAGATCTCAGGAGAACTACAAGATCTCAGGAGAACTACAAGATCACAGGAGAACTACATGATAACATGAGAACTACAAGATCACAGGAGAACTACAAGATCACAGGAGAACTACAAGATAACAAGAGAACTACAAGATACAAGAGAACTACAAGATCACAGGAGAACTACAAGATCACAGAAGAACTACAAGATCACAGGAGAACTACAAGATCACGCAAAAATAGAGGGAAAAACGAGCAAACAACATGCTGCTTTGTCTTTCTGAGGATGACTTCTTGTTCATTTGGTTCCTGTTTTGACGTAGTGTTGATAAAGTGATAATAAATTCGATAGTGAGTCCGTACATTGTGTGCATTTCCTTGTCTTCCTGTCGGTGTAGTTCTATTCTGTCCTGCTTGACTCGTACTTGCAGCATGCCCATCGAAAATAGACTCTCATAGTATTTGAAACAGAGCGTAGTGATGCTGGCAAGCTCCAGGAAACAGGAGCATGACTAGAGTGGAAGCGAACACAATATGTGGGAATTGGAAGTTAAGCCGCCTGAAAAAGAGATACAGCGAGCCCCCATCAGTCAGATTCGCCCTGCCCCTAATTATGAAATTATGAATAATTCTTATCCTACATGACATCAAAACGGATGAGTTTAAAAAAAATAACTCCCCATGCAGCATGTTTTGAAAAAAAGCAATTCAAACCAAATTAATATTTGAACCAGGCTGTGAACGTGTGTTTTTCTGCAGGTTTTTCTTTTTTCCACACCAGATGTTTCTGCTTTGTAAATCTTATCATGAACTCTTAAACACATTTTGTCCCCGGGAAACAGCAGCCTCAGTTTTTCATTGTTTTAATAAATGTGCATTAAATATGTTTAAAAGCTAAAACCCTCAAAGTTACATGTTTTTTTTGTTTTTTTTATCAGCTTTAGATCGGGAACTTTTCTCTTTGGTATTCTCAGGAGGTTCAGATCATGAAGTCCGTCTTACTCTTTTGTAACTCTCTGGCGCCCTCTGCTGGTTGTCTGTGTTTGACCTACTTTTTCTCACTCATCTCACTGAAATCTGACATCTCTGTATACCAGAGGAATTCATGGCTGACCTGCACAGAGCCTAATCTGATCTGGTTTCACATTAACCACAAGTCAATTCTTGGATAAGGCAACAAAGAACACTTTCTTGGTTTATTACTATTGATTTATTTATATAAAAGTGCAGATAATCATAAATAGTGGTTATAAATAGTGAATGAATACAGGGTGGAATAAATACAATCAGAATTGTGTGATTCCATTTCTTACAGATCTGCAGAGTTTTTCATGTGTAGAAGTAAAAAATAAACTAAAATCATAATAATACAAATGATTTATAATCGTTCATAATGAATCCTGGTCACCAAGTCGTCAGCAGAAAGATGTTTTATCCATCGCAGCGTGGTTATCCAGACCCTCACCTCCCAGCCAGTCCTCATTCAGCTCCCCCAGGATCTCCTGCAGGGACAGCTCGGGTAAAGGGGCGTGTGGGACCGGCGCTGGGTATGCAGGCTCTCTGCAGGCCTCCAGAGCGGCCCTGCTCCACGACTCCTCCAGCTGAGAGTACTGACCCTCCAGTGGGGGGCTGTTCTCCACACCGGCGTCCCAGTACCCGGAGTCAGGCGTGTCAGGCGTGGAGGAGTGGGAGGTGGAGCTGGGCATGTACATCTGCTCTGCTGATCCTGGATACATGAAGCTGGAGTTGTAGTTTCTCATCTCCAGAGGCGAGTGGCACCACAGAGGTGGGGTCTGGCTGCCGGGCTGGGACCAGAGGGCCCTCACAGGAGGACTGGCGCTGCTCCCCGCCTGTTGACCCTGCTGAAGCCCGTACATGGAGCTGTAATGTGCGTGCTCCTCCATGGTTGAGTAGGCTGGAGGACACTGTCCGTAGTAGCAGACTTCCTCCATCTCTTCCTTCACCTGGGCGGGGTAGGCAGGCGGGGGCCCCTGAGGCTGGCCCCTGCTGGCATGAGAGTCATGGACGGGGCTGTCAGTCTGCCACAGCGCTTTCTTTGCTCCTTTACACTTCAGAGTGCGAGCTCTTCTGTTCTGAAACCACACCTGGATGGAGAGAGAGAGAGAGAGAAGAGAGAGCGCAGGTTAAAATCAGGAAATAAAAACACTTTAAGGATTTTTTTTTGGTTAATCATTTTGTGAGCAAACAGGCAGTCAGGGGGGGATCAGCTCTCAGGGCCTGTTGTACTGTCTATCTGTCAGCTGATAAAAACAGCTTGTGTCATCTTCTCAGATAGAGAAATAAAGTGATAGAGTGATAGCGTATCTGCAGGTCTATGCAGGATGCATTTGAACACAGAGCCTCCTGATGATAAGAAAGTGCAGAGAAAAACCCTCACAACACAAACACACACAGCTCTCTCAGGGTTTGTGCTGTTCGATACAAAGATGACTCTCTATGAGGTAGTGACTGTGTACCTGTATGCGTGATTCTGGCAGGCCGGTGGTCTGGGACAGGTTCTCTCTGAGGCTGATGCCCGGGTACGGGTTGGTCTCGAAGGTGGCCCTCAGCAGCTCCACGTGTTCTTTGGAGAAGCTGGTTCTCTTCCTGCGGCTGGCGCTGCGAGAGGAGCCACCACTGGAGGGTCGGGCATCATCTGAGAGGACGAGGAGAGAGCCCGGTTACACATCAGACGGCATTTAGACGTCTTCTTCATGATTCTCCACTAAGTTCGGCCCAAAATGCTCGTTCTAATAAGTCATGAAAGTCACTTCTACATATCCAATCTGGCAGAACAAAAACTCTAAAAACATGTGACACTTAAACATGCTATAACATTTCTCTCTTTGTTTACATTGATCTGGATTTGTACTGATTAAACTTACACACAAAGTAAATAATTAAATACCATGAGATGGGGGAAATGAGAAAGTCAAACATCTGTGAATAAGTTGCTGGTTGCTGCAGAAGCTTTTTGCAGGATTATCATATCTAATCACACTAAACCTGCTTCTAAAATCTGTGAGCTGAAGCCCACCTACATGTCAGGAGGACGGTTTGTTTTTTACAGAACTGAAGCGAAACACAAAGTTGAAAATGCACTCAGCTTTAAACATTTCTTACCGTTGCTGGCGTCCTTCCACATGTTGAATGTCTGCAGCTGAATGAATGAATGAATGAATGAATGAATGAATGAAGGTCTGACTGCAGAGGAGTTCAGAGTGTTGCTCCTGTGTGTGACTCTCTGACTGTGTCTCCTGCTCCTGTCAGGTACCTTTATATTGATCACCTGAGACCCAGAAGGCCATGGTAAAGCCTGAACAGAGCAGAGGGAGGGGGGTCGTTTTACTTTGAGGAAGAAGTACTCTGACCCCCCCACCCCACCACACCACCCTCCTCGTTATCGCCTAATGTTAAGGTCAGTGGTGAATGTGAAGCTCTGCAGGACAAAAGAAAGTGTCCGTGTGCCTCATCGATACCACTTCAGTGAAAGACGACAAACATGTGAGTGTGTGTGAACGTGGGACACATTAAGACACGTCAGTGAGACCCAAAGACAGAGAGGTTTATGCAGAGGCTTTAATTGTTTTATAGTTATTATTATAAAAAGCTTTGTCTGTATCAAGGTGCATGTTTATTCTTAAACATATTTTATTAGTTGAACTTAAAACAAACACAGGAGAAGGCAGCACAGATGTTTCCAAACCTTTAAAAAAAATGAAAAAAGAAAAGCTAACATGGCTCATAACAACATGCGCACATGAACACAAAGCCTTCTTTGGATTAACTACAGGCCAGGGGAAAATGTGACTGTGACATACACATGTGTTGGAATAATAAAAGCTAATAGAAGAGCACTGACTTCAGGGCACAGGTACAGAGAGGCCAGGTGTCACATCCTTTACCACGCAGCATTCAGCTGCTTCATACACTCTGATCGTACAGGATGAACTCTGAACTTTAATGAACTTGCTCCTGAAATCCCTCTTTTACTCATGCTTTAGACTGTTTGTATGTGCTGTCCTGTATATGTTTGTGTTGTGTTTTTATTCTCTCGGTGTAAGGTATAGTCCCCTCGGGGCATTAAAAGGTTTCATTCAACACAGCGATGATCTTGTTTTAGAGTAAGGTCTTGTACCTGCTTTTTGTAAAGTGCCTTGAGATAACACTTGTTATAATTTGGCGCTATACAAATAAAGATTGGCTGATTGATTTTCATGATTGTGGGAAGACAAGATCGATGATAAAACTGTGAAAAACTTCCAAAAGTGTGTCCATGTCTCATGCTTGCAACACGACGCAGAAGTACAAAACAACATAATTAAAAGCTCAAACATGAAAAAACAAATGTGGTGATTCTTGGAATGAACCTTTAAGTTACTTTAAGAGTTTTTAGGGGGCGCTAGAGGACATGATCTAAGACGTGAACACAAATTCACATCGTTATGTTTGATTATTATGAAGCGAACTACTAAAAAAAAGGTTAGAAAAAGTTCATCATTAAGTCCCATTAGTGATCCACTCTCTTGAAGAATAATCACAGAGTTAAAGCATGCACTCTGAACTTTATTTATAGAGCACACAGCCGATCCAACGAGCTGAGCAGAGGAAAACACAACGCAGGAGAGAGTAACAGATAAGAAGGATGAAGGGACAGGTAACGATTATGTGCAGAGTCACACAAAACCTGCACAGCTGGATCCCCGAGCGTAACGGGTGATTGAACATTGAAGATAACTGAGGAGAAATATGTTTGAAGGAGAGTCTTAAAAACACCAAAAATGAGTGAAGGACGGATGTTGGGAGATAAAGAGGGTCACAGTGTAAGCAGTAATGAACCTGCATGAAGGAATCAATCCATTCTTACTGAGTCAAACAAACATCAGTCATCTGGGACGTACTGGAGCTCAGAATAAATGTTGGTTAATTGCTGTCACAAGACCTCTAATGACTCCACGTCGTTCAGACGGTCACTTAACACGTCTTTCTCCTCGTTTCATTGCTGCCCCTTTAATTCTAATCTGACTATTGTTGCTCCTCTGATTGGTGTGAATCCCAAAACAGCAAACTGATTAACCATCGTCAGTGTTAAAGAATCACTAACTCCCAAGATGTTAGCTGAATTTAAAGACGAGCTGAAGCCCGTCAGCGGCTCCTCTCGTCTTTTCTTATGCATGAGCAGCGTCTCATTATCTCCAGAGGAGGAGAAATAACAAGCCCGGCTAATTGTTCACTGATTAACAGACGGTAGCTCTGCTGCACAAAGAGAGAGAGAGAGAGAGAGTGAGAGGGGAGAGCCTGTCAGTGGGGTCGACATGTCCAGGCTTTGACCCAGCTGTGTGCAGATGTTGTGAGGATTAACCTTTCTATGCTGAGCTCTGCAGGGTCGACACTGTACCTGAATGTTAAACTTCAATGTGATTCTGGGGAAAATCAAACCATGTCGATACCTGTTTCAAAAACATGGCATCAAACATAGAAGTCATAGTCTCCAAATATCTGGACGTTTGTTGCTTTGATCTGAAATGTGCAGCTCACTTCTGCAAAAGTGCACAAATACAGCACTCTCTCTCTCTCTTCTGCTCGCAGCAGCTTTTTAGTTAAAGGTTTGACTGAAGATCTGAAGTTTAGTTGAACCTGCCGTACATTTCGGTACTAGATTGCATCGTTTGAAAACACGTGGTATCAAATCGTATCGCAGTATGGGAGACAGCTTCAGTGCTCTGACATGCTGCGAGAAAACGTGTACAGGGTTAGGGTTTAATTTGATTTGATTTAAAATGTATTTAACCAGGAAAACCTAATTGAGATGACGAATAAATGATAAGAGTGTCCTGGCAGCAGCACAATAGACAAGTTACAGAGCTACATACAGGAAGTCACAACCTTCGCCTCCAGGAGTTATACCTTTTAACTTTCCGTAAAGCTCATACTGAACTGAGAAAACGGGCGTTCAAGAATTCTGCTTCCTCTTCTTGGAATCGGTTGCAAGAGACTCTAAACTTTATGAGCTGGTTTCCTTGAATGTTTTAAAATGTCTTCTTAAAGATCTGAAGGCAGAAATATCTGACTGTAGATGTTTGAACTGACTCATGTCGCCCCTGTTGTTGAGGATTTCTGACACATTTTGATGAATGGTTCTTATATTTTGTGATTCCTTTATGTATGTTTATTGTTGTTAAATGTTTCATGTCTGAAACCAAGTTAAACTGTGCTGCTGCCTGTCTCGGCCAGGGCGCTCTTGTAAGATAGATTCTTCATTTCAATGAGACTCTTCCTGGTCAAATAAAAAATGAAACACGATTACAACAAACGATTACAGACACAGAGCAGCACATCCTGTGTCTCAGAGCAGAAAAGTCATCATCTACAAGCATTGTCCTCCAACACCTTCAATCTACTTTAAAACATATTTGAAGGGACCAGATCCCGATCATTCTGCAAAGGCAGCGTACCTGAAACTTATTTTCCTCATTTCAACACCACTGTAAATATTAACGGACGAAGCCTATGTGACATCAGACATGTGTTCCTGCAGGGGGCTCAGGAGGCTCATTGGCAGCAGCCGCCCACCTGTCAATCACATACGCGCCTAACTATGGATAACACGTATCGTTCTCGAAATAAAAAAAATCACCCCCAGTACAGTGTGTGCCACTGAGGACAATAATTAATCAGATCTATTTGTTTTTTTTTGTACCAGGCTGTAAACATGTTCATTTATGATGTAAAAACGTTTTTTTTTTCCTTCTCATGTGTATGTGACTTCCTGTGTTCTTGGAGCCAGCCTCTAGTGGACGCTTGATGAACTGCAGGATTTTGCACTTCTATTGGCTTCATTTTTCAAGACCGGAGGTTGCCACTTGTTCAAGACATACTTTCGGAACATATAACAACAACCAGCTTTGTGACTTCTTTGTGCTTTGAGTTTATTTCTCTGTGTCCGGTCTGATGCTCGTACGTCTCTTTGACCATGTGACGTCCTCTGAGCAGAGAAAACACAGACTCTGAAGTCAAACAGTGCAGAGGGGTCAAAGTGCAGACGCAAACTTCCAGTGTTTGTGGGCGTATTAGAAAACAATGCAGCTTGAAGTCTATCAGACTTATCTAATACAACAAAAAACAGCTAAGAACTCTTCTTTTATCTTTATCTGGAATAACTTCAAGAATCAATGTCTCCGTGTGGAGACGGCTCCTGAGAGTCCCGACTCCTCGCTCCGCTGTGCTGCGACCAGAATCCTATCAGAGGCCAAATAGCACGAGTCACATTTACTCTGAAGGTTGATGTGGAATAAGTTGTGTTTTCTGATGTTAAAAAAGTACACTTTGCTTCAGAAAAAGTCTTATCAATGAAGCAGATTAAACGGGCAGTTAGCATACAATGATCGAGTGATTAAAGATAACCAAACACTGGTTCAGCTTAGAGGCTATTCACTTCATGTAAAATTACTATAAAGAGCTTTGTGTGGCGTTCACTGACACAACACAGATCTGCATATTAAAACAAACAGTCATATGATCAGTTTATCTCTTTATGTAAAGTTTAATCCTGCGAGCAGACGGGGCTGTCAATCACAGGACGACCCAAACATCCAAATATGGAGACAGAAAGTATTCACACCGTTGATACTTTATTATTGTATGGTTTTGCGATACGACACAAAATAAAATTTGATATACGATACGATATAACACAACATGATGTGATACGATATATTATACCAAATACAATGCGACAAAAGATTTGATATATGAGATAAATAAGACCGGAGGTCCTCAGGTAACTACTCAACATACACATGATAACTATAACAGGTTAGAGTGCATCCTTTCTGAATCCAAATATCTGGACTCTTTGTGCAGCTGCATACCTTCTTATCCAACATCAGATTATTCTCTGTATCTGTGTGGGAAAAGTTCAGACACTTTAAAAGAGTCTAAAACGCTGAGAGGAGTTTAAAGTCTGTGGCCTCACTACATGAAGTCCCCGCTCTGAATCACAGACTATCTGAAAGCAAACAGCTCGCACCCGGATAAAGTCTGACAGGACGGCAACTGATACTTAATGCATCACTTTTTTTTTTATCTCACTTCCACAGAGTACAAGGAGGGTGGAAAAAAGCACTCTTATCACGAGGTAAGAGTGCAAATATATAATAAAGGAATGACACAGGGATAAATAAATATGCTAATAAATAGACCAATAAATAAATATAGTAGAATAATTGTACCCTTTTGACATGTATTTGTTATTTAATACTGTATATGTTGGGTTTTCTATATCTAATAGCAGATCTGTTTCTTGTGCATAAATCAGTTAATATGTTTAACACTACTTTACTAAATAAGACACAATAGTTTAAGTATTACAATTATACTCACACTCTTTATTTATATCCTAAATGTGTGTCTTTATGTATTGTAAGCATGTCTATAAACTAATCCTGTACACAAACAAAGCAAAAATATTAAAACAAGCAACTTTTTTTTTTTGGCTCATGACCGCACTTTGACTTCACAAAACTCTGGCAACCTCAGACATCCAAAACATGTAGGCTACAGCTTTTTGCTCAAATTAATTTGTTTTGGATCATGAAATATTTTCAAGTAAACATTCAGGTTAAAGCACCTTTATGTTTTTTGGTGTTTATTATTGTGGACTGAGGAATAAAGGAAAGGAGGACATTTCTGCAGACAGACTGCAAGTTTCTTGTTTTGGCATTGGCTACCTTTGACCCAGCCTGAGTCAATACATTTTAATATACAATACATTTTAATATACAATATATTTTAATATACAATATATTCCTTATTGACCAATACATACTAATTTCGGGAGACCCCACGTGGAGTCGGGACCCCACGGTTGGTAAAGCCTGCTTTAGTAGGTGCTCTGTGTTGTATCTCATTATTACATAATTCTCTTCATGTCATTTCCCCACACGGACGGATATGTCCACCCTGCCACGCGGTAGGTACCTCTCTCCTCCCGCCGCTGTTCCCGCACGGTCACATTTGACGGGGGGACCACAGCAGAACGGCAGCAGCGATGGCTAAAAGTGATGGATGCGATTACTTTAAAAGAACCAGCTTGTTCTGGATCATCTCTGTCACATTTGGGATGGGACACCTAGCTGTAAGTTCAATTATAAAGTAGATTTGTTATTATTTATTTTTAATAAATACTGTTTTTGTTTTTCATTTTCTCGCCGTGAATGCCACATATACATTGTGTTTCGCAAAACATCTTCCGGCTGGTTTATTTTTGTCAAATTTGCTTTAACTCCACAGAAATTAAAATGTTTAAATGTAATTTAGACTCTAAAAGTCTAGAAAATGTTCTTGTGTAAACACCTGGCTCATGTTTAGTTGATGTGTTATCTTATCGGGATTTATCAGCCTCTCTTTAGGAGCAAAGGTGAAACTCAGCCTCGTCCTAAGTCCAGTTTTTGTCCACTGTCCAGACTTTGTGTCCAGATACTCTCTGTTATTTTAAAGCAAACAAACCCGTGCCATAAATATGCTAATTTAAGCCCCTCACTCACCTGTAGCTGTGCAGCAGAGGTGAACGTGTTATTTTGGGGTTAATTGAGCTGAAGAGCTGTGTCAAGAAAATCTGAGACTATTTCATCATTTCATCATTCAGCAAAAATGTGATATGTATGATATAATTTGCTGTCAAAAAAAAAATGCGCAGGTGTGTTTGATTTCAACCCTGCTTTTATTTTGAAATAAAGTAAGGACCTTCTGGTAGATGGAAGGTCAGCACATGAACTAATGCTGCATTCATGTGGTGTCGGACAGACCGGAAAAAAGAATCTCCGAGTTGAAAAAATGCACATGAACACCTGCTCAGACTTCCCGACTTGGCGTCGGAATCGTCATCACCTGGGGGGCAAAACATACTTTTTATTAATTCACATATTGCACATCAACTTTTTGCTTAAATATAACTTGTAACAGTTGCATGTCACACATCCTCTTCTTAGCGTCCACGCTTTTTTTGTTGTTGCTGTTGTTACATCATCCTGACTTTCCGAACTGAAATCATGTGAACACACTGAAGTCGGAAGAACGACTTCCCAACTCGGAAACTTGGAGCACCCGAGCAGCACATGAATGCAGCATTAAGCCCAGAAACAGGAAGTGGTTAGGGATCCCAAAATGAGGTCAAACAGCTCAAAGGCACAGTAACAAAGGTCAATGTGTGATGTCTTCAGGTGGATATTACTTTGGACTCGTCAGCTGAGCTGTCTGAGAGTTTGTTAAAGTGAAATGAGACATTCAAAGATGCAGCAGTGTCCTTCTTTTACATCACTGAGACTACAGGGAGACACTGAAAGTTCACAGTTAAACTATAAACTGTTGTTTTGGGCGATCGACGGACATAAATAAACATGACGTTGAACCCTCAGAGCAGAGGGCCCCTTCCAACAATAACACCTTTGTCACAGTCCACACGGACACCTGACCTGTTCCAGGTGCACAAAAGAGGACAAAGGCCGTCACGACACAATGAGACATTCTGATTTACATTCCACTGAGATCTGATTGTGTGCAGGGCTCATTTTATTTTAGAGATGTAATGAACAAATACGGACAATTTAAAACAATATAACTAATCTATATGCAATACTCTTTTATAACCAGCAGAGGGCGACATCGGGCTTATCTTGTTACACATCAGTCACAGTGTCACTTTTTATATAAAAGAATATGCAGTGATTTAATTGTAATCAAACAAACTCAAAATCAAAAAGCATATACAGATAAGGAAAGGGGATATTTTTACTGTCACAGAATTTAAACAGAAGAATATAGTAGGAATATATTTCCTTTTGTACTTTCTGCGTATATAAGTATATAAAACATTAAGTGCACTTGTGTATCTACATATATAACTGTGTTCAGTCCTCGATTGTTTGAATTGTTTGTTTTTAGGGAATGTTTCAGTTTCTATCTGTAGATTTCATGTTTCATGTTAACTGATTGTTGTTTGGAGCAGATTTCCACTTAGAGGAAACGCTGATTCTGAGGGAACATTTGAAAAAGAAAAAAAAAATGTAAATCCATCAATTTCATACAACTAAGATTTAAATGCCAGCACGTTGAAGAAAAACCCAACATGGTGCTCTCAGCCATAACTGTGTCAGATTTCATTTCAGTGTCATAACAAAGCTACTCTTTGTGGAACATCTCCGCGTTTGTGTCATCATCTAAAACACTGCAGAGACTTTAACAACCGAGAGAACCTGACATCATACAGCTCATTATCTGCCAGCTGCCCTGGGATTTTTTATATTTAAACTTTAATGGACCAGATAATCGGGAAGCAGTCACTCAATCTCTCTCCAACTGCATGGCGTCATGTGTGCAGATTATCACAGAGTCAGTAACCACACAAACAGTCCTTTCAGAAATTCCTCATTTCTGTTAGAAGAACATCCATAAAGGTCACACGTCGTCTGAGTCTTTTAAAGCTTGTCATACTTTGCTAACTTTATGAATGTATGAATATTCAGCCTCTCTGTCTGTGTTTTTCAGTGCATGGTGTTTGTACCGGAAATAATTCCCTTCCAGCACCTCGGCCCGTACGGCACCTTCTGCAGATACCTGCTGGATAACTATGCCGGCGTCCTGCATAAAATGTGAGTGATTAGAAACGCTGCTGCTCATCCAGTTTGTGTGAGAAATGTTGATTACATCCTTAAGAGGGCCTTTCATTTTTTACTTAAAGGGGACATATTATGATAAATCCACTTCTACAGTGTTTTTAAACATATATTTGGTAACCTGAGTGTCTACTGACCCACAAAATGTGAAATAAACCCATCCAGTCCTTTGTTTGTGGTCTGCATTAGTCTTACAACACAGAGGAGTGTGAATGTGCTCTCCTTGTGATGTCACAGTGGGATTTTGGATCTCCACCCATGGACTCCACACGCAGTCTAGAGCAAACCTTTTGCACAGGTCCACCATTTTTATTCTCTCTAGCAAAGGAGTGATGTCTACGGGGAAAACTCAGGGGGGCTCATTGCATTTAAAGAGACACACACACCAAAACGGAGCGTTCTGAGAGAGCTGGTTTATACAGGGTCACAAACCTCCTCTGCTGCTTGATTCATGTTATATTTTGACCACAGCACAGATGTTTCATTTAGACCACAGGGGGACTGTTTGAAAAGGGGGACAAGGGGGATCATATGTCCTCTTTAAATAGTAACTAAACTTTCAGTTTCAGATGCATCTACATCAATGTATCAACATGGACATGGCTGGGTGGGGGGGATGAGACACGCCCACTCACTCCATCGTGCTGTCACCATCAGCTGCAACATCATACAGTCTATGCCACACACACACGGCCACACATACACAGATGATCAAATTTAGCTAGGTTATTGAGCCAGGAGCGACACTTTGAGAAGCAGAAATCAAAGTTTTTGCGACAGAAATCTCGTCTGTCCTACTCAGAATTCACTACAACAGGAAGAGCATGTGAGTCATCTCCTAGAATAACAAAATAAAGAGAGGTACAGCCGCCAACATGAGTCCGTTCCATGATCTTAGTTTAACATGTTGCCAAAACAGATCCCATCTCTCTGTCATCTTTCCTCCCACATTCATTTCTCCCAACATGTATTCAGTCCATTCCTGCACAGTGGGCCCCCCGGGGTCCTTCCACTTTCGCTGTATAATCCTTGTTGCTGTGATATATCCGACCTTTAAAATGCTACATTTTGGGATTTGTTACTTTAGGCACCAATGTCTCGTCACTAAGGAGGCAAAGTCGTGGGTGCGCCGGGAGAGTGACACCAATCCAATCCCCAAGTATCTCCAAAGTATTACACCAGACTGGACGCAGCATAGCACATTCCCAGATCAGATTTAAATATGAGCCCAAGTCGTTCTTACACTTCCTACAACAGCTGTTCTTTATTGTTGAGAATAACAGCAGAGGCATATTGAGGATCCTACAACTTCAAACTCTTCAATTCAGGTCCTCAGAGATCCTTCATTCAAATGTTTCAATCCCAGAGCGAGGGCGATGGTGTCATTGTGAACTGCACCATCGGTCGATTGTCCTTCAAAACAGTCATCACAGCTTTGCAGCCATATCGACTCTGTAACATCTGCATCGATACATGTATTAACAAGGAGCACATGACCATATATTTCCATATGGATGTTTTGAGCACAGCCCTAAATCTCTCAGCTCGAATACACTCTTTAATTAACGTTAATGTTTTTAATCCGTTCGCAGGTCGTTAACACGACTTTGCCAATGAATCGTTTCCCTCAGGTGACCCGCTGTAACGCCCTCACAGTATTAAGATAGTGATCAGAAGATAACGGCTGTTGTTAAAGTCATGTGACTCCCCGAGCAGCCTGAGCAGGGAGGGACCGTTCAGTGATTGTTGGTTTGATTCTTGTGACGTGATTGGTCCTTTCCAGGTCGTCATGTGATTGCTGTTAAAGTAAACAAACAAACAGCGTAATGTTTAAAAGTGTTACAAGTCTTCTTTAAGAACTCGAGGGGTCTTTTATTGATCATCAAAGCCGTTTTCACATCTGCACTCCTGATATATATCTAGTTAACTTCAGGATATTCTCCTGACCTGGCTGTTCACATATGCTCCTCATAGCTATATATGTCAACAGAAAATGAAGAACACATTATGTGAGCGGAGATTGTAGTGGTCGTGGGCAGGCGGTCAATGCACCGACATGTCACAGGATATCACTCCCCCTCTTATTGGCTCGAGGTGAAATCTCCTGATTATATCCTGCTGTGTCCTCACATCAACTCAATCTGACTTGCTGTCGAAAAAATACCAGGGGTCTGGCAGGAGAAACTCTGGGTGAAAAATGTGTTCACACATACAGCTCCTCCTGGAAATATCAGGAGTTTTTCAGGAGTTTTTCAGGAGTGTGAAAGCTCTAAAAGTTTAAAGTATTGTTGTTCTGAACGGACAGTCTGCGGAGTTTCACACGTTTCTCTGTGTTTCAGGTGGTGGGCTGCCTGGGCCGTCCATGTGTTTGAGGCCTGGTTTGCATTGAGGGTGTGCAGGTAAGAAAAAAAACATGAACCTGAGCGTCCACTAGATGGTGCTAAAATCTAATTTTTCACAAAACTGTTTCCTTCATCTTCCTCTGAAAATGTGGGTCTCAGGAAAAGTTTAATAACTCCCTAAAAGTCTTCAAAGTATGTAGATGCCAAACCAACATCGGAAACCTTCTCATCTGGGATGTTACTGGTTTGTGACAACAATAACTAAGATATCATCCAATCAATCAAAACTTTATTAATCACTCAGGGTCCAGAGGAGACGATTCAAAAGACATAAAATACAATGCAGAGTATAAAAACATGCAACATGGATGCAATGCATGGTATGAAATCATTCAATAAATAAAAACAACGCCCTCAGAGGATACAGCTGTACCAGTGTGTCCATATCTGGGATTGATAGCGTGCCATGCTGCACTTGATGCTCGTCAAGACCAGCATGGTTTTATTCTGTGAGTTATTGAGTCGGCAAATCAATTTAGAAATAAGATTAGAAGCTCATTTTCTGGGGCGCCAGTTGTCTAGTGGTTAGTGTACGCCCCATGTATGAAGGCTGTAGTCCTCCAAGCGGACGGCCCGGGTTCGAATCTAACCTCTCCTGCATGTCATTCCCTACTTTCTGTCTCCCTGATTCCTGACTCTATCCACTGTGCTGTCTCAAAACAAAAGCAGAAAAAGCCCAAAAATAAACCTTAAAAAAGGAACATAATTACCGTTGGGGCTTTTCTGCCTTTATTTGATAGGTCAGGGGACATCTCTTACCTTATTCTATCCCAGCGTACCTGTGCAGTACTCTAACGCCCCACTGTAACAATAACACACGGCCTCTGTATAAGAATTCCTGACTTATCCTTTCAGCAGTAATTACATTTTTTCAATCATTTTTGAACAATTGTTGACTTTGGAGTCAAAAAAAAAATACTGAGTCATGATGAGAATGGAGAAACTGTAAGAATAAGAACACAATGGAGAAGCTGCCAGTCTGATTTCACTTCATTGTTTGGTGTCTCTGTGTGTCTGCAGTAAAAAAGGAATCACCAACACGTCCACTCGCTGCCTGTGGTGCGTCCAGACCTTTCTGTTCGGCTTCGCCTCCCTCAGCCTGCTCCTCAAGTTCGACCCCGAGCGTCCCAAACAGCACTGACGGCTGCAGGACGAGGACGAGCCCGCAGAACAACACGCTGAGTCCAGCGTCCTGCCTCCTCAAACCCCCTCTGCTAAATCCTGCTGAGAGGGCGAGCAGAGGGAGACAGTCGAGCCTCTCCTTTAACTAAGTTTTGAAGTGAACACTACATTTTCTTACTAAGTCTCCATCTCATTCCACAGATGTTCTAACCATATAAAGGACAGTTGTATTTCCTTTATGATAATATTTAAGTTTTTTAATATATAATAATAATGAAACAGATAATCTCAGAGATCTTTTAATAAATGTGTGCCGAGCTGAATATTTAGTGCAATAGAAGAGGAGTCTTTTCTAAAATCATTTTTTACCCTCATGATGTTTACAATCAACGTGTCTGATGGAGGTGTGCAGATTTTCTCAGCTGCTGTGATAAAAAACAATAACGAAGTTTAGCTGTAGATGGTACAATCCACGCGTCCTTAAAGCGTGCTGCTGAGTGTGTTAACAACCTTCTCATTCGCCTTTCTTTCACTGAAGTGCTGAGAGTTTACATTTCAAACTGTAGGCTGGAAGTCCTGGATGTTAATGCTGCAAAAATAAAGAGTGACTTAACAAACTGCACTGATTGTGTTTCACTCGCTGTTTTTAATCCTCGCTAAAAATGTGCAGAAACCTGCAGCCATCATGCTAACAACAGAGCTGAGACACTTTGAACCAAACCCTGACCACGATTTTTGCTAGCTTGTTCATGTTGATGTCGTTAGATTTGTTCCTGGTGTTATCTCACACATGTATAAGCTGATTAGAGTTTATAAAGGCTCATTTCAGATTTTTTTCACAGTTAAACATTCAGTAACTAAGTAACGTCACTTAAAGGCAGGGTTGGTAATTTTCCAAAACTAGCATGATTTTGAAAGTAGCATTCCCTCAGTGCTCCGTCTTCACCCACCCCCTCCCCTCTGTGCTCCCTCTAAAGCCACGCCCCTCACTTACATGTACGAGCGCCGTTGCTCCAGAAGTGGACCTCAGCTCATCTCTGTCATTGTGTAGAAACTACGTCGTCTCATGTCTCATTCAGCGGTAAGTAAACTCACAGCTGACGCGCTTTGAGTGTGGGTTAGAGCACACAAGAGGTAGAGAGCGAGCAGGGAGACAGGGAGGCGTGTGATTGGTTCATCAGATTGGTACCTCGTGGCAGACATTGCTTGAAGTTTTTACAGGATTACAAACTGATACAGATGATGGATTTTCTTTGTTCCTTTTTCAGAGAACATGAGTTATTAATTCTGTCAGGACCTAAAGACAATATCAACCAAAATCTTAAAAAGTGGATCCAGAGGGAATTACCAACCCTGACTTTGAGTGATCAAATTCTTCCTCAGGGGAACATAGCATGAGCATAAGCTTAGCGTACCGAGCTCTGGGTAGTGAGTGGAATAATGAGATCACGGATACAAGCAGCTGAAATAAGGTTCCTCCAAAGGTGGACTTGACTCAGCCTGAGAGATAACCGGAGGGAGCTCAGAGTAGTGACGCTGCTCCTTTGCATGGAAAGAAGCCAGTTGAGGAAATCGCCTGCCTTAGGTCTTCCAGGAAAGCCCAACTGAGAAGAGGCAGAAGATCTTCTTTCTGATCATGGGTTTAGGAACGCCTCGGGATATCCCAGGAGGAGCAAGGAAACGTTGCTGGGAAGAGGAACGTCTCGGGCAATTTGCTTAGTCTGCTGCAACCCAGACCCGGCCCCGGACAGGATAAAGAAAATGGATGGATGGAAATTCATAGCTATTCATCCAAAAGTTGGATAAATATTTACGACTACAAACATCAACCAGAACCAGATTTATCAGATCATGAATGTGTCCACATAAAGTCCAATAAAGCTCACAGAGAGAGACAGATTATTAGTCTGATATTTACATGAACAAATCTCCAAAAGCCTCCAATAGCACAAACACGGCCCAGAGGTCAAAGGTCAGGGACTGAATTCGCTGAGGTGACACCTAGCAGACAGCTAGCAGCTTCCACCTGTCACTCAAAGAGGCCACGCCCCCTCATTATACCTCACTTTAAGCCTAAATGTCATTTTAACAGGTGAGTTATACACAAAAGATTAATTTGCATCTACAGGAACTGTAGAGTTAGGTGGTTATTCTGTGGGTCTGTATCGACTTGCAACCTATTTTTTTATTTCATATTTTCATTCTAATAATCGTTACTCCCAAAATATTGATTATAGCAACTTAAACCAATCCACCATACCCCAGAGGACGTGATTCGTCTCTCCCTCGGTGTCATGAAGCACACATTGAAATGTCTTTTAATCACAGTGCTCTTCCAGTGGAAGGTGTTGGTGTGACGTCGTCCGACTGAAGCTGAACCAGTAGCACCTGGTCATGATGTCCTCTGCTTATGAACTTAAGAGCATTAGGCGTCTTAAACCTCACAGTATCCACCAGAGCTGTCTCCAGTCATTAATCAGGGGTGGATGGTAAGGACAACACTTACTTTTACATCCTCTCTCACTTTCACTCTTACGTGGAAAAAAACCTCTCGACAATTTGCACTCTCTACTGGCGCTCCAAAAAATCACAGCACAGTCGAGATTTATACGTTTTTATTGCAGAATACGAGCTTGGATCGACTCTATCATCAGACAGTATATACATACAGAAATATATACAAGAGTTTATAAATGAAACAGACTGAAACAGCCCGACACAGCCGCAGCAGGTGCCTGGTTTCTGCTCCAGGTTTCTGCCTAATAAAACGATGTTGCTAAATGTTTCTGTGTGCTGCGCTCGTGGTGGATGAATGTTGGGTCTGTGTGAATATTATAAAGAGGACATGCACTTTTTGTTAAGTGTCTCCAGATAATGTTTGATATAAGTTGGTGGTATAACGGCATCATTTCTGTTGCTGTTTAAAACTGGAAAACATGATTTTCAGTTCCAGTCGACAGCCATGCAGAGTTCTGCAAAACGATTTCTGTTTGTAATGCTCGACCGAAGTTGACACACCGTCACTTTCTTGAAATGTACTCGCTTTGTGGTTTGGGGTCACTTGGAGTTGGGTTGAAAAGTTGTGTGAGCCGTTTTTGTCTGTTTCCACCTCACTGATCCAGGAAGAGTCACACCGCCAACTACTGGCCTGGCATGTCCACTTCAGCGGATTCTGTGTGGGCAAAGGATGTTATCCAAGATTTGTCTGAACGCGAAACATTTTTGAAAACCAAAAACCATTACAGTTTCAGTGGATTCTCGTGTAAATGTGGCCTAAGCCGAGATCTCGAGGACAAAAATGGAAATTATTCTCAAACTAATGTTTGAGGATGGGTGTCTGCTCAAGGCTTCCGTAGTTTAGTGAGGTGTACAGTTTGAATTGATTTAGAAAGAGGCCTGTACTGTGCATCATCGCCATGTAAATTTAACTATAAGACTTATACACATCATGTAATGACAGGGTGCCATGATGAAAGTCCAGACTGAGTATTCTGATTGGACAAGGGGCGTCAGTGTTTATATGAAGTACAGCAGCATTGTAACTAGATGTAGCATTTTGCTTAGCATTAAAGCTAACTGTCTCACAACCAAGACTAGTATTTCACTGGTCACACAATAAGTCCTTGTGTCCACCTAGTGTTTTTCTTCTGAGCACCAGCATCTTTTTCAGTTGTTTTCAATGAGTAGAGAGCGTTTCAGCAGCAGGCGGCCGCCCGGACAAAAAGTGCAGCGCTCAGCGTTTTTTTTCTTTCAGAGCGCTCCGCCTTTTTTGCGCGGCTGCTCCAAGTGCTCGAGTTTAAAATCTTTCAACCTTTCAGAAAGGCGCTGTTGACACCACCGGCAATCTTTTCCAAATGTATGATATTCCCGGTATTTTTGCCGGCTACGGATCATGCCTACCCAAATCCTCTTCGCTCCATGTCTGCTGGAGTAAAAATGATCTCAAATATAAAACATGCAGTAAAAAGCAACGAAGCAAAGTTTGTCATACAGCGACTGTTGTCTTAGAGACAGGAGGGGCGTGCAGCGCGTTTCTTCTTAGCACACAAACGCTTTGTGCAGGCACACAAAGCCTGCGCTTTTCCACCTCGTAAAAACACTAGGTGGACACAGGGCCTAAATGGCGACATACAGATACATGTACATGATACAAAAATAAATGTTTATGTGTTGCTTGGCAACAGTCCAGTTCAAGTCAAGTTGTTGTGATAGGCTAGTAGTAGTTGTGTTGTGAAGCAAAATTGAATGATAAAATAAACACAAATAATAAACAGTTGTTGATCATCACTGTTTACTTCTATAATCAGCTCACAGAACTTTTATATCAAAGTAATATCACGCTGCAGAGCCTCCAGTGTGATATTTCTTATTAGCAGCAAAAGTAACAGAGTTAACATGAAGTGTCTATAATCTCAAGGCTTTCTGTACACACATTGTTTTGCCATAGACTGTATATTAAGATGGACAGAGAAACAGCCGCCTGGGAGTGAAGCCAAAAGATTTAGAGCTCCCCCTGATGACTGGCTGCTAAATAGGTCATAAACCCCGCCTCCTCCATGTTAACAGATGGGACATAAGTCGAACTAAAAAGTTAAACTTCTCGTCAAATAAATTATCATCTGTCATGATGGTTAGTTCTTATGATGCGGGTTATGTCCTAATTTTCATTTTTCTGAGTAGTGACAGGGGTATTTTGGCTTCACTATTGTATGACAGGAGGAGATGGAGACGCACTGTCCATATTGATATAAAGTCAGTATGTTTGGTTAACAGCAGTTTTCTTGATGAGATAATGAGTTCCTTGAAACAGAGTTAATATATATCACATGTGCAGCTACAGGATGTGTTTGCACGTCGTCACAGATTTTATGAATATATATTTTCCTCTTCTTTTTTACTGTTTTATCAGTAAATGTTCATTTGGTGGAGGCGATCACCGGTCCAGCCAGCAAACAGACGGGTAGCGCTCACCCAGCGTCTTACGCAGCTGAGCGCTCTGTGTCCTGTCCCTGGTTTCCACCACACACTCCACCTGTGTGCGCGCACACACACACACACACACACACACACACACACACACACACACTTGTGAGCAGGTTAACAGTAAGTCTTGCAACACCTATCACTGATGACTTTGAAAGTCCAGTGTATTTGTCAGTACAGGCCGTAGTGCACAGAGGCAAATATGCGAAACCAGAGAAATTCTGCTCCACCCAAAGCAAGAAAAACTGAACAAGAAGTCGTGCTCAGGGTGGCTAAGAAGCTAAACGCTGTTATAATTTAAAACAACTGTATTCCTGGTTGCAGCCATGTAAATGTAGATAAATATGACAAATGATTATCATTTCATCGATAAAAAGATAGAACTGTTGAAGTCATCGGGCAGTGAAAATCTTGAGGGACATCAGAGCACATTTTACATTAATGGTAATGTTGCATCGCCAGATGTACTGTTAACAAGCTAACGGATTTTTACGGAGCCTTAAAGGAGACATGGGCAGGACATACTCCTTTTGTCGTTATGTTTTGATGTTTTGTTTAAAGAACTCTGAATCTCCTTGTGATGAATTGTGATAAAAAAATTAAAAAAACAAAAAGAAGACAAAAGCATGAGGTACAAAAAGGAGAGATTAGTTTCCTACCTTTGCTTTGAACAGATCTGTCTTGTCACCTTGTCTCCGATGGCAGACATCCAACAGCCTGGGAGGAAGAGGACGGAGTAAAGTATTAAAGGGGCATAAAAAATAGAACAGATTGGAGCGTAAACAGAGCAGAGGTCTTTAAAAGGACGGCAGCTGACTGTACCTGACGTCCTCTCTGGACAGGAAGTCGAGCAGCTTAGCCATGTCTCCTGGCCATTCTCCCAGCTGCACAGAGAACTTGCTAACCCGATCGTCCAGCACCAGAGCCCGGTCCACACACTGCCGGACCAGCTCCAGGTCCATGTTAGCACTGGTCACCACTACAGCAACCCTACAGCACACACACACAAACACACACAGGCAGGGAGTCTTGATTCATCTGAGGCCAAACGGATTAACTCTACTGGCTTACATCACTCACAGTCAGGACTATTTTTCATTTATTTTTGTAATGGACATGTACCAATATTAACCATAAACGCTGACATGTAACGAAATGTCCAAGAGTGAGCTTAAAGCTACATAACGTCTTCCTTTGGCTCTTTGAGAAACAGGTAGAGGACTTTTTAGTTACTGTTAAAGACAATAATCGATTGAATAATTAATTGATGGATTGGTTGATTGCTTGACTGATAAACCTAATTAAAGTAAATTAATTACATTCTCAGGTTACATGCTTGTACTGCTTTGACCTCAAATAAACCTGGGATGTAGCTTCCTTTGAATAGACAGTAAACATACTTATAAAGTGTGATTACCTAAAGTGAGCTTTTAGATGTTTTAAACATATATATGTTTAAACATTCATATGTTTAACAACAAGAAGGGAATGTACTGTTGAAGCACATCAGATGTTTGACTGACTGTGTCCACTAACGGTGTTTATTGAGCTGGAAGCGCCAACAACTTTAATTTCAGAGCTCCCTCACTTGCACGTACTGTTGCTAGGTTACGACGGCTGTCCTGTGGCACTTCAGCTTCCCTCTGTAGTAACCATTTAGTCTGTTTTAATCTGTAAACTAAATATTTTCTTTTTATCCAAGATCATTTTAGGTCTTTTTTTTTCTAAGTCTGGCTGAGATAAACAGTGCCAGGAAAAAAAAGTTACTATCTCTTCCGCCATTGTTACTGACAAAGTTGTTATCATAAGCCCCGCTCCTTCTACATTTTGATTTGGGGGGTAACGTAGAAGTGACAGTGACCAGCATACCGCTGTTCTAAATTTAACTATTTCAATATAGAGTGCTATGAACGCAGCAGAAACAAATCAGCTGTCTGCAAGGGCACGGAGGATGCTGTATTGAATTTGTTAACTAATTTGCTAGCACAGAAAATGGCAGAGTAGTGGTGGCTATGCACGGACAATTTTGGGCCCAATTGCCGTGTGTCAATCCCCGCTTTCTCTCTCCCCAATTTCTGACTCTATCCAGTGAACTGTCTCTAAATAGGCAAAAAAAAGAAGTAAAGAATAAAAACGATGACTCACTTTTTGCCTCTTAGTTCTGGTAGTTGTCCAGCCAAGATGGCTGCCAGTCCCATGGCTCCCTCTGTGTCCACTGTGGAGCGTTCAAATTCCTGAAACCGCAACATGGCCACCAGAGAGTCCTCCTCACTGTGAGGGAAGTAACAATACAGGAGATTGCACAACATATTCCTTTTTAAAATCGAGATTCCTCTGACTAGAGCTAAAATGAATGGTACAAAATCATCAATGTCCTTATTAATTCACCTAAAACTGATCAGCCAGTACTTCAGTAGTATAATCTGACCTATAATCTGAATTTGGAGATGGACATGTGGAGTTGCAGTACCTGACAGAAATGACTCTATCCACGAGTTTCTTTGCCAGCCGGAAGGTGTTTTCACCGAGCGAACGCTCCATGAGATCTGACAACAGAAAGTTAGAACTTGTGTTACTTCACTTTCCGCTGCTGAGAAACTAAAAAGCTACATGAGCTGCTATCAGAAGAATGTGTATAAAATGGTTAATTTTACTCTGGGTACACATCTCAGGACCTGAACCCACTAAAACATTACCTCCGTAGAGTTTCCTGTTGAGGTTGCTGTGAATGTCTTTGACTGGACGGTCAGTTTTCAGAGACTGAAGCAGCAAAGGGAAACTTTCAGGCTCGATTCCCTGTCAAAGAAAGTCCATTTAGTTAAGGTTGTTTTCACATGAACAACAAGGTTTCATATTTAACTAAACTAGACAACATGATTTGCTATTTAAAGATTGTTTAAAGTAACAATAGATCTTATTCTAGAGATCTTCTTAAAGTGGAAACAGACAACTAAGCTTGTTTTTTTTTTTTTTTTACATGGGGACGCCAGAGTGAGGATCTGAACAAAAATAACGCCAAGTTGTTCCTCCTGATCTCAGCAGCAGGTACAACATGTTGAGCCTGGTTGCCAAGAGCAGGCATAAGTTGCTCATAAGTCTGCTCAAAGCCTATTTTAAGGATTTCTGTTTGGAAGAGTTAAGCTGAAGAAAATGTTCTTCAATCCAACCCTTCAGTGCAGCTAGGCAAATATCTATGGAAGAGAAATTACACCGTTTAAGAGACATGTACATCAGAGTGTCATCTGCATAGGGATTTCCCACAGGGAAAATAAAAACAGAAAATCACATTGGCCCTAATATGGAGCCCTGTTGCACACCATAAATAGAAAAATTGCCGAACCAGCAAAGAGTATCAAACGTCAGATTATTTACTTACTATGACAAGGATTTTAGAGTTGATGTGTTTAATGGCTGCAGCTGTACCGGCCAGTAGACCGTACTGCCCAGCTGCAGGAACAATCACTGCATCCAGTTTAGGAACTTGCTCGTAGATCTCCATGCCAACTGTACCCAGACCTGCCAGATACGCTGCACTCTCATCTCTGGACAAAAAAAAAAAAATAGAAGAAAAAGAAAGAAAGAATACGTCAGATAAAGTGTTCCTCGATAAACAGACCTCTAAAACCCGTTTCTCATCTTTGTTTCTTGAGAAGCTCTGCACTGTACCCAACCAAAAAAGCGGAGCAAACAGTTGCCCGTGTTATTCATGCGTGCTTGACTGCATTGTCACTTGTATTTGCTTGCATTGTTTGAACATGACATTTGAAATGAATCTCGCCTCCACATTTGACAGAAAAATAGAAGTTGTTTCTTGGTTCCTTACATCCCCCTGGAGATGCACCACATTTTTTGGTTTATTCAACCTACTGTCTTAGGAACCCTGGATAAACTTTCCTGCGACTTCCAGCTACCCATAGAAGATCAGTCTGCGACCAGTAAGCTGTAAGGTTTAGCTTGACTGGGAACAAGTTCTTCTCTGAAGGAACCAACTCCTGGAGTTGAATTTCAGTCGTTAAGTGCTTAGTCGTGTTTCTCTGGGGAGTTTTTTTTCTCTAGAACGTTATGTAGACTTAATTCAGCGGGATAAAATAATTATATTTACTCATATAGAAGTTTATTAAATTAACTTGCTATTACTTTTCAAGCCAATACCACAATTTTCGAACAAGGCACCCGAAGCCAAAACATAACACACCAATCTTCATATAAACCATACATTCACTATTTAATGTTTGTTAAGTTCAAAACTGAAAATTTAGAAATGGTTCTATGCAAGTTTTATTTCTATGTGCAAGAAATTTGAAATTACGTTTGAAATGTTACAAATAACCTCTTACTCCACACAAAGAGATCTTTTCATTTTTACACTTGTAGTTTTTGTACTTTGACTAATGCGACTGAAATGGAAGAACATCTTTCATCAAGTTTGATGTTTTTAATGACTCACATTGTTCAGTGATTGGTGGTTTCACTGCATGTTGTAAATCATGTGTGTGGCTGCCATTTAGACTTAGACTAAACTTACATAGACTTAGATGTGATCTTAGTGCATTAAACAGGATCTTAAATGCTAGTTTTTGTTTTTTAAAGTAGTTTGGATCCTACAGATCTGATGCAAGGACAGCAGAGGAGTCTCAAGGCTGGCATGTTTTAATGACACAATGTCATACAAATTTCTCCCTCAGTGACTATGGGAAACCATAGTCTATTCATTGGCATAGCATGTTTGCTCTGAATGCTCTGAACACAAGAGATGAAGTTTTGCCAAAAACCAAACGGCAGGTATAAGTATTAAATATAAGTGAATACAGAGACAGAGAGAGTTAAGTTTAAAATATGTATCAGTATAGCTTTTTAGTGCAGGAGTACACAAACATAAATTATGACCCTGTGTGAAATGTGAAAGTATAAGTGGGACTGACTCTTCCAGGTACATGTATCCGTTCTCTGAGGCCAGGTGGCGGGCGTGTTTCTGGGAGTCGTGTCCTGTGCTGCCGTAGGAGATGACCATGGCCCCGTAGTCTCTGTAGATCCTGAGGCGTGGCGAGGAGCAGCATGACGGCATGATGACGAACACCGGGATCTTCAGCTCCACGGCGTGATGAGCCACGGCCATCGAGAAGTTACAGTCACTGGCCACGATCACTCCTTTCCTCTGCTGCTCCTTGAGGGACACAAACACATGATAACATGACGCACATCATTAGAGGTTAAGCTTTGAGAGCCATGCACGATTTTATGTCTTACAAGGACTTAACTTTGTGTAGCCAAGGTTGATTATTTTACAGGTTTCTAAGTCTCACAAGTTCAAAGTTTAGCCCTTCATCTTGATTCAAAGCAACAATACAGTATGTAGGACTTTGGTATGGTGAGCTTTGGCGCCCACCAAAGGTCTCTCTGTGAAACTGCACTGACATAAGACACTCATAGTGCTGTTACACCTCCTCCTCTTTGACGACGTGCATTTGTTAACAAGCAGAGGTCGGAGAAGCCGGATTTTGAGCAAATACGACTCTGCTATCAGCTGCAGCCCGTTGTTTTCTAGCTGTTAGCATGTGGAGTGTTGGTATGTGTATTGAACTGTAAACATGACGTCTATATGCTGTGTCTAAATGGCTCCATTGGAGAAAGTAATTTATAACATGCTGCTGTGAATGTGAGAGGTTTTTAAGGCCAAGCAGCAACCTCCCGTCTTAAAAAATTGAAATAAATCAGTGCAAAATCCTGCAGTTCGTTCGGCTCAATGTACAGTTTGTCATAAAGCTTAAGACCCGCCTCAGCTCCAGCTCTCAGTCAGTCGTTAGGTTGACTGAAAGTAATTTTTCCAGCATGGCGACTGCTGCTGATGAGCCTCCTACAGTAATGGATGGCTGACGTCACTCAGGCTCAAAATTGATTGATTTATTTATTTACTTTCAAACATCCTTTAAAACCTCAATTTAAAGGTCAGAAAGTTACATATTGTTGCTTTAAGAGCATGTGAACTTCCAGCCAGGCACCAGTTAACACTGTGATAAAACGCTCTGTATCGTCAAGACTTGTGCATTAAAGCCATCATAATCCAGCATCAAAGTGATATAACTTTTTTCCTTTTCAAACAAAGAAACTCCAAAATGTGAAGACAATCCCACTGTGCTGCTGACAATGACTGATGTTCACCGTAGTTCTTAGGGTTGACAAGAAACCAGACTTTTAAACTTTGTATGATACTGGTAAAAAAAATCAAACATTATAGATGTTTGAATACCACAGCAACAACAATAGAAGTCCTTTTGGGTAATTTCTTGTTTTGCACAAAGAGTGCTCTCTCTTACACGTGCGGCAGCTTTCTGTGAAAAATCTGACTGTAGAAGCTTTTTAAAGCTTTGGTACTTTTGGATAATCCAAACATTACAAGAATGCAGATCACATTGTTTAAAACACCTGGTATTAAAAACGTTGATGTCTTATAATCGTCTGATAGAAATCAAACTCACTTTGCTCACAGGTACACACTCAGGGAAACATTCCCGAGCTGCTTCCATTAAAGCAGAGACTATTTTTGTCCCTTCAGGTTATTGCTCAGGTCAGCTAACACATGTGACAGCAGCTGTGACCTGTCAGCGAGTGATCCCCTCCCTCTCTCTCACCTGTGTGAGGGAGCAGAGCAGGTACAGGACTCCTCTCTCCTTCACTGAGCCCGTGTAGTGCAGGTGCTCCTTCTTCAGGTAGATCTCCATCCCGTACTGTTTGGACAGTCTGGAGTACTGCACAAAAAATATATAAAAACATGAAAATGAAGAGAAGATACAAGCAGCGTTTCAACTCTGTGTTTGAGAGGATGTACGGAAGCCTATTAGGGCCAGTCATAAGGGAAAAAACTGAGATTTTATATTTTAATTAAGCAACTTGAGAATAAAGAATAAATGTCACAAATATTCCTCCTCTGATTATTTTTTCTGGCTTAAAGCTAACACTTGTTCTGGAAGTTAGACTCCGCACTCAACATGTTTATTTTAATCTTAACGACTCAGCTGCATGTTCACCACTTTGACTTTATGCTCAAAGAAGGACTTGACTCTTTACGTCCCTCTCCTTTTCTTCTTTTCTTCTTCTCTATTCTATACAAAATGCAAAAAAAGTTTCCTTTACTTGATAATTGTTTTCTTATGGAGTTAGTTTTATCTCAAAAAGACGAGGCAATGGAGAGCTAAAAATATATCTTTGGAAATGCAAATTCTGACAACACTGGCCACCGTGCGTGAAATCTGTCTGTCAAAAAACAAGCAGGTGAGAGGAGAGGTGTGTGCTGCAGGAGGAGCGTGGGTGTGTGGGGCTGAAGAAGAGAGACGACGAGCCTCTCGACGACACAAAACAACACCCAACCCACATGAGCGTCCTCAATAACAAGGTGTTGTTTTGTGTTGTGGGCGGGTCGTGGGATGGAGACGCCCTCTACTGTGATGGAGCAGAGCTCATCTTGGACAAAGTATAAATTGATCACACCTTTGGATGTTGAAAATATTGTCTGTTCACACACTGAGGAAGAGCCGAGATTCAAACCAGGAACCTCCTCGCTATGAGGCTAACCACCGCATCACCGTGCAGCCCATTGCATTTAGCAATATTAAAACTTGACGTTATTTCGAGTCGAGGTAACAACTGTCTCACAATGTCAGTACAAAGACCCAGAGCAGCCAAGCAGCTATCATGGCGGAGTCTGAAGTTGAACTGGAAATACCCTGAGAAGAAGCCTGAGACACTATTAAACCGTTTGTGTGACAGCTACTGTAGTGGAGTCACGGATCACAGTTGATCCGTATCATCATGGTGCTATAAAAAGCGAAAGCCTTCTTTGGAAAACCCTTTTTAGCTGATGTGGCTTAGTATTTATTCTTGACTGCAGAACCAAACTATGGCAGCATCTTGATCGTCATATTTTAACGCACAGGGCTGCTGTTAAAACTGGTGACAAGTTGCTATCAGAATTTTAAATGAAATAAACATTGATGTACGTTATTAAGAATTTTTTCTTTTAATTTTTAAGAAACCATTTTCGATAAAGTGCAACTCTTAAAGTGATGAGGATATCACTTATTATTTAGGTCAACAACCACTTTCTTCCCGACCCCATCATCCCAGTTAGCTCATGCTAAGCTAATTTACCGTGCAGGGTGTCTTCTGTAGCTCCGTCTGGATCCTGAAGGCGGCGGCGCTGATGTCCTCAAAGCGCAGGAACTGAGGAGCCGGTCTGGTGGCGACCCTGAACTCGCTGAGACGTCTGGTTTTCGGAGGATCCATGAGAACGAGCTCAGGAGTCTCTGTCACTTTGACGTCATGGACCTTCACGTCCCCGTTCAGGAGGTCTTCCTCACCGAAGTCTTTCAGCCGCTCCGGTTCGATGAGGGTGGGTCTGCGGCCCGCTGTGCCATTTGTGACGGGGCCGGATTTAAAAGAACATCCAGGCTGAGCGGAACCCAAACACAACTCATCTCTGAGGAACAACAAAACACACAGATGTTCACTTTAATGTCTTAATCTCGTGGATTAGATTAGGGAGGAATAATTAATTCAGGATTTAAAAGGGATTCCAGGTATTTTTAAACAAGGACCTATTATTTTACATTACTGGGTCCAGTTAACTAATCGCTCTGATGGTTTCGGAGTTGCTCTTGTAGATCTATTCAGCGTGACACAGGCTGTCATAGCTGCAGTAGAAAACTTTAGGCCAATCTTTCCAATCAAAGTGCGACTGACTCAGATTGTAATGAGTACATTCAAGAGAGGGTCCTGACAGAGAAAGACCGTTTTACGAGCCAGAAACATCTGTGACAACACTCTCGTCAAAGAATCCAACACGACAACAGGAGTTGTGGGGCGTCAGATAGCCTAGAGTTCATGTGGCGCGCCCCATGCATGGAGACCATTGTCTTCATTTTAGCCTCTGTGGGTTGGAGTCTGTCATCCCCCACTCTCACCTCCCAACATGTCCTGTATCTGTTCAGCTGTCCTAAATGCTGCAAGTATTACTAAAAGAAGAAGACAGGATTGGTGAAGGATTAATCGATCATAGTTTAATGGTGGGACTCAGAATGATCAGCGTTGACAATAATCAATAATATTAACCGCACAGAGATGCAAGGGGGCCAGAAGTCAAGTCGTGCCCAGGCCCCGGTAAATGCTTTGTCCAGCCCTGGTTTCCGGGTTTTTAATTTATATCTGAATTAAACTGAAATGAAACAGACCTCAGGCCTGACACCAAGGTACCTTCACCCCACCCTCTAAGTCTAAAATGAATGCATTCACCTTTCATGTCCGCCCAGCTTCCACTAACCGTGACAGATCACATCTCGGTGACAGTTTATGATTCATTGGGTCATTCGAGTCAGTCGTCTTTTTGAGACTCAGAAACGATTAAAGTGGTAATGTAGGGCCGGAGGAGTGACAGTTTGATTTATAACCGTTCAGTTCAGGAGCACTGAATTAAACAGACTGTACAATTCTTTTAAAGCGTTCTATAGTTCTTCTATATTTCAGATCTTAAATAACGCAACACAAGACATACTCATTCAGATCCACAGAGCATTGAGATGGACAGATTTCTGTCATCTGACTCACACTAATCCATACATGTATTTTTAGCGAATCAGAGTGTATCACATCATCTACAGCAGCGAGTCGAGAGTCTGTAGGGGCCCTTGGCAAAACATTAATTGGGGGGCCTTCCAACCAGAATTCATCACCATCATGTCTGCCAGTGTACCGACGCTTGCTCCTCTTGCTCCTCTTATTCCCTGTTTCTATTTTCTCTCCTAAGCTGTTATCACATCTGCACTCCAGATAATATCTGGATAACTTCGGGAGGACTGCTCTGAATATTCTCCTGACCTCGCTGTTCACACATGCTCCTCACACATGCTCCTCACACATGCTCCTCACACATGCTCCTCACAGCAGGAGAATATCCTGCTGCGTTCTCACATCAGCTCACTCTGACTTACTGGGAGTCTGGCAGGAGAAACTCCCGGTGAAATCTGACTGAAAAATGTGGCCGTTTGCGTTCACACATACAGCTCCTCCTGGAAATATCAGGAGTTTTCTGCAAGTGTGAAAGAACTGTAAATTAATCGCTTTTTTCAGACTGTAAGTGGATGCTACACTGTTGTTTACTTCCTCATTCCAAGAACAGAAACCAGCAAAACAACGGACCGACTGGCAGTCATACTACAGACTTCTGTTGAACTTAGTATGCAGTACATTCAGCATACTACATTGGATAGTAGTAAGTAGTAGGCGGTTTCAAACAGCCATACTGTATTGACTTAGCCAGCTTGCAAGTAAGCCCGTCTGATATTTCCTCTCCAATGTTTGGATGTTTCTCCAAAACCTTTAAACATGGATCAGCATCAATGGAGCCTTCTCCAATGTGCAGGTTACTCATGCCATGTGCACTAATGCATCTCCATGCCATCACAGATCCTGGCTTTTGAACTGAGCGCTGATAACAAGCCGGATGATCCCTCTCCTATTTAGGACGCAGCGTCTGTAGCCGCTTTTTCTGAGAATGAGATTACTCCGTGTTATCCGTGTTTCCTCTGTATTGTTTCTTTGTTCATCGTCCTGCACGTCCAGCAGCCGCTGCAGCTTTTTAATCTGCTTTGTAAATAATTAGATAAATATGACTTGATTTAAACCTTTAAATGCTCTTTTTTTAGGTGAATTCATATTTTCTGTCCATCGAAATTTACCCTTAAATTATTTCTAAGACATACAGTACTTTGTTCCTTTATTCGATTAATATTGAATTATGAGCAACTAAAAAAGATATTTCCAGGTTGTGTGTATTGAGGTCAGCTCAGGTTAGACTTGATTGTGAGCGTTTTCCTACTGAAGTAGTAAATCTGGAGATCCTTAACACTGTATAAATGTGATAATTAGATTAAAGTCTTTGGGGATTAACTCTGTCACTTAGCTGTTAAAGCAGATCACAAAGGGTTAATGATGAAGTTTCACACTTTGAAAAAGGCAGAAGCTCTTCTCCAACCTGTTGTCAACAACACAACTCAAGCAGAGTGATCGTTTTCCAGCCGAGACAATCCTGTGAATTTATCTGCAGCTAACGGTCCAGAGAGCGTCGTGCAAGAAGAGTGAAAAAAACATCAGTGATAGAAAAACTGAGATTGTAGTTTGATTTAAAATATTCTCTGACCACCAGGGGGAGCTGTTCTCCAAAAACAACAATCTGAATGTGCCAAAAGTCTGCAGAGAACGTCACACTCTATTTATATCACAACGATCTGCTGTAAACAATACTGTCACCTTTCACCTCATACCAGGGGTCCTTCACTGCCCTCTGCCCCACATTCAGACACACAGTCAGCTCCTCACACGTCTGCACCTGTGATGAAGGTGAGTGCAAACACAACACGAGAGAGGGGATGGAGCAACAACGCAGACAGTCTGAAGGCTCAGAAAGCCTCCTGAAAAATCTCATATGTTCAAAAATGTTCAAAGTGAGATCAGAGCAGAAAGTAAGGAGGACGTCCGAGCCAGCAGGACGTCATCGTTTCACCCTCTCGGCTCCTTCACGTTCTTCTAAGTACTGAAGGTCCTGACTGGTTAATTCCTGACTGGTAGAGTTTTCATCTGTGTGAGGAAATAGCACCTAAAGCTCAACATGACCCTGTATGTCCATGATGCATTGTTCCAGGTCATCACTCTGGCCAATTGACTTTCAAACCATGACCTCTAGAACTGCATATCAACATTTTGTGGTCAAAATAAATTCACAGCCTACTTTTCATACGCATACAACATTTCTTATAGTAACACTTCCTGGGTTCACATCTACACTCTGCTCTGAGGTTAACATCAGGACACACTCACACTCTCGTTGATGTCAGAAACTTTTCTCTTCAGTTTGATTTTCTAAAAGGTCCACTGTCCTCATGCATTTAAATATGATCTTAAAACTGTCAAAAGCATCAGTCATTAGGAATTTGTGTCATCATCATGTATTTGAATGTGTTGCCCTGCACCTACTGTACTAGTGAAGAGCATACATAACCACCCGTCCTATACAGAATCAGCTCTTTATCGGTGGAAAAGTACTGATTAAAGTCGCAGTGAATTTGCTCAATTCTAAAAATGTTGCAACTTACCCTGCATGCTATTTAAATACATTTCTGTCATCAAAACAATAGAAAGCCTCATTTAGAAGGCCACATGTTCACTGCTCCTATTGCACATCTTTTGGTCTTTGTCTGGTTGGTTGTAAAAAAAAAGGTAGCAAGCAGATATAGCACCACTGCTTTTAAGGATAGAGACACATGTATCCAAGATTTGTTGAAATCGCAGAAGAAGAACTTGCAACCCCACAAACATTTGCCAGTATGGCTGTAAAATAATCTAGAAAACACGTATCTCTTGGAGTTACCTGGAAACGAAGAGGAGAACAAGGTAGAGGACAAAACGAAGGAACAAGTCTACCAGGGCTTCAAAGGTTGGGAGCCACTCTCTTCTAAGGGGGGCAGGAGGTGAGGAGGAGGAGGAGGAAGGTTTGATTAGAACGATCCGGAGAGAGTCTGTTGATTTGGAGATTGCAGGAGCCAAACTTAGATTTGGATGACGGGGAGATGATTGTGTTAATTTCTTTATGTGATTAGAGTGAGGAGAAGGAGGAGGAGGAGGCGACTGGAGATTTGAGGGTGAGTCTTTTTGGTGAGGAGAAGAAAAGGAGGTCCTCGGGGAAAGAGGCACAGACGGTGTGGAGGAAGGATCGACGTTGGAGCACTTAGCAGGAGGTAAATCTGTATCTACAGGGCTGAGCAGGTGAGGGGAAAGGTCTGAAGGAACCAGGGGGGTAGAAGTTGTAGTTTCCCACCTCTGCCAGAAGGGGTCATTCTCCTCGCTGCCTTTGAGCGCAGGTCTGGGTGCATACAGACGCTCGAGTCGCTCACTCAGGTAGCTGGAGTAGAATAACTGCGCAGCAAAGTTCATCCTGCTCGATGTGTGTCCTCCTGCAGTCCGTCTCTGGATCTGGATCCCTCTCCTCTCTGGCTGTGATGTGTCCCAGGGATAAAAGGGACACTGACTGGATATGCTCCCACCGCGTTACCTCCCCTACCGTCCTACCTCTCTCTCTCCACGGCCAAAGGCTATTTAAGAAGAGATTACCCAGAGGCACATGCACGTTGGCTCTGCAGCGTCTCTCTCCGCTGGCCTGGCCCCTCCCAGAGCTCTATTCCTGGGCCCAGACCGGGATTACTTCCCCTTTCTATGACGTAGCTATAATCAGACGTCTAAGGAGATAGATGCAGACTTAGGGTTTATCTAGGGAGCAGTGATCTGGAGGCTCAACACCACAGAGGAGACAACTGAGGGTGGAGGATCAGGAATGAAACAGAGTGGGGTGATGGGTACCGAAAGGGGTGAAGATGAAAGGTCTATTAAGTTTAGTATAAACACAGGGAGAAAGGACCCAAAGGCAGACTATAGCTGTTTTCACATATACAGTGCATCCCTGAACATTTCTAGAAAATTTCAGGCAGACTGCCCCTGAAATCTTCCTGAACTTGTTGGTTGTTCACACATGCACCTCACGGGGAAGACGTTCCGTGTCGGACGGGAGGGAGTGATCTCAGGGTAAAGCAACAGCGTCTGACTAAGGGCCAATCTCTGGTGTTGAAAAATGAAAACAATGTATAGACGTGCAAAAAACTGCAGTTCCTCAACTGTCCACTTGAGGCTGCCTGCAGAACGGAGCGTCTGCAAAAATGCAGAAATAAACATGTTTACAGCCTGGTTCACAAAATGAAATATGTCGGATTAGCTCATGTCTTTATGGACTCACACTAAACTGGGTCTGAACTTGTCTGTTTTGATTGAATGAAGGATAAAAGTTATTGATAATAAGGGGCGTGGCTGACCTGACTGATGGGCAGGTGCATTGTAGCGTTTTGTCAGGAGGCTTAAGGCCCACATTAGCTCCAGCTCTCAGCCTGTTGTTAGATACAACAGATAGTCTGAGACGGGCTTCAAGCACCTCCTTTAGTAACTAATGGGTGCTTCTTCCATGTTTATTTACAGTCTATGAGTCTGACACTAGAATACCTTTATATCAATGCTATGTGCAGATCCATGCATTCTCAGTATCAACAAAAGAAGTTTCACTACTTGCACAGAGATAGCGCACATCAGTCTTTGATTGTTTACTGAATGCAGGATATAAACATCACCCACCCCCCCTCACTCCTGAAGCTGTGTCCGGCTTCATGTGGAAAATGTATCAGTGGCTTGGCAGGACAGATATTGGGTGAAGTGGGAGTGAAAAATGCGGCTGTTCACGTTCACACACTCAGCTCACCATGAACATTTTCAGGAAGGATTCAGGCTGCTGAGCATGCTTGATTGTGTGCAGGAAAACAGTAAGAGCAAAGAGCTGGAATGCAATGACAACACTTCATCTTTTAATTTATCTTTATAAAGATCTGTATACAAGCGAAGAGAACAGTTCAACTCCATTTTATGCATCTCTAGTTGCAGCCAGACTCTAAACAATGAGCAGCCTGGTTACACAAAATTCACAAAAAGTTATCTGCTTACCTGCAGGCTGCACCAGGAGCTCACTCGTGTTGTGTAACGCTGTCTGACTGTTAAAAAGGGATATTTGGGGGTTTCAACTTACTGTTTAAAACAAGCTAAAGATCGTATTTCAGATGAGATGCAAGGCAAGATGTTCTTTATGTTTGATTCGCATTAACAAATGTGCTTGTTGAGAAAAGTGAAGCCTGTGGTTGAAGCAGAGTGTTCAGGATAAACACTGTGAACAGGAGATATGACTGCAGAAAGAGAGCGAGACAGGCGGCCTCCCAGACTGACAACATAGATTTTAAAGAAGAGGATGAGAGGTGAGCTCTGCTGCCAGTGCTCTGCAGGAAGTCCAGATCCTTCTCAGCTCTGATGGGATGTCCAACACGTCCCTAAAGTCTGAACGGAGCAGCGACAGAGACGCCAGCACTCAACAGGTTCCAGATAACGAGTTTGATCAAACTCACAACAGGAAAGTGTGTAATCAGAGATAATCCCTTCAGCAGACATGGCTCACACTGTATGTGCAGGTAAATCTGAGCAAAGTAAATGGATGATGAGATGGGCGGGGCTTATAGTCTAAGCAGAGTGCAGATAGTGGGAAATGTCAGTCAAAGAAAAAGAAGCTCAGAGGTTTTAGGGACAGGCCTATTTATTTTTGCTGTAGAAAGCATTTCATCTATATTGTAGCCTGAAAATATTACCCTGAATACATTTACTTAGAGTAGCTCTAACATGATGGCTTACATATTTGGTATGAGAAGTTAAATCTTTTAGATACCAGCTGTCATTTTTCCCGTGACACACATTTGGGTAAGCTGGGGGTGAAAAACTCAGCTCTTTGCATTGACATATATAGCTCAGCCCAGAACAAGTCTGGAAATATTAAAGGTCCCATATTATGCTTTTTCTGGTTTTATATGCTCTTTCGTGTGTTTTCCAAGTGTCCTGTGCATGTTTAGGCACATCTATGTGCAAAAGTTCAAAGTCTGCAGAAACGCGGCTTCTCCTACCTCCTCCTGTTAGCTGTAGCATTAGCTGCATGTAACGCTCGGTTCTAGCCCCCCTCGATAACAATTTGTCAGTCCGACGTCATTGTCAGTGTGAGATCACTGATCTAAGCCCATTGGCTCGTTGTGGCAAGCCCTGCAGCTCATGTTGCACACCCGTTAACTTCTGTAGCACGCCCACGATATGACGTAGCCTGCGGTAGCACAGTAGTGCTAAGGTGCTAATGTTTATGCTCCCCTCGGACGGAGCCAGTGGCTGCATTCCAAATATGGTAAAAGAGGCGGGACATTTCCGAGAAGCGTGCTGAGCAACTGACCAATAACGACAGAGCGGATCGGCAGACCAATCAGAGCAGACTTGGCCCACGTGGGGTCTAACAGTGTGGGCTCAACAGAGCGTAGCTGATGGACTCAGAGCGGAGAGGGAGCAAGAAGGAGCAGTACATGAAAACAGACACTTTTTTCGGACTTTAGCTATTGTGAACGTACAAAAGTAGGTACATAGATTAAATATACAAACCCCAAAAATGGCATAATATGGGCTCTTTAAGTCATTTTGTGTGAACCTTCTTCACATTTTGTCCACAGGGGGTGCCAAATCAACACAAACGGAAAGTCCGCAACAGGAGCTTTAAGGGAGTTGAAAAAAATGTCCTTTTTGCGTTGGAACAACAAACTCAGGGATGCTCCCCATGGAGGACAACTCAAGTTTATTTGTTAAGGTGTCTTCAATACGCTGAATATGTTTGATGTGGGTCAGATAAAGCACCCAGTAAGAGTTTGATTAAAGTGCAACACCAGAGAAGATGCAAAAACACACGGGAAAGTCCAAAACAAATGTAATTAATTAACCTGCTGCAAGAAGCTGAAACAATGTCAAAAACAGCCAATGTGCGGCGTAAACGATGGCGGTCTCCATGTTGGAAATGCTGTCTCAGTCTAACTTTCAGTCAACCTAACAACAGGCTGAGAGCTGGAGCTGAGGCGGCTTTTAAGCCTCTTTACAAACCCTTAAACCGCGCCCATCTGTCAATCAGGTCAGCTACACGCCCTTCATCAAATCAAAACTGATGAGTCATCAAAACATTCACCCCGTACAGTGTGTGTCGATCGAGACATGAGCTAATCAGACATATTTGGGTTTTTTTAATCAGGCTGTAAACATATTAATCTCTGATTTTTTGAATGGGTGTGTATGTGACTTCCTGTGCTTCTGCAGCCAGCCTCTAGTGGACACTCGAGGAATTGCAGGATTTTGCACTTCAGCAACGGCTTTAGAACACCAGAGGTTGCCGCTTGGTTCACACGCATCCACAGATCACAACCAATCAAGATTTAGCTTTTTTTTTTTAAAGGGGCAGGTTGGTGTTAGTCAGGGGGCAGAGAGGAACAAAAAAAAAAAGCTATTACAAGAAGAAAGTGACAATACTTCGGAGGACCCTGAGCCATCATAACATCTGACAGGAGTTACACTGTAAAACAATGAAACAGGAGGAGTGACAGAAATAGACGTGCAAGAGTGACCCCGACCCCCCACCTCCTCAGATCAGTGACGTTATGTGATCCTCGCTGCGGCTCGTGTAGGACTTAACATTGACACCTGAACCGATGGTCACTTCATGACCTGTGACCCACATTTACAACAACAACAAGGTGTTTGCAAAGTATCTTTACATGGTGCTGAGCCAACTCGTAAAACTCCAATGATACTGATATTCTAGAAAACAGGCTGAACTTTAACTACGTCCAAATTAATGTCCAAGATTTGGTTGTGTATTTGTTTCAGTCCTCTCTCTCTTTCTCTGTGTTTTTTTTAACTGACAAACAGAATTACTTTTCCGTCTCCGTCTTTGATCCACTCTGTCACTTTTCCTCCAGTTTGCTGTTCTGCTTCTTAACGTTTAGATCTGCTTAAGAGACCAGACGAGAGGAAAGCACGAGGCAAAAGACCGACGGGATTAATGAAGATCACCGCGTTTACCACCAACAGTCTGAGCTGAGTGTTTGTGCGGGTGGGTGAGTCACACGCACACTCACAGACACACTGACACACACGGACAGACAGACACAGATGAATCAATTGAGGGAGAATAACAGGAACCAATCAATGCCATCAAAAGGTTAGTCTCTGCTGCTCCATTGATTCGATTTCTCACTTCCTGCTGAAAGAAAACAATTTCCCACAAAGGAAACAACGGCATTGAGTCCTCATAACTGTATCAATTGTTTCTTAAATGCCCCGCAAAGATCATCCAGCATCCGGTGAAAGTGCTGTGTCTAATGAGCAGCTGAAAGTTTAAATGAACAGTTATTTAACAAACAGCAGCAGGTACAGAGGAGACCGGACGCCTTTCAGTCTACAGGAACTCTGTAGGGTGGAGGATAAAACTCTGTGTACAGACGGTGATCTGGGCACTGCAGGAGAGAAGTCGCCTTTCTGACCACCTGCCTGCTGTAGAGGTCGATAAGCTGGACCTGACTCCTAACAGAAATCTTTTCTAAAACAGGGTCATCATCTCATAAGATACATTCCATCCATCCATCTATAACACTTTTCCTGCTCGGTGTTGCAGGGGACAGTGGTGGCAGATGAGGCGGGCGGAGGCAGTGAACTCAAAGGTCACAGGGCACGATCAGACCGGGTGCTGAATTAAAAACATGCACGGCTTCTTACTGGTTTTTAACAGACGTCATCACATCACTCCTGTCCTTGCTACCTGTCACACTTAGAATTGATTTAAAGATTTTACTGATCACTTTTAAAGCCCGTTTTGGTATTGTCCCGAATTACATCAGCGAAATGTTAACCCCTAATGAACCATCTCGTGACCTCAGATCCTCAGTCAGAGCCCTTCTGGTCGTTCCAACGTCGAGGCTCTGATCTAAAGGAGAGCGAGCCTTAGCGATCAGGGCCCCTCGACTTCGAACAACCTGCCTGAGGACATAGGGCGAGCAGACTCAGTGGCATCTTTAAATCACTTTGATAGACTCACTTTTATGTGATTTCTTAACAAAAATCTTTAAATCCATTATTAATCTAATGATTTAGTCTTTTAATTTATTCCTCCCTTTATTCAGTTAACTGGGAAAAGACTCATCACACAAGGATGTGAATTCATCAACCGCAGGCTCATTGTGAAGCTCCTCCCCTCATCAGCAAATGTAATAATATGCCTTTGGGTGTGGTTGCTATGACAATCATCAGGTACAAGAGGAATAAAATACCATTAAACTCACAGCTGATCTCAAACAAAGTAAAATCAGATTCTTCTCACCCAGAAGAGTCCCCTCCCCGCTTCAGACCTCCTCCCCTTCCTCTCACATACTGAGCTTTTTTGTGCTGCATCTCATGTTTTCATTAGGAAACTGGGCGCTACTAAACCAGAGAGGGAGAGAGAGAGAGAGAGAGAGAGGGCAAGAGAGAGAGAGAGAGACGGGTTAGAGAGCGAGAAAGTGAACGGAGCACGGAGAGAGAGAGAGAGAGAGAGAGAGAGGAGAGAAGAAATCATTTTTCAGGATCTTACTTCACTTTTACTTTCTTTCTTTTCTGTTAACTTGCCGGACGTCAGGTTTCACCATGACCTGCCCCTCCTCTTCCTCATTTGGACTTATCTTGCTCCTGATTGGCTACACTGCAGCAGGTAAGGGAGGCACCTAGGTGAGGTTGAGAGGAAGAACTTGGAGCTGAGAAGATTTGATGATTTATGGATCAGTGAAGTAAAAAATACATTTTCTGATGCAGATATTTTTTGTACATCCGGTCTTTGTTGCATGATTTTACACACTTCACTGTTGTGTGTGCGTGTGTAGATGAACACACACGAAGCTGACATCATGAGTCTGTGTGTGTGTGTGTGTGTGTATGTTCAGGGACTCCAGCACATCTGTTTCTAATTACACTGCAGCTCGGGCTTCACTCACAGTTTCAAACATCCCTCTCTCCGTCATCCGTTGTGTTTCTGTCCCTCCTCTATCCCGAGCCTCTCTCTTTGTTTACCATACCGAACTAAGAATCCAACAGAATCTTCACAAAAATGTGGGAAAATCCTCCGGGGACAAAAAGTGAGTGACGGCCGAGAGTGTGAACTTCATCGACTTCATCCTGCAGGAATGAGCAACTGCAGGACACTAAATGAACACAAAAAAAACATTCTTTATCTCATATATCATCTTCCCTCGTTCAATCCCAGATGAATTTAGAATGTAAACAAGAAAATCTGACTTGAAAATTCTTATTTAAACTATGTTTTATTGTTTGAGAGATGTGGAACATTTTTGTTTCAAAAATTGATTTAAGACGTTAATAACATTTATCCTCCTGAGACCCAGCATTCATGTGGGTCGATGTACAGAACATCCTCGCCTTTCCAATGAGCCGTCATTTGTTGGGGTGTCTCATTCATATCAGGAGTTCCACTGTAAAGTCATTTTAACATGAGACTCTATGGGGACTGACTCACTTTAGCAGACAGCCTCTAGTGGACGAAAGAGGAACTGCACTGCTATTGTTTTCAGCCATTGAGGTTGTCTCTCTCCTGGACATATTAAGGGGTGCAGTGCATGTGTGATCACACACAGAACTGGGAGAACAGCGCCGCCCTCAGGCCAAAGTCAGTTCAGAGTAGTTGACACGTTAGCACGAATAGAAGCTTAAATGTGTGATCAGCAGTAAGCCCTGATCAAAATGAAAAGTAAATATTTATAAGTTGAGCGTTATGATAAGTTGATGTGTGGCAGTTTGCTCTAAAAGCAGCTCAGTGAAAGTGTGAAAGCAGCTTGTTACAAGTTACTAGTTTCATTCACTTTTCATTTTGATCAGGGCAGAGGTGCTCTTTAAAGAGATAGGCAGGCAACTGCTTGGGGCCCCCAGGCCAGTAGGGCGCTCAAAATGTGCAAATTTTGCAATGACATAAACCTCCCTAAGAGGGCCCCATCAGACAGCGTTCGCTCTTGTTGCCTTGCTAAGCGTTGCGTTCATTATTGTTGTCAATGAAAGTCACATAAGGAAAATGAGTGTCGGGTCTGAACTCTGTGTATGAACACACACTGAGCTGATCCAACTTCTCAAAACTGCACTCCACAGAGTCCTCTCTCTCTCTCTCTCTCTCTCTCTCTCTCTCTCTCTCTCTCTCTCTCTCTCTCTCTCACACACATGCGCGCACACACACACACACACGGCCATTTACCATCCACCTCTGTCCTTGGGTGGAGTCACTGAGTTAGATCATCATCTGTTTGCATGTGAGTGTGTGTGTGTGTGTGTGTGTGTGTGTGTGTGTGTGTGTGTGTGTGTGTGTGTGTGTGTGTGTGTGTGTGTGTGTGTGTGTGTGTGTGTGTGTGTTCCTGAGAGTTTTTTGGGGGGGGTTGTGTGAGATTTCTCAATCCTCTGAAACATTTCTGAAAGGGAAGAAAAAGACTCGAGCCAACACAAACAAGAACAAATGTTCTCTGACTGTTTCACTGCGAAAAGTTAAATCTGAGTCAAACTAAATGGGTCTGATTAACAAAAGGATTGTGCGTCAAATGAGCGGCGTTGATGAGGAACTGTGGGTAACAATAAGACACATTTAGCAGCGATAAAGCTACACATGTTAAACATGAGTACAGGTCTGGTGCTGAACTAACCAGGATTTGGTGGCTCTTTTGAAAGTGTTAGCTGCAGAAGTTTAAAAACAGCTGTGGTCTTTTTGACACTTTATCTGCTTCCTTGTTTTAAAAGAGCTCAGAGGTGATTTTGTTTTTGATGTGTCAGCAGATATTTGGGCTCATTTTGAGTAACAGTTTCCAATCTCTGTGATTTCTTTCCTTTTCTTTAGAGCTGACATTTTACAGTGTGGAAAATCAGACGTGTTAATAAGCCTTCTCAGCTGTGCAGCATCAGCACGTTGACGCGTCTGTGGTTTACTGCAAACAACACACACAGCTTTTCCTTGTCGTACAGCATTAGTGACAAAGGGGGTAAAGGGGGCAGCTGTGGATCGGTGGTAGAGTCAACCATCTCTCTGCTGGAATGTCGAGGGTTCAATCCCCAGTTCCTGCAGCCACCACACTCTTAACCCCAAATAGCTCCCGCTTCTTCCACAAAGTGTGAATGTGTTAGAATGGATTTGTTCATTGTTGCTCAACCTCTGGCATGCATGTTTTAGATGTTTCCCACTTCCAACACACCTGATTCAAGTGATCAAATGATCAAGACCCCTGATATTAAACAATTCATTTGAATCACATGTGTTGGGAGAAGGAAAAACCAAAACATCCAAAGCAGTGGATGCCGAGGACCAGGATGAAGAAGCATTGGATACTGATGGACCCTTTACATAGCAGCCTCTACCATCAGTGTGTAAAAGCGCTTTGAGTAGTTAGAAGATGAGAAAAGAAATAAACAAGCTCAAGTCCATTTACCATGCACCATAAAGAGCAGACTATGCTGCGTTCACAGGCATCAAACAAAGACACACTGACACTGAGATGGAAGCACAGCTGTGTTCAGAGAAGCAGCAGCATGTTCTGATGCAGCTGTCGACTGCAGGCCTAGTCCGCACATAGGCGTGTATTTTTTAAAACTTCCACATACACACTAAGTTCTTACAAACATGTCCGTCCAAATAAAAAACCTTACAGCTTGTTGTCCCACCACCTGAAGCCCGACCTGGTCTTGCCTGACGTTGGCGGCAGGGATTGTGTCGTTGGAGTGTTGTATAAAGCAGCAGTGACCTCCGTCGTCCAAACAGGCGTCTCTGCTCATCAACATAGTGGGAGAGTAACTGTGTGTGTGAGCGTGTAAAAAGTCCAGTTAGCAACGTTAGCACCAGCGCTAGTTTGGTTAGGTCTGCCATTGCACTAATCTCCCTGGAAGAAGTTTTCCAAACGGTGCCAAAAACACAGTTTGCCTACGTGTGGACGAGGCCTAAAACTTAACTCGTGTTTGAAATCTTCATGTTTTCAACAGACTCCTTTAAACTCTTGTGTTAACAGAGTTTCTGCTCTGTGATCACACCTGCTGAACTCTCTGTACCTCCATCCGTTCCTCTCTGTCGGCTTGATTCTTGTCTTGTTGTGAACTCGGCGTCCATCGCTCGCTGTAATGGAGCCTGTAAGATGTTTCCATGAGATATATCAGTAAAATCAGCTCCGTCTGAGGCTGAAGCACGACAATGTGAGGGAGGACAGATAACAGAATGAGAGAAGAGAATCATTTGTGTCTGACTCTCCTCTAAATCTGTCAGAATCTGATTTTGCCGCTGCATGCATTACAGAAAGAAAACAAAATTACACCTCTGTAAGCAGTCAGATACATTTTATCTTCACTTTTTTCTTGTTCCTTTCTAAAGAAGAGGGTAAGAGCAACATGTGGACACAATTATTTATGTCTTACTTTTCTCAGATTTCTGGCTGACTACATGTTTCAAGGTCACATATTCTGTAAAATCCACTTCAACATGTTTCTTTAACACTAATATGTGTCTCTAGTCTGTCTACAAACCCCCCAATGATGAGAAAAGTCCATCCTCTCCGTCTTTTGCCTGCTCCACTTTTCAGAAAATATGTGCTCAAACAGGCCGTTTGGAGATTTTCCCTTCATGACATCACAAAGGGCAGTAACCCCTCCCCCAGGTGGGTGACACTCCCACAGCTAGGTGTTTGTTCTGCCCTCTGAGTCTGCCTTCTCACCATAAACAATAGGACATGGAGCAAGAAAACCCAAGACACCCAAGCCCTTCCAGAGAGGGGGCGTGGTCAGACACAGCTCATTTACATATTTAAAGGTACAGACACAGAAACAGCCTGTTCTGAGCAGGGCTGAAATAGAGGGGTTTATAGGCATGATCAAATACAGGATCAGAGTGGATTTAGAACAAGAAACTTCACACACATGTTTTGAGGAACTCTGAGACTTATTTAAACTGGTTGAAGAGGAGGAGAATATGTGACCTGTAACCTCCTCAAATTAAAGCTGAATTTTGACTTTATTTGCATTAAAAGTATTTAAAAAATATATTGTGGAAAAAAGGTGATTAAGACTCCATGTAGAAACGAATACAGAATTCCATGTAGCCCTTTATCCTCGTCTTTACATGCCAGATGTGCATTTGTTGAAATTAGCAGCTGTTTTCTGAAGAGCTAAGAAGAGAAAATCTAAACAAAACTCAGTCTGTGTTTATGAGACAGCAGGCTGAATGTCTGGTGTTTTTCACTTATTGTGTCCAAAATGTGCATGTGTGGATCTCACTGCAGAGAGTCAAACTGAGTCACTGCAGAGACAAACTGAGACACTTAACGGATTGACATGTGTGAAAATGAAATGTATTAAAGTTAGACATCAGCTCCCGACATGATGAGCTGTTAAAGTTTGTCAAATATTGAAACCTCTCAGAAACAGTTTAGACGTGCACAGTTTAAGTTTGAGCCGTTGGAAAGAGCTCGCCGTGTTTTGGCCGTAAACGTAACTTAGTTATCGACATTGTTATGGATAGATTCCCAAGGAAACTAGGTCACAGGCTTCCTAGCTCGTCAGTAGCTATTGACTGCGTGATTCCACACCATCACTTGGCTTTCTGTGTTTTTGTTTTTGAATGAAGATCTCAGAGTGGTTGTGTTTTTTCTTTCTTTCAGCCATCTTGTGACTTTCCATTACCCCTCCTTATCTTTTGTTTTAGCTTATTTAGACCAGTCTGGGGGCGGCTGTGGCTCAGTTGGTAGAGTCGTCACCTCTCAACCAGAAAGTCGAGGGTTCAATCCCCAGCTGAGCAACATGTCTGAGCAAGACACCTAACCCTGAATTGCTCCCGCTGCTTCAGTGGTGGTGTGTGAATGGGATTAGTTACTTCTGATGGATGATACTACATAGCAATCACTACTATCAGAGTGTGAATGTGTAGGTGTGACAGGCAGTGTAAAATCACCTTGAGTAGTTGGAAGACTAGAAAAGCACTATATAAGCTCAAGTCCATTTACCATTTTAGACTCCAGTTTCATGTTTGTCTATCATTTGGTGGGTGGTTTTGAAGGACTATGTTCTTGAAGAAAGAAGGCCCCCTCATGTGGAAAATGTGTGTTTTAGTTAGTTAGTTCTCCAACTAGCGACCTCTGTCATTCAGTTTTTGTTTACTTGGGGGAACTTAACATCATAGACAGTTTTTTTTACTCCAGGAGGAAAGGTGAAACACGTCCTTGTTGGGTCGTTGTTTGGCGACCAAAGAATGGGAGGAGCGATACATACAGAGCCTGCAGAGCCTGCAGACCCTCTGAATGTCTCACCTGTATGTACGGTCTGGAGCGGTTAACCCTGATCTTGCTTGTGTTTCCACAGCCAACTGTACCTTTACATGGTACGTGAGGTGTAAGCCGGATGGTGATGACAAACGGCAACGATGGAGGACGACCAGCATTTTGTGTTTGTTCTTCTTAGTATGTGACTGTTTGACAGAAGGCTGCAGGCCGAAAGCAAAAAGAGCTTGACATTACTCTCTTGAAATCCACGGTATATTTTACAAGGCACATTTAGTGTTTGTCCTTTATTACCGCTGTCGTTCGCGAAGTGAGGATTATTTTGATCGATCAGCGGACTGCAGTGTGTATAACAGTCACCCTTTAAGGTCGGATCGGCACGCTTGGCACCCCAACAGAGGGGAAGCAAAAAAGTAGAATGGTACAGTTATTTCAATAAAGGTGTACAGTTCCGGGTCTGGACCAGACCGTTTGGTGGAAACAGCGCCTAAAAAGTTTCACGTTCAGTGGATGAAAAGTTCTCTGGATTTAAACTTCAGTCAGCGTGAGCTCGTCCTGCAAGCTGCTCAGGAGGCGGGCCGCAGCTTCCTCTTAAATATGTGGGCTTCAAAGAGAAACTGATAATTAGAAACATCACAGAGAGAGAGAGGAGACGTCTGGAACAATGCATGTAACCCCCCCCCACACACACACACACACACACACACACACACACTTCATCCTCACATCCTGATACAGAGAATCACACGCAGAGCTCAGAGACCGACTGCAGCATGAACCATCACTTAACTTTAGTGATTTCAGATTATTCATTTATTAAGATGCATCTTTTCCTTCTCTCCAGGACCTGAGTCCGAACTGCAGCCTCGAGCGGTGCGTTCAAGTGCCTGTCAGGAGCACATGAATCTTCACAACCGCCTGGACGTTGTGGAGAAGGTGCATGCTGTTTCCAAACTCAGCTCACAGTTTGTCTTGATGGGATTTTAATCATGCAGGATTTCAGATGTTTTCCCCCCCTGCTGTAATTCTTTATAAAACATCAGCCTTTATCTTTTCTTAATGCAGAAACTCAACTTTTCTTCATAAAGTAGCCTAAACGTTCTTTTTTCATGCTGAGTAACAGTAAAAGTCTCCATGTTGACCTCGTGAGTCGACTGTGACCTCCCGTCAGCAGCTGTTTGTGCAGCTGTCTAATTCCTCTGAATAAGTGATGGTTTAATTCATGAGACAACTCTTTTATTCATTCTATAACTTATTCATATTTTACTCATGTGTGAAACACACAAACATGTCTCCTGCAGACGGTGGAGGACACGGTGGAGAAGCTGGAAGCGGAGCTGGCTGCTCTGCTGGAGACCATTGAAGCTCCGAAGTGGCGCCCTCTGCTGGACAATACCGGACAGACAGCAGTGGATATACTGGAGGATCCTGTGCAGATGAACTGACCACACAGGGCTCCTGAAGACGGACTGTGAGAGACTGAATGTGTTGGCAATGCTATTTCTGAATCTACCTTACAAAACACGTGCCAGCCTCTTCTTTTTCCAGTCGTATTGAGTTATAGAGCGAAGTGGAAAAATATTCCTGTGGTTATTTTTCTCTATAGATCAATATCAATATCTGACGTTTCAATTTAGTAACTCTGCTGGATTAAACAGAATCCTGATCATGAATGAAGCCTGAAGAAAGTGGACATTTCATTTGTTAATATTAATATTTAACATGCTCTTGAGTTGTCAAAAAAAAAAGAATCCGTGGCACACTGAAAATAACTTTACTTTATTTTATGGTTCACTCACAATGAAATATAAGAAAGTTATTTTCAGCGTGCCACTGACTTTTGATTTATTTCTCGTGGTTTGTTCCTGCACCTGAGAACGTGTTTAGGCTGTGCACATGGGTCCCTGCTGGCCATTTAGATAAAGCCACATTTTCCACTCTGACTTTTACCCACACTTTTTCCTCTCCGGCCCCCTAGTGAATATTCCACATGAAGTCAGGGTGAGCCAATGAGGGTGAGAACAAAGCGAAAAATATTTATACAAATTCAATGAGTGAGTGACAGGGGGTGATGATGACGTTCATATCCTGCAACTGGTTGTATGATCACGGTTTGCACGTGACCGTTGTGATCTCCATGCACGCACTGAAACTGCTTCATTATATTTCCTGTTGGTAAGTCTGTGCTTCTCCGTTCTTTACTTGGATAAAAAGGCAAAAATTGTCATCATAGCGTCGGACTGTGTTACTTCATCTGCTATGTTTGCATCGTTCTTTTGACATCACGTCTCACACTGCAAGGTTCATGTGAACAAGAAACTGAAGAGGAGTTCAGGGCAATCTGCCCAAAGTTTCCAATACAGTTTCCGGAGTGCACATTTGAAAACAGTTTTCTAACAGAGAGATCAGAAAATAAGAGTCAACGTTGAGATATACAAACTTCAATCTTTTAGTTTTTTTTTTATCTTGAGCAACATCATAATTATCATAGTAATAATAGCTTGTGTGAATTCTTCACTCACATGCCAACTCTCAAATGTGCCTCAAAGTGATTTCTTCTAAGCTAAGAACAAATCACAGATAAGAAAACTTTAGTGAATGTCAGAATCTTAATGGGTTTAGAGAACACATTTCTTTTTAAGAACGGTTGGTGAATGAGGCTCTGATTGTTTGCACTTTGCATGTTCTTTGTCCGTGCCTGATCTTTTCTCTGAAATCTCAGATAAGATCACAATCTTTTAAAATGATGGTATAGATCTGTTTCCCCTTTGTGTTGATGGTTCTGAATGGTGGATGTATGAATGAAGACCTTACACCCCTAATGTCTGCAGGAAGAGAAGTGAATCAGAGTTCAGTTTTTAAACTCTGTTCAGTCCTTTTATCCCTCTGCTCTGTGTCGCCCTCTGCAGTCTGTGCTCGTGTATTTGTGTGAAAATGACACAGACACAGACAGGGAGTTACTGGAAGGAGATTTATTTCTTTATCAAAGCAGTTAAAGCAGCATGTTTTTGTTCACACGGAGCAGTTTCAGTTGGTGCAGTAACAAGGCTTCACTGACTCCCCGTCAGAATCCTGCAGCACGAGAACATTATGCAAAAAAAAGGATCACAAGGAGGAAAAGAGTGGCATCATAAATCACTGTTTTTCTTCTTCTTCTTCTTCTTTATCTTAACTTCATTTCCTCACCGGGGAACTGAGATTCAGACTGTAATCCACAGACATCGACGGTAATGTGACTCCTCGTGAGCATCCAGCGGAGAATAGGAGACATGCTGCTGCAGGTCAAACACGAGCACAATGCCTTTATTTTCAAACACCTAACGGCATCCAGAACATTTACACAGAGAGTAACATGTCAGGAGGGTTTTGCAAGCACGGCCCGATCAGGAAACATCTCTGATATGAAAGAATAAATGCAGATTAGTAACCTCCTGTATCCGTCAAAATCAGCTGTCAACAAACAGTTAGTATAAAGCAGACTGATCGATGAGTCTTAGAAATATCTGAGCTTCTTTTCCACAAATGGAGACATTCAGTGTTTTAATAATGCAGCAAATGAAGCTAAAAACAGGCATCAGGTCCAAATATTCTTCTTTCTCTGCTGCAGAAACAATAACGCAACATTTAAGAGCATCACGCACACCTCGCTGCACTCTTCCAGCACAGGAACGAGCCTGACGTTTACGGGACCCAAGCGTTAAGACGATCTACGGGATGCCAGAAGGTTCTGCATATCATCTAAAAATATCATGCCGTCCATATAACACTGGATTTATACGATTTTGTACAGTTTAAAGTTCACAAAACTCACTGTCCAAAAAACAGGAAATGCAGGCCAGGTACAGTCTGAGTCTATAGTCAGGTGAGCACTCAGGTGTGCTGTCACCCAAAGCTTGTACATGCACAGATCAGCCAATCAGGCTCCAGGCTTTGGCAAAAAAACAAGCTTATACTGTAAAGGTTCATGCAGAAAGAGCGCAGGGCTTCAGACTAAAGTGGTCAGGTATTTAACTTTGGCCGACGTAAAGATGCCACTTTGTATCCCTTTAAGAAGCTTCTTACTCTAATCATGTTTACCGCTTTAGACGTTTGAGGAAATATGGAATCTGCTTTCTCTTTAAGAGTCATAAGACGATTGATACCATAATGATGTCTGTGTGTTCACCTTGAAGCCACAGGTACAGGAGGAGGTGATTAGCCTAGCTTAGCATGAAGGAGGAAGACACAAACAGTTAGAGGTCTAGCATTGATTTAAACGCCTCAGCCTTGAAACACAGCTATGTAGTCATCTCTGCGTCTTTGGCACTTGTCAAATCCTCCTCCCAGCATATGTTATTGATATGTTCTGGTGTCTTAAACCAGGCAGCGTGGCGCTGTTTCATTTCCTGCATCGTGTTTGTTGTTGTATTTGTATTGTTCATCAGTCTTTTGTAACATTTTTTCACTGTTATGTCGTCTGTTTTCTGCTCACCCTGCATCTTAATGCCACAATATTCTTCACCCCAAATCATCACTTCCTTCCGCCATGTCTGTCGACTCTCTTCTTCAGCTACTGATGAACAAAGGATGCCTGAAGCAGATGGCGCCCTCTGCTGGTTAAAGAAAGGGTATTGCAATATATAGTTTTGCCAGATTGATTTAAATCGTCCATATTTGTTTTGATATTTGATTGTATTGCAAGGTATCGTTACATCCCTTCTGTCAAATAGAATTAACTTTATATCATCCACAGGTCATTGACTTTGAATATTACTAGCGCACCGTTAGCGTTCTGGCTAACAGATTCACAAAAGCGTTTAACTAGCTAAGGGGGCTACAAACATCACCTGTTGTGAAGTGGTTTCTTAATTTTCCTGTAACTTCTAAACAATTAATTTAAACATGGGCGTTTTATTTTCTGAGGATTTTTTTAAACCTTGGACTTCCTGTCGAGCCTAGCCTCTAGAATTTATGCTAAGCTAGGCTAACTTTCTCCTAGCTTCAGCGGAATTCTTACAGCACAGATTTTTTAGAAAGAAAGCAAATTGACATATTTCCAAAAACATCCAAGTCTACCTTTAACCCCCCCCCCCCCCCCCCCCCCTACCTGAAAGAGATACTTTATACATAATCACAATATGACCGTATAAATGATTTTCACTTGCAGAAGGAACACTGACTCTATGCTATACTGGGAAAAAGAGACGCACATTCACACACTTAAAGTTCCTTAGAAATGGTTATGCAAATGGTAGAAAAGCTTTGGCATATTCTGCCTACAAGTTGTGCCTGCACACTTGGAAAGAAGAGCCGAACGAAGCGCTCGCAGCTTCACACCGCTCTTCTTTGACTTCGTATGTCGCAGTCCCACATAAAACTGTGGAGAGTTTAAGTACCTACACTGTTCGCTATTTACACTGTTTTCATTTTATTAGGCCTTAGGGTTTAAAGGTGGACTTCTGCTACATGTTCCCAGGTGTTCACACTGGGATTAATGGTGCCACCTTAAACGTAGCACTATCACTATGACAGTAAGAGGCTAGCTCGCAGCTACACATGTAATACAGCCCCAAAACAAGCTCTGCGGGGAGAAGAAGAAGGTACTAAAGGAGCACTTAAAGAGGGGACGAGAGAAGCTAAAGGGAGTCTAACAGGTTCTTATAAGATGTGACTGTCGGTCGGTGTTTTCTCCTCAGAGCAGAGATTCTGAATCAAACTGAGCACGGGACTGAAATACGAATCCTCAGGAAACAACCACAGACGAAAGACACGGACTTCCCAAAAACCAAAGTACCTTATCATCCTAAAAAAGCAGAATAAAGAATGGTTATCGGACACTTGTTACCTACGATGTATCCATGGCTACATGTGATTAAAAGGACTGTTTAGATTTTTTTTTGTGTGGGGTTGTGTAAAGCATTGGGTCTCAACTTGGAGGTCAGGACCCAAAAACAGGTCGCAGAACCATTTTCAGTGGGTCCTGAATGTGTGGCTGGAAAAAAATTGTCAATACATTTATTTTAATCTTTTTTTTTGTTCCGCTTCATAGCTCTGCATCATGTTTTTTGTAGTGTCTGAGGCAAATCACAGGGCTGAAGTATAAAGACAGACAATCAGCTGCACTCACACTCACACCTACGGACAATTTTTTAGAGTAATCAATTAACCTAACGAGCATGTCTTTGGACTGTGGGAGGAAGCCGGAGTACCTGGAGAGAACCCACACATGCACGAGGAGAACATGCAGACTCCACACAGAGAGGCTTCTGACAGACGGGGATTCAAACCAGCTGTGAGGCAACAGCGCTAACCACTGCACCACTGTGCTTAATTTAATTTAATTTAATTTTTAACGATGTGTCCCCAGTCGGCCATTGGGGCTTTTGTTTTTAAGGGTTTAGAACCTAAAGTATCATTTTGTTTTGAGCTTCGTTTCAGTGTCAGTGCTCCTCCTGGATCCTCCGAACAGGAGCCGTGCTGACCTTCATCATCTGTAGGTAAAACACTCGCCTTATTCATAGAACCCCACAGCAAAACAATGTGAACTGTCCCTTTAAAAAATACTGATGATTACAGAGAGACAACATGAAAGCAGCGTGCGACTGTAAGAGTGTCTCTGAGGTGTTGAAACAGGAGGAGTGTGACATGAAAGAGTCTGAGAGGAGACAGAAACAAAGACTGAGAGCTGCGTGTTCTGAATTATTGAGTCGTCCCCGTCAGACTCAGAACAGGAAGGCAGTGAGGGCGTCCACACTGAAAAAACCAACAACCACCCCCCCCCCCCCCCCCGAAGGAAAAACTGCTATTGCTCTGGATGTCATCATGCTCGTGGAGTGTTCAGGATCAACACCTCCTCTACCTTATTTTTCATGCTATATTCTGTAACGTTGCATAGAAGTTAGAGCTTACTCTAGGGCGGGCGGACTAGTAGGCGGGGCTTTCTCTGCTTCATTCATGCCTTACCGGAAGGATGCTACAGAAAAAAAAGGAGGGGAGATAAATGATGGGGGCCATTTCGGGTCCTGATGTGCGTTAGTTTCCTCCTCCGGGCTACGACAGAGGAGGGAGGAGATCTGTTGGCGTGGCACAGAGAGGCCTGCGAGCGTCACTGTGAGGCGATGTGGTGCTAGCTAGCAGCTGCCGGGGGAGGAGCATACGGAGCCGCACATGCTCAGTTTGGAGGAGGACTCTGGCTCCGGCTCCGGATCGGGTTCGGGTTCTGGTTCTGGTGCGTCGTCATCAGTGGCCCCGGGTTCAGCCTCTCCGTCACCGTCTCCGCTGGCGTCATCGCCCCCCGCCTCGGACTGACCCTCCTCCGGACGCCTTTTCAACCTGACACAGGTGGATAAAAGTACAACTTTTAGGGGACGCACTTGGATCTAGGGTTAATATACTTTTTTGCAAAACTACTACTACAACAAATAAAGTAAAAGATAAACTGGAAAAAAAATGCTCAGTTCAATGAGTTATCCTGTAAAATATGAAAAACCAATATCCATAGAAACACGGTAAGAATGTTTTTTGCTTAGATGAAAGTGTCACACAATCATCCTTGAAAATTTCCAGACAGGCTTCCCCTGAATTCTTCCTGAGTGACCTGTTCATATGTCCAGAAAACACAACAAAATAAAAGAAAATATAAGAACAGAAAATACACCATTGTGTGAGTTATAGTGTGCAACAGGTAGGTTCATGAAGATCAATCGGTTTGCCTGATATAATGTAAATGTCATCAACTCCGCCTGCTCGCTCACGGTGAACTGTATATTTCCTGCTGCATTAACACATCGGTTCACCCTGACCTTACACCTTGAATGTTTTCTGGGGAGCTGGCAGGAGAAAGTCTGGATACATCTGGGGTGAACAATGTGTTCGATGTGTTCACACTGCGGAGTTCAGGTTGCGCTCCTGAAAACTTTGTGGAACTTTCAGGAGTTTTATGTACGTGTGAAAACACAATATGATAGTGCTCTGTCAACACCCCCTCCCCTCTGTGCTCCCTCAAAAGCCACGCCCCTCACTTACATGCACGAGCGCCATTGGTCCAGAAGTGGACCTCAGCTCATGCTTTGAGTGTGGGCTAGTTTACGCATGGTGTAGAGAGCGAGCAGAGAGACAGGGAGGCGTGTGATTGGTTCATCAGATTGGTACCTCGTGGCAGACATTGATTTAAGTTTTTACAGGATTACGACAGATACAGATGACAGATTTTCTTCATTCCTTTTTCAGAGAACATGAGTTATTAATTTCTGTCAGGACCTAAAGACAATTTCAACCAAAATCTTAAAAAGTGGATCTGAAGGAAATTACCAACCCTGCCTTTATGACAGTACGGCCTTCTCAAACATGTTTTTTAAAGAAAATTTCTCCTTTAATATGTGGTTGAAAAGGACTTGAACTCTCTCTCTCTCTCTCTCTCTGCGTCACTGTTTGAAAGTTGAAACAGAATCTGTGCTTTCAGCCGTGTTAGCGCTGGTCTGCTGCTCCTGTGCTCTCTTACTTCTCTCGGTTGAAGATCATGAACTCCTGCTGCACCACGTCAAGGCACTCCTGTAGGTAGTCGTTCTCCTGCAGGCAGAGGACAAAGCAGAACATCGTCAGCAACGTCAAAGACCTTCACGTGTTCCCGATCAACCTCTGAGGGGAACATTCATCCTCATTTCCTCTCTTCCCTCCGTCGCTCTTTTTGAACCTCGTCATGAATTGTTTGTGAACTTCCTCAAATTGGATGTTTGGCCCAAGACAAAAATAGAAGCTCATATTTCCGAAAGCACTCGAGGCCATGACAACAGCAGTGAAGGCTTCATAATTTAATAATCTGGGTAATAACGCAGTGCAAGCACACACACACACACACACACACACACACACACACACGTCTCATAACCAGGCTAATATTCGAGGCACACACTGATAACACATGACACACACACACATACACACACACACACACACAGGGCTGACGGTAATAACAGTGTGTGAAGTCATGATGAGTGTGTGATGGGGACAGGCTGTTTCTCATAAAGACTGAGAGGATTCCTCCTGTCGGCTGTAAATAACGTAACACAAAGAGGCCGAGGAGACAAACTGACTCCTGATCTGTGGCCAGAAGACGACGCTGATTTAAAAACAAGTCTCAGCTTTAAAATGAATGGATGACTCCATTAAATTCTACAACAACAAAACCATTCTGAGAGTGTCCTTTATATCATTTGATGTTATTTCCTTGACGATGATCTTGTAGTCATCCACTCAGATTCATTGTGTTCATAGCGCTGATGAAAAGAGGAAATAAAGGTTACAGAGAGTCAGGCTGACATGCACCAAATTATAATAATTATGTCTTGAATTATAAAACGCCTTTCAAGGGACCAAAGGACGCTTTACATCAGAACACACAAACAAAACAACACAATTAACTAAGTCCATAAGCTGAGGTGAACAGGCGGGTTTTCAAACGTTTTTTGAACATGTCAAAGGAGCATTGTGGGTAACAATGTTCCAGAGGGTGGGGGCTGCCACACTGAAGGCTCTGCAGGTTTGTGTGGGGGAGTGGAGAGCAAACCAGGGTCAGAGGGTCAGAGGTTCAGGGTCAGAGTGTAGGGATAGAGGAGGTCAGAAAGGTACTGAGGGGGGAAGCTGTGCTGAGATGTGTAGGTGAGGAGGAGGATTTTGTATGTGATGCAGGACTTGACCCGGAGCCAGTGAAGGTGGATCAGGGTGGGGGTGATATGCTGCCTGGGCTTACCATGCCTAAGAACACTTCACCCCTAAAGTCCAATTGGCTTGACTAGTGTGAGTGCTCTGATCTGTGCTCAAGTATGGTACACTTCCTTGGCTATGGCACGTTTAGAAGAGGTGTGCTTCAGAACAGTACAGTTCATGCATGAGCACAAGCACGCGGGTACACAACGTGGACAGCCTTCATTCTGGAGAATCCCGGAGTGTTCTCGCTGTCTCTGACTAACATGACTCAAAATAAGACACAATGTCAGTAAAGTAGCTGTCAGGTTCTCTGTGTTGTTCTCTGATGTGCGGACGCTGCCTCGACCGCGCTTCCCTTTTTATTTTTTATTTTCCAGTCCATCTGTCTTGTAAACTGAACACGCTTCATAATAACATAAAGTCATGCATGTGTTGTTTTGCGACGTTATGTACAAGAGGTAACCATTTGCTAAGGCCGGGTTAGTCCTGGAGCAGTGTGAGCGCAGGCCAGCGGGGGAATGGGGAAGGAGGGAGGGGGGGCAATCATGCTTCAGCCTGGTACGGGAAAACTTTGCCTGGTGTGAGTGCGCCCTGAGTCTAACCTAAGCTCACTACTATGAGAACTTTACCTCTGTATCAGCATCCTGTGCTTTCTACCAACTGAGCTAAACCGTTGACTGCACATGTAAATGAAGAGTTGAACAAAAGTGAAGCCAAAATATCTCAATAGTGCTGACCAGTGTTGGAAGAAGCGCGTTACAGTAACTCCACTGCTATGTGTGTTAAAGAGTAGTGTAGTATCTAGTTACTTCTCAAATTCATTGACGCCGTTACAGAAAGTTAAAAGCAGTCGGTACTCGTTACTTTATATCCAAGGTTTTCATCATTTGAAAACCATACACATGAAGCTACAGACAAGCAGACAGTTAGCTTAGCATAGCGATAACACTATCTCTCTCAATCAAAAACAGGAGAAAATATGCCAGACAAAACCTCCCTGTTTCCCATTTCCTGTGTTTGCGACGAGGCCAGCAAAGCCATTTCTGTTTAGAGTCAGGCTCCTCAACTTGTGCAGAAATATTCCTTTGAATCTGAACTGCTTTTTCTTCATCTCTTCTAAAGTCAGGACGATAAAAGGTTTGGAAAAAGTGTGAGGAATCCTTCAATTTAAAACCCTTTTTGTTGTTGTTGTGTAACGATCTTGACATCCTGCAAAGGATTCATCTAATTTCCCTCCGTTCAGTCTCTCTCTTTTTTACAACCTGCAGTAGAAAACACAGAGTGACATTAAAGGAGAGATTCCTGTCTGATCTTAACGCTGTAATCAGTGAATGTCCTGGATGCCTGCAGCGGGGAGACTTGTACAGCGAGCCTCTCTTTATGTCTCTCAATGTTCCTCATGTCATGAGGAGGAAGACGCTCCTGCGATCTAAAAATATACAGTTTTGACAGGAAGTGACAGAGCGGAGAGGGAGGTAAACCTGAGCCGCATTATTATCCTCCTGTCCTGTCACGTCATGTGTGAGTTATACCTCCTACTGTACACAGCAGGTTATTATTTAAAGATGTGTGTGTGAGTGTGTGTGTGTGTGTGTGTGTGTGTGTGTGTGTGTGTGTGCTGGTGGAAACAACACTAATCTGATGTGCACATGGATACTGAGATCACATTAACGTGGAGGCAGTAAATCACAGCCTTGTGCGACGGTAAACAAGCGTTTTAAATGGGACTAAAAATAACCCTCTCTACCATCAAAGAGAATAAAAGCCTTTTAACAGATGACGTGACATCTTGAATTCCACCTTCATCCTAACAGCTCCTCCTCCTCCTCCTCCTCCTCTTCAGCACTCTGCTTTTTAACGCTGGCGTTATCACCATCTCGCCGTTTTCTCTCAAATCTGAAGCCAGAATACAAAAGACCATGTAGAGCGTCCCTCGGTTCCCGGGAAGGCGCTATATACATTTAATCTGTTATTACTATTATTTTTTTTTTAAATTATTATTAAAAGATGAAGCAGATGAAAAGCTCGTCTGATGAGTGTGAGCCTCTCGTACACACAGTCGCCCTCTACACACCGCCAATTCACGGCGCCATATTTACGCCTCTGCGACGTCTCACCTTCAATTACCATGTTAAGGTTAATATGCTAATGCTAATCATAGCATGTCACTTTAATCATGATCATCACTGCTCACCTAGCTTCTTAAGTTCACCAGACGGCTTTATTTAGAACCTCTAAACTTTAATAACTCTGCTTGACGATACCTCGCTTCTTCCTAGCTCCACTCTCTTGTTCAAATATATTCACTTCTGACTAGAGCTCAAGCTAATTAATCTGCCGGCCGATTCTTATCTTCTGAGATTTTAAATAGATTCAGAACTTCCAAAAATTGATTTATTTTGGCTAATCAGTCGCTCCCTGCTAAGTGCTAATGCTAGCTCTTTAACTCAGTAGAAAGCCACACAGAGCAGCAAGAAATTCAGCCAGTCTCACAGATGACTGGAGTAGATCCTGAAGTATGTACTCATTAAAAAAAAAGACTTTGAATCATGAATCCAGAATCGTTTTGAATCAAAAATAGACCCTGAATCGCATCGTGACCCCAAAAATTGAGATTGAATCATGAGACACCCAAAGATTCCCAGCCCTAGTGTGTATATCTATATCTATCAATCTCTAAAGATCAGAGATAGATCTAAGAAAGATATCGGTGATTATATCGGGATCAGAATTCCCCCTAGTATTGGTATCGGCACCAAATATCCTGTCGGGCCCTACATCTGGCTAATATACAGGAAAAAAACAAAAAAACTGAAGGCTTCAAAACAGAACTTCCTTAATCGAATTGTTGAAACAGCGGTTGCTATAACTTCTTGTTTTGTGGTTTTGAGATTATCAATGAGCTCTAACAGTTAAGAATAATTCAGTCATTCAGGCTTAGAGTGATTACACGCAGCTTCTGTCATCGTTAAGAGACCATGTGGTCCAACCAGCAGCCCCGCGCAGAGGACAGGCGTCACTCACAGACTGTGAATCTTTGCTGTTGTCTCGGGATCTGTTCTTGGCCAGCCTCTTCTTCTTCTTGTGGAGGGGGCGGGACTCCAGGATCATCTCCTCCAGCTCAAAGGTGGGGTCGCAGTGCAGCCGACCTTTCTGTAGGAGGGAGACGTGCACGAGCCAATCAGAAACACACACACACACACACACACACACACACACACACACACACACACACACACACACACACACACACACACACACACAGAGGATCATAAATCACATGAGGTACACAGAACCACAAAGTGCACACATGCAACACACAAATACACTCACACACACACATACATTAATGTGCTCTACGTTAATGTGCACAAGCTTTATGAGGAGGATGCATTCAGCTGCTCTGCATTATTTAGTCGCTACACATGCTCATTACGATCTGCAAACACGAAGACGCGCCCGTGTGTGCCTTTAAGTGTTTATTATGTGTGCGTGCCGATGACTCCAAAACTCACATTAGGAACAAATCCGGCCTCCGTCTTCTTTTCGTACACGGCGTCCCAGTTGACGTCAGCGAGGTAGGGAGAAGTCTGCATATCAGACAGGCTGGAGAAACGATGCTCAGGGTTCACTGTCAGGAGCTGGAAGGACAGGACACACACACACACACACACAGGAATGTCACCTACTGCATGTCACCTTCACAACTTCCCTCCTCACGCTCTGCTCTCCGGGAGGAGAAATAGACTCCATAAATTGAGGGTGAAAAATAGAAATCAATTTGATGGTTTCCTTCCTCTCTGTTGTGCACTTTGAGACGGCAGACGTGCAGCCAGACTGTGTTTCTGTGCTAAGTGAAGGGAACATAACAAGGAGCCAAAAATACTCTCGTAAATTTGTAATCCTTCCTGGCTTCCCTGAAACTATCTGTCCACAAAAACTTCCACATTTAATATTTAAGGTTTTCATCCGGGCTGGACGCACTTCATAAATTCAGAGTTCTTGCTTTCAATACAGAACTATCGTGATGCGTCTTCAAATATCTCATACAGGAAATATTATAAGAGATTTTTCTTATTGGAAATGTTTGTAAGCAGGCACAAGAGAGAGCACATTATATTAAAAACATAGAAAAGACATCATCAATCATTTAAATGTCATATCACTGCTGCAGCAAAGTTTCAAAGTTTCCCGCACACTCCTTTCTCCTCCTGCTCGGCATCACCAATTTATTCTGAAAAAAAAAATGACAACGTCTCTGTTCCTCTGCACCTTTGTCAGGGTGTGATCTCAAACAATAAACATCAAAAAGGTTTCTCTCATCAGATAAGATATCTCTGTTAACCGTCCTGTAAATAGGTACATTTTGTGAGGTAGAGTCTCAGTGTTGATTTAATTATGCATTAATCGGGCTAGCGGATATCCTAGCGGTTATGCCACATGTGTAGAGGCTGTAGTCCTCATTGGAGCGGCTGTGGGTTCGAATCCGACCTCGGCCCTTTGCTGCATGTCATCCCACCTTTCTCTCCTCCCAACATTTCCTGTCTCACTTCAGCTGTCTTATACAATAAAGGCAACAATGGTCCCCAAAATATATATTTAAAAAAATTATGCATCAATCAATCAATCAATAATTATTTGTATAGCGCCAATTCATAATATCTCAAGACCCTTTACAAAAGAGCACGTGGGATAATACGCAGGAAGGGTTTCTTCTTTGTATTCCTCACATTCCTGTCGTCCACACTTTCTTGCCGCTGATGTCGGAGGTCAGAGCAGGCCGTGCATGAATGAGGACGGCGGTGGTTGTGGGGACGACACAGTTATGTCCCTGCATGTATGTTCTCTGCTCTAATGCCAGTCAAATTTGTACTTTGTACTTTGTGCTTTTCCCTTCATTTACTGCATGTGGATATTGGGGTGGGAGACTCTGCACATGTTACTTCTGAAGATTGAGAGACACTTCTAGTCACACTAAATGTCTCACACCTGAGCACACACAGTAGGTGGAGCTTTGTCTACTTAAGATCATGGTGGGGATTGTTTGAGAACACATGTGACAAAGGTTCAGAGGGACCCTAACGTTGTGATTGATGCTGAGCAAGGGTAGTGTGCAGGATTTTGTCTTTTTAAGTGAGAGTTTGTCATCCTACGCACCTACTTCCTGGGACAGGAACCATCTTAAAAAAGAAAACGATCCAGGCTGAGCAGTGAGTTTGAAATGTGACCCAACCTCCAAGAGAGAGTCAACAGTGAGACGTGGAGATATCAGGAAGAGCTATCAGAAGCAGAAGTCTCACAGCTGACCACTACGTTGACTTCTACTTCAGTCAGGTGTAATCAAAGTACAGCTACAGTACTTTTACTTCCCCTACCTGTCAGTAAGATATTTACTATAAGAAAAAGTTTTTCATCCAATTCATAATTTATTCATGTTAATATTTTCCACAGTCACTTTTTTAAATATGTTGCCACCACAGGAATACCAGACAAATTCAACCAACAGGGGGCACTGTTAATCAAATCAGACACTCATCAGGTTCACATCAAAAATGTTTCCATAATCAAGACGGATGATTGAAGTCACATATTCCACTAAAACAAAAGGTGGTTCAGTTTAGTTTGAATCGCATCAGTCTGGGTTTTTCCTCGGGGTAACCACGGGAAACGATAACAGGATCTGACTTTGTTGTCATGTTAACTCTCTCCCCGTGCTTTATTTCCTTCTGAGGGTCAGCGGCTGATTCAGTTTTCTCCTGCAGGGCCGGCCGAGTCCAGACATGGTAATCGATCAGCAGCCGAGCGGAAGAGACCGGAGCTCGGCCCAGAACACTCAGACACTCTGCACATGCACGCACTCTCTCGCTCACGCTCGCACCGACTCTCTGCCACAAAATGTCCTGTTTAACAAGCCAGAGCTCCTCATGCTGACACTCAAATCTCAAACCGACCACGAAAAAAAAACAGCAAGAGGAGCCAAGATGATCTTTCAGCACATTTCCTCTTTTAAGAGAACAACAAAGGAGGACTTTTATATAACAGCACATGAGTCTGGGTCAGAAAAGTTTTGAGTTCCTTCAACAGGAAGACTTTCACTTTTTAAAAGAGAACAATGTGAGATTAAAGGACATGTTTGATGAATGATATCGGCAGAAATACTCTCTCTCTCCTCTCTCTGTTTCTGTGCTTCCATCCTTCAGATTACCATCTGTCGTTTTTTTCCTCCTTTGCCCCGAAGGTCTCGGCTCATCCTCCCCCCCTCCAGCTTCTGTCCCCCCCTCAGTACCTGCTTCCTCAGAGCTGTTTTATCCTGATATGAACCCCAGCATCACATCTTTATCTCCTACTTTCCCCCCTCCTGCTCCTCTTCCCAGGGAGGACTATCAGGGTCCAGGCACCCCCTTAAGTTCATCTCCTTATATTTTTACTTTTACAAAAGTGGAGCCTGAAACTCATTTCATGCAGACGTAAGAGCGGGTTTCTTAGATAACTTATCTGTGTTACTTCTTTTAAATTAAAGAGCTAATCCTTATTGATGCCCCTCTTGAGGGTCCAGCTTACCTTCCTCATGAGGGAGACCAGGTCTTTGGGCCAGGTCGGGCTGTACTGGACGCTGACCGTGCTGAAGAGCTGGATCAGAGACTCCACAGAGTTACTGGCGTGGATGTCGTAGGGCCTCTGGTCACACACAAAGACATGAAACAGAGTCATGAGAAAGAGAGAGACAAGATTGGAGCTCAGGTTTCAAACTTTAAAAAAATGAAATGATGCCTTACCCATCCACGCAGCACTTCAAAGACCGTCACCCCTAGTGACCACCAGTCCACCTCAAAGGCGTAGCCTGTCCCTCCACTAACAAACGACTGGAAGATCTCTGGGGCTGAAAACAAAGAAAACTTCTCAAACAGCTGCATGAACATGTGGAGAGAGAGAGAGAGAGAGAGAGAGGAGGAAGAGAGAGAGGAGGAGGAGAAAGAGAGAGAGAGAGGAGAGAGAGAGGAGGAAGAGAGAGAGAGGAGAGAGAGAGGAGGGAGAGAGAGAGAAGGAGGAAGAGAGAGAGAGAGGAGGGGTGGAGAGAGAGATTTCATGTGCAGGGAGCCACAAGAAAGCATTCATCTATCATCAGCTAAGCGATGCAGAAACACGATGACATGGAACACATTAGAATTCCTGCTCTGGCACTTCAGAGATAAACATCATTTAAAAAAGTGCATCTACTCGAACCATTGGACATCGTGACAATAACAGGTACATTTAGAGAAGTAGGATGATTATGTAACCAAAAAACAGTCGCTTTAGAGCCACCAGACTCCATTGACAAAAACAGTGATTTAACAAACAGAACATGAGAGTTAATGTTCACCAGCTGCCTCAATCTGACAAATAACCATTTAAAAAATGGAAACAAAAGAAAAAAACAAACAAAAAAATAAATAAAAACTAACCGAGTTATTAATTTATTTGCTCAAAGAAATCAGAAAACACCAAAGATGGTCGACAAGAAGTTTGTTACCCATGTAGGGCTTTGTCCCCGCTAAGGCTGTGGCTCTCTCTCCGTCCTTTATTATTGTGGCGATGTTGAAGTCAGTCAGGTGAGCGTGACCTGAAAAAAAATGAAAAGAAGAACCACAATTGATCCAAATCAAATCCAAAATTCTGTTTTAATCAATGAATGTGTCCGACCTAAATACAGAGAAGCAGTGATAATAAAACATGACCCCTCATTAGACTGGATCAGTGAGTCTTTGTGGTTTTGGTTCCTTTGGGACTCATTATCAGTCTGTGTGGTCAGATTTGTGTCCTACTCATCCTGATGGACTCTGTCTCACTGCTGCCTGTTTACTGAGCACTTTACAGGGTTGTTCTGTTTCATAATGCCCACTTATCTCCTGATAACACAGACATAACACGTAGATACCAGAGCTCAAACTGGAAGAATGTTTTGTTGGCATTTTCATTCTTAATTAAAGGAGCAATAAGTAACCTGGCACCTAGTGTTTAAAATGGGCACTGCAATCCAAATTCAAAACATTGGAGAGCGTGATTAAGCTGCAGCAGTTAACACTTTGGTTGTTTTGAGGTTAGTTTGAGCTTTAAACACTGAACGCAGTATGAGAAGTCATGTATGTACAAGGTTGTATCATCTGCATAACAAATGATAATAGAAGAGTGTGAGAGAATATTAATACTGCTTATGTAGACTCTAAATAATCATAACGGTCTAGTGACTGGCTCTTGTTGTTGCTCCCCGTCTTAGCCAGTTTACATGTAAGCAGCTCTGAAAGCTTCTTTTTCCTGCTAATCATAGAAGCCTGAACTTTAACACACTCATGCACAGAGGAAACAGTTCACGCTCTCTCACCTTGCTCGTCCAACAGGATGTTGTCTGGCTTCACGTCTCTACAGGAAACAAAATCAGACACAGATACTTAAAAAAATGTGATGAAGCGTGGCGGGCAAAACATGTTGTTTGTATGAGTAAGATATTCAATACAAATAAATAATTAAACCTTCTTGTTTGCGGTGAATTTTCTAATTTGCTGCCATGCGAGCACCAAGATATAAGGACTGACAGGGCTGTTCACTTTTGTATGATTTAAAAAAATGTACTCGTGCAAATTACCTTTATGTTTTTAAAGATTTATTTTTGGGCTTTTTGTACCTTAATGGAGAGATAGGACAGTGGATAGAGTTGGAAATCAGTGAGAGAGGGAGCGGGGAACAACAAGCGGGAAAGAAGCCACAGGCTGGACTCTAACTCGGGCCGCCCACCTGGAGGACCACAGCCTCCGTACATGGGGCGCCCACACTACGCCACTGGCGCCGCAAATAACCTTCATTTTAATCATTAATTCTGCAAACATTATTCAGGTTAAAATGAACATATTTGCAATATTGAACTGAGTCTAATGCATTTGCATACCCTGATGCAGCAGCAGCAGCTTTTGGTATTTTTTCCTTTGAATTACAGCAGAGGAAGACATTGCAACACAACATGTAACAGGCAGGAGGTCGGTCAACTGTGGAGAAAAAAACGCAGAACTTTTCGGTAATGTTTGAACTCTTTGTTTTGGATTTTGAGGGGTTTTCTCTGCGCCTGAGAGGTTTTAGGTTTCATTGATAAAGGTTAAATAAAAAAGAAAAATGGAGACACACTTGTTGAATTGTTGGTGTCCTTAAAAGTGTTTCATAATCAGAGTTCTTTAAAGAGTCTGATTTGTTTAGATAATCTCCAGTTTACTCACACACACAAACACTGTAACAGGCGTAGTTTATAGTTTAGATGTACACAGTATGTGTGGATGTGAAAGTCTGTAGGAGGTGTTCGTAGGCTGATGCATGTGTGAATTACATGTTAGTGTAATGTGTGTGTGTGTGTGTGTGTGTGCGTGTGTGTGTGTGTGCACGCATGTGTGAAGAAGAAATTCTCTCCTTCATTTCAAACGTTGCTGGAGAACACAAGCGTCAGAGATCCCCCTGGAGGATCCTGCAGGTCTGTCTGCACATACAGCGGACACAATCACACCCCTGCACACACACACACACACACACACACACACACACACACACACACACACACACACACACACACACACACACACACACACACACACACACACACACACACACACACACACACACACACACACACACACACACACACACACACACACACACACACACACACCTCAACATTTCCTCCAATCTCTCCACAGGCAATTAACAGAGCCCGCACATCTGATTTAATTACACCTCACATCATGCTGGTGTGGAGAACACACACGCTCTGCAGAGAGCAACGACACCTCCCAACGGATGCATTTGTTCACTGCGGCTATGCTACGCTAAGTTGATGGTGATATCACGTGCCAAACTCTTGGAGAGGAGAGGAGAGGGGTCAGAGGGATCGGGCAGCATAAAGCTGGAGGGAAAAACATGCACACATGTTCCCATGCGGCATCTTGATGCAAGTGTCAGCTTAAATCTGAGCTGATTTTTTTTTTTATTCACTAAATGTTGGATTCAGTCTGCAGCTCGAGACATGAGACAACATGTAAAGTAACATCTTATTATGCAGAAGAAGAAGAATAGATACGTAAGCAGGATGCAGGTTGAACTAGTGACATGGTGTATGAGGATGACAAATTAAGAATCCTGGTGGTCGGTGCAGAGACTAAACACAAGAAAAAACAGAAAAGGACTTTTTCTTCTCTCTTCTCAGAGGACCAGTTTTACCTCCTTGGGCATGGTGGCGGCTGACTGTTGCTAGGAGACCAGAGACCCTTCTTCCCACAGTTGGTGCAACAAAATAATTGTATAGTATTCTGCTGTCAAAAACGTACAGGGTGGAACTAAATTGCAGAGCCGTGGAAGGGCGTGGGTCCCCGCGGGGGAGGAGGGGGGAAGGCAGACACAACCATGTCAAAGGCAGAACAGCTGATGTCAAGGACGGAGAGGCGGAGAGATGAGAAGCATCCATCGGCTTTTTCTGAGAGTAGGTCCGGAGCTTACATTAAGGATGTGTTTGCTAAAGACACTACATGACTTAGCAACACCCGGGTGAATGGCAGCGGCTGAGACAGAACCCGTGTGGAAGCCGACTTGCAGAAGCTATCGGACTCGACAGCCCACTCACCCATGGAGCGTTTAAAATGGGTACTGCAGGTCAAATTCAAAACATTGTAGAGAGCTGTGCCCCCCCCCCCTCTCTAGAGTCGATGCTCACACAGGTTGTCATGTGGTGGACCCTGAAGCTTCAGTGTTTATCCAGCTCTGCATCGGTCTGTAAACCTTTCTGTGTTCTAACCTCTCTCCATTTTTCAAAAGCATCTCCAATATTGATCCTAGTTTGAGCACGTTTCTGCTCGTGGAGCTTATTAGAAACATGCAGAGGCTTTTTATGTCGGGTACAATCACTTCTATCTGAACCACTTCTCTTGCCCGCTCCCATCGCTGCAACACCTGTTGACCTGATAACTGCTCTCATATCTGGCAAACCGAGGGGCGTCCAAAACGGCCGTGTGGGGGTGCCTTAAAACCGCCTACCTTCTCTGGTCCAAACAAATCCAGAGCATTCAGGACCAGAATCTAAAGTTAGAAGGAGGACATACTGACTGCTGCATTGTTGTCAGAGAAGCCAGCACTTCAACATAGCAATGTTTCTTTAATGTCTGATCATATAGTAAGGTCACTTTATCATTTCATTCAGTAGAATCTTACTGATTGGACCTTTAACAAAAACATAAAAATGGAGAAGTAATTCTTTACCTTAATGTACCAGGAATATCTCCATTGAGAAAAAAAAGCACAAGGGAGTTCTGGTCAAGATGGAAGCATGAATAAACCAACATTTTTCTATTATTTACCCATTTTTTTCAATGTGAAAGAACAGATCATTTCTACCCATTACCTTGCTAAATGTTCAGGTGAATCAGACGCTCAGGATTGCTTCACTGTCCACAGACTAAAACACACACTCCTATACACACTCTCACACACACCGTCTGTTGTTTGAAGAAGAAATGAAGCCCCTCGGAGGTTTTAAACAAGGTTCAAACAGTTTTTCAGCCATCTGTGATTCTAAATCTGCAGTCTGCGGGATCCATACACACACACACACACACACACACACACACACACACACACACACACACACACACACACACACACACACACACACACACACACACACACACACACACACACACACACACACACACACACACACACACACACACACACACACACACACACACACACACACACACACACACACACACACACACACACCCTGCTGTGCTCAGCAGATCTGCACAAAGAGCCGTGGATGGAGGGTCCACTCTGGTTGAAGATGATGAATGTTTACACTTAACAGAAACATACACGAGGATGTTTCCATGTGTGTAAAATGAGAACAGGGATGATAAGGAAACACCTTCAGCTCACACAACCTTCAACTACAGCTGCAGGTTAAACTGGAACACGACGGAGCTGATGGAGAGGGCACACTAGTATTTCTACGAGGAGCCGCAGCCCGATGCCCTCTGTGTGTCTATAGACAGGATGTACTTTTACTGCTGAGGTGAAAGAGGAGGCAGGAGAGATAAGTCAACAGGATATGATGAAGGGGGATGTGTACTTATATATTTATTCTGAAACACTTGAGTCATGTCTACAGGAGTGCACATGAAGCTGGTTAGAAAGACGCTGTGACTTTGTGGTGCTGACATGAAGGATTATTCCCTCTGAGACAGAATGACTGCACATTCTCTGCAGGAGCCATACTGTGTATCTTTACCTGTTCATTACCAATGTTTAATGTAAAGACAGATATGGACACTGACAGAGCCTTCTGACTATACTCTACCTTCTTTGCGTCCATATTTCTGCACGTTCAGTCCTATGAAAGCTGCTCAGTGGCGCATGAAGCAAAATAAAAGTCAGACTTCAGCGTGTAAAAGTATCCTGATCTTCTGCGTTACTGGGCCCACAGAGCATGCACACTTGGAGTCGCAGTCCTGTGGATCTGATCTGCGTTCATAATGTCGACAAAAATATCTTTGAATTCGGCTTTTATTGCATTTTACAACTTTTAGGACCAGAGGATTATAAAAAGGTTATTTAAAGTGTTCGAATAGGGAAGTTGATGTACCTCATAGAAAAAATTATTTGCTGATTTTTAATCGACTCTTTCCCAATGTAAGCTTACAGGGAAACTTCTTTTTGAACCTGATAGCATCACGTGACGCTGCAGCACCAGGTTTAGCCACAATGCAAAATTAGCTTCAGCAGTCATGCGCACTCCCTGGGGGCTCGACATGGACGTCCATCAGAACAGCTGGGTGGAGGTTGGAGGATTGAATATCTGTGTTCCAGCACCGAGCTTATGATGCTGAAACGTTCCTCAAGTTCAAGTTTAGTTTGTCACAATTAATCAGTGGGGTTTCTTCTGGAGCAAAAATCAGCCTTTCAATGCAAAAGAAAAAAGATTTGGCATTTATCGTGATAACATTTTTAGTCATATTACCCAGGCCGAGGTCATCACTATATTTCTCTGGAAGATAAAAGTATAAAAACACGTTTGCATTCTGCTCCTCGAGAAGTCTCAAACACAAAGCCTATTGACAGTTAATAAAAGGCATGTTTTGTTTCTACACTCAGATGTTTAGATTGGCATGTTTGTGTGTATTTGTTTAGCAAATTCTCATGAAAATCACCAAAACGAGGATGTATTAAAAAGTACTACAGGCACTGGAGGAGGACTTCTTTGAAGCGTTCTCTGAGGGTGACAGTAAAGACGTCTGACTTTTACATGAATTCATTCTGCAGTCTGAATTCCAGTCTAAAGAATAAATCATTACACTCATAAATCACCAATAATAATAATAATATTAACGCTGTGAGCTGCAGGAGCAGAACAGAAAAGCTCCTGAATACTAAAAGTCACAGACGTCACCTTGAGCTGATATTCACTCCGAGTTCTTTTGCTGCAGAAGCTTTGAACTCAAACTCAGCTTTAGTATTTTTGATGAAATAAAATATAATAAAGAGGTGAGCCGACACTGGGGCTTTGGGTCTATTCTGAAAGAATTCTGAGTTAGAAGAATTATAGATATACGGGCCGGTACTTTAATGTTTCTCTCATTTGTCTTTGTTTTCTGAAAGATTGAATCAGAACCCAGGAAATAGGACGTCTGTTCTCTCAGTGAGTGTCTTCGAGTTTAATGACTTTTTATTCCGTGCAAAACTTGAACACTAAGGAGCTAAAGGAATCCAAAGCAGCGTGAAATCCATAAATCACAATTACAGAAACAAAACAACAGTGACGGCTAGAAGTGGTGGCATTCATGGCAAATTAAGAATATGTTAGGATTCAAATGGAAGCTGCATTAGTCAATATTTTTCAATTAAAAGGGTATTTCTATTCGATATAAACCTCGGCCCTAATTTTTGTTCAGTATGACTGAAAATAATACTTGAATTGACCCAAGAGATTCTTTCAGCCTGCAGCAGTGAAACATCATTCTTGATCGATCAAAGTCCATCCACTAAAAGTTTTTGTTCTTGTCCCTGACAGGCTCTGTGTCTTTGGCTTTTTCTTAAAGGTGCAAAGGGACTCTGCATATCGAATGGAGTTTGGAAGTTCGTTCCACCACCAGGGGGCAACAGAGAAGAAGAGTCTAGTTAGCGTCTTAGGACCCTCTTGTAAAGGTTGGATCAGACGCCTTTCATTGGCAGAGCATAATGTTATTTTAAAATACCAGAGGCCTTCTGCAAGAGTGCAATTGTGAGTGGGTCATTTTTTGCCTTTAATGGATCAGACAGCTAAAGAGAGAGACAGGAAATGTTAGGCGGAGAGAGATGGGGATGACATGCAGCAAAGGGCTGAGGCCGGATTCAAACCCACGGCCGCTGCAACGAGGACTAAAACTGTTGGGTTGAAATCTACAGAAGCTGCAGATTTCAACCCAACAGTTTTAAACACTGTATTTTACCTTTACAGTTCCAGCATCTCTCTGGATAAAAGAGGAGGAAGATATCGTGCAAGGTAAGTTTGAGACATGGAGAAGTTGAGTGAGCACCTGTGGATGATGTGCTGACTCTGCAGGTAGTCGAGCGCCAGCGTCATCTCACAGAGGTAGAGTTTGACGGCGTCCTCGCTGAACTGGACGCTCTGCTGCAGGTGGTAACGCAGGTCTCCTCCCAGCAGGAGGTCCACCACCATGAACATGTCCTCCTCATCCTGGAACGAGTACCTGAGAGCCGGGGAGATACAGAGGGAGACACACAGCGCTCACTCAGTGTGCAACATGTGAAATATAAACAAAGACCGAGCACACACACAACATAAACACAACACTTCTTTTGCGTGCTGAACATATGCAAAGCTTGCTCTGTAAACATCTGCAGACACACATACATGTTTACAGGAACTCACACAAAGACAAACATGGTGGATATATCTGTGAGCGACAACATTTATTCATGCTACAATCTCTGTGTACAAAGACTCCAGCGTTGTCTTTCATATTCCATAGTTTTCAGAGTTATTTCCTCACAGTTTTGTTAAGATGAAGATTTATGACAAAAACACAATTTTGTCTTAAAAGGATCAAACGAAATCTAGCCATAGCTGAATTTAAAACTTGCAGTTCATCATGTGTCCACTAGAGTCTGTCTCCTGCAGTGAGTCAGTCCTCATAGAGCTCCATGTTAAAATAAACATGTTTACATCCTGGTACTAAAACAGTTTGGGTCTCTAGATCTCATTTCTCTCTTCAACTGTACGGCCTGAATGTTTATACAACTCCCCTGTTTACATTATATTAAGGCTTAAAGGGATGTAGAATTAGGGGGCGTGGCCTCTTTGAGTGACAGGTGAGAGCTGCTAGCTGTCTGCTAGCTGTCACCTCAGCTGATTCAGTCCCTGACCTTTAACCTCTGGGCCGTGTTTGTGCTGTTGGAGCCTTTTGGAGATTTGGAGAAAGGCAGCCTGGCTTCCTTTCTGACTGGAGAGCATCTGTTATCAGGTGATCTGTTCAGCCACTCGAGCGGGACTTTTTATGCATGATGACTATTTTTGTATGTTTTAGGCTTTGTGTGCTTCTGTGTGAATGAGTGCTTTCTGCCGGGCCCTAAACACACATAATTAAGTTTTTGATGTAATTGATCAACATTCATCCCGTCAATGTGCCACTTGTTTCAAAGAGTACAAATAGAGCTGTAAATAACTGCAGCTTGAAAACAGCCTTCCCCCCCCACTTGATGTGATTTCACTGAGCGCTCCTCCAGGTCCTTTTAAACATTTTCAGGCTTTTTAATCATGCACATCAAATTAAAACACACCGCCTCTCGGTGATCTGCGAGGGGATTTGTAACACTTCACTTCACAGTTTCTGCCCCAAACGCTGAACAAAACATGAATGCACACGGGTGAACAATCTGTTTTGGTACAACAGGAGCTAATTTCTCAGATAAGTAGGAAAAATAAAGGCAGAATGATATCTTTACCCGACCCCACGGCTCAGTGAGCAGCAGAGGAGAGAAACAAACGTGGCCTCGGTGCTTTCTTCTTTCACACTCGGTTTAATGTGGCTGCTACTGAGCCAAATCTTTATTTTTCCATTAAAGCTGTGACACTGTGCTGATATTACTTCTCCTCGTGGCTGCAGGTCGTCTCAGTATCTGCAGGCTCGGCTCTGAATGTTCTGATTGGTTCCATTCAGGTGTAATTTCCTGCCTCTCAATAAGCGAGAAGGGGCGAGTGTTTCTGCGGAGGGAAAATGATTTCATCTCATCCACAGATCGCAGCATCTGAGGGGGGAAATAAAAAACATTGGCAGGACGGTTGGGTCTTTTCTTTATAACACACTTTAGATTTCAGCTATGAAATAAAGTCTTCCGTCATGTGTTAGGGGGGATAACAGATAGAGGGAGGCAGACCCACAAACAACATATATTTCCCTTGACGCGTTAGATTTTCATCCCTTTGATTTGTTTTGCAACACTTCATGAACGACAGAAAATAAAGGGATGAATGAGAGAAGGGAGAGTACGTTTGTGATGCATTTTAGGAACATTTCAAAGTGTTGAGAACAAAGATTTAAACTCTGATCTGGGAACACTATCACCTATCATCCTCATAGTCTTCTCTTTTAGTTCAATCTCAACATGTTTAATTTGATCACAACATATAAGCTTTATTTATTCTAACATTTGGACATTAAAGGCACAGTATGTAAATTCCACCACCAGGGGGCTCTTAAGCAAAAACAATAACAAAAGATGACGTTGAGGCTGGTGGGGTAATCATGGGAGCTCTCTCTGCTACTCCCGCCCCGCTGGATACACTGCAATTACTGAGAAGTTGGCCATTGGTTCGGAGATCTGCTTTCCAATAAAACCATAGACTGTATAAAACATGGACGTAGTCTCAGTCAACATACAGTTAAACCTGGCTCAGACAATCACGGGTTCATTCCTGACTCGAGGCTGCTCGGAGCGATTATCTGCCCAAATGATCTTGTAATGTGTGTCGTACAAAGATCCAATCTTAACCTTCCCGATCTGCTCGGAGTTCTTCGGGGCGACCCTGATTTCTATCAAACGTTTGACATTAAGGGTTTAAGATCTTTACGATTACGTCATGAAAGGGTCTGGTGGAAGTCGTGGAAGACTACCATAATCATGAGAGAAGAGGGAGGACAGTAGAGGGGGCGGGAAGCTGGACACCTGAAATGCATCTGACAGTTAAAAATCTTAGGTTCGACCAGAGACATGTCATTCCCCTCTCTCTCTCTCTCTCTTTCCATGGTTTCTTACTCTACCCACTGTCTTGTCTAATAAAGGCAAAAAGCCCCAAAAAATAAGTTTAAGAAAAAGCTCCAATTAACCAACAATTGCGGTTGCAACGTTAGAAATGCAACCCCAACCTGACTTCCAATCAATCCTGAAACCTTCAACTTGATGGCGCTGCAGGCAGGTCTTAAGCCTCCTGATCAACAGCTACAACGAGTCCACCTGTCAGTCAACTCAGCCACAGCCCCAATTATCAAAGTCACCCCTGGTACAGTTGTCATGACTACAGACATAAGCTATAGAGGCCAAACTGTAATCATGTTCATGGATATTTCAACATGGGACCCAACAGGGATTGCTCTGGTTTTGCAGAAAGCCTCTAGTGGACACTTGAGGTACTGTAGTTTTTTTGCTCTTCTGCATTTGGCTTCTACACCGGAGGTAGTTGCTTGATTAAAACGCGGATCAGCCTCACATAGTGGCCTCACAGATGGCCGGCCCCGGGATGTTGTTTGCTGTTGGCAGGGATCCCTCTCCGTCACCTTTTTATCACCTCATTGTCACAGTTTGATTTCGGGATCCAGGTGACGGATGAGGCTGCACTCTCTAGCTCACTGTTCCACTAAACAGCCTCCCCAATCCTCTGCTCAGATATCAGGGATCCTGAGAGAGAGAGAGAGGTGCACATCGGGTCGGGCTGTCACTTTCAGACTCTCTCTCACTCTCTGAGGTGACAGCGAGATGTCAGATACGACAGCACCATTAAAAGCTCCGGCACTGACGGGCCTGCCACCTTTCAGGCTCTCTGCCGAGGAGGGGACGGAGGAGACATAAAATATTTTATTCCACCTTTTTTCAGGGAACACTTCAATATGAATCAATACAAAGTGAAATCCAGAAATGGCACGTCATAGAAATCAAACGAAAAGAGTCTTCTGCTGTCTGAAAGTGGAGAGGAAGAATTTGATTGATTCCAGTTTGTTGATTTTGCTTTTTAAAGGTCAAAATCCACTTCACCATGTTCCTCTAACACTAATATGTGTCTCTATAGTCTGTCTACAAATCCCCCAATGATGCGAAAAGTCCATCCTCTCCATCTTTTGCTCCACTTTTCAGAAAATGTGCTCAAACAGGCGGTTTGGAGATTTTCCCTTCATGACATCACAAAGGGCAGTAACCCCTCCCCCAGGTGGGTGACACTCCCACAGCTAGGTGTTTGTTCTGCCCTCTGAGTCTGCCTTCTGACTGTAAACAATAGGACATGGAGCGAGAAAGCCCTAGCAACATCCCCTTCTAGATTGATGAATGCCATGTCTTCATAACCTGGAAACTCATCCATGTTTTTCCTTATTTGATGTCCATATAAGGGCATGTGAATCACCAGCCTGTGTAAAGTATGAAACCCAAAGGAGCAGGAGAGAAGTGAGGCTGAAACTGTAGAGCTCCCCCTGCTCACTTGCTGCTGAATCATAAGCTCCACCTCTTCCATGTTAACAGATAGGACATGAGTACAAGTAAAAAATCTAAATACACATGAAATATATTTCTCTCTTATCGTGTTGATTTGTATCCGAATGCTCTCCTGCAGCGCTGTGTGCACCGGATTATCAGAGTAGAGGAGGAACAGTGAGAGGAAACGTTACAAACTCTAACACAAGAGTCTCTGAACTTTCCATATGTGTAAGAGTCTACTTCAAACTGAATCTGTTCTACTTAAGACGGTCTGTTTGAAAAATCTGTATTGGCAGCAAATATAAACAAAAGGAAACGCTGGACATCTACGGACATTTACATAAAGACAAGCAGACATGTCCCTGCAGACAGATACACGTCCTTCAAAAATACCACACATATATAAAAATATTGAAGGAATCATCTTAACCTCTGTATATCCACTTCACGTCCCAGAAATGCTGCAGTCCGACACCATGCAGGGTTTGACTGTATTTCTCAAGCTCTCTCTTTCTTTCTTTTAACATCTTTCATCACTTCTACGTCTATACTGACTGCAACATTGATCAAAATGTTTCACAGTATATTTACTTTCTCATGCACTCTGGATTTTGTCAAAGCACTCCGGGAGTTTTCTCTTCCTTGCCTCCAGCTTGTTCCTGAGGGATCTGAAGGATTTTCCTGAACCGGATAAGATATACAACCCTCCCAGCATGCTCAGGGACTGACCCCCAGGTCTCCTCTCAGATGGACGTGCCTCAAATATCTTTACCTTTTCCTTTGTCGAGGAAGAATCCTGATCAGATGCCAGAACAACCTCTACCTTCTACTTTTAACGCACGAGACCTACAGTTCCACTCTGAGCTCTTCCTCTGATAAAATAAATAAAAACAATCATTTTAAATGCTCATTTAAATGAGACGGTGGATGACCAAAGAGAAAGAGGGGAAAAAGGTCAGGTTTTAATCTTGATTTAAGGTGCTAATTTTGTCTGAGAAAAAATCATGGAAATAAGATCTCTCATTAAAGCCTGGACTTCCTCTTCAACATGTCTGCAAGCTCAGAAAAAACAAACTTGGACTGTGGACTTTGTGTAAATCTGGACAGTGTCTCCTCCTCTGCTCCGTACCTGCCTGTAAGAAACATTAACTTAACTTAAGCCCCAATAAGACCTGAGACACATCAATATTTTCCGACCTGTGAATTTAAATTGAAAACGGCTGATGTAATGTATCTCTTCGCCTCGTTGACTCTTTTAGTTGAAAATATGTCTGAAGATCTGAAGGATCTTTAAATCTTCTGTACTTTTAGAGACCACAGATCTTTAAGATATCAGAGAGTATTAAAACACGTGGTCTTGATAATCTTAAACCTTGCCTGATGTTGGGGGTTGTTGGACATGTAAGCCTTTTTCACATATTATGCACTCCTGAGAATTACGAGGGGATTTCAGGAGGACTGTCCCTGAAATCCTCCTGATCTGGTTGTTCACACATGCACCTCACAGCGGGAGACTATCCCTGCCTTAACAGTACATCAGTATTAACTAATCCATTCATACACATTCACACCACCCTGACGTAGCAATGGTTTCATTTTAGGGTTAAGTGTCCCAAGGACTGAACCAAACATTAAAGTCAAAGAGAAGTTTTCACCTGGCATACCGCTTATGGAAACAGCAAAGTCAGCAGTGTCTTATAGGTGACATCTTTCATCCTAAAGTCCTTTTATTTACTGCTCATCCTCCTGTTTGTGATGCTCTATATCCTCCAAAAGTCTGATTTACAAACAGCACAGTAAAGCTGTGAGTGTGAGTAAATACCAGGCCATAATGTGGGATCTATGGAGAGCTGTTTCTGTCCAAAACCAGGAGGAGGACAGGACGAGGCTGCGACAGTCTCAGGGTCTGAGAGAGGGAGGTTCGTCTGCTGGAAGGAGCACGAGGAGCGGGCTGAAGTAATCAGGCCATGATGACAAACGAGCGCGGGGAGGCCAGGAAGAGAGGGAGGTACAGGTACAGTGAAGAGGAGAGACACAGGAGTCTGTGATGCTCCAGTCGGTCTGAAAACTTTGTCTACTCTGTCCTACATAAAGACAATGATCGAGGTGAGCTGCCTGGACCGAACACATGACTCAATCACAAGGCGCTCGCTCGCTCCTCGGAGGATTTCTGCAGCAGAAACACGAGTCAGGCCTTCAACAAGTCGCCTCAGGACTCAACACCTCCTCTGACCTGCTTCCACAAGGTGCACTCCACGCGTCCTACAAAAAGTTCTTGGTTTTTTAAAGTTTTTTTGGGGGCATTTTTGTCTTCATTAGATAGGACAGCTGAAGAGAGCGGGGGTGGAGAGAGTGGGGGATGACACGCATTAAAGGTCAAGGTCGGATTCGGACCCACTGCCGCTGTGATGTGGACTATAGCCTCCGAACTCGGGGCGCTAGGCTTTGCGGCAACTGGGAGTTCTTCTTTTTAAGTACTGAGAGGGGAGTTTGATGGCTGCAGGTCCAGGACAAAATAATCTGTGATCTTTCATTTTAATGAGGTTGATTTAATGCTGAGTGCCCTCACAGGGCTCGTTTAAACTGCTGGTGGGGAAAGGCCTTGGCCAGCTAATATTCAGTAACTCAGTATTTAAATGCTGTTATTTTCTTTATGGTCCTGTTTCACGACTTCATCTCAGTATTTGTCTTGAAAGAAGGCATGTTATGAAAACACGTTGTGCTCATTTGACATCTTCTCTTAGTGTTTGTAGAAGGCCTAATAAACACAAGTGGGCGAGTACAAATCAACAATATGGACCTTCAGCACCTTAAAAAAGTAGTTTCAAGGTCCATCTAATAGTATGCTAACTTTCAACAGAGAGAAGGGCGTCTCTCTTATGTCCGCACAGCGCCCCGGTCGCCTGTTTACTGCACTATGTAAGTTCACACAGCAGCCTTCAGTTCTAAAAGAAGCCCAGTTCTGTTCTGTTTGATACCACGGCTGAAGCTGAGAGGAAGAGGACGGGGATGGTTAAGCTGAGAAAAAGAGAGAGCCACCGATCAAGAAGTCTGACTAAATATTGGACAGGCTTTTACATGTTGGCGAGCGCTGCAAGCCGGACGGTTGAAAACTTGTGACATTATTACCGGACAAGTTGGTATTAAGATCTGTGCGAGCGGCTAATGAGAAGCAACAGTCCAACGGCAGAGTGTACATCACCCCAGATATTACTCAGAGTAACGTTAGGCTGCATCGCTATCTGCGTCATCGTTGTCTCATGTTCAGCAGTTTTACCGACTGCAGGACGTCGTCTGACCCGAGTTATGTCTCAGGTTTGATACAAATAAATCAATAAATCCATCTGACACCAAAAAATGTTCTCTTTCCTCGTCGGTCTTCTGGTTAACTTAGTTTGCATGTAAGCATGCAATAAATGATCCTCTCCAAGGTAGACATTTAGCCAGGGTCTACAGTCGTCATGGTAACAGTTGAATACACATAAACATACTCCACATGCTAACAGCTAGCGACTCTGATGGAGTCAGATTTGCAGGAAATCTGGTAACATTACTGAAGCTTGTCAGTGGACGGGGTCCTTTGGTTTCTCACAACGTCTTTGCCGGCTTCGCCGACCCTCTGATTGTAAACAAAGGCACGCTGTCTAAGAGGGGGAGGCGTTAACAGCACTTACTGTATGAGTGTTTTACAACAGAGCAGCTGCACTCATAATCTTTGGAGGGCCCCAAAGAGCAACAAACCTTCATCTTGTTGCTTCAAGAGAAGATTTGGGGAAATGATCTTCTGGTGTTATGAGAATGATTTAAGCCCCTCACATGGCTGGTTCAGACTGCTGACTGTGGGCGTACAGGCTAATTTGTTCCACAGTCTCATAAGGCCTTGTTCCATCCCGGCCTGAGATCAATATTCCTAATGGAGGCTGAATAAGGCACATCCATCCTCAGCACTCCTCCGAGCGCTCGCTCTCTGACTCTGATGGAGGGATGGTCAGTGACTCACCATGTTTGGGTTTAGAAACCTCCGAAATCCTTTAAGTCGATCCCCGGGGAGTATGTTTGAAACTTTGTCCAGCCGCTGTGACGACCCGAGCTCCCCTCAGAGTCCATTTGGCCATGATTCATTACTTTGTCTCTGGACCCCCTCGAGGAGGACCGACGCTGCTGTTTGAGTGAGATCTGTTGTGATGTAACGCTTCAGGCTGAACCTAGATTTCATAACAAAGCGCCACTCTCCGCAGAGCAGGATTCAAATTCTGCAGGTTCTCTCCTCTGCTGCTGGGCGGAGCCGGAGACCTCTGCACTCTGAGGTTGCACACACGCCGAGGGAAAGAAGAAGTCAGCGTCTTCTCATGTGTCACAAATCCTCACAAAGCTTTGTGTGGATTTACTGTGTGCAGCAGATGATAGTTAATTTTTTCCTCCTCCAGAGTAATCCATTCAGCGCTCCCTCCACTCCTACACATCGTATCCGTGCAGCAGCGGGGGAATGGTCGCTGCAATTACTGAGGGCTGCAAAAACTTGACATCTGCCCAGCTTAAGGCCGCCTTTAGTGAGCGGATGGGATTCAGTGTGGGCTTTCATGAGGTTGCTTCCTAATGAATTTCCTTCGACGGAGACGTTCAAAAGCAAAATTCAGGATGACTCAAAGAAAGCAGCTTCCAGACAGACTGTGTGGAGGTAGGAGCTGCTGGGAAAAACCTTACAAATCCTCTTAGTCTGCTGTTATTTCTTGACAAAACAAATCAATGCTGCATACTTCCTCTGCACTGTCTCACCCCCCCCCCCCCCCCCCCCCACCCCTCTTCTCTCTGTGATGTACCAATCATTTCTTCTTCATCACCTCTGTTTGCCGTCTTTTCATGGATTCTTTGTTCTTCTTCCGACCACATTTTTGACTTTTTCTTGGTGCTGCATCAATACAAACACTCCTAAGAAAGCTCTGTCAAAGTGACTGGCGTCTTCTTTTGTCCGTTTGTTTGTTGTAGAGAATAGAAGTTCCCCAAAAAACTCCAGCTAGTTCATCACACATACAGAAACAGCCTGATCTACAGGGGCTCACTATGACGGTGTCTTTAATCAAGAAAAAATACTGAGATTTAGGAAGTTGTAAAAATATGAGTAGTCTTGATTTCAAGACAGAAAAGTCTTAAAAATGGAAATATAAAGTAAAATATATCCAGGTAGCTCGCTGCTCATCTGATATTCCCCTTTAAAACAACATATAGGCTAACCACAGCCTAAAATGACGACGACATACATCCTTACGGTTTTAATTTTAAGGAAAAATATGACAATGAATGTTTACAACAATAATTTTTTCACGACAAAGACGAGACGTTGACCTCTAATCTCTGATATTACAAACACTGACAACACATAAGTTATGTTTTAGTTAATTCTACGATTCATTTATCAGACGCTTTTATCCAAAGCGACAAACATCAGAGAATAAAGGAAGAAAGGAAACACAAGGGAGGATCTAGAGAGGAGGAAACGACGTCAGGAAGAGCAAACAAACAGCTTTAAGTCCGATCGGACACACAGGTGCTGACAGGAAGTGACCAGAGGTGCTGACCAGTAGTGGAGCGAGTGTGGGGGCAGAAGGTGCGGCCGCCCCGGGCCCACTGTTGTCTCAAAGGGCCCACTTTGAGCCAAATTTAACATGCATTTTGTTATTTAGTTGAATTTTTGAATAAAGTTAGTTTGACTAGGTCTGAGTCTCTCTTTTCTTTTGCCGCAATCAAGACACACAATGTATTTTGTAAAGCAGAGAGGGGCCCCCCTCCACTGCAGCAAACAGCACCAGCAGGGTGCTGTGGCCTGTTTGTAATGTCATTGATTCCACCTCTTAGCACCCCCTTTGCTGGGCCCCCGCTGCTGTCTGGAGCTTTAAAAACCTAGTCGTCTGTCTGCTTTATTTCTGTATACATCGCAGTTTTTCGTAACATTAAAAGTGTAAAAAACTAAATAAAAAATGTTTTCTCATTGACAACTCAACCCTCAACAACTCAACCTGGCAAGTCTCCTACCGTTGCTAGCTCCACTAACGTAAACGCTAGCTCCGTGCAGGAAAGCAACAGTGCTGATGAAAACTTCATTGGTAAATTGTTTCATCATTATTTGTGATTACGCTTAGATGCTGGTCTTTTGTTTGTGGGTGCATGTGTTGTAGACCGCCGTGTCTGCTTGGTTATTGTACTGTATGAACGGCAGGCCATTGCTTGCACACTGTTTACAAAGTTTGTTGTCGTGCGTGGGTTGATAATGTGTGGTTTTATTGTATTGTCTGTTTGGCTGTGTGACTGGATGAGCGTCCAACTTCACTGAATGTCAAACTGTAGTTGTCTTCTATCTTTGGTTTCCCGTCCGGCTAATTAAGTCTGCTTTACTTGTTTAATCGGTGGAATATGCGCACAGACATATCAGCACTTGTGCTGCTTAAATATCAGCAGGTCACTCACTGATAAGTCCCTGTCACTGTAATAGCACTCTTTATAATCTGCAGCGGCATTTCTCTTTGTCCCGTCCCATCTTGTATCTCCATACAGCCGATACTATACCATAAATGCTATACTATATTACTATATAGGCTACAGCATATGCTATATAGCCTATAGACAGTTTAAGGGCCCACTATTGGTCCCCGCCCCCTCTGCAATGAGCCATAGGCTCCGCGCCTGGTGCTGACAGGAAGTGACCAGAGGCAGAGCACAACATCAACAGTTTCTCTGAAGAGTTCTAATCAGCATCAAAACCATCCTAAAGATCATCATCATCATCATCATCATCATCAAGGTCGTAGGTGTTGATAAAGAGCTGGGTCTTTAGATTTTTCTTAAAGGTGCAAAGGGACTCTGCAGATCGAATGGAGTTTGGAAGTTCATTCAACCACCAGGGGGTGACAGAGGAGACGAGTCTAGTCAGAGTTTTAAAGATGTGGGACAGCACTGAAATGTCAGTGGGTGTCTGTTGGACGTTAAATAGCCATGATATTTTCATGTCCGTTAATCTATCTGTCAAAATAGAAGCAGGAGAGAGGAAAGGTGTGTGAGCGCTTCGAGTAGTCAGAAGACTAGAAAAGTTTAGCTTTCAAGCTAAAGTTGTTATCTCGAGTTAAACCTTCGTTTTCCTGTGATAAACGGTCAATTTATCGAGTCTTGTGAAGACTCAAATTCAGTATTTATCACAGGTAGGACTTGTAATCCTGATGTTATGGCATCATTAAGTCAAGATTTCGGGAAAACATCTGGTATATACTCGGTACTATAACCGGTGTCTGGACTCATGTCCTCTTACAGATTCCATAAATCACCATTTTTTTTCTCTGTGGTTCTTATATTTTGTCCTTCTTTGACTTCCTCCTGGAGCTGCATCAGTAAAAACACAATGAAGCTTTATCAAAAAACGCTGTTCTTATGACTTCCGTCTTTTTCATTTGTTTGTTTTTGAGAATAGAAGTTCCCCAGAACCCGGCTGGTACATTGAGCAACCATTAAGAAAGTCACGCACCAGAGAGTGCTTCGCTCTGCTGAAGGAGCCTGTTGATGCTGCAGCAGTCTGATCTACAGGGACTCTGTTAAACGGCATACCCACGCAGTGAACCAATTAGCATCCTGGTTGTTATACAGTGAGGGAGAGGAGGCGAGGAAGAGGCAGAGCTCTCATCAGTCCTGTCTCATTACCTGCCCGGCTGAGACGCCGTCTCCCACTGCAGCTAAATGAAGCAAGACACTTTAAGAGATGCATACAGGTGCAGCAAGAACGACGCTGTCACGCTCACAGAGAGGCGGAGTAAACTGGGGCAGAATCAACAAACTCACCATCGAGTCTAGTCTCTGTGTTCTCCTCTCTGCAGCTCCAGGAAGGAAGACAAACTTTCCTCACATTATAAACTCCCGAGCTCTGAGGACACAGAAGGCGTCAGTGAATGCATTTATCTGACCGGGATGATTTTGGTCAGTTTCTGCAAAGTGAGAACCCCAGATTTGTTTTTTCTGGATCAGAGTTATTCACACTCTCTCTCTGTTTTTTTTTTTTTTTTTACATGGAACCAGTCTGGTGCTGCTAACTTTAGAAACATCCACCCAGCTGCCCGGGCTCAGGGTCTGCACGTTCTGCAACAACAGACTCAAATATGAACAGCTGCATTCAGACACTACATCACACGGCTCATGGCCGGCATGAAAATTACAACAAAACCACAATGCACTCCCTCTCTCGACCCTGACTTCACACAGAATTCTTCCTGCCAGCCTCTTAGGGAAATTTGCGTGTGAAGCTGTTGGATGTAGAATTAACCCTGAGCGAGCAGGCGGGGTTGGACATTTATATCCTGCAACCTGTGGGGGACCGATTCATCTTAGTGCATGTAACGAAGCTGCTTCATATCACAGTCATCGCAGGGTCAGACTCTGTCGCTTCATCCGCCATCTCTGCCCCACCCTTTTCCCATCATGTCTCGCCTCCTGAGCTCCTGAGAACCCCCCACCCCGAGCCCGCTGTGGGGATTCATGTAAGAACACACATGTCGGAAAGATTTCAGCTGGCTGGCTGCCTTTGATTTTGATAGATTTCAGGAGTGCATGCTTTGGAAAGCATTTTCAGTATCACGCCTCCCTGGAGAAGCACTGCAACATGACCACCCAGTGAGAATGATTTTAGTTATCTCTGATGTTTGCCTGTCTATAGCCCACTGCTGGTTTCTTTACAATTTTTTGACAATTAACACAGTCACATGAACTCTATTAGTTCCACTGAGTTGGCAGTCAAGGCAGATTTATATAAAACTTAACTAGGGCTGAAGGCAGCACTGACCGGGCCCTCGTCTGGGCACTGTAAGGACGTGTGGTCGGGATGCGGTGCAGCTGCAGAGTGTGCGGCAGCGTCTTCTCCAAAAAGGTTTTTAGACCAGCTTAGCCATGTTTCACAAAGCTTGTTGCGTCTTACCACTAGGGGGTGCTATGACACTGCTTTTGCTGTTTTGACATGCGTAAAAGTTTGTCTCAGTTTTGATACAACATTTTAAAGATATTCTCCTCATGTTCACCTTTCATGTGGTCAGTCTGGAAACCTTTAGAGCAGCTTTTCATGACTTGCAGCTAAAAAAAACATTCTGATACTGGAGTCATTAAAAACCCCAATTTCAGCCTCTGCTGGTTCGTTTCAGCTGCTGTCTCTTTAAGGCCCCTCTCCCCATGTGCCCACTTTCTTCTGATTGGCCAGCTCTCTGGGAGCCTTCCAGGGAGGCAGAACGCTGCAGGGCTGTCAGGGGAGGGCTGCTCTCCAGTGCTGGGAGAAGAGAGTCTCTGTACTGTAAGAGGTTTCATCGTCTCACATAGAGGCTTCAAGCCATCTCATGAAATACTTGGTTTCATATCGGGGAACTATCAGGTTATTTGCAGAACAAGTCTTTTCGCGCCCTCTGCAGACTTATCCAACATATGTTTACCTCATGATCTGAAACACTTTATGTGAGTTTGAAATGGGGATCAACAATATAGGTCAACTTTGAGTTAGAGCCACATCCTGCTGCCTGGTGTGAAATCCAGTTTGGGGGCCATTATGTCCACTCTTTTTGAGTGTTGTTAGTATCTTGTCATCATTAGGGTCTCCTCTACAGCAAAACTGAAGGTGATTTGGATAACCCCCTATGGAGAATTTAATGACCCCTGGAAACGGGCATACACATTACTTGGAGATGATGGATTTTTTAAACTGGTTGGCTGTTTCCAAAAGCCATTCTTGCTTAATGTGTTGGTGCACTTGTTTAGAAAATGTGTAGGGGGCGCTGTGGAGGCATTTGGCACCACCCATTTGAGTCCATCCATATAGAATATAAACTTTTGCCAATTTGGCAAGTTTGAGGAGTTTTTTTGAGCATGCTTAGGCCCACAGAAATGAGAGTCATTTGGCACTCTTGGACAAACTCAGATATGTCTCGAGGAATAGGATAATACATTTATTTTACTGACCCTGAAGCGACCCTTTACTGGTAATAAAAACAAGTTCACTTGTGCATCAACAGATGTCTACTTTCTGGACTGATCCTGCTCCATCTGTGTGAATTTCCTGTCTGTAAGAAGTGACTGAAAAAGACACTGAGAATAAACTGCTGAGTGTGTGACAGTTAAAACTCTGCTGATATGACGATGTCTATCAGCTCCCTGTGAGACGGACAGACCCTCTCTGAACATTTCAGTGAAGCCGACATGAAAGCAGAGGGAGTAGGTGTGAAACTTTTCATTCCCACGTAGCTGATATGATACAGTTTTTTTCACTAATGGGCATTTGATTGGATGCAAAGTATGAAAGAGAGAGAGAGAGAGAGAGAGAGAGCAGAACATGGAAAAGTAGAACACAGAAGGCTTTGGCAGCCGTACACTCCTGCAGGGAATTAAACTCTAAAAAAAAACACACACAGGCGACGACTGTAGGCTCATTAAAATGCCCTCAGTTTGTTCTAGGAGAGCGGCTTCTCCTGCAGCCGAAAAATATCTGCAGATTAAATCATTCACAACCTGGTGAAGGGATGAGTCCAGGACACGACTCGCTATCTGCACACCATCACAGCGCCATCAGATCCGTAGAAAAACTGTGCACGTGCAGCGTCTTTCTACAGGGGGAGTAAAGTGCTGCGTGTAATACGCCGTGAACGCCGTGCCAGGGCCCCAATTACATTTAGAAACACGTCCCGCTCGGAGATGAGCGCTGAATAATGAACGCAGCCTCACTTCACCCACATATATCAGACTCAGGGGAAGAGTGAGGTCATTTAAACCACAGTAATTATCAAATGTGCGCTTCTCGGAATCACAGCCAAAATTAATATCCTGAAATATCCTCCTGTGTTTAATTGGAGAAGGTCGCTTTCTGGAGGAGGACTCGCTTCAACATTTAATCAAACTTTTTCCTGCACTTAGCTCCAAATGCAGGAAAAGGAAAGTGCATGCAGCACAATATTCACACAGAGAACATCCATTTAAGTGCATCAGACCTCAAGAGTGAGCATGCTCTCTGAGGGGAAAAACACAAAGTGCACGGACACACAAAGCAGGCAAGGCGACACACGCAGCGCAGACCACATGTAGAGTGTAAAAACAGGATAGTCACCAGAGATTTACTAAAAAAACATGTTCAATTTCCTGAAGGATCTCAAGCTCTCTAAAGACGTTTCGGACCTCATCTCTCTCGATGCACTGCTGCTTGTTCATGTACTTCATGGCGTACATCTTCTCCGTGTCCCGCTTCTGCACGATGCATACCTGCAAGAGAGGAACACAACAGAGAGGAAGAGGACATTTTAGTGCCGGAAAAACTTGTTTTGCATTCTGGAGGTTGTCACAATACCAAAACTTTTTCTGTTTTCCTAGATTTATTTTCCAGCTTATTTATCTCATTTTGATAGGAAGAGATAGGTTTAGTAATGAGAGAGCGAGAGAGAGAGAGAGAGAGAGAGAGAGAGAGAGAGAGTGGGGTGTGACATGCGGGAAAGAAGCTACAGGCCGGACTCAAACCTGGCTGCGTGCTTAAAGGGCCTTAACCTCTGTGCATTGGGCGCGACATAACCACTAGGCCATCGACAGCTTGAATTTAAGACTTTTATACGATTCTGGTAAAAATCAAATATTATTACACCTTTCAATACCACAACAACAACAACAACAACAACAACAACAACAACAACAACAACAACAACAAGTCCTAGGCTTCAAATATTGAGTCATTTCTTGTTTTTCATTACCCCAAAAATTGCAGAAAAACTCCATCAAACTGTCTTGATTGCACAAATACCTTGGCAACGTTTGGTCACAACATTTCAGCAGCTTTAAGTTAAATATATGATTAAAGATCTGTCAAATTTTTAAGCTTCTGCTCTCTTTGATACTAATGATGATTAAGGCCACTTTTACACAAAAATGATCCCCTGAAAATAAAGTTCTACATTCTGACTGCTTCAAACACAGATCCACATAAAGGCCTAAAAACACTAGTACAGTGATGACACAGGCACATGCGCACATACTCCTCCTTCTTTCACAGAGCGCTGAGGTGCAAACAGACAAAATCCACTAACACACAAACGTCTGTGTGGACGTAAAATGAGGTGGGGTCGTTACTCCAAATGACCCAAACATACTAAGCTTGTAAATTACAAGAATATGTCGACTGGGAGTCATGCCAGTACACATTTTCACAAACAAAACCCTTCCGCCATTGTTGTTGTAGTCCACCTGACACATGACTAAAGACTAAAGTCTCAGTTTTCAGAGGAACTGCATTTTCCAGTTCACACGCAATGTTGTTTTTTAAATGTTTGCATTTTCATGCACCAGAAACACTGTTGTCGTGTAAATGAACAGCAACAAAAGGTCACTTTTTTTACAGCTGAAATTGTTGGTGTGTAAACAGAGAGTACCTAAAATAACAGAGATTGTGTCATTTTAAGAAAAGTGGTTTCAAATTGTATCAAAGTATCAGACATTTTGACAAACAAAACCTGTGTTTGAATTGATAAAATAACAAACGTGCTTAAATGAACACTTGGTAAAGCAGGTTTGTGTTTGCAGAGAAAGAGAGTTTTCAGCACCACAAACTCTTTGACTCTACCGTGTGTTCATAGAGAGAGACGTTCTCAAACTGACCTGAGCATCTCTTAACTGTCGACTTCTGTCTCTGTGAAGTCGCTGAGAAGCTCTAATGAACTTCATCTCAGACACACGAGTTTGTGGCAGAAAGCGCTTCCGAACAAATCGGCTCATTCTTTATGCATGAGTTTGGAGGTTTTGTCAGGAAGCGTGTGTTAAAGGTCAGGAGCAGGACGAGACAGCGGAGAGGTCAGAGTCATTACGGTGACATTAAAGTCCGACTACGATTGTTATATATGTCACATGTCAGCGGGGGCTCCTGACTGCACACAAGTCTCAAACACTCCTAGTCGACTCAGGGAGATTTCTAATAAAATCAGCAGTTTCTTTGTCTTGTTGGTGTTAAAGTGGACCTTTATAAACTCCACATGAGCGTGACGACGGCTCGAGACAGAAGAAAGTGAAGCGGGGCGTCAGGAAACATCATTACTCATCGCTGTAATACACTTTAAATGTGCCAGCCTTCGGTTCGGAGCAAAGGAAGCGGGTCAGAGTGGAATCTGATTACCGAGCCGCTGCATGTTGAAGCACTATCTGAATCTCTTCTTATTCCTCCACACAGTCTGGACTTTGTGCCGCAGGTAAACAAAGTGAATTTCAAACCTTCACTCAGGCAGAACTTGACATCATCGTTCACTGACACTGCTCTTTATGGAGAGAGGGAAATATTTTCTTCTTGGCATCTGAAGGAACGCTCAATAAAAGTTGAAACAGAACCTCTGCCTGCCATATCGTGATATATTTCCTACTGAAACGGGATAGCCAGTGATGAGCCAGACTTTTGTAACTGGGGTGGCTGAACCAGGCCGCCCCCTAACTTTTGCAGGGTTGGCTGGAAGTGCCAGGAATGCAGAAACTCACCCTTTGTATCTGCACAATAAAGTGGCAACATTGAGATCAATGATTCTCAAGCACCCACCAACAACTCCTCATAAGAAAATCAGAACCCACATTTCTGATAGTTTTCAACAAATCGGATGAGAAGTTGTGAAGTTTGACCCCAGACGGTTCATGACTTGTGACAGAACAAAGAAATGGAACTAAACAAATTTCTAAAAGGAGCTAAAAGACTTTTTGACACCATTTTTTTTTCCAGACACACAAACGCGATCCACCACTAACAGCTCCCAACGTCTGAAGTCAATATTTAAAAACTATCCAATCAAAACGGGCGACATTGAAATGCAAAGGAAGCTCCCAGCAGCCTGTTGTGACAAAGCCAAAATGGTAGATTTGAACACAAGTCCCGCCTCTGACAAGCCAAACAGCCAATCATAGTTTAATCAATCAATCAATCAATCAATCATTATTTGTAAAGCACCAACTCATAAAAAAATGTAATTCTGGTTGGTGTTTTTTGTTTTGGATTTTGAAAATTTCAAAAAATCAGAGAATCGAAAAAGACCAAGTACTTTGAGTTTTCCTTTTGTATCGTTCATCACTAGAAGAACACTGATTTACACAAGTCTATCATATTCCTAACATTTATATACTTAATTAATGTTCATCGTGTTATGCAATGTTTATTGTTGTATGTTGTTGTCTTTTTTATGGCTGCAGCAAGGGTGAAGAGCCCAAGACAAATTTCTCACTTTGTGAGACAATAAAGTTAAACTTGAATCTTGATAACAAGTGTTACCTCGAGTCGCTTTACAAAAGAGCATATGGGATAATATGCAGGAAGGATATCTCCTTTGTATTCTTCATGTTCCTGTTGTCGTAGTAGTGCCCGATCACCCGGCTGAAGGGGGGGGGGGGGGAATAGCCAATTGGTAAACTCATTGATTGTAGATTATAATTAACTGCTCACGTACTGAACCAGAGGAGTTTACTGCAGAAAAACTTTACATTTCCAAATCCTGCATTTGGATTTCTGGTCCCCCTATCAGCCCAACCATGCCTCCCTTTAGCCTCTTTTTCAGCCCTCAGCATGATATCAGCTCCAAACCCTCCCCTCGTGGAGCTCAGCACAGACCTAGTTTCTCTTTGCAGTTCGCCAAGCCACTCTGCACCATCTGCACTGAGCTGGAAGGTAGGAAATATAAACTACAACAAACCATAGTCCAAAAGGTCGGCTACATATTCACAGCTTTTTATTTTTACTATGAGAAATAAGCCACATGCATCAGAATAACCCATTTATGTTTTTCTCTTCCAGCGTGTGCATCATCTGGGAAGAAGAGTCAGTTTAAGGAGCGCCTTTAGAGGCTTAGGGTGTATTTTGGAAATCGTCTTTACTGCTCAGTTGGGAGTAAAAAGCAGTAAAGTAAGTCTCTTACAATCCAAGGAGACCTCCTCTGTGCACGCTAAAATAAAATCCAGATACTGTGTGCAAAGAAGAGACAGTAATGATGTGTGGAAGTAACCGCAGAGCTGATATATTTTCAGTATGAAGGGAACCTTATCTGGCTGCACCCGGTGGACATCACATTTATTTTCTTCTTCCTGCAGCAGAACACGCTTTACTCAGAGAAGTGATCTGTTAACTTGATGCAGCACAGAGGAAGGTGGGTTTTTTTTAAATGGTCTCCGCTCACAAATCCATAAGCAAGTGAGCGTAATGCAACTTTTTTTTTTTAAAGTTTGAAGGGAAACGTTCTCAGTGAAGGATTATCGTTTTTAAACTCTTCTGGAAATCTGGTTTGAAAATAAAACACAAATGTGATACCACCACTTCATTCTAATAAAGCCTCCACAGAGACGGTGTAACTTGTATCTCATCTGTTGAGTCTAGACTTCACCATAAACTGGTAAATCTCATTATCTATATGTGGACACATTTAGCCTGCAGAACGAGAGCGCAGCAGATAGCGGAGGCAGTGATTCATGGTGCTTTCAGTGGCTACAAACCACGCTTTGTAAGAGGGTTGTCTTTGGGTTTTCAGAAGCTTCTAACAAGCACCTCGTCGTCTCAGAGCTTAATGATGAGAACTGTAGAGAGTACGTCTTCTATCTTGTGCTAAAATTATGAAAATGTTTTGAACAACCTAAAGTGTGTCCCGGCTTTGCGTCAGTGTTCATCAGACGACATCGTTCAGCTTCTGTCTTCCTTACCTCTTCAATTTTTCATGTCAGTTCATTCGCATGCAGGATGTGCACTTACGGTGGCTCTCGAGGTTCAAACTGCCAAACCTCTTAGCCCTTTAGTGGCTAATGTGTCCCTCTGGACCAAATAAAAAAAATAAAATCATTATCTCAACTCATTAACTCTTACTGCTCTTACTGCTGCAGCTGTAAGAAGAAAGCCTCCTAATATCTGTAGTACCTGTCTTTACATTCTCTAAACGATCTGATGAGAAGGAAATGTGCACATTTTTATTCTTTGAATGATACGTTTCTGATTTTAATTGTGACTTAATCAGCAGTCTCCATAATTCAGAAGTCGGTCTGAAGTTTTTAATGGACTCGTTACAGCCCACTGTAATAATCAAATAATAAATGTTATATTTTGATTAGATCACTGGCGGCTTGTGCTTAGTTTCTCACACTCTTCGTTCTTTAGCTTGATGCTAATACGTATAGTGGCTAACGTGTTACCGTGAGCAGCTGTGCTCGTGGGTCCACAAAATCACAGCTGTTGATAAATTTACAGGATTTACAATCGGAAGTCTGTATAATGTGTTTTATTTTGAAATTTACCGGATGCTCAGTGCGTTAACGTGCATGACTTCCTGTTTCAATCTGCTCTGTTCAGCATGCTCCGTCGAAAATTGCATATTTGAAGCGGAGCGAAGTGTCTCAGCTTGAACGCGCCAAGACGGAATGCGGTGTGTGCAGTGGAAACACGAGTTCAGCTGTAGAGTGCGGAGCGAGGACGGATCCCGTGGAAACTGAACATAAGAAATTGTTATTTTGCAGCTTTTAACATCCTGAGTTAATTTTTAAGGTAACTTACTTTAAACAGAATTAAACTAAATAGATTTTTTTTTTTACTTTACAAACCCCTGCCAGTGTGCGTTTTGAGCGATGATGTCATTCAATATTCTCTGTGTTCTGTTGCTCTTTTTAAGCCCTGAACATTGAACTGTATATTTCTTTTTTTAGCTTTTCTAATCATCGCCGTGTGTGGAGTATAAAACCAATCAGCCTGTCAGTCATCTCCCAGCAGCTCCGTCTTATCTGCACCCTCAGGAGCTGGTCAGCAGAGAGGGATGATGACTTTTTAAACAGGATTTATTCATATATTCATCGAGCATATTAGCCATTCATCGCTTTGGACCCGTTTAGTTTGGAGCGGAGAGAAGTCTCTGTTTGAAGGCGAGAGGTGTGAGGCAGGATGTTTGCCGAGTTATTTGCATATGAATGAAGACATTTTCACCCGACTGTAATCAGGTGAGATGACGGATTCAGACGATGCTTATCCAGAATGATGGCGTCACAGACCTGATCTCTGTGAGCTGTAATGGACACTAAACTGTCTCTAATTAATTCTGTAACATTATCTCCTAAATGCTAATGTTCAGCACGGGGCCAGCCCCCGTCAACCAGCCGAGAGGTTTTTTATTGTTCAGTTCTAATTCAGGAACACCTGCTATTCAGACTGCCTTTGAATATTTGTCACTTAGAAAGGTCATTTTGTTCTCCGGCAGGCAGGTTGGAGGCTCAGGGCGAGTCTGAGGAAGGAGCCAAATTTCTCCACCGGCTGGCTGGCGAGGCATCATAGTTAAGAGCCAGCTAATACATTTGCACGTCTGCAGATTTATTCTCATTTAAATCAAACAACAGGAAGTCAAATTAAAGCCCATTGAAAGATGGGGTTAAAGAGTGTTTTATTTGGAGCGCCGACAGCCCGTCTGCCCCATGTACGGAGGCTGTGGTCCTCGTCGTAGCGGCTTTGGGTTCGGGTCCGACATCGGCCCATTGCTGCATGTCATCCCCCCCTCTCTTCTCCCAGAGTATTTTATTTGAACAACAAATGTAAGCGACGTCTCACTGAAGGTCTTAAAATTATTTATAAAATATAATATCAAGAAAACAGTTTGTGGACGCAATTTTACTATTTTATTGTGATTTTGTGTCAGCAGAAATCTAAATCTGATTTTATTTCAATTCAAAGTGTATTTAAAGCGTCAGCCATAAGGTCTCAATCAGATACAGGTCGGGTCTTTTGCAATGCGGCCTCCGTCTGAACCGCCGGGTTGGCACGCGTTCCACTTTGACGTCACACTCGTCACAGTTTCTGCTCTGACAGGTCGGGCAGAAAAAGAGCCGCCCGCACTCAGTGAAAACAAACGTGCATGACAGCTGCGATTGAGGTCGTCAGTGGAGAGACAGTCTCCCCGTATCCACGGCAACAATCACTTGAAGTATAAGAGACAGCTCTCTTCTCATACATGACTGATTTGATGTTTCGTCGCTGTGCCTCTTTAAATTGTATTTTATTTGTCATGTCAGTCCAATTTGTGATTATGTAGTTTATGCATTAGAGCTGTGTGCAAAGAAATACAGATATGTAGTGTCTGAATTTATTCAGTGAGGAAGACAGGGCTTCATTTATTAATAGGCTATAGATAAACTCACATTGAGGAAGGAAGAGGAGGAGAACAGAGAAGTAAAAGACGTGCAACAAGCTGGTTATGACATCATGAAGCATCTTAATAAGACAATACAAACAGACATCATTCAGATCTGTCAGGTTTCTCTTCGGTCAGGCAAACGCTAAGTTGTCAAAATGTTGCCATGTCAACTCACATTGTATTCGAGAGAATCGTTAATGATGGTCGACAAAAGTTCAGGAATTATGTGCTCACACTGTACGAGTTATCAGGACGGAGCATCGAGCAGTGTTGATTAAGTTTCCTGTGATAACTCCAACAAGCAGGAGTTGAAGTCATAGTTTTTTTCCTCATATCAACGGCTCAAAACGCTCTCTCTCTCTCTCTGTCACACACACACACACACACAAACACACAAACACACACACACACACACACACACACACACACAAACACAAACACAACGTAACTAGCAGCTAAATCAACACAAATATTTCCTGTCAGCTGGAGGGCTATGGCTTTTTCTTGACAAGATTTCTCTTGTTGATATCTTTCATGATAGGAGAGATAAGACTGATGGAGGTTTAAGACAAATCAAAATAAAAAGAGATAAGGCTTGCTGTTGCCGCGGTGATTCAGATGCTGTCTGCCAGTTTGCACAGGCATAATCAGGGGGAGAAGGGGGGAATCAGCTTGTGGCTCTGCTCTCACTGTACAGGTGTGTGCAGTCGTAGGACCAACATTTTAGACATTCCAGAAATGTACCCGCCTGGTCGGCAGCAGATGTTCAGGCCATAATCGTCCCCTGTGCCCCCCCTGCACTGCACAACAAACAACACACAATCTGGTTGAATTTTGTCCTGACTTCAAAATCAGTCATGAGAATGAAAAATCGGGTCTGAAACGGCCTGAAATCACACAGTATGCCCCGGCTCAGAGCTGCTGTTCAATGAGTTCAGTAACTGATTTAGATCTTTGATCTGGATAAATGAATGCATGAAAAATAACGCTGACATGACTTGAAGCAGTAGGGGAAAAAAAGAGTTCAGATGAGCTTATTAAAAAGTTATGAAGCCGTGCATTTCAAAGGTGAAACATGAAACTCTCTTAAGCTGATTTAGAAGTTCAGTTCGGTGCTCAGATTTAAACTCAATGAACCAATAGAAGGAGTTTGGAGTTTGAACATTTTTAAGTATTTCCAACAGCAGGAAGGTGAAGCACACCGCTGTGCCTGAGTTCATGCTAATGAAGGAACATGTCTGCTGCTCGCCCTGCTGCTCGCTGATGTGTTTTTAATAGTTTTTGGACAACAATGAAGCTCTGAGGCACACAGGAAGAATCAATAACACACACAAGACGTGTCAGGAGAAACATTCATAATTGGTTTGAGCCTTTTTTGGCGCTACATGAAAACATAGAATATCAGGTTTGTTGCCTTGCTTTCTCTTGTTTAAGCAGGAATGAACGCTCACCAGTGTTTCCAGCAGCTGTGTTTACGCACACTGTGTGAGTACAACGCTCCGTCACGGTCCAGGTAACTCTGAATTTAACACTGCAGCTGTCAGACTCCCGTTCAGCTGGGGACTTAAATGGTTTAGTGGCTAATGAGCAAATACAATTAAAGAGAAAAAAAAGGCCATTCATGCGGTCGGTGAGCAGACTTTAGACTTGGCTCCAGATTGAAGTAAACAGGACGACAGCTCTGCACGGCCCGGGGGGCGAGACGCTGTCACAACGCTGGCTGTAATCTCTGACCAGCGGCTGCACACTGCACCTGTTGATCTCTGCTAAAGGGAGCCTTTTAGACGTGGTCAGGGCGAGAGTAAAAGGTGGGGACGATCGATTCTTCAGAGGAAAGTGTTCAAAGTCATTTCATGTGGAGGAATTCAAAGTCAAGGTGGAGGAAGGCCACGGATGAGAGCCCCCGTCTGTCTCCTCCTTAGCATACGATGCTTGATTTGAATAGTTTTGAGCTCTGGTGCATGAAACTAACTTTGTTTTTCCTGCAGCTCGATCATTATTTAATCAGTCCTAGAAAGGAGAGCAGCACTAATAATAACGAGGAGCTTTGGAGGCTGTTTCCTGGAGTTAATCTGCACAGGGTCAGCCAGGGGCGCCTGGCAGCCACAGAAACACGTTCCTGCAATTGAACAACACATTCAAACATCCTCCGATCTAAATAAAGCCACCGCACTTAATCACACGTATGTTCTGAAAAGCATCGAGGATCCCTAATGAGGCCGTGTGAGCAGCTTTTACACAATAACAATGGTGGGGTGTTGTGATGGAGGCAGAGGCTTGTAAAGGTCTGAGAGCAACAATAATTCATTCATAATTCATGATTTATTACTCAACCTACCATTAGAGAAAGCATGAGAGTACACATCCTACTGAAAGGGTAGAGATCATTCAAATAAGTGGAAACATCTGATCTCTATCAGTGTTGAAAAGTATCAGAATATACAGACATTCATGATTTTAAAAAATACAGAATGAGAAGTATTTCAAAGATTATTTATGGCCGCTGTCAGTTGTCTTTGAATCTGAAGGTTGGGGGTTCGATCCCCAGCTCCTGCAGCCACATGTCCGATGTGTTCTTGGGAAAGACACTTAACCCCAAATTGCTCCCACTGCTTCAGAGTAAAAATTTGCATGAATGGATGAGTTACTTCTGATGGTCTCTTTACCCAGCAGTCTCTACCATCAGTGTGTGAATGTGTAGGTGTGACCTGAGGTGTAAAAGAGCTTTGAGGAGTCAGAAGACTAGAAAATAAATATACAAGCTCAAGCCAATCTACCATTTACCATATCTAATAATGTACCAGGGCAATACTGTACTTTATATAATCCATCCATTATCTTTAGGCGGTGTACACCCTGGACTGTTCGCCAGCCAATCACAGGGCTCACATATAGAGACAGACAACCAGCCACACTCACATTCACACCTACGGGCAATTTAGAGTCAGCAGTTAATCTAACGAGCATGTCTTTGGACTGTGGGAGGAAGCTGGAGTACCTGGAGAGAACCCACACATGCACAAGGAGAACATGCAGACTCCACACAGAGAGGCTCCTGTCAGACGGGGATTCTAACCAGGAACCTCCTCACAGAGAGACTCCTGACAGACGGGGATTCTAACCAGGAACCTCCTCGCTGTGAGGGGACAGAACTAACCACTGCACCGCCATGCAGCCCTGATTTGATGTTATCTAACGGCTTAATGTTTACAGGTTTAAAAGATTCACAAAGTGTCCTGTAGATTGCTCCATCCTGCAGCAGAGAAACAGGCTGTAGTGGCTGCAACATAACGCTTTATAGATCGAGGTGCGTCCACTTATAAGTTGTTTTTGTCCCTGACAGGAGCAGATTGTTATTCTAAGAGTCTGACAACATAACAGAAAGGATCCCTGCAGAGACAGACTTTATTGTTGCAGACGAGGATGCTTTTATTTGAACAGAAAAAGGTAATGCATCATTAAAGAAAGAGTAATTGAACACAACAGGAGGTAAACTAACCACAGCACGCCTGGATTACAGCTGCCTCCATCTCGGGATCTTTGTGTTTTTTTGTTTGGTTCGGGTGTTTTAAAGAAGCAGCTCAGATCCAAAGTAAAAAACAAAAACTAACCATTCAGGCAACAGGGCAATTTGTTTGTTCTGCGACTTTTAATTTGTTTTATGGCTGTCAAACAAAACATTTTTCCAATCATGATTCGATTCTGAAATTCAAAAGTGAATCTCCATAAATCACATTTTGAATCTGGTGTTTAAAATTCCATTATTTTGCATCTTCTAAATGTTTTGTATGCTTTTATTTTGTATTTTTGTCCCGTCTCAAGCTTAAGGTGTCTTTACTTCCTGTTTGGAAACAAATCTGCTTTTATTCCTAAAGAAAATAAGGAACTTCGCTTTCACTGCAGGAGACAGATCGGACTTTTCAAACTGCTGCTGGACGGGTGGGTGATGTTAATTTGGGAGGTCATTGAATCATGATGCAGCGGGGCAGCCGGAGATTCTCAATACAATCAAATTATTCATCATCTTGACGAGAAATAATTCAGTTCATTCAGGGTAAGAGAGATTGTTTCTGAAAGTGACGACAGAGGAATACCAATTCTCCAGGTCGGACTGACTGAACCCCAGAGCGGCTTCCTCCCGCAGTTTCATTAAAACGACCCCTTAATAAGCTCCTCCAATGGCCTTTTATTAACTGACGGATTCCTAACACTTGAGTGTTATCCTGCCAGACTTATTGAAGCAGAGGTGTGATGGATCATATGAGAGCCGAGTAAGACTGGCAGCTCTGTTGGCAAGAGCCTCAAACCACTCTGAAAATAGAGAGCCGAGAAGATGATTACTATCCTTTAATAATGTGATTCATCCATCACTGAGGAGATATTAAATCCTGCGTATCACTGCACTTTCACTCATAACTTTACAATATATATTTAATATGTATTTAAGACATTCATCTCACAGTTTGAGAGGAAAGTTTCTGAAAAGCTAACCATCAATAGAAGGGTAGTATGATGTTGTACTTGTTCTCTGTTTGGAGTAGAAGCCCTGCATTTAAAATCATAGAATAATAATAATAGAATAATAAATAACCATTTCAATGTACTGAGAAGTAGGAAAAAAGTGATACAAGTGTTTCAAATGAAGATTCTGTCAGTTTATCTTTAAAAAACAAGTTGGATTTGTCGTTGACAGATCCAAAAATTAATGCTAGACCAAGAAATAACAGAGACCTGAGTGCTCCGAGACTGAGACAAGGCCGAGACCATAAATGTCACAGAAAAATCGTTATGTGTCACTCACTTAGACCGTACCACCAGGAAGGTTGCGGTTGTAACCGGGGGATACAAATGAAATTATGAGTGAGCTTAAGTTATTTGTTCTTTCGGAAAGAGGAGTGTTCCTTTTATTTTAACGTCATGACGTGGAAAAATAGCTGATCAGTGGTGGTCTTGACCGATCTTGATTTAAAATCCGGAGTCAGCCCGGCCTGTGACCGAGACAAGAACCAGTAAAAATCCATTCAATCCTGAGGCGAGACAGAGTCCTTTAAAAAGTGGTCCAGTGACCAAGACCGATTTGAAGTACTACAACACTAACCAAAAGTAGCTCAAATCTGCTTCCAGCTACTTGAGGCTGACCAGTGCACAGTCCCTTTGTAGGGACGAGTACTGAAATCCAGTACCAATATGGGACTACCAAAATGTTTTCTATGCCGGACTGAAGCATGACACAGATTTTGGTGCTTAATTTTGGTACAAATCACTCAATGACACAGAGCCACAGACTGTAGATATTAATGGATGAAGAAGGAGTGATGTCACCCGGCTTTAGAGTCCCATCGATGGCGGTCTCCATGTTGGAAATGCTATCGGTCAACCTAACGACAGGCTGAGAGCTGGAGCTGAAATAAAAAAATCTGAATACATGATTTTTCAGTTCTGTCAGCAAGATGAAAAGCAAACAACTTTTAAAATGTTCGTTTTTTGAGAGGAGTTTCTAACGTGAACTGAGGACGTCCAGAGTCGTTTTAGAGCCATGCACACTGAGAGTCGTAGCATCTTTGACCTTCTTTGCACTGCATAATAAACTTGCTTCATTTTTTGATCCAACCACACTTTGAGACATCGATTGTGAGATCAAACTGTCAACACAAAGTCTCTGACACACACTTGTTTAGCACTCAGACACCTTCATGGAGTATCAGGTGTGATGTCATATCTCTGAGAATACACTGATGTGACTCTGTCCTCGCGTGCATGGAGCAGCTGAATCTCCACAAATAAAAACCTGAATCCTCTCTCTGCTGCTCTAAATCTTTCATACCTGCACCCCAAACCCTCTTAGTCTCCCCAGACCCCCCCACCCTCCCACCCAACCACCCACCCAACCACCCACCCCCGCCCTGCTTATGTCTTAATGTTGCTCTGTGCTCCTTGAACACAACATTTTAAATTAGCTGAGCATATTGCTTGTTCACAAAGTAAAAGCTCTTTCATGTGGCTCTTCAAAGCACAGTGCCACCGTTAAATCCCAGCACGATGGCCGCACAGTGTTTACCTTTACAATCCGCTCTTCTTCCTCACTCCCCCACCCTCCCCCACCCCACCACTCTGCTATAGTTAGCTGTCCTATCAATTGTTGTCAGAGGGTCTAAAGCTCCGAGCCAGGCAGAGAGAAGGAAAAGGTTGGGTGTTAAATTTTGTGGACTCGGAGAGGAAGCTGCAGACTTTCTGTTTTGTAGGTCAGGTAAGAGCCGAGTCACACAGAAGCCTCTGAAAGAGACACAAAGGGAGGGGAGAATGAAAGAAGACCACCGCCTGAGGGGGGGAGAACGAGAGAGAGCAGCTTGTGGCCTCTTCTTCAGAAATGTACTGAACATAAACATCCATCAGTCCCTCAGATCAGCTCTCAGCGTGTTTGTTTCTGTTGGGATGATTTAACACATTAGTACGATGGCTGATAAGTGCAAACACTCAGTAACATCCGACACAACTAACATTAAAGAAAGAGTGTGCCCTTTAGCACCAGCAGGAAACCAAAACAAACTGCTGTTAGGAGACACCTCCTCCATACTGAAGCCTCCGCTCTCCTCTAGCGACACACCTCCAACCCCCCTCCCCTCATGTTCACACAAAGGAGTAATGCACACGCTGTGAACAAACTTATCCACGGCTCAAGCTGCAATCACCTGTGTCCTGCATTGTTTTGTTAGCATCCTAACGTTAGCGCTCTTTAGTTAGCTCGTAGCTTCACATAGCATGTAAACTGACACAGAATGACCGAGATCTAAAAACTCTTACTAACATCCAAATAATCAGTGAGTATGTTCTTCTTCTTCTCTCTAGTCCTTCACTAAAACAGTTTTTATACACAAGGGGAGGAGCCGGCCGTCCCGTCCATGTAAACACGGCTCTGACAACAACACAGGCAGCAGGACTCGAGCTTCTCACTCATTGTAGACAGTCATGACTCAGAGACACATTTACAGGATAAACTTCATTTCTGCTAAAAGTATGTGTTAAATGTCGCACATCCTTCCTTAAAGAAAGTGTCCATGAAATCCAAAAAAATGCAAACGACAGCTGCAAATGAAAGAAAATATCAGCAAAAAGGCCAAAACACCTTCATTAACTGCACTGCTAGGAGTTCTTTCATGTTTTTGCTGCAGCGTGTTTCAGTCGTTTCATTTGTTTTTGCATGTGCTTTTGGATTTGCATCATTATAATTTGCACCAAGTTTTTCCCGATTAAAGTCTTTTTCAGCTCTTGTTGGCCTCTGCATAGCAGAGATGTAGTGGAAGACAACCTGAAAACACCCTGACTCACGCACACACTCTCTCCCGAGCTGCAGAGTGCTCTGAATGAGGCATGCGAGGCAGATAGTCTTTCAGGCTCTGATGAACATGTCATCCGGGGGGGTGGTGGGGGGGGGGAGAAGTAATAATTTGCTCTTTCATTTGGTTCGTTCCTCTGGATGTGTCCTGCTGCTGCTGCTGCTGTCAGCCTAAAGGAAGTCAACGTGTTTACCGAGCTCTGCTGTCCGTTTACACAGCTCCACAATGAACTAGTACAGCAGGCATGAGCGTTGATAAACACAGCCATGGATCTGTGAGGGACGGGAGGCTCCGTCGTGCACACAGAGAAATAGAAGGTGTGTCCTTTTAAGATGTGAGAATCATCAGAAGGAACACTAATGAATCAAACGCCATGCATGCACATGAAGACCGCACTGACACTTTACAGAAACAAACACGTGTCTCTGACAGCCAGCGAGTTTTTCTGTCTTTGTAGCAGCCTCACAGAAAATCCCTCAATGTTATTCGAGGAATTAATGTCACGAAGGGAAAAGCCATAAAGAGCTCCACATTTACACTCTTTTCCTCAAAGTAATGATCCGATTCCTTAACTCAGCATCTTTCTAAAACCAGTGATCTCTTCACCTCCATGTACAGAACTCAAATGGTGTCTGGTTGTTTTTGTAGACAACTGATGTATTTCTGCAGCTAGAGGTGACGCAAACATTTTATTCAGATAATTGAATAAAATCTGAAATGTAAGTCTCACTGGTAGAGAAGGCGAAGTCTGTTTTTGGGGGGTCTCTCATAGGGAGAAAAATGTATATAAACTGTCTTCCTGTGTGATGATGTTTATCAAAGTCCACAACGTTGGGTTTCTGTGCAGCTGTGCAGCCCTTTTAGTACCATCTGTTTTCACCATGTGGACTTTGTAATCCTGGTATCTTCAGGTACGCTTGTTGAGCTCTCAGCCTGCTGTAACGTTGATGGTTGTGAAGTTCAGATCCACACCCTGAGACCAATTTGCTGAGAGTTCTCCACAAGCTTTATCGGAACAGTTTACCACTGTGTTCTTTGGATGCAGGATTATGACCTCACAAGAGAGAAAAGATGGTAAAAAATGGCCTCGCCAACTTGGTCGACGTCATAGATATCCCGGCTGGTTGTTAAAAGTGGAGCTCAGACTTGTCGGACGGTCTTTTAGTCCAATAAAGCTCACAGAGAGAGACAGATTATTAGTCTGATATTTACATGAACAAATCTCCAAAAGACTCCAACAGCACAAACACGACCCAGAGGTTAAAGGTCAGGGACTAATTCTACATCCCTTTAAGCCTTAATATAATGTAAACAGGTGAGTTGTATAAACATTCAGCTCGTACAGTTGAAGAGAGAAATGAGCTCTAGAGACACAAACTGTTTTTGTACCAGACTGTAAACATGTTTATTTTAACATGGAGCTCTATGAGGACTGACTCACTGCAGGAGACAGACTCTAGTGGACACTGGAGGAACTGCAGTCATGCAGACTTGGAGGTTGCTGTTTTGTAAATACACCTAATTTAACACTTCACTGAATGTAATTTACAAAGACATTGTGTCACTGTGGAACGGTTGTGTCATGGCTGAAACCCAGTTTTAATAATAATACGATCATATGAACCCAGGTGCAAAGACTCAATGTATCATATTGATATATTATTCCATGACTCATCTTCCATCAAGGACTCTCAATTTGAACTCTAAATAGAGGAGGCAAGAGAAATAAAGAAACTGAGTTTTTATTGCATGTCCAAACTAAAAGAAAATTCCACATGATTCTATTTTCACTAAATTGAAAAACAGCCTCTCGGGAGAAAAGTCACAAGTGGTAGAAAATTGTTCTTAAAGCTCACATGTATCTGCCTGGAGTATATGTGCTTACATCAGTTTATATAAAACCCATACAAAGGCTTTGAAGTCGCTCATGTATGAAGGTGGGGAGATATAATGGCTGCATAATGAGGATTACATGCATCGCAGAATGTAAAGAAACAAAAAGTGCCTGAAGGCCTCTCTCAGCGATATTCTCTCTGTAGGCTTGAGGGTGTTAGAGGTGTCACTGCATGTTTCTTTAAAGGTGGAATATCTCATACATATTCATGCATTAGGAGGAGGCTGTTACTTGATAACTCCTTACATATAATCTTATGGAGATTCATGCAGTTTGAAAAGTCAAGGTGCCTTGGCCGTCAGAAGTTAAAAACTGAAAGGGGTAAAGATGACCCTCTCAGTGACTGACACCCAGAGATTTGACACCATGATGTTTCACTTCATATTTCTGACGGCTTGTTTCTGGTTCTGTTGTGAAGGTTTTATTCCCTGAGCTCGCTGTTAAAGTCAACGTGGCTCACTTCGCCATTCACACGCCTCTGGGACCGACAGAAACACTTAGAGAGGGTGTGCAGGTGATGTCATAGTGGGCGGAGTCACTGCTGTTACACTGAAAGCACGTTACAGGAATCAGTGAGCAGTTAATGGATTTAAATCAGATGAAAGGTGCCGTCCTTTCAGTTATCATTTACTGACGCTGTTGTGATATGTTTATAGGAATGTTTGGATTGGTAACATTAGGTTAATAAAGCCACATGACAAAGCCAGGCAGTGACAGAAGCACATACTGTAAACAAATAAATGATGCAATAATAAACGCCTTCCAGTCAGCTCCAAAGACAGATCGGAGCTGGTCAAGGACGGGAATGTTAGCCAGGAGAAGGAGACTAATGCAACTGATTCAATACACATGCACTGACATAATCAAATCACGTTTCAGGAGGGTCCTTTCACTGAGCCTTTCAGACAGAGGTGCTGTTTGTCAACAGGCAGGGCAGGCAACTGCTTGTGGCCCCGGACTAGAAGGGGGCGCCCCGAGTGCTTACAAACCAAAGCAGTGACCGAAATGTGCAAATTTTGCAACAAAAAAAAATTCCTTAAAGGGTCCCATTTGACAGCACACGCTCTCGTTGCCCTGCGAAGCATTTCATGCATCATTGTTGTGAAAACCAAAGTTTTTGAATGAAAGTCAACCAAGAAAATTGAAGAAGACTTAGCAGTCGACAGGAGACAAAAAAGAAAACAGTGGAAAAGAGGAAGAGGAGCAAGCGTCGGGACACTGGCAGACATGAAGGTGATGAATGCTGGTTGGAGGGCACCCAATGGATTTTTGCCCAGGGCCCCCAACAGACTCTAGAATCGCCACTGCTTTCAGGGGCCCAGCCCAGATGTGGTCAGGCCCGCACACGGTCTGACTGAGGGGGGCGAGGTCCGGTGGAAAGGTGATGTGAATGCTTACCCTCTATATGCATGTCTGCTCTGTAAGATGTTGTTTCTTGGCGAAATGCAGCTTTTCAAATATCAAAAAAAGATTCATGTTTTCAATTTTTAAAAGTTTTTTCATCAGATATTATTGATGTATCCTGAAGGCTCGCCTGGAGCAGACAGGAGGAAAACACATTTGAGCTTTTAAAGCAAACGAGAGACATTTATCTGAACTCATTTATCAGAACTTCATGTAATAAAAAAAAGCTGGATATGATCACATTTCAACGATTTATTCTCCGTTGAGCTGCACACATATCAGTTAAGTGGAGGTGGGAGAAAACTCTTCTCTTTCTGGTTAAATTCATGATAATTCTTTTGACACCCTAGTAAGTACTCTCAGGGGAAGAAGTGTTGGAATGATAATGAATAAAAGCAAAAGTGTAACTTTCCTTTCAGTAGAAAGGTTCATGAAACATTTCTCATTAATGTGTGTGGATAATAGAAGGACGTGCTCGGGCATACTCGGAGGATGATGAAAATAAAATGTGAAAGATTTCGAGGTCATGACAGCAAAGCTGCCAATCTCATTTTCTGCTGTGCACATAATATATTTTATTGGCAGGATTGTGAGTATTCAAAATGCTCCATTTTGTCCAGATTTTAAATGTTATCAACACTACAGAGACAGATGGGTCAAATTAAAACAAAACAAATGAAGATGGGGCATTTCAGGATCTCTGTCCTCTCTGTACTTTGTGTTCAAGCTGCTTTCTGGGTCCTGGGGCGTTTTTATCCATATGGCCCTCTGTTCCTTAGAGTGGCTCTGCAGCAGAGCTTTGTACTGACAAACCTATGGAGCTGGAGTGTAATGGAAGACGTACATTTCTAGGCTAATAGGTTGCCAAGGGCTACACTGCGGCTGGGCCGTGCTGCAGCGCTCTGCAAAGCCAACTCTCACATGAGCTCTTCACACCTGCAGCTGGAGGCCGAGAGGAGGGAGGAGCAGGCTTCAGGACGCTCAGGGCCTGGTTCACTAAAAGGATCGTGCAGCTTCAGTACCTGCTAAACGTGTACAAATGAGTCAAAGAGACAGTCTAATTCACAAAATCACACGCGAAGGGTAAAATGTTCCCTAACTGTGCTGCAGAGAAAACAGCGTCTCTGTGAGCTGGTGCTGTTTGGGCCAGAATTTTAAGTATGAAACGGGAGCATACTGGTGTTAGTAAACCGCCCCACAATGCACTGCGCCTCTCAGAATATCCAATCGCAGAGCTCACCAGCCAGACAACAAGCGGCTTGAAATAAAAGTTCTGTGCAGAAATACATTTTACATGTTTTTTTACATGTTGAAATACTGTTCAGATGACTTCATAGTTGTATCAGTAATGAACGTTTGCATATTGTTGTGGAATTGTATTTACAGACGGTCGCGCTAGCTTGATGCTTGCTCATTGAACGGAGCTCGGACCAGAGTCAGTGGTGTAGTGGAGTATGCCTGCGTATAGTTGTATACCCATCTATTTTTCAGTCTCCATAGGGTATACCAATTTCTAAATCTCCTCTGATTCACACCATTGATTGACTGACCATATTCAGTATGTCATGCTGTGTGACGACCCTCTGGCATGGCAATTCCTAGGATGGTGAAGGGATGACCCTCTCTACTCTGTCTCTAGTTGGCTAACTAAATATGCAAGAGTAGTTTTATGTCACTGTTAGTAACAGAGGCTGTTTATCCTACGCTGGACTAAAAAGATAGTTTGGGGAAAATTACCCATTTCTTCAGGCACCACTACACCACTGACCGGAAGTACGCTGCTTGACTCTTATTTTAGTATGTTGCTGGAGCTACTTTTCAATACAAATTAGCCCCTTTATATGTAAATCAGCCTCAGTACAAAAAGCGTCTGATAAGCAAACACCGGCCGAACAGCCACACACGGTTGGAGTAAAAACAATTCCGTCAGCTGAGAGCTGGGGGTGACTTCCGTAGGTTTAATGAGGGATGTCACGCTCAAACTTTCCAGAGATCAGGGAAACAATTCTTCCTCTCTTCCATAAAGAAATGATCTGTAAAAAGAAGTCTGTAAATATGACTTTGACATCAACAGAACACTGGGTTAAATCAGTCCAGAGCTGTGAGCGGCTCGGAGACGGTCTGGAGGAGGAGTTGCACATAACTCGTTGTCCTTGTCGGCTCCATTCAGGGAGGACTCTTTGTTTTAATTAACCAGACTCATATCACATTTTTTCGATGCTGAAAAAACTCCTCCCAGCTCATCATCTTTGTGTGGACAGAACTCCGTCAGCATGAGAGCACAGTGCTGTGCAGAGAAGCTTCTCTCCACATTCAGACACAAAAGGAGAGCAAACTGCACGGAGTGGGGAAACCTAATGGGTGTGTGCACTTGACTATTACAGCTACACGCTTTGTGAATTAGACCTTGAGACAAATGACTTGTAATTTTTAGTGCCATAAGCGACCGCAATCCATGCTCTGTGAATTCGCCCCCTCGGTGTGCTGCATGACGTGGAGCCCTGCAGAGCTAACGGAGAGAAAACCTTAACAAAGGCTTCATCATCTCCTGACCTTTTCTTCTGACGCTGCTCCCCTCCCGGATATGATGAGGGTGTCACCGCCGCTCTCTGTATCGTCTCCTTCCCCACTTTAACTCCAGCTCCTGTCTCTGCCAACACACTCTCTCTTAATGAGGGTTCACTCCCACTGAAGTGTGTGTGTGTGTGAGGCTGAAGACACAACTAGCTGAGCTCCCGGTCCACCTCTGACCTCCGTTAACACCTTCCTCTCTTTGTTTGGATGTGTACCTTTCTGTGACCGCTGGCATTAAGGAGCTGTCACTATAACCTGCTGTCAGTCACGCCTCCCCCGGGTGTCACACTCGCTCCGTTCAGGGCCTTAATGAGCCCCACGGCGGAAACGACGGTCTCCTATATGGGGCTTGAGCTCAGGAGATCGAGCGACAATGGGGGGCAGAGGAGTGATGCTCATGGGGAAATGGGAGAGGGAGCTACAGGGGAGCAGGCAATTATCCGACTCTGTGCTGTATATGGTCGTCCAGCTCGATAGCAGGCATGTTACAAATGAGCGGTATGCTCCATGTAGCTGTGGAAATAATCACACCTGGAAACCATCACTCCTCAACCCCACACAGGCAGAGGATGGATGCTCCAAAACATCAGAGGGAGAGTAAAGAGACGGGAAATTCATACTGAATTAATGCCATATATGATTGTGAATAACACATCCCTCTGCAGAGACAGGTTTCTTTACTGTGGAGCCCACAGAGCAGCTTTGAATTAAACTGTGAGAGGAACAGATGGAGCCTGATGTATTAAAAGAGAGGAGGGGAGGGAGATGAGTATCTGCTCTGATATATCAGAAGAAGAAACAGGGGTGATTTGCTCCGGGTAGAGGGGACACAACATGAGATTTATTTGAATAAAAAACCTCTGCAAACAAACTTTTTCTGTGATTTCTCTTTTTCCAGACAGTTCTCATTTCCGAAAGTAAAACCTTTGCGAGTCGTAAATGAATGTCTGTGCATGTCGAGAGAAGACAGAGAGACTCTCGGGGATTAGTCTCATACAGGGGATGAGCAGAGTGTAATCAGAGCAGAAACTCCTGTGGGATAAATAGATTTTGTCAGTTAATTAAATTAAAGGAAAATATCTCAAAATGAGAGTCGACTTTCACTTTAACTGAGGTCATCAAAAAACAGAGCCGCCTGTGCTTCCCTGAGCTCCTGTACCTCCCCGTAATTCAGTTTTTTTTACCAGATAGAGGGAAACGTCAGTGTAATGGTCAGCGTAATTGGCTAATCGATCATTCAGGAAAACAAAGAAGGATTTTATAAATAAATAAAAAACTTCACCATGTTCCTCTAACACTAATATGTGTCCCAAGTCTGTCTACCCCCCAATGATGAGAAAAGTCCATCCTCTCACTTTTCAGAAAATGTGTGCTCAAACAGGCTGTTTGGAGATTTTCCCTTCATGACATCACAAAGGGCAGTAACCCCTCCCCCAGGTGGGTGACACTCCCACAGCTAGGTGTTTGTTCTGCCCTCTGAGTCTGCCTTCTCACCATAAACAATAGGACATGGAGCGAGAAAACCTGAGACACCCAAGCCCTTCCAGAGAGGGGGCGTGGTCAGACACAGCTCATTTACATATTTAAAGGTACAGACACAGAAACAGCCTGTTCTGAGCAGGGCTGAAATAGAGGAGTTTATAGACACGATCAAATACAGGATTAGAGTGGATTTAGAACAAGAAACTTCACACACATGTTTTGACCAGCTCTGAGACTTATTTAAATTAAATTAATTATTTAATTATTTATTTAATTCTTCGGGAATTCTTGCACTGTAGTAAGCCACCACAGAAATCCTGGAACTGATTCAAGCTAACAGGTCAGGTCAGGCTGTGTCCGGCTGTGTCCGAAACCACTTACATACTAAAATAAATATATTACATACCATACTGAAAACTATCTCGACCATTAGCATGCCGTAAGCAACATAATACAATACGGATCATGCAACATACTTTCGGTCTATGTGCCGTTCAATGAGCTAGCATCAAGCTAGCGCGACCGTCGGTACGTAGATTTTATTTAACAACAATATGCAAACGTTCACTACTAATAGAACTACGTAGTTATTTTAACAGTATTTGGCATCATATAAAATGTATTTCAGCACAGAACTTTTATATTCAGCCGCTTGACAAGCTCTAAGATTGGACAGGGCCGCAGTGCACTGTGGGGCGGTTTCGTCAGCCTCAAGAAGAGTGCCGCTTGATCCAGACTCTGTTCATGGAGGAGGAAGGAGAGTAACCCAGCTGTGAGAGAGTCCAGGTGATAAACTGGCAGTTCTTTCTTCTTCTATTTTAAACACAAATTTTAAAATCGAGATATAAATAAAAAGAGACGAGTAGCAGAGTAAAACCAGCGTCAGTCATGTTTGGTTTCAGAAGAGGAGGTTTCCTCTGCTTCTCCTCTCAGCTCTGTCCTCCCTCAGCAGCCTCCTCTGTGCACGAACGAGCCCTGCACACACACGATCACACTCTCTCTCTCTCACTAATGCACACTAACACACACTAAAACACACACGGCGCTGCACTATAAAAAAGCCATTTTCACGGAGCACCTACACAGGCTGTGATATATGGATCATGTTTCAGAGCTACAGAGTGAGGAAAACACCTCTGCGGGTTTCACTCTGCTTTCTGCCTCAAACACACAAACACTGACGTCTTTTTTAATTCTCTACTCACAGCTCGGACTAAAATATTTATTCCAAGGAACTGGTGGATTGCTTTATTTTTCTCAGGTTTAAAGACAACATCCATATTGTATAAGACACAGAAACTACATTTATTCTGATCTGACATGGTGCATCTTCCCTGTAGTATATGGAGGTTTGATTGAGGTTAAGATGGGTCAGTCATGACAACAAAGTGATGTCATTGTGATTTTTTTAGAAGCGCTCAGCAGAAAAGTTGCCCCCATGCTCTAGCTTCCCGCTCATTCCAAAGATAGATTTTATTCAGTAACTATTCAGCACTTACAGACAGCAGCCGTACACTGGCAGCTGCAGGATTACATAAAAGAACAGACCTCTGCTTTATGTTAAGTTTTGACTTTTGCAGGGGGATTAAGCTTCCTTTGCAATAACTGAAAATGCTCGAACACCACTTTTTAACTTTCCTTCCTTTCCTTCACCTGAGCACTGGCAGATACCCATCCCCCTCTGAGACTGGTGTGATTGTTAAAGATATAATACTACTCTCACTATGTGAAGGTGGCATCATTGTTTAATGACCTGTGGTAGAAAACTGAAGGTACCGAGGCGTGCATGCGTCTCAAACTGAGCTGACGTTCTTGACAGCTGCTGCTGACATCTTATGAAAGCTGAAGAGTGTCCCGTGTGTATAACCTGAAGCAGTTTTATTTTGTATTTTTGGTAAATAAACTAAAAAAAACAAATACAGGCTGAAAAGAGTGGTAGGGAAAAAAAAGATAGCTGACATTGCGCTAGCCTTGCTCTTGTTTAGAGTGCTTTGATTACTCATGGAGTTTTTTTAATAACAGTAAAGGATCAGCTCTGATACCTCATCGGGAGGAATCTGAAATACTGAAATGGGTTTTGGACCCTCTCAAGCCACAACTGTACATCATTTTTGCTCGTCTCTTGGCCCTTAATCGCTGCACCAAGTCAACCCACAATTCATATTTTTGGTAGGTTAAGCTTAACAGCATCGTTGAGGCGTCCCACAATTCAAAGTGTGAGCATTTGTTTACCGACACAGTGGGAGAAGGAGACTGTGACGGTATGGTGTAAGGACAGCCCTGTGTTGGTGCGTGCTTTAGTCCGCTTTACAATAATGCTGTGTGAACAATGACATGAAGTAAACATGCAAAAACGTATCACTTTCAGAACAAATGAAAGGAGCCATAGGTGTGAAAGCACCCTAAGATATAATCAAAGATAATGTATCATTTCAAAGATTACATGTCATTGTGTTTATTGTCCAAGAGGAGATTTCAGATGTTTATGATTTCACCTTGTCAGCCTCCTACTAACGTTTGTAGGTCAAAGTGAGATCAAAGACGAGAGCTCAGGAAGCAGAATAAGCAGCAAAGTGTCAGTAAACTAAAGTCTTACATTTGTACCTTTCCTCAACGGGCCGATACACTCACATCTTTAAGTCTGAACACCCCCATTGTTCTCCCAAATAGCCTTTGTTTCTTAAGTTTTTAAAAGTGTAAGTCATTGTGAACCAATTTTCTGTGTAGCCAACTACAGCTGTGTGTTCACAGAACAGGTGTGTGTGTTTAGCAGGAAGCTGAAGACTCACGTTGTTAAGTATTCAGAAACAGCAGGAACTCAGAGTGAGGCCACAGAGGGCCAAAAGAAAACACAGACTGGACGACTTTCAGCAAGGACAAACCTTATCTGGACGTCTCCGCCAGCATCTGTCTGACTGTTTGTGTCTGTCAGCATGTGTGTGTGTGTGTGTGTGTGTGTGTGTGTGTGTCTGCATAAAAAGTGTGTCTGTGAACATGACTGTGTTACAAACATTGCATAACCAGAGGCTCTCAGACTGGAGCGTCTGTTTTCAGCCTCTCAGATGAAATGTTTGCTTTTCTCGTCTCATGCAACAGAACGGAGACGTGCAGAGAGACGCTGCAGCTCATTTCAACTTCTTACGTGTGAATCTTTAAAAGAAGCATGAATGAACATTTATTTACATGCATATTTATTTTAAAATCATTTAGTTTGCCCTGCCTCAGTGTTAAGGCTGACTGTATTTCCCTGGCTTTCTGCAGCTTCCCTCAGCATCATCGGGGAAGTGACAGCAGCTTGAGGGAACAAAGCAATAAGTATGAATTAACATAAATTCACATGGTAATGTATTCAGCATTGGGATATGACTTTCCACGAAAACAGGGTGGGGGGGGGGCGTTTTTGAGAGAAAGCTTTGAGAAGCAAAGCAGGGAGAATTTGCAAACTTGTGCACAGACACGAGTTTAATGAACAAATATTAGGCGAGATATTTATGATTCAAAATGGAGATAAACTATTCCAATCTCTGGAGCCCAATTGTGCATCAACACACAAACACACCCACTGCGCCCTGAAGTCATCACAAACAAGACGTTCAATACCAACACAAAGGAGTTCTGCTTCTAACAAGTTAATCCAAAATGTCTGTTTTATCAACAATGGCCGCCACGGCCCGACACTGGCACCTGAGAGCAGGCTGAAAGAGCTGTGGTGATTTGGCTTCACAATGTGCAGCCGTCACACACGCTCGCAGACATGCCAGGTTTCCCTCCGCGCTGTATTCAGCCTGAACATCGAGCACAATGACGAACGCAGCAGCCTCTGATTTGTGCCGCTGTGTAATTAAATGGAGATGTGGGTCAAAACTCCCAACAGGTCGTCTGTCAGGAGAGTGGGAAAAGTAAATTGGCTCCTCTAAGTGATTTTACAGAAAGGATTTCATGAGCTGCATTTAAGACTGTTATCAAAATGAAAGTATTTATCAAGAGAACTCAAATGTGATCCCTCAGCCCGCCTAGTGTTCTTCTTCTGCAGCGATAATGACTGCAGACTAATTGAAAGAACGCCCATAACATTAAAAGATGGAGGTCACATCACCTTTCCAAAGCTCCCTTTCCCGATGGCACGCAGTATCTGGAAGTGGTCGAAGTTCACTGTGAAGAAAAGAGAGAGAAAGAATGTGTCAGTAATCATTTCGTTTTAGCAAAGACAGAACCTTTGCATTTTTTGCACACCGACACATTAAATTAAAAACTGAAACGATGACTGTGAGGTGAAAGTTCTGACTGTAAGCATTCGTTTGATGGTGTTAACATTTACACCAGAGGAGGAGGAGGAGGAGGTGCTGTAGATTCTTTCATAAAATGTTTTCCACTTTTATGTGACAAAAAAAAAAACTTTACAAGTCATGACTTTTAATGTTTGGTTTCTTTGTGACCAAGAGAGAGAGAGAGTTCTGGGACATATACAAGAAGTCCTTGATGATTGGAGCCCACTGTGGTGCAGTGGCAAGTGTGCGCGCCCAATGTACGGAGGCTATTCCTCCAAGCAGGCAGCCCGGGTTCAAATCTGACCTGTGGCTCCTATCCTGCATGTCTCTGTCCCAGATTTCTGACTTCATCCACTCTCGTAAAGTCACACAAAAAAAGCCCAAAAATATATCTTAAAAAAAAAAAGTCCCCAGTGATGCTCTGACAGGCCTGTACTGAAATCATGCAAAGATTTTATTGACTCTGTAAGGCTTACTCCGTGTGCGCCGCAGTCTGTCAGCGCCGCTTCCACTAGTCAATGCTCGTATTTCCACAGCACACGCTGCGGCTCGTCCCTGGAGCTCATCTCCGTTTTAATTTCGTGCAGAGTCTATTATCAACGAAGCCAACTGCAAGTCCGGTCAATTTCAAAATAAAACACAATATTCAGACTCCTGATTGTATTCTCCATCACTCTATCAACACTACATCAAATCAGGCACCAAATGAACAAGAAGTCATCCTTAGAAAGACAAAGCAACATGTTGTTTGCATGTTGTTCTCTTTATTCCCACGTGATCTTGTAGTTCTCATGAGATCTTGTGAACCCACGCTGAGGTTCCTGTGGAGGAAAGAGAGAGTTCAGAGAAACTTTCTCCTCCATGCTCCGCGATCAGTCATCTGATTTTTTTATTTATGATATCAATATGTGTAATGGCACAGTCAGATGTTCTGGCTCGTTGCCTCCTTCAGTGGGTGTGTGTTCTGATGATTGATAGGTTTGTCCTTTGAGAGGAGGAGGGTGAATAAACCCTAAAGCGTTGCAAAGAGGAAACACTCAGTGAAAAAAATAGAAAAACGGAATAATAAAATGCAAAAAATAAAGAATAAATAATTAATGTTTTATCACTGATTTATTCCTGCATCATATTCAGAAGGAAAGAATATTAAGAAAGAAGATGGGGGCACAGGTGGTCGAGTGGTTAGTTTGCGCACCCCGTGTACTCGTACTCGGATCAGGTTCATATCCGACCTGTGGCTACATGTCTTTCTGATTTCTGACTCTAATCATGTCCTGTTTCTAGATAAATCCCAAAAATAAATCTTTAAAAAAAGAGAAAAGATGTAATGCCTTGTCCACAGGGGGCGCCACAATCAACACAGCAATAGATTTAGTTAGAACAGCAGCTAAACGATTTTTACACTTTGGGCCTGATTCACTAAGAACAACATCCAGGATTTGTTTGGACCAGAGAAGGTAGACGGTTTTAAGGAACCCCAGCTCAGCCATTTTGGACGCCCCTCGGTTTGCCAGATATGAGAGCAGTTATCAGGTCAAACCAACAGGTGTTGCAGTGATGGAAGAGAAGTGGTTCAGATAGAAGTGATTGTACCCGACATAAAAAGCCTCTGCATGTTTCTAATAAGCTCCACGAGCAGAAACGTGCTCAAACTAGGATCAATATTGGAGATGCTTTTGAAAAATGGAGAGAGGTTAGAACACAGAAAGGTTTACAGACTGATGCAGAGCTGGATAAACACTGAAGCTTCAGTATTCACCACACGGCAACTTGTGTGAGCATCGACTCTAGAGAGGAGGGGGGGGGGGGGGGGGAGAGACAGCTCTCTACAAGGTTTTGAATTTGGACTGCAGTACCCATTTTAAACACTAGGGGTCATAGTTACAGATTGCTCCTTTAACATTTGGACCTCATTCTTGATATATCCATTTTATTCTCATTTTGACACTCAATAAATCTGCTTTATTCTCCAACAGTTGAGTTCATTGAGTTGTTTTTTTCTGTTTCCAGAGAAATCCATCATCATGTTACTGTGAGCTGAATTTAATGATGGAGTTCTGTCTGACTGTGATTCAGGCTGACGAGCTGCAACTGACCTCCTCCTGATCATTTCTGATACTGATTACCTGTGTGTGTGTGTGTGTGTGTGAGTGTGTGAGTGTGTATGTGTGTACAAGTGTGTAGCAGACAGATGTGATCACAGCAGGTTGAATCTAACTCCTGCAGCTTCTCCTTAAAAGTCGTTCAGCTGCCGAAAGTCTCATCCTGATCCGATTCGCTCCCCCCGTCCGTCAGACAACCAGCAATCATGAGAGAAGGAACACGTCACGCTGAGCTCCTCCAGGCTGACACGCCGCCAACAGACTCTCAACACCCCCCCCCCCCCCCCCCCTGAACCAGAACATAAACCACATCATGATTTCTGCTCGCAGACAAAAGACACGAGAGTTCCGTGTGTAAGAAAGAGAGTAATCCTGTGAGGATCCTCTCTGCTCAGTCTTTTGTACACGACTAATCCACTCATATGGCTCTGAGACACACACACACACACACACACACACACACACACACACACACACACACACACACACACACACACACTCTTAGACAATTCCCAAGTTGGACCAGCACCAGCCCAGAACCAGCCTCAGGTTCACTTTGGTGGAAGAGGAGAATTAGAGCGTACCACTTATTTTCCTGTAAATAGTTGATCTCTTCCTCCGTACAGTCTTGAGGAAAAGTGATGTTTTGGAAGCAGTATACGTCTCCTTTAATATCTAACAAGTTTCACTTCAAACCCCACAAAGAGCCGAGGACCGGCTCAACAGAGAATCAAGAGAAGAGCTCGCAGCAGCAGAAACGCTTTGTTATGATTCAGCAGCCTTGACTGTACTCATCTTTTTACCTGTGTGACTAAACATTCAGCAGCTTTTCATGGAGTGTCCTCAGTGACACGCAGCACTCTTCTTCCCCAGCAACCGGTGTTGATTGATTTAAAATGATTAAAGGACAGAGGGTGTCCATTCAGCTAGACGATACGAGGCGGATGTTTTGAGTAATCTGCCTCGTTTCACGGTCGAGCGGTGCTCACAAACAACGCTGAGAGGAGCTGAGAGCGTCACTGGACGTTTTCTCCGTCAGGTTGTTTTCCTCTGAATATGATGCCTAAACTCTGCAGAGGATGAGGAGACAAAGGGGTGAAGATGAAACCTCCTCCTCTTCTGTGGAAGCTGCTGACACACCAGGATGAGCTGCTGAGTGGGCTCCACGGGGGGCCGCGGCGGGTGATTGGCTCCTGCTGTGGAGCTGATGTTGGCATGAAGCCCGTGTCAAGGGGCAGGAAGAGAGCGAGACAGAGGGGGTCTGACAGAGTGTGTGTGTGTGTGTGTGTGTTTGTTTAACTGAGCTAATGAGTCAATTCAGTTCTCAGTGAAAGACACTCCTCTGGTTCTTTAAGTCGTAGAGGAGAGTAAAGGATCGTGGGAGATGCAGTTTGTAATGATTTATTTTCACTCTTTGACGACAGATCTCTCGTTCTTTGCAGAATCATGTTCCAGAAATCAGGGTTTCCTTTTTTGCTTCATTTTGTACATTTATCGAAAGCCATCTAAACATGGTGAAGATGAAGAGGAGGACGAGTAGAACATGGTCTGTTTGCAAGACAACGTTGATTATATTATCCTCCTTAAAATGTTGCAAATTTAAAGAACATTCATACTTCTCACGTTTCTGAGTTGTTGAGATTTAACGTTTTTATTTATCCATTTTAGTGGACAGACAGGACAGTGGCTAGAGTCTGACAATGAGGTTAGAGAGAGAGATAGGGGAATGACCAAGCGGAAACATCGGGTCTTGAAAAATGAAGCCAATTCAGAAGTGCAAAATCCTGCAGTTCGTCAAGTGTCCACTAGAGGCTGGCTCCTGGAACACAGGAAGTCACAGCATAAATTAACATGTTTACAGCCTGGTACCAAAAACCAAACAGGTCTGATTAGTTATTGTCATCAGTGGCACACACTGGGTGAAATCTTTTTTAAACGGCTCCGTTTTGATTTTATGAACGATACGTGTTATCCATAGTTATGCGCGTAGCTGACATGATTGACAGGTGGGCGCGGTGTAACGGTTTGTCAGGAGGTTTAAAACCCGTCTCAGCTCCAGCTCTCAGCCTGTCGTTAGGTTGACTGAAAGTTAGACTGAGACAGCGTTTCCAGCATGGCGGCTGCTGCTGATGAGCCTCTGGAGCCCCCTGCAGGAACAGATGTGTAACATCACTCAGGGTTCAAAACATTAATATTTACAGTCTGTAGGAATGTAGCCACAGGTCGGATGGAACTGGGGCCATCCTCTTTGTGGTCTACAGCCTCTGTACAAGGGGGCAAGGCCGGCAAAGATATTAGGAGACAGTGCCACCTAGTGGACTCCTGCAAAGCTTGTTTACATCCAGGCTGTAGAGCGAGGCGAGAAGGTGCTTTAACTGGAGCTACAGCCGGTCTATGGAAACAACTCCCCCACAATCGCTGTGCTGCATCATATTTGACTGGTATCAAGGGCCAGCATACAAACTATGCGAGGGTGATGACATTTCATCGTTTGGTCGACTAAACGCCCACATCCTTAGTTTTAGCTTCTTCATGCGGGACTCCTCTGCTCATCTTTAACGGGCTGTACATGAGGAGTCTTCAGGTGTGGACCTGCTGTTCGAAAAAAGAGATTCAAACTGAAGACTGGCTGTGGGAATGTGACATGTAGGAGATTAAACTTTAAATTGAATCATCATGCTGACCTACTTTATAGAAACTTTATAAACAGCTGGGCTAACTTGAGTGCTGATTGCACTTTGTAGTTGATGTTAATTGTAAAAACAGTGGATGATAAAAGAGAGAGGAGGAGAGACCTGACAAGGTGAACCGAGCGGAGGACACCTTGAAGACCAGGAGAAAATACATTATGCAACGAGTTCATTAACCTTGTTAATGATACCCGGGGAAACACCGGCGAGCAGAGCAGAGACAACCCTTTAAAGTAAATCTTCAACGTGCAAAACTTTTACGAGAAAACAAGTGGCGCTCACAGTCAGAGGGCGGGGATGTAATCAATGCTTCACAGATTAAAAAGGGAGCTTTACATCCACGGTCATTATCGGAGTGAAGATCCAACAGCGGAGAGGCAGAACGTGATGATGAATCCAAAAAATATCCAATTACAACCAAGACTCTCACAAGAAAACAGAGTGTTGTAAAGTCTTATTTTGGTATTAATTATGGATCCTGAGATGGTGTAATTTTAATGAGACCTTCTTTATTAATCACCATCACTGCTCCCGGCATAAAGAGGGTGTGTGTGAGGGGAGGAGGGGGAGGGGGAGAAAGGGGGGGAAGACAATTTATCAAGAGCGCAGATGCTGATGAATTATGAGTTTGACTCGTGCGTTTGAGTTCCTGCAGTTCAGACCGCTGTAAACAGATGCTCTCTGCTTCAAGGTTGTGAGTTTATGATATTTATGCAACATCACACACTCGAGAAAAGTTGGACGCACTCAAGATTTATTGGTACTGAGAGGTTTTTTTTATACAACACAGAGGCTGCAGCGCACAAATCATCCAGAGAGCTGCATCCAGGCGTCAGAGTGTTCAGTGTCGCTTCGTGTAATATGTTTTAAATTACTTTGGATTCAAGTATTAACTATAGAAACAATCAAGTTGTATCAAACCGTATAAAATGAAGCGTCCCTGAATCGCATCGCATAGCTCTAGGGAATCAAACCGGGTCGAGCCTTCTTGTAAAGGAAAGATTCACACTCCCACTGCTGACTGAAGGAATCTTTCCGGCTTCACAAAATGAGCGAGAGTCAGAGAGGTGCTCGCTGTTCTGATAGCATGCACACAGCATTCATGAGTGCAGCGTTCTGTCTCCGCCGTGGTTTTGCTCTGTCCGGCAGATCGCCGACTCTACCAGGTCTCTTATGTGTAGCGGAGCGCAGCCACGAGTAGCTAGAAGAACGGGTTCACAAGATCACAGGAGAACTACAAGATCACGCGGGAACAAAGCGAACATAAAAACAACAGGTGACTTTGCCTCCAGAGTTTGATTTTATTGTTCATTTGGTTCCTGTTCTGATGCTTTATGCGTTCCCGTGTCTGACTTCCTGTCTGAGGCGCTCTGCTCTTATCAGCTTGACGCGTGATTGCAGCGATCTCTGTTAAAAAAAAATAGACTTGGCACGTATACGGAGCAGAGTGGCTCTGCTGGCATGTGCCGAATATGGACCGCAGCTTTGTGTGGAAACATAAGAATTGACAACAGAGGGCGTGATCAGCCTCTGGAGTGAGCGGCGTGGAAGGAACGCAGCGCACACGGATCCTGTGGAAACTAAAGGTACCTCAATGCTCCATCTGATGGTTTCATAACATGCTTTATGAATATTGTTTTCTATAAAGTGATTCAGTTTGCACGACTGGCTGATTATTGAAACACGATGAGTCAGGCTCAACTGAATCCTTTTAAACATGTGGACACACACACACACACACACACACACACACACACACACACACACACACACACACACACACACACACACAGAGTGAACTGTTAATGTAGATTCATGGAGAGCATCAGATCCCTCTGAGTGGACGCTCCGCCGTGAGGAGGAGCTGCTGGACCCGGATCAAAAAACCTCCCAGCATCGATCCCTTCCTGTCCTGTCTGTGGAGAATACTCCTCTGCTCTAATCCGATCCTCTGCTGTCTGCCTCTGTCGTGTTACAGCGGCTGTACGAGCTCTGCCTCACACTCTGCTGACAGCGCTCCATCTGCAGACACACACACAACACATGAGCCGACACACAAAAACCACCAGCGCTTTGAAGCCCGCTCTGCTGTACTTTCCTCACAGCGTCGGTTTTCTCTGGCAGCCGAATCAGAGTCTGAGAGCAGTGACACTACACGCTGACACTCGCATCATCGGAAAGGACCGCTTTGAAAAGAAAAAAAAAAAAAAAACTCAGTTTGCTTTACAGCCGCTTCCTCTCCCACGTGACTACTGAATATTTGATCGCAGTAGTAAGTCATATTTCATGCTCTGTAGTAGTCGAAGCTGCTGCTGGGACTCGCTCCACTCTTTGATGTCAAACAGCCAATCGTAGCCATCGAGCAGCAGAGAAGCAGAAGATTTACTGATTGCGCTCTCCGCTTCCCGAACGATCCCAGGGACTGAGCGCTGCACAGTTACAGACCCTTGTGATCTTGACCTTTAATCAGATCCATATCGATGGGATCTCATTACAGGATGGCAGGAAAGCACTCACATGTTCATGGTGTCAGCACAGCAGGCTGCATGAAGCACAGGATGACGATAAAGAGAGAAAGTGTCCTGATAGTAAATATAGTTTTGTTTTTTTTAAAAACAGGCTCTTTATGCAGAAATAGTGTTTGCATAAAGTCCTGGGGATAAAGTCTGCATATCAGTAGTATTTTATTTAAAGGAAGAATGTGCGACTTTTTGATCATGTAGATGTCGCCCTTGAGCACCAGCATAAAACCAAAACAAACTGCTGCTCTGAAGCCTCCGCTCTCCTCAAGCGACACACCCCCCGACCCCTCTCCACTCACATTCACATTCACAGCGGGCAAAGTCGCCCTCTGCTCCAGCTGCAATTGCATGTTGCCTGCATTGTTGTGTTAGCATGCTAAAGGCCCTGACACACCATGGAGATCGTTGGCCGTCCTAGTTGGACCGTCGGTGAGCGGTCGTCTCCCTAGTTTTTGCGGTGTGTCCGGCTCCGTCGCTACCCGTCGGTGAGAGGAATCTCTCTGATTGGCTGTTGGGAGGTTACATTTCTCTCCAGCTCTCCTCACAGGTTCAGTAAAAGCCCCTTGAGCATGTCTCTGTAGTATCCATGCTTTCACCCATTAGTGCGGTTTCTCCTTATTTGTCTCCTCCGCCTCTTCTTTTCTTTTTCCACTATAAGACCAAGGGACCAAGCGCCATTTTCAACTTTTTATCAGACATTATTCTCCATTAGTAGACTACCTATAATATGAGTGGTGAGCGACAGCGGTGTGAAAATGGTCTTCTCGAATCACAAAAACGGACTACCGCCGCCTGCTGGCATGGAGAGTTATTTCCTCTAATGCATGCGCAGATCGTACGTGGTGGTTGGCCGTCGGCTGTAGTTTTTGCGGTGTGTTCAAGTGCAACTTTTTGGCCCAGATGTGAGGCGATGCCACAGACGGCCTTCGTCTCCACTCATTCTTTGCCGTCTGCTCGGTGCGTCAGGACCTTAATGGTAGCTTGTAGCTTGACATTGAATGTAAATTTACACAGAATGAGCGTGCTTTCACACAGACACACAACTACTGAAAAACTTCCTGGAATTGTTGGAGTTTCCGTGGGTACAGTACATTTTTGGATTGAAGGCGGGGTGGGCTGATGTGTTTTAAAACTCACTGCAAGCGAGTGGGAGGGAGCTGATCTGCATGAACATAATGAAACAGCTTATTTTTGTTTTCTTTTTACCAGTATGATCCTCTCTTTTGTTGATATTGTGATTCTGTGGAACTACATGCTGCATTGATATAAAAGCAACAAAACTGTTACAGTGTTAGACTCTGTTGCTCCTTCCACCCCCCCCCCCCCCCCCCCCAGATGTAAGGAAAATGTGAACAGGCAATGCAGGACGTTTTCAGGGACAGCAATGTAAAACAATTCTTCACACTTTAAGGAGTGCATATGTGAAAACGGCTCTGGTTTAATTTGTAGCGGGTCCCAAAGGGGAAAACGTTTGTTGTCTGAAACGTCAAAATGACACCATTAAAAAATCACCACCATCACTGAGCAGCAGTCATCTTCATCACTTTGTCCTCGTACACTCAAACTCTAAATGGTGGTTTCTGATGAATATTCAGCAGCAGCACGGAGCTGATCGTCTTCACAGCCGGGACGTTTCCAGCGGTGGACCTCGGCTGATAATTGGGCGAGCACGCAGATCTGCACAGAGAGTGTGCCGCTGCAACTTTAGATTTAATTCCTGCAGATCGGACGCTCCCGGCGGGGCCGCTGTCATGTGGTTTCACTGTCTTTGAGTCTCCTCGCGTGTGCATTAATTACCCTCAGAGAGCTTCTTTTTTTTTTTTTTTTTGATCTGCATCGGCTGGACGGCTTTCATGATGACACAAAGGAGTCACACTGCTGGAAAATTAAAGCAGCATTAAAGCCCGATGTGGCTGTTTGTGTAACTCACTAATGTGATGAAGCTCTATTGAAAACCCTGTTGCTAAGGTTACACACCAAATGAGAATGGACCTGAACTCAGAGAGGATCGATGGAGAGCACAGATCAGGGAGGAACTCGACAGCTGACAAACTTTTATTGGGTGTTTGATATCCATCTGAGTGGACATGACTGTTTACTTCTGCATCCATCATTCAGGTGGACGACCCCCCAGACAGGTTTATCCCTCAGTTATCCATATTTCTCTTTTCTCTATTGTTGCTACCTGACTTATTTTTCCTTCCTTCCTTCCTTGCCTACAACACACAACAGTCTGAAACCCTCTCACATCCAAAGATATTTCAGTTTTAGACTTTTACAAAGACTGGGCCTCATGCAGGCTCACTATTAAAAAGACCACAAGTAGATATTTGTTGGGATTATTAGTCTTGGTGACATCACTCATTTGTTTCTGAAGCTGAATTGTGACGCCAAACGATGCAGACGCCATATTGGAAATGCTGACTCCTTCTTCCTTTCAGTCAGTCTAGAAACAGACAAAGAGGTGCAGCTTAACCGGGCTTTTAACCTCCTGGTAAACCGCTATGACACTCCCACCTGTCAGTCAACTCAGCCAGGATCATTAAGCCAAACTCTTACTCTAGTCAAGAGGGATCATCCTCAGAGAAGCGCTGCGTTAAATGTTCACTTTTTGTTCCCACAGAAGAAAAAATCTGAAGGATTATGACTTTAAATGTTTCAATAAATGAGGCGACGCCTGCGAGCTAGTGCAGGCAGTCAACTCGAGCTGCACAGATTTCACACCTGACACCTCCGTCCAATTAGCGGTGTATTTAAGCTGCAAGATTCCCGGTGTCTCCCTCTGCTCCTTCATCCCCAGCTCTGACCTGCACCAGTACTGCACTCTCTCTCTCTGCCCCAACCTCCACCCCAGCATCCACAATGTAGATATCATCCCATCACTCCTCAAATTTCTGCATGGAAATTCAAACTGTGAGGAGTGATGAGGTCAGAGCCTAGATGACAAACACAATCAACACAATAAAATCTGCTGCAATAAATATTTTAAACGATACAAACGTGAGTTGTCTGACTGAAATAAAAATTAAAAACAGCTGTTCTTCTATAAATGCAGTTTTAATAAAGCAAGTCTTAAACTTTGTTAGTGTGTGGCTGTTCAAATCTGCACAGATGTCAGTAAACCATAATAAACATGGAGGCTGGTCTGTGACAATGAGAGAGGAGCCTTGAAACTGGACCTCCACACGAGGAGAAATCTCTCGGGGCGGCTGGATCCACATCTGAAGGCTGTCAAGACGCAGAGGAGGAGCAGAGACGAAGAACACTTCAGAGGATAATTCTGCTCTGCAGCGGGGACTCTAGCCTGCACCGCACTGTCACCACCAAACATCATGTGGACCGTGTGAAAACTTCTGAGGTTGCCATAGCAATGTGTGCCTTTGTGTGTGTGTGTGTGTGTGTGTGTGTGTGTGTGTGTGTGTGTGTGTGTGTGTGTGTGTGTGTGTGTGTGTGTGTTACAGCCACATCATCCTCAGCAGCTCTGCATCAGGATAATGAATTCACTGTTATTCACACACCCGGGCCGGCATCGGCACATTGTGTGTTCATCATTAATAAAACAAAGCGGAGGCTTCTTCATGGACTGTCTGTGGATTTATTTGGATTATTATCAGATTCTTTATTTTGTATGTATAACAGGGGTCAGACGATTCGTTCTGACGGTTGTGTTAGTGGAAGTTACCTCCTGCAGCACTGTGTTCAGATTCTTCAGTGCAGCAGTTCTGGTTTTGTTGGTTTCAGCTCAAATCTGCAGCTCAAAACGAGATCATTAGAGCCTCATTATCATCAGCCCTCGGTGTCTGCAACAATTAATTCTTTTTTTCCGTTCATACTAAATTAATTAGCAACTGTTGAATAATACTGGTGCCATCTTCCTCTGCCGCTCTCTGCACATAATAAAATTCTAAATTGAGTATTTATGAATTCAACTCTGAACGTTGGACTCCCCTAATTAGGATCTGTTTCGCTGTAAGAGATAGAGCAAAAAAAGAACGAGGGCAAAACAAGTCACATAATGTTGGCCAATGATGCTGGTCAAATGTTGTGCTCAAACTGCAACGCAGCCAATTCAACCCGCCAGGGCTACAGCTGCATGTAATGGGCCTTCTCTCTACCACCCCGGATGTAAACAGGCACGGTAAACGGACGGCATCTCGTAGGAGCAGCGCGTCCAGCAGTGTAGATCTAGAAAATGTTTATAAAAATATGTAGTCTGTCACCTTGCCCACCTTATGGAGTGGACCAGCCTCGGTTTAGCGGACTTATGACATGCTACAGCTGACAGAGACAAAAACTGGAGCACTGAGAAAACTTTTGAGGAAAACTAGACCTCTAAAATATAGGTTTTGCTTCTGCAAGGAGACATAAAGAGGATATTAAGGTGCATGGTGCGTACTCACCGAGGCTATCAATACTTTACCCAACATCTTGTACCAAGGTTCAGGATGATAAACTGTACCTTACACCTCTAGATGAAAAAATATAATTAAGGGAAACGTGGTTCGAAAAAGTTATTGTTAAGAAGGCAGCTTTCGGAGAAACACTGAATTTGGTAATTGGTGCAGAATTAGTTCACAGAAAAGGTTGAATTATTTTGTGGGTGAGAATTGGGCGAAAATGAAGAAATATTTTGTATCTTGTTAAGCGTAAGTTGTATAGTCCTTGTTGTTCTCTGGATTTTAATTGTACAGATTTATGAAGCTTGGCTAAAACTTTTAAACAAGGCTTCCTTCATGCTGTTGTCACAATGCACACGCAGAGACGACCCAATCTCTGTCCTTCAACTCAGCACAACCCCAACTCCTCCACCTTCCTCCTACATCTTCATCCGGACCTGGTTCCACAAAGCGCCGTGCTGTGACCCATCGCGGTGAAGAAACGGACCAAAATGCCAGCGCAACCTTTCAACTGATCACAGAGGGATACATTAAGGATCTATTTAGAGCCTGAGGGAGGAAGAGGAGGAGGAGGAGGAGCTGACACAAAGAGTCTGCAAGAGATAAGACCAAGAACTGTGATGGTTTAGATAAAGTCCTGTGCAGTCCAGCTCTATACAGCTCAGGTCGAAAGAAGAAAAGCTGTCTTTATTTCCAGCCGCTCAGAGGTGAAAAGTACACACAGGGTTGAATAATGCATCCTCACTTCCAGCTCCAGCTGTCCTCATGTGAACACAAAAACACAAAAGTGCAGAGCGAGCTTCGGCGGGACGCTGCAAATTATTTAAGATAACATCTCCCATCCAAATTTAAAGGAGCTATTTTTAAACATGACCCATCGTTATTTTACATATTTGTACTTTGGACGTAGAGAAACCAGTTTAATTTCAGAGAAATGAAGAGAAAAAGCCCTTTAACACTTCTGTGTTGAAGCCAGCGCTCTGCAGGTGTGACTCTGTCTTTCAGAGTGTTTCAGGTGAAAGGATGTGGACGCTGTGGCCTAGTTGTTTCCCCTTTGCAGCTCGGATCTGAAAGCACAGGCAGGACACATCGTGTTCTGGCCCAGATACACCTGACTTCTATTAGTCCTCACAGGTATTTAGGACGAGCAGCTGAGCGGTTAATTCAGCTCAGTGCTCAGGTGTTTGCTCACATGGTGCCTCGGTTACAAAAAAACTCCCAATAACACCTTTTCTTCTTTAAAATCGACTCTGACGCCACCTGTGAGAGTCAGTGTGAGTGTGTGTGTGTGTGTGTGTGTGTGTGTGTGGACCTCAGGAGGCAGGTTTGTTTGCACACACACTCCTCCCTCCTGGGGGTGTAACGGGCAGCTGGAGAGGCGGAGCTTCTGTCAGGTTTAATAGTGTCACATTTCAGTCCCATTCATTCACTGAGGAGGATTTGAACAGTGAGAATATGGAAGTGTGTGTGTGTGTGTGTGTGTGTGTGTGTGTGTGTGTGTGTGTGTGTGTGTGTGTGTGTGTGTGTGTGTGTGTGTGTGATTGCAAACTGCTTGCTTCATCTTGTGAGGGATTAAGAGACATTTCTGCTGGAAAAAACAGATTTTCAGCCGCATGAACACCTCACAGTGAGGGAGTTTTTTTTTCTAAAAGAGCGTGTGCACGTCGCATCCTCGGGCGCAGGAAGTTTGTCTTTATTCAGCTGGATGAAAGGGGAGATTAGAACTTGCAGTGGTGCGTCCCGGTGTCCAGAATAATTAAATCCGAAAGCCGGTGGTTGTAGAATATGTTTGGTGTGAGAGGAGAGGAATCGGATTAGCGACGTGCTTCATGTAAACACGGGTTTTTACAGGCACACAGATGAAGACGCGCTCCCTGCCTTAACCTGATTTTCTCTCAGTAACCTTGTTTCTCGTATGAGCAGACAAGACGCCGCTGGGTGAGCTCACATATAGACAGACACATGTGCACAGCTGGAGGGAGGATGGGGGGGGTTATCTGATGCACTATATGATGGTTATAATGTGAGGAAGAGGAGTCACCTTCCTCTGACCTCCATCTCTCAGTACCAGACCAGAAAACATCAAATATGATCTCAAAAAAACGTTCATTATCAGACTAAATCGCAGAGGACCGTAGAGACAGAAATCCCTTGCCTTCATATCTTACAACAAGTGGTTCAACTTTGACCTTTTCTAAACTTGAATTGACTTGACGTTTACTCTGTATCATCAGACACAACAACACATTATTGACATTGACGGTTGGCTCATTATCTTGAAAATCAAGAAAATCTGACTTTTATCTTCCGATATATCGTTTTAATGGTTTTGTTTTTTACGTCTTTAATGTGGAGAGAGGACAGAGGGTAGAGTCTGAAATCAGGGAGAGAGAGAGAGCAGGACATGAAATGCAGGAAATGAGCCACAGGTCGGATTTGAACCCAAGCCGCCCGCTTCAAGTACTACACAGCCTCTGTACAAATGAGCGTGTGAACTAACCATTAGGCGCGTGAAAATGAGCACGCCACCGCTGTCACAGATACACCAGCACGACGCTCGAGGCAGCGACCTCGTCAAAATCAGTCCTGCACATTACTTCATCGTCTCAAGAATTAGCGGGGAAGCAGAGAAAACTGTTTTTAATTGGTTTCAACGGGCAAAAAATGTCTGAACCTGCTAAATTAAACAAATGTTTCACTACACTTCAGAGAGGCGCACACACACACACACACACACACACACACACACACACACACACACACACACACACACACACACACACACACACACACACACACACACACACACACACACACACACACACACACACACACACACACACACACACACACACACACACACACACACACACACACACCCGTCAGCCCGTGGAGCGACTTGTGTTGACTTTGTGCTTTGTGATGCGAGTCTTCCTCGTCTCCTCGTTGTCTGTGAGCTCTCTGAGCTCGACACACGGAGGAGGACGAGGATGTTCTCTCACTTTCATTCAGGTTTTTCCTGCAGGAATCCACTCGGCATCTCTTCCCCTCGCTCATGAATCCAGTTCAGTAATTAAAGCCGCGGGAATGCCGGGCTGAACGTACAGTCGTACATTTTCCTCCTTTGGAGAAGCGTTAGACCACAGAGCTAATATTGAACTTTCTGTACGGCTGCTGAAAGGAGGCTAAAGAGAGCACTTGTGTTTGATCTGTTAGAAGCTCCCATAGTCACTTACACTCTTTAATTTCCCAAGGCACAGAGCATCAGATCTATGGTCAACAGTATATTTCTCCATCTCTCTAAAGGGCCTGTGGAGAATTGGAGGTAAAGTGCAAACAAAAAAATAACAACGCAGAATCCTTATTGTGCCCCTTCAAACTGATAACGATGAACAATGTGTAAACCGACAAAATACATGTCATTAAAACACTTTTAAATATGAAATTAAACTTGAATTTAATCAGTGTAAATTCTTGCTTGTGGCTAACTTGCAGTACCTTCACGGCCCACTGGGGGGCTGCAGCTCAAACTTCTGGATCACTGTTCTATGCTAATAAATGATGGAACTGTACTGATGCATAAACAGACATATTAACGGGTCTGATTTTCAGACGTTTGGGATGCCTTTAAACTGTGAAATACTTAACAATCCGTCTACGCACGGAAACCAGAGGTACAACAAAACGAGCATAGAGTATTCCCCTCCTATTGTGTTGCTGCTGAGGCCAATTATAGCGTCCCCTCTGCTGAAGCGTGAGTGCCGAGTATCTGCAGGCAGAATCTGAGCAGAATGAAGAGAGAAAGTGAGAGTCTGGAGCGGAGATGAAAGAAAGAGAGAGCCTCAGTATTCAGCGCGAGTAATCAGCCATCTCTCTCTGCATCTATCTTTATCCTCAACCAAAACTGCTCACACACACACGGCTACTGACAGCAAACAGTCACACACACACACTCAGACACTCACGCACACACACACACACACACACACACACACACACACACACAAGTTTACTGTCCATGGAAGAAGACATTTGCCTTCAGCGTAACCAGGATGATCAAATGCATACAACAGTTTAGCCGACGACGTAATGAAGAGCATCGTCTGCATCACACACATCCCGAAGACTTTGGAGAACAAAGAGTCCATGCTTCATTTCAAGCAGGCGTCTGTCAGATCGTCTCTCTCTCTCTCTCTCTCTCTCTCCTGAATACTGTAACACATTCACAACAAGTGCAGCTTTCACTAAGAGACAAAAAGTTCATGAGGACTGGAGAGCATGAAGTGCTGCTTTGTCTTCAGTTAAACTACACAGAGTCCAAACGCAGCCAGTCGGCTCTCAGCGTGTTCACAGTTCTGCACAATGAATATATCTTTGTTTCCGTTGAATTCATTCAATCACAAGAAACTTTTACAGTTCTAAAGTCTTTTTCAGAGCATCACACAGATCTGAAGTAGCTTGAAGAGGAGCAGTGATATTTAAGACAAAAACACATTCAACACAGAGATGATTTTTATTTATTCACACTGAGTGGCACTAGAACGCCATTCTGTGGTTTAACGTATCAGATACTATTCGTTGAATTTTTTAGCTTTTTAAACCGTCCACTCTCAAACAGCTTCAAACTTCTTCTCTCTTAATCACAGTGCTTGACCAGCGTCACAACTTTCGGTTTGTCTCTCCAGACATGTATTTTTAGTCGTCATGTTTGCAGCACTTTGCATCGCCTTGGTGCCGAAACGTGCTAAATGAATAAACCTGCCTTGCCTCGCTGCGTAAATTGGAAAAATTTCCCAATTTACACAATCTTAGAACTTTTCCTCATTGATGCAAACATGATTAGCCATTGAAACAATTAAAGTCGGCATCAGATTGATTTGTTTGTTACATTCGTTATTATAGAATATGAAGGTTTTGTTTCTTGTTGTTTCGTGGGCGGCAGTAGCTCAGTCTGTAGGTCGCCGGTTCAAGTCCCGGCACGGACCAAGTCCGGAAATTGGTCTGGTAGCTGGAGAGGTGCCAGGCCACTTCCTGAGCACTTCCGAGGTGCCCTTGAGCAAGGCACCTAACCCCCCCCCACAAGCTCAGGAGCGCCCCCTCACTCTGAAACCTCTCCATTAGTGCATGTCCATAGGATCCTGTTTGTGCATGTGTGTGTATTTCAGCCTATGTTTGTGTAGCATGTTAACTAGACAGAGTGTAAAAACGAATTTCCCCTCGCGGGATCAATAAAGTATAAATTCTTCTTCTTGTTTTTAACTCCTGTGATTCTGAGAGTCCTGTAGTATTTGAACACCACACGGTACAAGTCTAAACTGCTCCACCAGATAGGATTGTAGACTTACCACCGCAGAGACTCTATGAACCAGCCTGTAATAAAACCATGTTCAAGCTCACTAACAGCCTCATCTCTGACCCTCACCACGCTCTGAACGCAGAATAAGAACTGTTATGATCGATGTTTAAACAAGATCACACTGAAGCATTCTTTGTACACCAGGCAATCCTAACATTGAATATGGAGCTGGATCCCAGAGCAAAGAGTGACGGCCTCTGGATATTAGTTTGGTGTTTAAAAAGTGTTAAATGTTTGTATTTTGTATCTTCATTTTTGTTTTGCAAATGGAGCCGCTGTGATGCAAGACTAATTCAGACTTTGTCTATCACTAAAGTTCTCTCAATCAATCAATATTTGTATCATCTCGGGGCTTTAAAACCAGTCGATTGGTCAGGTCTAAACTGTGATTTAGGGCTGTAGAGCTGTAGCTGTAGCTCCTGTTAACGGCCGCCATAACCATCAGAGCGCTCTACTACCCGGATGTAAACGAGCACAGTGAACGGATCGTATCTCATAGGAGCAGCACGGTTTGTCTGTTTTGATCGAGAGAATGGAGATTAAATGTGTGTGTGCTATGTCAAGTTAGACAGAAATATAACCACTGGACCGGAGCAACGTGTGACCAGCACAGGCATGTAGACTTTAACCCTTTAAATCCTCTGACTTCACAATGAAGATCTGTCGTTTTTCTACAAGCTTCACTACTTTAGGATACTATCCATCATGAAAATAACGGAGGTTGTCTCGTTATAAATCCCCTGGTATTTCAAAGTATTGAAAATGTGGACAGCCTTAATGTGAACCGGTTGATGACCCAGTTCTGAAGTTATGACCTGGTTCTCGGAGGTTTTTTCTGCACTCTCCTCGGCGTCTTCTGTCTTCACTGTTGACATTTTACCTTTCACTGCTTATTTATGCGACTTCACTGTGACAAACGGCCTTCATGAAGCTCCTCTGCCCGGCCCGGAGAGAGACCAGAGCGTCTGAAAATTTAAAGAGCTGCTCACTGATTCAGCAGCCGAAGAGAGAAAGAAGAGACGTCTCCAAAATGATGACAAAAGACAAAGTGTCCGACAGACCGGAGCGGCTTAACCGTCATTTATCTCAAACTAATTTCTCATCCTCAGCTCTGTTGTCAAAGTGTTTCAGCGAGAAAAGCAGAGCAGAAACTAGCAGGATGTGCACCTCAATCAATTCCACAGCCCTCCCTTGGTAATCAAAGTAGCTGCCAGAAAAGCCCTTCTGGCAGCTACGCATGGACATCAACCTGACCGCTTGATTATGTTTGCAGCCTTTTCAGCCAAACGCTGCTCTAATATTACTGCCTAATGTCAGCCATATGCCGCTCTCCAAGAAGCCAACAGATTCTGTTTCTAAGAGACACCCTGAGTCAAAGTCAGCATCCACACAGTCAGACTTATGTCAGAGCCGTGCAGCTCTTTTAAAGACGAACAGCGAGAACGAGAAGCAGCTGCTTCACAAACACCAGTTACTGTGCAGACGGAGCGCTTCACGAGGAAAAAGACTCAAGTTCAAAAGGAATTCAGGTATTTAGGAAAGCTTGGAGTCTGTTTTTGATTTGATATTTTGGGTTCTAAATGATGAACAGGTGCAAGACGCCGAGAGTTACATTTTTTCTAGCAGACTCAGATTGTAAAGTGTCTAAAAACAGTTAAAAGGGGTGCAGGGAGCCCAGTGGTTAGTGTGCGCTTCATATGTACTGATACTATGGTCTAGAGGTGGAAAAAAAATCAGTTTATATAAAAATTGAGTTTCTTATCTTCTGATATCTAAAAGATTAAGATTTATAACTTCCAAAATTTGTTGTTTTTTTTTGCTAATCAGTCGCTTCCTGCTAAGTGCTAAGGCTAGCTCTTTCACTGAGTAGTATGCTAAATGGTGCAAGAAAAAACAAGAAATTCAGCCAGTCTCCCAGATGACTGGAGGAGATCCTGAAGGATGTACTCATTCAAAAATAGACTCCATGAATCCAGAATAGTTTTGAACCGATAATAGACTCTGAATCAAGTCGTGACTCCAAGAATCGTGAAACAGCCAAAGATTTCAAGCCCTACTGTGGCCCTCCAAACAGAGGGCCCGGGTTTGATTCCTACCTGTGGCTCCCCACTCTCTCTCTCTCTCTCTCTCCCAGATTCCTGACTCTATCCACCGTCCTGTCTCTAAATAAAGGCATGAAAAGCCCCAAAATAAACCTAAAAAAAATACATCCCGTATCCCGGGGAGAGATCAATACTTGTGTTGGAGAGGGAGTTGACCGTTGCATCATTCTCTTTGAAGCCACCGAAGTCCACTGACAAAAGCATCATCTTAACCTCACGGAGCAGAGGAAGGATCGTTTTCTTGTGCTGTTGTTGATCTCTCAAATATTGTGTTGCAACCAAAATGATCATTAAATACAGGAAAATAACAAAATCAAGCTGACTGATTGAGGGAGAAGTAAAGCAGGAAGTCTCATGTTCTGGCGGTTAAAAACACGTTTTGTCCATGAGGTCTGGTGGCTTTGAAGACAGCCATGTCAAAGCTGTTCCCTGTTTAAAAAAAAACATTCAAAGCCACCAGATCTCATTTAAAAAATACTGAACATTTCACCTAATTTTCAAATACACCTAACATTTCACAGAAGTTGCTCGTCCACTGCTTCCTTGAACAGTAATTTTGCATTTCTTGTGTGACATGAGCGCCTGAAAAGTTATTTTTTAAAAACAAATCTGAACTGTTTGAGGCGGCGATAGTTGTGCACCATCCGTCTTCTGCAAGGTTAAATGACTGTTTTTGCGGATGGACTCTGGTGTTCTTGTACAGTGTGATGTAACTGCTGTTTCTGCTTTAAAAGTAATCATTTTCATCTTGAACATAAAGGTTTATCTCTGCAGGGATCCTTTCTGTAATGTTGTCACACACTGAGGATAACAACCATGAGCCTGCCAGGGACAAGAACAACAACTTCTAGTGGACGGACTTTAATTCAGGGAGCTATGAGGGAGACTATGCTGCAGCCATTACAGCCTGCTTCACTGCTGCAGGCTGAAGAAATCTAAAAAGTTTTTTCTACCTTTTCTTCAGGTAGGCTTCAAAATATGTAAATGAACAAAGAGCTGAAAAGTGACCGCCCACTCTATCGGCGGCTCTGGTTCCAGAAGTACATTTCCCCGTTCAAATCCTCCGTTGACATTTCACAAACTCCTTATATCAAGAGATTGACGCCGGTAACCATGACAACCAGCTACCCCACTACTCGTGACTATTAAACATTTGATTTGGTGCAAAAACGGCATTAAAAAACTGAGAAAACCGCAAAGGTACAAGACTGTGTGCATGTTTTTTCTTCCTGAGTCAAGGGACTACACATCCCACAATCCATTGCGAATGACACCTCTTCTTAAAAGTAACTTAAGTCGTTGTTATCGTGTTTATTGACTGTTACATTCACTGCATCAGAACAAGATTATTAGTACATTTCCTGTTAGCTAACTAACTAGCTCGCCTGCTAGCTAACTATCTGTTCACATACAGCGCTAAGGGGTGGAAAACGTTGCCATGGTAACAGCGAGCTCCACCAATCAGAGATGTAGCTGTGACAGTATGATGGTGGGTAGTGTCGTTCTTTTTCCAGATATCGTGAATAATGTTGTTCTTCAAACGAGGTCGATATCAGACCAACTCGTGTCTCCTACAGGAGCATAAACCATCGCTTCTCACTCGGGTAGCTCGTGGTCAGCAGTGTTTCCCCTAGGTTTACAGCGTTGGGGGGGTGGGGACAAGCCGACATGCCGACACGACAACACGACGACACAAACACTTGAAGGAATCTTGGTGTTCATGTGTTAATTTGAATGACAGATGTCCTTTTCTATCGGAAAGGTGTCCTTAAATGACTTCTTTCTACTATCCTATCCCTACAATAAAGGCGCAAAAAGACCAAAAACAAATCAGCCGCCCCCCCAATATAATGGTAGGGGAAACACTGGTCAGTCTACCTGTGATGGTTATGACATCATGGCTAATAATCAAATCGGCTATGGAGAAAATGAACGTGATTTTGGGATGTGAACATCACTCTTGAGCTCTGTAGGTCCCGGGATTAAAAATAGCTGAATTCAATTTGAAATGCATATGTGACCTTCTTCCATTTACTCCGTACCTTCAGTTCTGTTCAGCTGCACAAAATAACTCTCCATTAGTACGTCCCTTCAACAGAAACATCCAATAATAAAATCAAAAGCACATTTGGCCGTATGCTTCCGTGCATCATGATAGAGGGAATGATCATTACAGTGGCGGTGTCGATGTAACCACATGACTCCTGACACAGCAGACGGAAATGGACTCAGAAGGTCTTAGTGTTTGGCGGGTCATAGGTAAGTGGCACCTGCCTCAAATTGATGACGGACGGGTTTGGACACTGACTTCTGTCTGGTAATGAAGATGGTAGACTCACTCTCTCTCCCTCTCCAGAAACATCCTCTCAGCCTTGAGAGGTTCCGCCCTGCAGAGCTCAAGGCTTCTCCTTTAATCACACAGAGCCGCATCACAAACTGAACTGTGATCAGCGCTGGCCCCGAAAACATCTCTCTTAACCACCGTGATCATCTTCTGCAAGGCTGAGAGCAGAGAAGTACTTAAGGGGTCTGAAGGGGCCGCTCCTGATCGATCCAACAACCTCTCCCCTTGATAGAAATCTGAATTACAGCTGCACCCTTTTCCGGGAGGTAGTAAAGAGAACGCTGTAATCCCTGGCTCTATATTATCGTAATGAGGGGACTAACTGTCTAAAAGGTACGGCGAGTTGTTCGGGGAAGCTGCTTCAGCATGCAGCTGTAAAAAAAAAAGGATTTCATTTGCTGCAATGAATTTCCTGCATCCAGGCAAAGCAACATTTCCAGACTGCCCCAGAAACCTTCCTGAGTTGCTTGTTCCAACCTTCTGTAGGAGCAGAGGGGTTTGGGTCTCAGGAGGCGAGACATGAGGCAGAAAGAACATGGCCGGTGTGCAGGTGGCCTAGTAGTAGTGCTACTTGATATCACGATATTTTTTTGCCTAATGTCGATATTCGACATGACTCGATATTTATCGTATTAAAGTTTTCTAAATGTAGCCTGTAAAACTGAATCTCCACTGTATAAAAAAAAATATCACTGGCCTGACCATTGTAATCACTGGCTCAGGAACATTACTTTTGATAACAGTCACCAATTTACTCTTGAACCATTCTGATGCAAAAGTCAATTACAACTTTTATTTAATTAATTGAGCTCTAATTATAAAAATATTGTGCATTTTTCTTGTATTTATGTGCTCATGTTTATTCACCATGCTGCTAACTGTAAGAGTCTATACTTAATCTGATATTAATGAGGCTGTGATAGAGCTGGAATCTCTCCTTCTTTCTTCTCTGTGAGAAACTCTTCATCTTTAGATCTTTACTTTAGGAGCTCTCTTAAGGGCTAAGATGCTTTGTGAATAACTTTTATCTTTACCAGGATCTGGTCTTTAACTTTAAGGGGAGATGTAGCTGCAGCGTGTTCCAGCTCCTCCAGCTGTCTGTCACTGTGGCTCAAACTTTTCTCCCTTCTGTTTTCATCATGCCCTGCTGTCACTCTCGACTCTTCCGGTGATTTTTTTCATTTGAATACTGATTTAAGCCCGGCTTTTGTCGGGATCTGATGGTTTTAAACCCGTTTTACCAAACGTGTGTTTTAGTAGAGAAAACCTGCGCTAAAATCTGTGTGCGAGTTTACAACTCGAGAGTGACAGCAGTGAAGCAATCAGCTGGACTCTGTCAATCATTCATCCGGGTCAGCGGGACACTTATATTGTCGAGCCCTGCGTTATGAGCCCTTTTTTTGGAAGTAATTCGGCCTCGCTCGCATCTTTCTCTCCTCCATGTTGGTTGCATACAAGAGCTAGGCTACTCAGCGGCAGGAGTGGAGTCTCCTCCGCCCTTTCGTCTCCGCGCAACATGCGCTGCTGCGGAAATCTCGCGGAGCAACGAAATATCGCGAGTAGTTTAAAAAATAAAATCGATGTTCCCGTTTCCATATCAAACATTAATTAAATATCGATCGAATCGAGCTTTACGATATATCGCCCAGCACTACCTAGTAGTAGATTTGCTCGCCCCATGTACCGAGGCTATAGTCCTCAAAGCGGACAACCCGGGTTCAAATCCAACCTGTGGCTCCTTTAACGCATGTCCTTCCTCACGCTCTCCCTCCCTGATTTACGACTCTATCCACTGTCCCGTCGTTCTGATGAACGCATAAAAATCCCAAAACAAAAATTGTAGAAACATAAAAAAGAATAAATATAATAAAAAAAGAACAACTCAGAAGTGGCAGATGAAGCCACTGAGTCAGACGCTATGATGACAACTATTTATTATCCAAGTGTATCAATGCTACGTGCAGTTTGACACATTCAGAATATCAACAAAAGAAAAGAACAGAAAACACAATGAAGCGATTTCATTACATGAACGGAGATCGCACCATATGCTCACACACAGTCCATAGAGGTGGGCTTATTGCAGCACATAAACATCACTCCCTCTCCTCCCACTATTCCTGAAGAATTCCTGCAGCTTTCTCACATCAGCTCACCCCGACTTCCCGTATGACATTTACTAGGGAGGCTTGCAGGAAAAGTTTTGGGTAAAGTTGGAGTGAAAATATGTGTGTGTGTGTGTGTGTGTGTGTGTGTGTGTGTGTGTGTGTGTGTGTGTGTGTGTGTGTGTGTGTGTGTGTGTGTGTGTGTGTGTGTGTGTGTGTGTGTGTGTGTGTGTGTGTGTGTGTGTGTGTGTGTGTGTGGGGCAGCGGTAGACCTGCAGCTTCTGTGACCTGTTAGGTACAATTAGTGGGTTTCTTTAATGAAGACTTCAAAGAGAGCAATGTGACGTCTTTATCTCATTAAAACATCCTCTTCTTCTGAAACAAAAAGCTCTCTAACTGTAGAGATTCTTTCTGTAATGTTGTCAGACTCTGAGAAAAACAATCTGAGCCTGTCGGGGACAAGAACAACTTTTAGTGGATGTACTCTCTGCTCAGGATCACAGCCCGCTTTAAGGCTGGTTGAAGAAATCTACTGGAGCAATTCAAACTTTCATTTTGTATTTCTTAGTTATTCTGGCCAAAATATGTGAATAGGACCCCGGGTTTAAACAAACAACACATGAAGTGGAGATACTTTGATCCGGCTCATTTACAGCCGAGGATTACTGTGAAAACATTACAGAAGAACAGAATAACAATCTGAGCCAGTGACGAAAACAACGAAGGGAAAAATACCAGAATAACCCTTTATCGATTGGATCCAGTAACATGTAGTGAACACACACACACACACACACACACACACACACACACACACACACACACACACACACACACACACACACACACACACACACACACACACACACACACACACACACACACACACACACACACACACACACACACACACACACACACACACACACAGAGGAGTCATATGACCACTTGCCTGCAGTGAAATGACCTGGTTTTTGCTGAAGTTTTCTCTGTAACTTGGCCGTCACATCAACGACCGCTCTGTGGTCTATCACAGAGCTTAATGAGTCCGCTTCCAACAGTCTCATACCCCGTACACTGACAAGATATTATGAATTAACATTACTTCCATGCATGACACTAATCTTGTCCTAATTACGCAATTAAATATCTGCCTTCAAATAGGTTCACATTTCAAAGGGTTCACTCGGGCATGAGCGGTTTCTTTCTCACAGCAGATATCTGTGCCGTGTGTGACGGAGGGGTAATCCTGCAGGTTTTTGTATTATGAGAATTTTATCTACACATACTGTAGGGATGTCACAGCACTTTTGATGCAATGCAAGTTCAAATCAAACAATAGCAGCACACACATCACACAGATTTATCGCACTAGATAAAAACACATTCTTTTTAAAGACGTGGTTATTTCTCACTGTGCACATTTGACCTGTTTGATTGAGAGCCATGCAGGTGTCATGTCCGAGCTTCAACAACATGTTCATGCAGTCAGATGAAGCTCTAACTATCAGCTCCACCTCAGACTAATGATGTCAAATCAATGTTTAAAAACCCCCACCATGTTTTTAAGGAGGTGTTCACACATTTAACTCTCTCATGAAGAAGGTGCGTAGGACATGAAACTGTCACATTGACGTGAATAAATCCTGCACACTTCTCTTACTCAGCATCACCATTTCATTAGAAAAAAAAACGAGATGAGATGTTTTTCTAATATAATGGTGATGTCGAGCATGAGTAGTGTGCAGGATTTTTTCTTTTCAGTGTTGTCAAAGCCACTAAAAAGCTTTTCTGGCTTCAGGGGGGGGGCATGATGAGAACACAGGCTTTGTGTAAGACATGAACAAACAGCTGATAGAAATAAAAATGGAGTTATAGAAAGGCTAACATCTAGGCTACTCTTTAGAGTTTGTTTACTAACCGCACTTCATTTTGTTATCAAAATACAGAACATCACATATCTTACAATTTTCTGACCCTGCAGGCTTTATATGTGCTTTAAAAGCAGACTGTGCTTGTTTGATTGTCTCTATTTTTCATATCGCAGAAGGAAAAGATAGCACAATGCCAGGATATATCTAAACATCATACAGCCCTACATGGCACACAATGCTGCTTCATTTATTTGTAATTACAAAACTTGCAGGCAAACTCCTGCACATTGTCTAAATTGCACAAATACCTTGGGGACTATTTGTGCAATGTGGACATTGTCTTCAGTTGTCCCTGATATTTAAATCTTAATGAACACTAGTAATAATACTCTTGCAGCAGCTTCAGGTTGATCACATGACTGAAGATGTGAAGCTGATAATCCAAGAAACTAAGGAGTGTCATTTGAAAACACATGCTATCACAAAGGTTGACAGCCTTAATCTACACATGGACTTATTACTGCTCAAACTAGAGTCACTTTGGGGGCGTTATTTAAGAAAGCTCGCTTCTTTTATCTTGACCAAGTAGAGCAACAATTCCAGGCACAGAAACAGCGCTGAAGTGTTGCTCTGTCAACATGGTGAAGGCTCCTTCCTCTTGCTGGCCAACAACTTTGACAACTAAGCATGAACTCCATGTCGGTATTACAGCCAACAGACTGGAGCTAACATGACATCACACATTCAGTGTTGCCACCCAACACAGCTGTAAGTCAGAGCTGAACTTCTGAAGTATAGTGTTTGTTTTTTTTGCAGTGGGGACTTACCATCCTCCTTCTCGTCGAACACGGGTCTCTTTGAAGAACTGTTGGCTCCCATCCTCTTCTTCCACTTGCCCCAGTGAAACATTGATGCTCAGATTGCATTCCTCGCCTCTTGAAGAGAAACTACAGCTCTGTGTTGGACACCCTTATCAAAAAACAGAAATCATAACCGTGCATTTCACCCAGACCGTCTCCGTTATTCCCCTTTTTTTCCCCCCCGTTATTTACTCTCCCCGGGAGTGTAAGACTCTTCCTAAGCCATTTGAGATGGAGAGCGGTGCAAAGTAAAGGAAATGCTGCTCGGGTTGTGACACTTGGAGGTAAATGTAATCACTCGGCACTGCTGGTGTTCAGTTGTCTTCCGTAGCCTGCCAGTGAAACCGAGAGACTTGTGTTTGTCAGTCTGAGAGTCAGAGCTGTGTAAAGCTACACGCAGTCACCAGGGAGGAAACCGGAAGTGCGCCTTAGAAATAAAAGCCCGCAGATGAGGCGCGGCAAAATGAGCAGGAACTGAAGTCTGCGTCATGAATATGCCAGCCAATCACTTGCGATTCAAGAGTCTGATGGGGCCCCTAGGTAAAACGTCGGTCCCTATGCTGGAAATGCTGTCTCAGCCTAACTTTCAATCAACCTAACAGGCTGAGAGCTGGAGCTGAGGCAGGTTTTAAACCTCCTGACAAACCGTTACACCGTGCCCACCTGTCAATCAGGTCAGCTACACGCCTTATTGTGAATATCTCTTATCCTTCATCAAATCAAAACTGATGAGTCATCAAAACATTCACCCCCCGTACAGAGTGTGTCGATCGAGACATGAACTAATCAGACCTATTTGGTTTTTTGAACCAGAGTGTAAACATGTTGATTTCTGCTGTTATTACAGGCTTTTTAGAATGGGTGTGTATGTGACTTCCTGTACTTCTGCAGCCAGCCTCTAGTGGACACTCGAGGAACTGCAGGATTTTGTACTTCAGCATCTGCAACACCAGAGATTGCTGCTTGATTTGAGCCAAAAGTTAGTCAGCCTTTGGGGGCCCCCTACTAGCCTGGGGCCTGAGCCGTTGCCTGCCTTGCCTGTTATTTATACAGTGACACAACGGTTGTACCATATGATTTAGATTTTGTAAAGTTAGATGCTGTTTTCAATTTGGACAGTGATTGCAAGATGCCTTATTATATCTAACTTTGATCAAGTACCACAAATAGTTTCTGCAGGGCTTCACAATGAAAATCCTATATTTGCTTCATAATATATATATATAATATAATATATAATCAGTTATATCAACATAGCCTGTAGGCTACTGTATGTAAGATAAGTTTTTTTTTTTTTTTTGCTGTTTATGCTTGGGCACAACTGGAGACATTTTGCTGTGCTTTTAGTTATTAAAAACAAGGTATTACCCAATATTGGGTAGTATTGCTGTAGTATCAAAAAGGGTGTCAATATTGTTTGTATTTTTTTCAAGTTTCAAATTCTAGTATGCTTGCTACCCATTTATAAGTTTAGCCTCAGTCATTTTTGATGATATAATGACATTATTGTCATTTATACAATTATTCATAAAAACGGCAGAAGTTGTAGTGGTTGGAGTGTTAGTTTGAGGAAATGTACTTATATAGGGCTATACACTTTGTACCAGGACTTTTATACTGAAAGGGGTAACCGGAAATCCCTTGTTACTGTTCTACCTGTCTTGACACCTGTGAGAGTAGTGTGACAGTTTGCTGGCCAGTGACTGAAGCCGACGTAGCTCTGTGTCTGCAGACTGTCATGCATATCAACACACGAGGAGCAGGCAGCCTCTCTGCAGGAGCAGCCGGGATGGATGAGCACAAACCGGGCAGCTTCATCAGACGTCACCAGCAGAAACCCGGTGCTGTGTTCCAGTTTAATGAACCTCATTTGGAGATGGGTGGGCGGTACCAATTCACTGACGGGGTGGGGGTGGTTTGGGGGGGCAGCCAGGCATTTAACACTTTGTCTTCACCAGCTTTTCCTGCTCCTGTATAAAATTGAATACACTTTTTAATTTTAAATGCTTAGGCTACATCTTAAATTATTCTTTACAAGGACCAGAGGAGTTCACTATGGACGCAGCTCGCTTTGTTTGACCCCGTACTTTTGCGGTAGTTGGTGTTGTCCTGGTTACGTTGTCATGGTTACGGCGTCAAACCATAGACTGTATATATTATTACTATATAAATAGTCAAACTCAAGCGGCTAAAGGTTAGCATGACATTTCTCCTATGTATTTATTCGTTCCGTTAACAATTTATAGTACATAAAGTCGCGTTAACGTGTTGTGAGTTTGTTCCTAAACGATCTGGGTAAGCTAAAAGTGTCGCTGATGTGGAAAAACTTTTGCTAATTTAAATTAAGCTAACAAACTTGTGAAACGTGTATATAAACATCACGATTCATGCTTTTCAGAATAAAACACCTCGGCTTGGTGTTTTAATTATTATTCATATTAATTATCTTTATAGTATAGCCTATATTAATTTAAAGCCAATACCATATGGATATATTATTTGGGAAGATTTTAGAGGATGCTGAAGTATTTTGTTATATTCTTATATTTTAATTTATTTTGTTATTGTAATGTTTTTCTCCCTTTATGAGATTTGTTAAGTGTTAATGTAAAGTTATGTTAAAATTATTTGTGCTGTGGCACTAAATAAGAAATGTCCATGTTTGAAATAAATATTATCAATCTGTTAAACTAAACTTGTCCACCGGATGTGGTGTTTACATTATTATTATTTTGAATTTTCAGTCAACAGTGTGCAGTAAATATCTCAGTATCAATTCAACAATGACCTCCCCAGAGAGGAAAAGGGAGCAGAAGAGGGAGGAGGATCAGGAGGAGGTGGTGTCTGACCTGCAGCTGAGCTTTGTCTTTGGGAACAGTCTTGTCAAACCCCAGACCCCCCATATGACACCAGAGGATGCTGAGCCCCAGGAGCTCCCCGAGTATTATCCAGCAGTGATGTTGGATCTGAACAGAACTAACCTGAAACACATCACAGACAGTATTCTGAAAGATAGCAAACTAAAGGTCAGTTTGGACTCCACTGTGTATTCATCAACTCTGCTCATAACGATAGATACACTGCAGTGCTTATAAAGCTGTAACATTAGGGAAAACTATTTTAAAATATCAGTGGAATTTTTCTTCTTCTTCATTATCCATTATTCTAACGACTCATTTTATCATCCTCAGTGTTTATACCTTGAAGGGAACCAGATAACCCACGTCCCAGGATCATTGTTCATCAGCCTGCCCAACCTGCGGTGGCTGGATCTCAGAAATAACCAAATTGAAACGCTCCCCGCTGAAATTGGCTCGCACAGGTAGGCTCCTTATGCAACCGCTCTTTGAAATTTATGCTGATTGATTCCAAGCCCCTCGGCTACCATGGGAGTACAGTACATTCGTTCTCCTAAATGTCACATTTCAGAACATTTTTAGATTCCCATTTTTATATCTCAGAGTACTTTTGTACTGAGAAAAACTGAATGCATGATTCCCAAGAGTGGAAAAATAAGATTTCTTTTTGATTAGGGCATATTTTGTACATTTTTGTCGTGTTCCCATTTTCCTCATTGAACCCGGTCAGAGTCAATCATCTCATATTCTCTAATTTCACTCATGCAGATGTCTGAAAGCTCTACTTCTGGAAGGAAATCCCATCTCAGAACTTCCAGCAGAGTTGGGTAAGTTGAGCTCATCTTTACTTGCAAACCATGTCTCTGTTCTGTGTAATAATAACAAGCCGTCTGTCCGTTTCATCAGCCTCAATCAGCCTCACTGGAGTTCAGCAATCCTCCTAGTGGTTGATACAAGAACTGTAGCTTGCATGAATCGGCTCCTATTTTACATGTCTAAGTGATTGAGTGAATTATAGGTGCACATGTTTTTGAATTATTCTTGAATATTGCTTTAGCCTGCAGCAGTGAAAAACGCTTTGATGGCTGCAAATCGTTGTGCACAAATACACCTAATCAAAGTCTGTCCACTAGAAGTTGTTGTTTTTGTCATTGACGGGCTCAGATTGTTATTTAAGGTGTCTGACACCATTACAGAAAGGAATCCCTACACAGAAAGACTGTTTTGTTTAGATGAAGAAGATTATTTTAACCAGACACAGCTGTTGTATCACTCTCTTCAAAGACACCAGATGTCTATGATAAAAACAATCATTTTACCTTTCAGATTTTTGGAGTAGCTGGTCTACTGCTCAATCCGTTTTTGTTTTTTTTGTGTTAATGCGTGTTATAAATAAAGTGTGCCTAATCCGTACTAACCATTTAAAACATCGAAGTAACCCAGTTGACACTGAAAGAAACATAATCATTAAGGTAAGTCATTAAGGCATCATTAGATGATCCTGTGTTCTGTGCCATAGACTGTAAATACTAATGGATGAAGCCTGAGTTAAGGTTGCCGCTTGGTTGCATGGTGAAATAATCCTTCTGATCAAAGGAGTCTGGTGTCTATGATGTGAGTGATGTAACAGGTTTTTCTGATTAAAAGAATTATCTGCCTCCTCATTGAAAAGGTCAAATTCTGTAAGGATCTTTTCTGTAATGTTGTCAGAGACAAAAACAAGAAATATACTTAGTTGTACTTTAATTGGGTGAATCTACACCAAAGGGTTAAGTTACAGCCGTAGTTGCACTTTTTGCAGCTTGTGGCTGAATCAAAAATAGGCCCTAAAATATTTTGTTAAAGGGACCAAGTTCAAATACACTTGAATTACATTTTTACTCTTGTTTTAAAAGACAGAGTTTTAAGATATCTTTCTGATGTGTTCATTGTAAATAAATTCTGGATGAATGTAGAAACTGTGACCTGTAAACACAGTTCTAAGATTTTTTTTTTTAAATGCCCTTATTCCAGGTCGTGTGATCACCCTAACAGGCTTGAACCTGAGGTTCTGCCCCATCTCTTTCCCCCCGCAGGACATCGTGAACCAGGGCGTCTATTGCATCCTGCAGTACCTGAGGTCATGTCTGACGAAGACTCCTCCAGGTGAGTCAAAGGCACCTTAACTCTGAACAATGCAGCAGCGAGGTGTTCAGTGTGCATGTGCATCCCAGCCATCTGCTCTTTTAGTCAAAGCTAGGACGCGCTGGTCACAAAAATAGCTCCTTGCCCTGGTACCACTTTACTGGTGTGACTTCTGTTGCCTTGGAGACGGCGCGTGACAGTCGGCTGACTGGAATATTTTTAGCCAGATGAAAATGATCGATAACCTGTGGGCTCTGAACGGGGAGCGCTGTGTTTCCGAGCTCTGTCTGGAGGTAATCTCTGTGAGCAGCCCGAGACGGCCCCCCACAGGAGAGGCTGCTGCTGCACAATGAGCCCATCACACCCCTCAATAACAGTGTTTATCTCCCCAAATACAAGGTTATTCAGCAAGACAGGGCTCCCGTGTCCAGGGGGAAATCTCCTCTCATTGAATCCACTCAGAGTCAAAGTTTTTCTAAACACACCATTAATCGACATTCTGCATCGTGATCTGCCGTTTAGGCTGCAATAACATGAAGGACTTACTGTAATTGTTTTATCCACCCTCATACTTTCTAAATAATGAGTTCAAGGTTGCTGGTTAACACTCTGCAACATCATGCTCTCCTGGAGGAGATCAAAGTCTGAAAGATGCTCTGATACGGCTTTTCCTGCCTCATAACTCGATTGGCCTTCACCAGCTCACTATCAGATACCTCTGCATGAGTCTGAACAGACAAACTGAAAACCCTGACTGGCTGTGATGTGATGGCTTTTGTTGTCTAATATCCACGCTAAGGTTAAACTTTTTGTAAAACAAATGCAAACAGAGAACAGATGTCAACAACTTGAGTTCATTCTCAAGTATGACAGGAAGGAAACGGTAATAGATAAAAATATATATAACAATTCTGTGAGGAAGAGATGTTTCCAGCACATCTGTCTCGCTCCTGTCCGCTGATTCAGTGTCAGATAAATACTGATTTTCATGTAAATATTTACTAAATCTTGGGTCTGTTTGTTTTTGAGAAGAGGAGACCACAGTGGATAGAATACAATAGAAACCCTTGATTGTCTTTATACAATATAATGTACAATGAAAGAAGAGTAGCTTGACCTTCATGTGCATGTGCACAACATTTAGACATCCACAGGAACTACATGCAGTTTAAAAGAGAGAAACTGGATACTGCCAAGAAGTGAAGCCCTGCAGAGAGAGTTTCACTGAACAGTGAAAAGTAACGTGAACTTGAGAAAAATGTTTCCCTATGAATTTATTGCACTGTTGATGTGTGATGATTATTGCACCAGAGAAGTTGGGGAATGGTATGGGGGGTAAATGCCCTGGACGCTGGTGTGTGTGTGTGTGTGTGTGTGTGTTAAGTGTGGAGATGTGTTTAGTAAAAACCTTGTAAGCGAAAAACACAAAAGGAATCCTGACCAAGAAAAGTGGAGCAAACATCCACACCAGCTCGGATAAAGCAGTTCTTCTAAAAACACTGCAGCCACCTAAGCTTTAGAGAGACACTGACTGTTTTTTAAAACTTTATATATGATTTATCTTTGAGCTTTTGGTGCCTTTATTTCAGAGAAAAGACAGTGGACAGAGTCGGAAATCAGGGAGAGGGAGAGAGAGAGTGGGGAATAAAGAGCAGGAAAGGAGCCACTATAGGACTAAAGTCTCCGTACATGGAGCGCGCGCACTAACGACTACACTACCGGCACCCTGAGAAACACAGATTTTAAACATGTTTCTACTTCAATACTGGAGCTCTGAATTAAAATACACTCTCTGCTTGTTGTTATCAATTATCATTGGGCAATAGCTTTCCTAACATTTGTCTGTGTTGCATTAAAACAGAAGTTTCTGGAGGCAGCCAGAAAGCATCCTCAATGGCTGCACAGCCTTCTGATTAAAAGATTCAAATAATGAAGGATCTTTTTGAAACTGTATGTATCAAATCTGTGCATAGTTACAGATTCTGCAGTTGAGGCTGTGTTGGAGGCATTTGTGATTCTGATATTGATATGAGTACATCTGTTAGGATGAGGCCATGTCTTCTCTGCAGCATCGATAGCCTGTTATCATGAGGGGCTGCAGCTATAGCAGCTTTAAACAGCAGGGATTCTTTCCAGAACTGGCTGCTCCCTTCGTTTAATGAAACATATTAAACTTGTAGATGCAGTGGATGTGTCGGTCGTGGAGCTTCCGCTGGTGGAGAAGCTCCAGCTGTCGGAGCTGATGGGGTCAAGTGTGGAGGATCAGGAGGAGTCTGTGGATGAGGAGGAGGAGCTGCAAAGATTCAGGGAACTCAAGCAGAAGATGATCCTGCTGGACAAGGCTGAGCTGGGGCCGATAGAACAGGGAGACAGGAAGTCCCACCTTCGTCCTGTTATTAAAAGGTGAGTTAAGATGAAGTGAAAAAGTTAGAGAGATGCCATTTTTCTCTGAATGTGTGATATAAAATGATTTTCATCTTTCTTAAATATTAGAGGAGGAGTTTATTGTTGTGCAGTCACGACATTTGATATGTCCTCACTGTCTAAAAGTATAAAGTGTCCCTCTGGAGGACATTTCTAGCTGCTGTTTATATGCAAAGCTAACAGAAGTTCACCTCTTATTTAATGCTCTTAAAGTGAAATCCTTCTAACTTCAAATCAAAGAACACTCAAATGAAAATAATGACTGTTAACTTTGCTCCAATGTGTGACTCAGTTGGATGGAAAATGTCTCCCTTTGTTGGATCTGACGCTTGTCGTACGTCGGCCATGCTGGCTACTTCCCTTTCATCCATGTAGCCCCATGTCGTTTCCCTCAACGAGTGTTTGTCTTTGCACGTCGTTTCCCCAGTTTTCTTCAGGTTACGTTTGTCCTGTGTGAATGCACTGATGAAGACACGGAGGAATCGGCTTTTCTATGAGTTAGTGTCACATCTGTTTAGTTTATAATTGATGTTGGGAGTGTTGGGAGTGCAGCATCCAATAATGCAGAATATAAACAATGTCCCTAAAATGTCTTCAGACTAAAATAACAAGATTGTCTTTACAATGTGGAGGAGTGGAAACTGTAGATATTTTTGCTAAATGGCAGAGGGTGAATGAAAAATGTAATTAAAAATCTACTAAAGTAGAACTATTCAGTATTTGTGCTCGGTCATTGGGAACTGGGAACAGGTGGAATTTGATAGATTCCCTGTATGCGTCCAAAGGTGACAAAATCTGCCTGAAAGCTCCCAAATAAACTCAATAATTCTATCAACTGTTTATTACACACACACACACACACACACACACACACACACACACACACACACACACACACACACACACACACACACACACACACACACTAACACACACACATTTTATTTGGGTGTTATGTGCCAAATCATTTCTTGGCGGGGATAAGTAACTTCCTGGAATCTGCCGGTTACCTGGCAACTGGTGCTAGAGAAGAAATAGGCATTGTCCTTTTTTATAATCCATTTTTTAAAATGATTGAACAAGAAGGGTGTAACACGGAGCTTAAGATGGTCTGCTGGGGGGATGTTGTCCCCTCTGGATGTTGCTAATACACAGTTTCAGGTCTTTATGCTAAGCTAAGCTAACCAGCTGCTGGCTTTGGCTTCATATTTCAGTTCAGACGTCAGGTTTCAGACTGATATTGATCGTCTCATAAGCGTCCAGAAGTGATTAGCTGTGTTCCCACAGAACTATTCCCTCAGAAGAAAGTCTCAGCCTGGCTCTTTCATTTCTCTCTGGGCTCAGATCAAATCAGATCATCATTTTATTGCTCCTGTCTTTGTTTTTGAACACTGTATCCTCTCTGTTGGACCCGTTCATACACTCTGTGAAATGAAGTTGAAAGTGATCTTGGCTCTCTAACAAAGGAGGTGATCTGCTTTTGTGTCAGTAGACAACTTCAGTGCTGAGGTTTGGAGTTTCGCCCGGGAAAAAAGTGACAGCGAAACGCTTTTTAATGACATTCTCTGCAGAGAGGAGACACGCTGATAAAAAATCTCTCCGGGCTGTCTCCGCTGGGACTCAGAGCTCCGGAGAGCAATAAAAATAAAGCATTTTGTTTCAATTTATTCGGCAGAAAAAAGGCGACTGGCAAGGCCGGCATAATTCCTGAGCTGCCGCTGTTTGACACGAGGAGGAGGCCGGAGGAGAGGAGACAGGCGGCAATGAAGGAGCTGAAGGAGAAGCAAGCCATCCTCGAGCACAGAAGGAAGTGAGTTATTTTCTACTATTAGAGCTCGAGTTCAATATAATTATGACCCGAGTTATTATCCTTCTGCACAACTACTGGGGCATTAAAGGGGAATGGTAGTACTTTTAAATCTTGGTTCTATTTTTACATATTTTGTGGTCTGAATGACGTTCAAGACATTTTGCTTCACTTGATCTCTTCAGCCATCAGCAGTTGATCAGGCTGCAATGACTGCAGTGTTATCTTGAGGGGCAAGACATGGCATTACAAGAACAACACAGGAGTGGATGAAGCAACAGAGTGCACATTAATTCGATTATTAGCCTTTATGTCAATGTTATGTGTAGTTCGACCAAATCACAATATGAACTTAAGATTGGAGAAGAACATACTGGAGAACAGAAAACATAATGAAGCCGTTTAATCACATGCATGGTGATCGTAATGGTCGCGTGCAGATGATCTATGGTCGTGCACCGATGAAATTACTCAAGTTGTTGCATTCGAATGCTTCTACCTGCAGCAGTGAGACAGTCTTTAAGGGCGCACTCACACTAGGTAAAGTAGTCCCGTACCTTGCTTAAGCACGATTGTCCCCCCTCCTGCTGGCATGACACTGTTCCATGGTTCCACTCGTCTCCACTGCTCGAGCGTGTGTGTGTGTGTGTGTGTGTGTGTGTGTGGGGGGGGTGTGATGTTCATTCCCTGCAATCAGTGCACGACCACAGACTGTCTTCAGAAACGTCACCACCGCCTCCCACTCGCTCCAGGTGAATTAAAGCCTGTCTCACTGCTGCAGGTAGAAGCATTCGAATGCAACAACTTGAGCAATTTCAAAACTTATTACAGCGTAAAATCAGGAGCCAGGTTTAAATATAACATGTTAAATTACAGTTGATGAATTGCCTAAACATCCAGTCAGCCCAGGTGTTACTGGAGATAAGAAATCAATCAATGAATAAAATAACTAAAGTGTTCTTTGTGCAGGGATTTATTTTGTGTAATTGGTATTAAGACAAATCACCAACTGTAAAGGATCGATTTTATATTCTTAATTTAAAGACACAAAGAGTCATCTGTGTGCACAGTACTGCAAGCATTTAGAATCAAAAGATTCCAGAATGATGAATCACTGCATTTTGTTTTCGGGCTCAGCAGCAGCCAGGAGGCACTTCGGGTGTGGCGTTCACAAGCCAAGCAGGAAAGGCCGAAGAAACAGAGCAAACCGAGAGATCAGGAGGTATGAAATAAATCACACAAATGTCCAGCTGTCAAAATGGAACATCCACCAGGGGGCAGTAGTGCACCAGCTGTGTCATACTGGTTTAATGACCATCACAATGAAGGGATGTAAAGATAAAAGATTCTGATGTTTGTTCAAAGAGCGAACAGCAACAGAGTGTGCTTACAGTCAAAGCTGATGCTCATGATGTTGGCTGCATCACTTCAAATATCCACTGAAATATAAAATACTAAACATCTGGGCGATTCAACATCCTGAGACTGATGCTGAAGACCTGGACTGATTGGTTGGTTTGCTTTTTTGGGGTATTGTGTCATATTTAAACAAACAAGCTTACTAGACACAATTATTAAGAAATAAAGGATGAGGAACCAGACGCATAGATTACAATAATAATAATTTTGAGGATATAAACCAGACGGACTCTTTTCCCAAGCTGTACAAACAAAACGCTAGCAGCTTGTAAGCATTAAAATGAAACAACTGTTTCTTCACCCTGTTGTCTTCGTCAGTGCACCAAAATATCAAACAAATATTTGACTCATCAGAGGGGTTCTTCACTCCTCATTAAAAGGTCAACACCATAGAAACATAGATGAATCCACAATTCCTCCTGATACACATCCTTCACTCAACTCTCTGTTCCTAGTATCCCGTATGGACACAAGCCCTGAATTTAAGAACAGCTGTTGTGCTGTTTGTGTGCAAAGCTAACACAAATTTACCTTTTTTTAATGCTTTTAAAGGGAAATCCGTCAAACTTCAGATGAAATTGTGCTTTTGAAGAGGAACCTTTTTTGTAGCAATTGCATCTGTTATCTTTTAAAGACTGAGCTGTAAAAGGAGCATGTAAGTTTGTAATGTCATGATATGTTGAACCACTGCAGCTGAATTTCTGGTGTGTAATAACCCCATGAGGGTCGGGCACTTTGTGTACATGACACGTAGAGAAATACAATCAATCAAAAATCAAATATTACGGGGCGCTGGTGGCACAGTGGTTGGTACGCACGCCCTATGTATGGAGGCTGTAGTCCTCCAGGCGGGCGGCCCAGGTTTGAGTCCGACCTGTTGCTCCTTTGTCATTCCCCACTCTCTCTCTCTCTCCCTGATTTCTGACTCTATCCACTGTCCTATCTCTACAACAAAGGCACAAAACGGCCAAAAATAAATCTTAAAAAAAAAAAAAAAAAAAAATCTAATATTACGGTAACATCTTTACTCTCAGTTTCAGGAGGCAGACACAGAATCTAAACCTGGTGTCACAAAGGACAGAGGTGGTTCTCTACAGAGTCTGACATCCTATATGACCATCACAGAGAGCGAGGAGTCCAGGTAATGGGAGCACTGGGACACTACATTTATAATTATACTAAGAGTAAGAATAAGTGGAGTGCTTTCCAGGCACTAGAAGAACACAACAGCAGCATTAAAAGACACGAGAAGAACAATCATAATGGAGGGTCAGATTTAAATCAGTCATCCTTCTCAGTCAGAGGAACACGACTGTGGAACACATTAAGTGTCTCTAGGCTGCGTAAACATACTTAAATGAAACTGACAGCTATGACAAAGAGTGTCCAACGTCAGAGGAACTTTTAGCAGGTCAGTCATGTGTGACTGTTGAAGTCTTTTCCTGTAATACATGCAATGAAAGTGCCTGTTTTTCACCTGTATATCTAGAAACACTGAAACATACAGAAGAGTAAATGTAAGTTTAAGATACCTGCAGTGGGACGAGGATAGAGCACCTTAGTTCAAGCTTTATGATTCATGATACCAGGTTCACGATACGATTCTCTCAAGATTTATTTTACAAAATGAGACTGAAGACAAATGATGAGAAAAAGATTCCTTTAATTTTTTCATGAAAACACCAATGCACCTCATAATCTCTTTGTCACTCGTTTGGGTGAGCGTGGGCTGCAATCCCGCTCGTTTGTGTGGTTTGGCCTCCGCAGCTGCCATGATAGCGCCTGCTTGTTACAACCAACCGCCTCTGCTCTACAGCTGCTGATGCTCACCATATTACTGCCATTCATTTTTCAGAGTACTGATGTTAACCTTGACACCTTTGAATCTATTTTTATCTGCCTCACGATTAATCTTTACATCCCTATTGAAAATTCTGCAGTCAGGCATCAGTCCACTGTGCGCTCCTCACTCAGGCTTTCCTCCTTCACTCTGCACATATTAAGCCATTAATGGGATAGCATCAAGCTACATTGCTAACTCCTTAGTTAATCATCTGCTGCATGTTTACTGGAAGTTCAGAGACATCTGAAACAAAGTGTAGCCTTTGTCACTCACACTGCAGAGTGGGAACAAATTAAAAATACTTAAAATGGGCTTAAAATGGATCCCTTGGGGTGCCGATGGCCTAGCAGTTAGGTCGCACCCCATATAGTCTGTAGTCCTCCAAGCGGGTGGCCCTGGTTCAAGTCCGGCCTGTGGCTCCTTTCACGCATGTCATTCCCCACTCTCTCCCGTTTCCTGCTCTCTCCACTATCCTATCAAATAAAGGCAAAAAGCACAAATAAATGTATCCCTTTACATTAGCCTTTAACTTGCTCTGACTTTTATGCTACAGTTTTTTTATATCTTTGCCGTGCAAAGTTTTGTTTTACTTGTTTTTACTAATTATTTGTACTCTATTTTCTATTTCATTATTCAGTGATGTTTATTTTCCTTAAGATCACATTCAATGGAATTTACTTCATAAACTACTTTTATCATTTTTAATTCATATACTTATAGTTTAATTGTAATTGTAGTTTGTGTTTTTATTTGTTTAATTTACACTTTCTATCCATTCTGTCTATTTTAATGTGAAGCACACGTCGCATTTATTGTTTGAAAGGTTCAAAATATCAAGATATTTATGATTATTAATACAATTATTATGACATATACAAACCATATTCACTGGATTAACATCTATGAGGTGTTCAAGTCTCCATGATAATGGCTTTTTAAATGATCCACAACAAACTGTTTAGATGCAAATGGGAAGCTAGAGACACCTGGTGGAGAAAGAGAGGCATTACACCCACCACAGGACAGCTGCAGGTTCTTTTGTTCCTTATGAGCAACAATAAAGCTCAAAAACAGAATAACCACAGAAGAAGAGACAGTTCAGACTTTTCTTTTTACAGTCGTGGATTTGATTTCAGTCTCAGGATTACGTTTGTTATCAGTTGTGTACCAGACATTCATCTAAATACTTAGTCTTTCTGTATTCTGACTATGTGATCTTTGACCTGTGTGTTTTCTTCAGGTCCGCCCGTGAGCTCGAGCGGCAGTTCTGCGCCCGTGTGGAGACGCTGCAGGAGCGACGCAGGAATCCCAGGGGCAGCAGCAGCGAGCAGATGGCGGTGGCAGAGCAGGACATGGAGGAGGTTTGGACCCGTTCCTTATTATTCACACAACCAATCTATAATCAATTCGTAGATCATTGATCTGAATTTGCTTCTTTTCTTTAACGACAGATGAGGAAACTGCAGACTCGGCTACTGGAGAAGAAGACGAACCGAGATAGAAATCTTGACAAGCGTTTCATCATGTTCACTGCAGACACCTTCACTGCAGACACCTGGCCGAGTCACCCTCAGAACTGACTGCCCTTTGAGTTTTTGTCAAACTCAAAACTTCTAGTGAAGAGACTTATACATGACTGTGTTAATGCTGGTGACTTTAAAATAAAAAACACATTGTTGTTACTGCGTGAACAGTACTTTGAAACTCACCATTGTACCCCGGAGTACGACAGTCTCTCCATCATACTTTACATACTATCATACATTCTTTTGTTTAACTTATACCATTTAGTATACGTCCTGTTTCTGCGGGGTTAAAGTGCTACTGGGACTCATTGTGCAGCTGTTAATTGTTATATTAGCTCAGCAGACCTAGCTACAACAAAATTGAATCTCTACAGAGGAAGTCGTCTTTGTGTTTCAAACGGTTGGGTAACAAAAGAAGCAACATGAGGACAAAATTCAGGGAAACTGTCGATGTGCTTTTGTCAAAACTTTCTGACAAATCAACGACTTAATGTTCACTTGCCCATCATGAAGTTCAGATGAATCAATGATGGAAAAAAACTAACATGTATTTATACTGGAGGGATCATTGTGGGGGAACCCTGGTTTACAACATTAAGTCAGCTATAAGTTGAGTTTAAAAAGGAAAACGTCAACGAAAGACATTTTTATAAGGGACAATGCATCACCATGATTAGAAATATGAAAAGCTATTTCAACTTTACAATCAGAGATGATAATTAGACGGATTCAAAGAAGCTGATACGATACAACATGAAACGACACAATACGCTTTATTGTCCCCTTTGGGAAATTTGCCTTGGACGCCGAGTGCTGCAAACTTTGAGACGTCTCTGCAGTAAAGAAAAATAAAACACTAGAAGCAAACACATCTGCTTGTAGAATTCAGAGAAGCACGTACCAATGTTGAAATGTAAGATAACATACAGTTACGTGACACGGGTGCAAATTGAAGGCTGGAGGTTTGAGATAAAACTTCTTAAATGTCAAGATAAACGGACCCATCCACCGTTTAGGCCTGACATTTATCACAAGCATTCAGATGAACAGTGGCTGGGTTTGCAGCAGTGATGTCAAGCTGAGGACTTACAAGAGTGGTTTAAGAAAATAGGCTACTGTATTTCCCCAATAAGGGGATAATTCTATGTATAACTACCTAAGTGTGCACAAGATAAAAACTTGAGATAACTTGCATGAACAAGTTATTATCTCTTACACAACATAATTACCATGTGCACACAGGAGAAAATAATGTATGGAGGCACAAAATAATTAGGCCTTTCTTGGGCGCACAAAAGACATGATAGCTTGTGTGGACAGGATATCATGTGTGAAAAAATAATTATCTTGTGCACACAAGAGAAATAACTTCTTCTCTCAATCTATTTATGCCAAACAACAACAAAGGTGCATACCACACAATTTAATTATATTGGTCGCACAAGGAAGGAGAACTTGTATATTTTGTACTTTCTTGGACTTCAAGGGTCCTGCAGTAGGCTCTTTTGTGTTGGATTGGACACAAGATCCTACATTTATGGGGGCACAGAATAATTAGGCCTCTCTTGGGCACACAAAAGAGAAGATATCTTGTGCACACAAGATCTCGTCGCAAACAACAACAAAGGTGCATACCACAAGATAATTATATTGTGCGCACAAGATATCTTGTATATTTTTTACTTTCTTGGACTTCAGGGCTCCTGTAGTAGGCTCTTTTGTGTTTTGTATGAGATTAAATACTGGTCGTTTATATGCTATGTCACGTCTGTCAGATTTGTCGACATATGCTCACACAATTAAAGAAACAAATCTGCATTGTATATTTTCAGACGCAATGGTTACAGATGTAAAGTAAAACCCGTCAGTGTGCTCTGTGTGTGATGATGGGAGTCATCCCGTTGAGGGAAGTCCGTCCTGAATAATGGCATCAAACAGTCAAAGTGAGGCAGAGGAGGAAGGCCTCCTTCTCCAGCACACACAGAGCGTGATGTCAGCGCTAACAGTCCTGTTGTAATTGACTTGGTGGGGGTGATGGCGTCATTTCATGCCCTGCTGTAGCCTCCTGCTCCAATAGCGAAGGGGAGACGGATCTTTGGCCGACGCGACCGTGGCTCCCTTGGCCGGGATCGAGCACCGCCGAGCCGGACACTTGACGCCGGGAAACATGGAGGCTGCGGCCGAGCAGCTGCGGGCCGGCTCTCGGTTACCTGTCACTATCGATCAAATAGTTAACGATACACTGGTGGTGACGCTGACCTACCGGGAGAGGAGCTACACGGGGATATTACTCGACAGCGACAAAAAGTGAGTGTTATTTATTTTACTCTTTTTATACGTTTTAATTAACTATCGCAGCTAACGGCTAATCCATCTTTGATGCTAACCCGTCAGAGCTAGCTGTTAGCATGTTAGCTCGCTGGGCCTCCATACAGGAGAGCTAACTGTTAGCATGTGAGCTAACTGTTAGCATGTGTGCTAATGGAAAACTGATTTTTAATGTACAACACATTGAAATGGTTATATCACGTTAAGCCGTGGTTTATATTAAAGCCATTTATTGTGTGTGAAGATGGTGAGTATGTCTAAAGATAAAGTATGATGACTTCACATGAACAATAATGTCAATGGGTTCATCTGTAGCTTATTGTGTTAGCATAATCTCATACAACACATGAAAACGTTATGAGGTGAAAAGAGAAGGCCTTGGCTTTACAGTGTCATGTATATCACTCATATTCTGGTGTATTAACACACACACACACACACACACTCACACACACACACACACACACACACATGGCATTGTATAGTGTGTTAGTTTTCTGTGGTGTTGATTCAGTTCAAATAAAGTAAAATAGCCCTTCATAAGCAGTCACTGTTGATCTGTATACAAAAGAAAATGGTTTAAAATACTCCTGAGAAATCTGTATTTTACTGCTTTAGATTTAAACCTGGTTCTGATGAGATCCAGTTACAATCTTAGGCTCTGTATCATCCATTTAAAGGCCCCTCTACTGCTAGAAAAACCCCAATCCAGTTCAAGAAGAATCCTGAATGTTTATATTTTAATGTGGTATCAGTATCATGTCTTATCTTCCCCTGCTGCTCTGTGTCACATGTATAAGCCTTATGTGCACCTTAGAGGCCACTGGCTTTAGACTATTTATAGCAAAGAAGAATCAGAATCTGACCAGCTTTGCCTCTTAGTATGCTTAGATAGTTTTTCATGTGAGAGCTCGAGCTGGCCTGAAAATAAACCTACCCAGATGGGAAAAGGCAGGCCTTGGAATAACTGAAAATAGGCCTTTATTTCAGGCCTCTTCACTGACAAAATTTGACTTCTTCCTTTCCAGCTCATGGAAATACACTTCCTGTCATTGTCTCCCACAGGTCTTTTTTAATGTCATCGTCTCGGCCTATCATGCAGACATATCTCCGCATCTAGTTACACTGTAAACAACGTGAAATGGCACTAATGCATTGAGTGTTTACTGTGTCCTTGTGCTGTTCTGAACTAGCACTGCCTGTTCCCTGTCACACACAGACCTGTTTGTGCCTGATATTCGCCTGCTTTAAGGGGCACGTAGAAAAAGGTGAGAGGCACAAGCTGCACTGGGAGACTATTATTCAGAGGTGCCTGCCAGTTGCTCCTCCTGGGGAGGAAATTGGGCTCCCCAAATGTGCGCTAATTAATAATCTCACCACACGTAAGCCCTGATCAGACACGGATGCAAAACAAACTGAAATCTCCTGGCTCCTTCCCTATACGTCTCTGAATCCCGAGTGATTCATGGGATTGTTTTTGTTCAGTCAGATGTTAGGGGGGGGGGGGTTCCTGGGCATCCTGTAGTCTCTTTGTCTGCTGTCTCCTGACTAAAGCTACACAGCCGTGTTACTGTTGCCTGCCAGCCACCCCTCAAAGACTCCTGGGCAGTTTGGGCCTTCTTTGGACATGTTTGTAGGTCTCTCTGTTAAAAAAAGAAAAAGGGAATACACAAAACCACCCAAAGAGAGTCAGTGATGCTTCAGCTCCATTTCTGTTAAAAACAGATACCTCCACAGACTCTAACCCCCATATGTAAAGAATTTTTAGCAGGCAGGTGACAGGGAGAGTCGCTCTTGCAAAGAAAAACAAATCGGTATAAATAAGAACTGAACCAGCTTTGTGTGCGTTCTTCTCTTTTGTCCTAATTGGAGCAGCAAGGTTTGATGTGTGCTGTCCCTCTTGGCCTTCAGTTGTCTGACTTGATGAAATTAGAGCCTGACATTACAGCATGGCTATGTAGAGGAAATTGCCTAACTAAAGAAATCCAAGAAATGCTTGTCATGTGGTTGTTTGTGCTTCTAATGTAACTCAAAGAAACACACAGTTATTCAATAATTGTTGCTTTTCTTTCCTTAGGACCGGGCTTTTCTGTCTGCCAGAATTCACAGCCAAACCAGAGGACTGCCTGAAATCTAAACCAGCTTGTGAAATCCCAGAAGTCCTGGGTGAGGAGCCGATTTCCAAATCTCCGAGCCAGGCGTCACACACACCAAAGGATGAAAACACGCTCCCTGAAAGCGGCGTACCTGCTGCTCCTCCTCCTCCCTGCCCCGTTCCTACACCAGTGCCAGCTGGACAGACTCCTTACCCTCCTTATTTTGAAGGAGCCCCCTTCCCTCAGCCCTTATGGGTGCGCCACAGCTACAGCCAATGGGTACCTCAGCCGCCGCCCCGACCAATCAAGAGAAAGAAGAGGCGATCGCGAGAGCCCGGCCGCATGACCATGAGCACGATCCGTCTGCGGCCGCGACAGGTTCTGTGTGAAAAGTGCAAAAACACTCTGAACAGTGACGAGGACAGCAAAGACGGCCTGAGCAACAACTCAAAGACTTCTAGAAAAGAGAATTCACTACACAGCGATGACGACGGGGAAGATAAAGAAACCCCCGCAAAGCTTTCGAGAAAAGAAGACGGCGTTGCAGCGAGAGACACCAAAAGACGTGAAAACGGCGCCAACCTGGACAACAAACGGCTCAGGAAGGACAAACGGGGGGAGTCTGAGGGGGAGAAGTTCCCCGGAGGTGACATTATCCCCCACAGTCCGGTCATAAAGATCTCCTACAGCACTCCGCAGGGTAAGGGGGAGGTGATGAAGATCCCCGCTAGAGTCCACGGCTCAGTCAAACCCTTTTGCCCCAAACAGCTGGTGCAGAACGGCGTGGGAGAGAACGGCAAAACGCCGTCTGATCCCACTAAGGAGCAACGGCACATTCTAGACGCAACAAGGTCTGGCCTCACCGTGTCCATTCCTAAACTTAAACTCACCCGGCCTTTCACCACCGTGGGTCAGGACTTACCTTCTCCAAAGATTCGCTTGACTCCCCCGTCGAGGGAGGGGGAGGAGAGTGCGGTGGAGTACGAGGCTGAACTCGTCGGAGGCACAAGGAGGCGGAGCCCCAGGGTGCCGGGTCCCTGCCTCCCCCACTCGGAGGACTCAGGGGAGGGTAAGAACTCTCTGGAGTTGTGGTCGGGAAGTTCAGGTGAGGAGGCGGAGCGTGGACACAGTGACCTCACACTCCTCATCAATTTCCGTAAGCGTAAAGCGGATTCTTCGAGTCTGTCGGTCTGCAGCAGCGACAGCCTAGACGAGTCCAAGTCCTTCAGCTCTGACGGCACGTCCCCGGAGCTGTGTGACCTGGCCCCGGGGGAGGACCTGTCTGTGACGTCATCTTCTGTCCCGTCGCGGGAGGACTGTAAGACGGTGCCGCCTCTCACAGTGCGGCTTCACACCCGCAGCATGACAAAGTGTGTAACAGAGGAGGGTCACGCGGTGGCGGTGGGCGACGTCGTGTGGGGGAAGATTCACGGCTTCCCCTGGTGGCCGGCGCGCGTCCTCAGTATCAGCGGCACGCACAAGCAGGAGACGGCGAGCTGCGAGGCCCAGTGGCCCCAGGCCAAGGTGGCGTGGTTCGGCTCGCCGACGACCTCCCAGCTTTCTGTCGCCAAACTGTCGCCCTTCAGAGAGTTCTTCAGGTCCCGCTTCAACAGGAAGAAGAAGGGAATGTATCGGAGAGCCATCCTGGAGGCCGCCAAGGCCGTGGGTCACATGAGCCCCGAGATCACATCGCTGCTTTCACACAGCGACACGTAGGTCAGTTCAGACTTCACAGGTTGTCACATCTACTGTTTTTAATAAATATCTACCTGAGTGTTCAAAGACTGACAATAGAGCAGGGTGGTACACCTTTAACAAAACAGACCTTAACATCCCCCACCTTCTTATTTAATTCATGTTCTTAAGCCCCCCTTTTGTTTTGTCCCTCAGAGTTCATAACGCCCCCGCACGGTACACACAAGCGACCAATCCCTGGCGCTTTGTTCTTGTGTCCTACGATGCAGCTTTATTCAAAGGGAGGAAATCCAACGAGTAGTTATTACATTATGTGATTAGCTAAGGTTGCTCAGGTTATCTCAGAACTTCTTAATCAGTGGAATAATAAGGACAGGTGCTGTAATCAAAGCGCTGCTGAACAGATGCTTACATGACATGTTATTGAGCGCTGCACACTTATAAACAGCAACACATACCTACAAGCTAAACAGAGGTTGTTTCGTAAGCTGGAGGACAACATAAAAATGTTTTTGGGACCAACAATAAAAAATAAACAAACCTCAGTGACCATTTACAGGAATCTGTGAAAAGGTCTTGCTTTGATTTTCCCCCAAAAAATATAAAGGCACTTTTTATTTTAGGAATTAACTGATCTCTTTTCAATCATAAAGAGGGCTGACGTGCAGTGTAACGACTCAACTCAGATGTTTCCAAAGATGGAAAAAAAAAAAACAGGAATGTAATGTGCACGTGTCCCAGGAGGTGTGATGTCAGTTAAGTTACCTGAAGCACGCCTTGCTGCCGCTTTTAGGTTGTTTGATGCAAATCCAAACTGCCAGTTTTCTAGTTTCCATGACTCATGGTCAACATTAAAAGTCTGCCTGATATCACCACAATGAGTCAGAGAACAGACCATGCAGAGTGTTTGTGTGCATACAAAAAATTTACAGACGTCAGGCCCCGCTGCTGCTGTCACAGATACACCGCGTGCCGGTTCTTGTTAATGCTGTGGCCACATAACATATTTGTTGAAGACCCTGACAAACCAAGGAGATTGTCGACCGTCGGTCCAACTAGTCGGTTGGCCGTCGGCTGTTGTCTTTGCACTGTATTCAAGTGCAACTTTTTGGTGAAGACAAAAGGCGATGTGAGGTGACATCCCTTGTCACTCTTTGCCATCTGCTTGGTGTTTCAGTGCCGCTAACTGTTTACGTTTATTGGCTACACCTGCTGCGTGCGCGCTGAAGTGTTGTGGAAGTCACAGGCAGCTCAAGATGGGAAGCTTTCGTTTAATTACAGGTTACAATCACAGCCCTAGTCATGTAGGTTCCTCTACTAGTCAAAAAGTATTCAGCCTGAACAACTGAGTAACAAGTCTGCTTGTGGTGAAATCAAAGCTGTAGTTGTCACAGTAAAGAGAAAAAAAGGCAAAGTGCACGGAAATTAACGCTGGGTGCTGCACCTTTTTAGCCAGGTGGACACTTTCTGCTGCAAACGCTCTCTAATCATTGAAAGAAGGTGGACACATGGCATGTTTTTAGTCTTTTGAGGCTGATAATATTTTAGGTGTTAAAATACCTGGAAAAAGTTTGCTGAAAATTGTAAAGATTAAATTAGATTTTCTAGCCCGGCCTCAATCTTTTAGTTGTATTGTCGCTGATGTGATGATGATCATGTTTATGCTTTATGAGGAGATTTGAGTGAAAGTGTTTCTGCAACAACCTGCCTGTTCAAACAAACAATTTTAGTTTAGCCAAAGGAGGAACCCTTGCTCCGAGTGCAAAGAAGCCGCTGTGCTCAAATCAGCCAAACAAACATGAATCCCTCTTTAATGAATCGGCTGTACTGCTGACTGTAAACAGGAACAGCTTACAAAAACAGCTCAAAAAGGAAATTCACAGGTATTAGTCCGTCTGCGTGCTTCAGCATTGTACGGAGAAACTTTGTGTAGTGTGAGTGCACCCTAAGACGTAGATGATTACATGACTCTCTTCAAAGACACCAGACTCCATTGACTGAAACAGACATGTTTCCTGACAGAACACAGGAGCTGCTGTTTTCATGCTGCCTCGACGTGTTACTTTGTTTGTGTTGTTGTGTGACTTTGGTTTGGTAAATGGAAAGTTTGGATCCAACACTTGTGATAATGTGTTACACACAGAATCATAAAAAATTAACAAACTGAAGCAGCTCAGGTTAATGTTTGATGTAAAATTACTGGTGTTTTCGATGGAGTCTGGTGGCTTTGAAGAAAGCAGTGTTTCCAGATTTATTTATTTTTAAGGTTTATTTTGAGGCTTTTTATGCCTTGAGCGGGAGCGCCACAAACACACACAGTCAGACATGCACGCACACACACAGCGCTGCACTCCCCAACTGGCTCCAATGAAACTGTCTCGCCCCTGCAACACTTCTGTTACCACCACAAAAAGACGGTATGGAGGGGTGACCAGTTTGTCTCTCCATTACGACTCTGCGACAGTCAGATTGAAGGAGAAGGGTCACAGTATGAAATCTAGTACAATTTTTGTCTTAGTTTTTCTTTGTGTGGGTCGTCTTAAATGTCTTAAATTAGATTATGAAGAGTATGCAGCAACCCTTAAATAATCGAAGCAAGAACACTCTGCTCAGTGTAATAATCAGGACCAGGATAACCCAAACCAGAGTTAGCCTTAAACAGCAGACCGCCATGTCGAGTCTATGACGGCTGTTGTTCAGTGCTTTTTCTCTTCATAGCCGAGCAGCAGGTCCTCGGCTCACTCTCTGAGGTTAAATATTGTCTTTTGAGTAACACGAGAGACTGCTCCCTGCTCTTCTGTTTACTCTGTTATGGGCTCAGAAGCTAAGAAGAGGTGGCTTGTAGCTGAGAATACACACAGTGAGGATGAGCCTATATTTGGTCCTTTTTTTCCCCCCCAGAGCTTTCATAAAGGAAGCGTATTTCCTGCTCCGTCAGCTTCACAGAGGTTTTAGTTGGCTGGAAAGAAGCTGATGTTCACTTTGGTGTCCATAATCTCCAGATGACGAACATGACATGTTGAGAAGCACATTTTTGACACATGCTGAGACTTAAAAAATCCCCTTAGCGGATGTATGACCTGCTTTGTTTGCTCGTCGTTTTGACTCTTTGCTCTTTCTCTTCTCTCTGTAGACGCTGAGGATCGACTGGTGGACTCTTTTTTTTTTTTTTTCTTCGTCTTCTCTGAATCCTCAGACTCTGTCATCCAGACCCAGGAGGGAGTACGTGAGGTTGCCACGGCTACTCTTTATACGCCGATTTTCTTTTTTTTTTCTTCCACATGGCTGGTGGTGGAAGTAGCCGCCAAGGTGGAGCGTCTCTGAGACTGGATAAGGGAGCAAAAAAAGGCCAAGCGCCACGTGGTCTATAAAACTCTTCCTCTTTTTTTATTTGTTAGATTTAATCATATTTCAATAGAGCCGACACTACAAGGACCCAAATGTATTTATTATCTGTTCTGGTTTAATATGAACCGACTTGTCTGCTACAATCTCACAAAACCTCCCGGTCTGCTGCTGTCTTTATCGCGGCCCTCGCCGCCGCTGATGTGTTCACTGCGAGGTTGTCTGGCCACAGGAAGCCGCTGGCATCTTCCCCGACCCCACCCTCCCCCTGGACATGAGACCCTTTTTCCGGAGGTTTTAAAAAGTCTTACCATGAACCCTCTTAATTATGAAACTGTGAACGGCTCCATCTGACTGTTCAAGCTCCTCTAGCGATCAGTGTTTCCATCCTCGTCACCTTCTGTCTCATCTGTGGATGTATTTATACTGAGCTCCTTTTCCTCTCCAGAATCATCTTGTATCTCTTTTCATTTAATTTTTTACCCCTAACATCATGTCAGCCAACGTCCCCCTAGTTCATCCCGAGAATCCTTTCTTTCCATCACTTTACTTATTTAATGCGTCACGTTTAAGAAAAAAAAGCACTTTATCTGTACCTTTGGTGGCCTGCTGTAAGCTCCCCGTCTGAAACACTATTGTGAGATTACAGCCCTAACAGGCAGCAGGGGAGTTCACAAGTCTTTGTGGTTGACTATCCATGGCCTTGGAGATACAAAAAAAAACCTTTTTATTTTATGTTATTATAGGATTTTGGGGGGCACCAGACACGGATGGTTGTGTACACTGTATTCTGCATTTGGTGTGTTTCTCTCACTCACTACAAAAATCCACGTTTAAAGGGGAATTCTCATATTTTCTAATCACTGACCTCGATTTATTTGCATACTTAAGAGTCGACTCAAAGGTTGACTTACAGGTTGAAAGTTTTGGAATTGGTCCAGAAGAATTTCTCAGCCTGCAGCAGTGAAACCCTAAATGTTTTTGTCCCTAACAGGCTCTTGACCGTTTTTGGGGGGAATACAATTATTTTCAAGGTTACATATTATGCAAAATACTCTTCACCATGTTTTCTGTAACACTAATATGTGTCTCTAGTCCATCTACAAATCCCCCAAAGATGAGAAAAGTTCATCCTCTCAGTCGTCTGCCTGCTCCACTTTTCAGAAAATGTGTGCTCAAACAGGCTGTTTGGAGATTTTCCCTTCATGACATCACAAAGGGCAGTAACCCCTCCCCCAGGTGGGTGACACTCCCACAGCTAGGTGTTTGTTCTGCCCTCTGAGTCTGCCTTCTCGCTGTAAACAATAGGGCATGGAGCGAGCCCTTCCAGGGAGGGGGCGTAGTCAAACACAGCTAATTTACATATTTAAATGTACAGACACAGAAACAGCCTGTTCTGAGCAGGGCTGAAAATACAGGATCAGAGTGGATTTACAACAAGACACTTCACAGAAATGTATTTTGGAGCTCTGAGACTTATTTAAACTGGTTGAAGAGGAGGATATGTGACCTTTACACCAAAAACAGCTCTACCAAACTCCATTGACAAATTCTGTGATTTTAACTTGCAGAAAACACAAATTGTTGGCCAGTATCTGCCTTCATTGATTACTTCTTTGTGATTCACCGATTAAAGTAAAGTTCTTTAAACATTGAACAAAAGGACGTACCAAATGAATACGTTAAAGCATCCGTCTGCAAGCATCTTCAGTGTTCTGTCGGATAAAATGACTGTTTTTGTGGATGGAGTATGGTGGCTTTTGAAAACTGGGACATCGAGGTTAAAAACAATCATCTTCCTCCCTAACATAAAGGTCTGTCTCTGTAGGGATCCTTTCTGTAATATCATCATACATTTAGAATAACAACATGAGCCTGTCAGTGACGAGAAAAACATCTTTTAGTGGGTTGTTTTTATTGATAAAGGATTACGTAGCAGCCATTACAGCCTCTTTCACTGCTGCAGGCTGAAGAAATCCTCCGGAGCCATTCCAAACCTCTTGAACGTTTTAGTCAATGAGTTGCCCAAAACATTTTTTTTTTAACAAGGGGGTTGTTCTTTGTTTAAAAAATACTTGAATTCCCATTTAAAATTTCCACTGGAGAAACCCGGGTGATCAGTCGTGTCAGAGCCCCTTCTGTATCATCAGTCAAAGCTTTATGAGTGACATTTGGTAGAACATGAAATTGAACAACATGCTGTAAGAAAACTGTGAATTCAGCGGCTCAGTGTGCCGAACAGAAGCTCTCCGCTCGTCACAGGCTGCAGTTATTGAGTCATCGGGCTGAAGCGGACTGTAACGCCGACCTTTAGTGACCTTTGTGTTGAAAGCAGCACTGTTTGCATAGGGGGAGGAGGGGGGGGGAGGCAGCAGTGAAGGTAGGAGACCACATGGAGGTCTGTATTAAAAAAAACGTACTGAAGATTGCACACAGCCGGCCAGCCGTGTCCTCTGCCTGTCTGGGAACATGACATTCAGTTTGAGGCTCAATGAGAGGAGTGTGTTTATCGAGGGGGGAGGGGGAGGTGGTTTGGGGTGTGGGCAGGTAACACACACCTGTTCTGATAATCTTTGGTTTGACTGTTTGCTGTCGAGCTCGGCTAGATTCCAGGCAGCCTTACACATCGAGGAGTGGGAGAGTTATAAACGTACGAATGCCTGAGAAAGAAATAACGTTGTCAGGATTTCCTGTGCGCGAGCAACACGGCGCTCTACTGTTGCCCACGTTGGTCAATGTTATTGGCAATTTTTTTTTTGTTTTCTTTTTTACATGTACTGTACATAAAATAAAATATAAAGCAATAACCCTGCTGTCGTGGATGGTTCACTTTGTCGTAACTGATCGGATGAGAGAGCTGTGTTTCATTTCATTTGACCGTAAACCCCCACACATCTAACTCGTGGTCGGATTCTTTAGCAAATTGCAAACATTGTGGAAAGATCACATCTCCCAAGATCAACAAAAACTTTATATGTCCACACGAGGCGGTTAAAGATGTCCTCCTGAACGGAGCCGTTTAGGTTGGTTGTCATCAGCGTTAGCCTCACTGAAGTTGATCACAACAGGAAGTCTTCCAGCCTGTGACTAACGTTTGTGATGGTTGGTTTTAATATGGCTCTGTGTGTCGCCATTTCCACCATGTGCAGCTAAAAAAGACAACAGTGTATGCAAGCCTCATCATTCATTGGCTGGTACTTTGTTGAAGAAAGTTGAAACTCTCCTTTTGCTTTTTGGAAAACTCTGACTTCCTTTCCGGCATGCCAGTCAGGTTCCAGTTCAAACCCCGAGGAAGTGCGCCGACCGCTGAAGCTAATTTCACATGGTGGCCGGACCTGGTACTGCAGCGTCACATGATGCCAATGGGCCCAAAATGACGTTTCTCATAAGCTTACATTGGGAAAGAGACTTCTATAAACAAGCAGATTTTTTTCTTTTTGAGGGACATGAACTTCCCGATACAAACACTGAAGTTGAATTCAGAGATATTTTTGTCGACATAATGAACGCAGATCTGAGCCACGGGACTGAGACTCCAAGTGGGCATGCTCTATGAGCCCAGTAACGTGGAAGAGCCGGGTGTTTTTACACGCTGATTTGTGTTGCTTCATGCGTTACAGAGCAGCTTTCATAGGAAATAATGGGGCCCCGCCTCTTAATGCAGTATCCATTCTATAATACAATCCTGGTCCTGTTAGCATGATGAGCTACAGCTGCAACCCAGAGATTTATTGACACGTGTACAGACAAAACTGGGTCAGGGACTGTTTGAAACCGGGACGTATAGATATTTATTGGGACTCTGGACACAGTTATCGGTAATTGGTGCTCCGAATCTGAAGAGGAACCATTTTAAGGCAACTCTGACTTTAACATTTAAGGAGGCTTTTTATCGAACACACCCTGCAATGCTGTGATTGTATCTTTGCTAACGGTCCAACAGTAACAGGCTCTACTTTTAATCCCTCCTTATATCTCTCTTCCTCTCTGCCCTCGTCATCCGTCCCCCAGAGGCCAGGCCGTGACATGCGTGTTGATTTGTAACCTCAGAGTCATAAATAGGAGCGGTTATGTATGAGCGTTTCATAATAACTCGTGTGCAGCTCAGAGGACAGGCGGTCTGTGAAGGTGAGCCGACCCCGTCATCTGTCTGTCTATCTCCTGTGCAGATCTCTTCAGCTGCAGGGTCTCCCCTCCCCCACACCTGCTCTGCTTTCATAACTCTGCACTTGTGTTTCCAGTGAAGCAAAGCCTCGAAACAAATGCACAGATTAAACGAGGATAGATTAAAAAAAGAGAAAGAAAAAAACTGTCTGGTGTCAAACATCTAATCTCTGAATTGGTTCCACAAAACAAAACTTGAAAATCCAGTCAGAGGATTATACATGATGGTATATACAGTATGCCCCGATATGTGACCCCGATATGTGACCATCGGTGGTACACAATGCATTGTGTGATATGACGTGTCTATTATGTAGCGTATGATGATGCTCATTCATCGTTGGGTCACCACGTTTAATGCTTTTTATAGTGAGTAGTGTGTGGTTTCAGACAGCCCATGTTTTCACAGTTCAACATACAACCAGTTTGCTGCTTTGCTCATTTTTTCGATTGTTTCTGATGATATAGGTCGACCGGAAAAAAGGTCCAATAGTAACTCGCTGACAGGGTGCAGGGACGAGTTGGACACACATCGAGCTGTAACCTCTAAGCTTGACGTCACTGTGCATGTAACGTACTGAAGGACAGAAAGCTATGTTCTGTATATGTGTGATGATCCTGCAGGATTATCCATCATTGTGTAGTTGTGATAAAGCGTCACACCGAAGCATCACAGATCTATTCCTTTGGTTTTTTGAAGTGTAGAAGCAGGTGTGCAGGTCACTATACCGCCAAAGACCTGAAGCCCAGCTGAGTCCAAACCTGTTTGTGTCTTTAGAAAGCATTTAGATTACCCTGCACGGGGTCCGCCCTCAGGCCTACCTTCCCCCTGCAGCAGGGCCGGCCCATTTTATGATTTGGATGTGTGACCTTGTAGTCACTGCTTTAGTAATACTGATCATAGGGTGAACATATATGAACATAAACATAGGGTTGAGGGAACCCTGACTATCTGTGAGAGATCCTCTGTCACAGCTTGAAGGTCAGAGTGGAGATAAAACCAAGATTTACAGTTCAGAAACACACATCTGGTTCTTCCTCTTGCGTTTGTGTCGGCTGAAGCTTCTGTTGGTTTTTCTTGTTTGTCTTAAATCTGTTTCCTCCTGCAGGCGAGTCGTCGCCATCTGAGGCTGTTTGGCTCGGTGACTTTGGCTTAATGTTGCTCTGTCGCTCTGTGCAGGTGAGGATGAGGAGGAGGGGCTCGCTGTGGAGGCACACACACAGAAAATCACACACTCATTAGAGTGTGAAACAAAGAGTGTGTGTGTGTTTGCTGCAGGCAGGACAGCAGAGATCTCTCCTGCTGGGGGGAGTTTTTATGAAGTGAAGCCAACCCCCCTCCCCCCCAACTGTGGCTCCTCTGGGTATGAAGCAGGAAACGTCTCATCCTATTTATTCACAATCGGCATTTTGGCATGCATGCTGCAATAATATCTGATATTGTCATTAGATTCCATTTTTAGTGATCTGCATTTGGATAGTAATAAATGCACATGCATGCCAACACGTCATCAAGAACATTGAATAGAATTAGATTCTATTCTGTGTCTCTTTGGGTTTAGTATAACTAAATTAAACCTAATGAAATGCTCAAGAAGCTCAAAATGCTACCAACGAAGAAGAAACCATTGAGCTGCAAACAACACATGCATGCAGCCAAACCCAATATGACACAAACAAACAGCACAAATAACAGAAACTCTGCAAGTTGCACCCAACAGAGACAGCATCTGCTTCAAGGCTTCACATACCGATCATACCAGAGCATGCCAGTTGTTCGCTGCATTATCTACATCTACATCTGCTATCTACATTATGTGGATAGCATTTTTATTATTACGTTTTTCCTAAGCCTACATGCATCCTAACTTTTTATCTTCTCCCATTTCCAGGCATAACAAGTTGATTTTGGTGATTGAACTGTATCGATGTTGTATGCTGCATCGTGCATTCAGAGTAAGTTTTTGTCTGTATTGAGTGTTCAGAAATTCTTGTACATATTCATAAATCTGCAGTGCGTTTGTTATTTACTCAGGTTAACTGAATCGTAAGTGTACCAGTGATGTGTCGGTTGCAAATAAGCTGGCTCATTTCCCACCGAGCAGTCCACTTTTGGTAAGGTATGTACGCATTTCTTTTACTGTCAAAAGTTAGCAGTGGTACGAAACTAACCGATCAGTCCAACTTTTTTAACCCCCATCTGTTTGGGTGCCGATTCGACCCTCAAGGCTAGAACTAGACACAGTGCAGTCTGTTGATTGGACCTCTGCTGGACGCCCTCCATTGTTGCCCTTTGTTTACTGTGTCGCCTTCTTCTTCTTCGTTGAATTTATTGGCGACACTGTGTCACGCTTTTATGATGTCATGCTATTACGTAGCTTGTGCTGCTATCGCCATCTGGCTAACACTCCGCTTACCAACTAAGGGTTCAGTTTGCTGAAACACAAGCAAGATCAGAGTTTACTGTACCAAACGGTTCTGAACCAAACCGGACCGCTTGGTGGAACCGGGGCTTTTATGTGAAGAGCTGTTTTCCTTTTCTTTCCCTCCATTTTTGTTGTTATTTAAAATCCCACAGAATGGAGGGGTGATCTTTTCTCCACTGGTTGTGTCGTCTGGATTAGCCGTGTGTTGCTGTAGTGAGTTCAGCCATCTCTCTAAATTTGCAGCATGATTCTGCATTAGGTTGTTTCAGCATGCATCATTCTGTGGCTTTTTCATGTTTCTCTTTTTTTCCCCCTGTTTGCATGTTATTTTCTTAATAGCTGTTTTATATTAGTGTGCTGCATGGAGCTCCTCGTTGGACGCCACGACAAAGACCAGGAAGGTGTTTTGTAATCATCTCCAAACAGGTGGAGATGCTGACCTGGATCTCTCTGCCTGCAGTCTGCAGAGATGAAGCAGGCTGAACACATTCATATTTTAAAATCTGCAGCTCGTAGTTTCACAAACCGGTTCTACCACAAGGCAGGCGGGAACAACGTCCTGCTGTTGATGTAAAAACACACACACACACACACAGACACACACAGATACACATCATGCTTTCACAACAAACACGCTGCCTCTCAGTAATCCGTGTATTTCCTGGAGTTAACACACAAACTGAAGCATCCGCATGTTCTCGTTATAAAACACAGAAACTCTGCTCCTTCACGGATCAGTGCAGACCAAATCTGGGACATAGAGAAAAAAAAAAAAAAAAGGGGAGGCACATGGTGGTGGGATGCCGTGTGCAATTACTGCTAATGATACGGCTCCATGCAAGCTGTGGTCATAATTACCTCAGGAGGAAGGCCGGCCTGTGCGAGCCGTGTGTGAGGGGACGAGGCTGAGAAAGTAAACCTGTCCTGACATTATTCAGACAACATGTCTGCCTCTCAGATCAGGCCTGTTTGGGTGGTCTCGGGTCGGGAGAAAGCTGAGGCGGATGTTAATGGAATTGTCCTCCGGAACTTGAGTTTAAACTGGCTTTACTCAGGAGGGTGTGGACAGGCACACTGGTTGAACGGGAGGTCAGACAGAGACTGTACAAGTGTATTTATTGACAAGTGTGGAAGCTAGACGCTGCAGGAGAAAGCAGAAACAGAATCATCAAATGTTACATCATAAAAATGTACGGCAATTTAAATCTAATATGACAGAAAATATATTTAAAAATGTCCTAACAGCAAGCGGACAACCATTTGCAGCCATTAGTAAAATGTGTTGTTTTTACTTGCTCTACTCATCGTGATGCTCACGGTTTAAATTTGATCTCATATTTCAACATATATCCAGAATGGAGCCGGGGGGGTTAAAAATCTGAACCTTTTTTCAGCCCCTGTCCTCAAAACAAAAGTGCTAAGTTACAAATCTCAGTAACTTAGCAACCGGTACGACTTGCATGCCGTGGTATGATTGGTATGGTAAGCCTGACACTTGTGCAACTTGCAGAGCTCCTGTGTGTTTTTGTGTTACCGTGGTAACCATAGAATGAAAAAGAAAAAAAGCAATTTGTGTGCTTAAGGCCTCGTGTCCACCTTTTTCTGAACGTCAGCGTCTTTTTTCAGTTGTTTTCGATGGGTAGACAGCGTTCGCAGCAGAAAGTGGCCACCTGGATGAAAAGCACAGTGCCCCGGTCCTTTTTTAAAAGCGCTCTTCGGTTATTGTGCGGCCACTCCAGACGCTCAAGAAGAAAATCTTTCAACTTTTCAGACAGGCGCCGTTGACGTCACCGGCGCTCTTTTCCAAATCTATGATATTCTCTGTATTTTAGCCTCCTACGGATCGTATCTTGTATCCACATCCTCCTCACTCCGTGTCTGATAAACTATTTCAAATATAAAACATGCAACAAAAAAAACAATGTAAAAAGTAATGGAGCTGTGTCGGTCATACAGTGGGCGTTGTCAACAAACTGTTGTCATAGAGGACAGACGTGCGGCACTTTTCTTCTCAGAGCACAGACGCTTCATGCAAACACCCCTGAGCGCACAGCCAGCGCTTTTCTGCTCAGAAAAAAACGCTATAGGTGGCACACGGGGCCTAATAAGTGTTTTCAGACTGCAGGAGCTTTTACATAGTTCTAGGAACTGTTTGAACGTTCCCCCTTTTTATTGATTCCACACTGCAAGAACTATGAACAACTTTAGTTCCTATAGAACCCCGTTTAGAGGAACCTTTTTAGATCCTGCTTCAGAGCAGGTGTACTGTTTCAGGACAACAGGGACTTTAAGGGATTGGTCCATACATCAGTGTGCGTTGATTGGTCGAACACAAAAGCCAATCTAGTACCACCAATCCCCATCTTTAAACCCCATGATAAACGTAAGCAAATAACAGTCGGTAAAGTTCTCCAGGAATTCCCTGGTGGATAGTTCCTCTTCTAAAAGTCCCAAGAACAGTTTGGTCTGATAACACCTAATGGTATGTTTACAAGTTGATATAAGTAATTTGTTGTGTTGTATATAATTATTTTGAGCCACAAACCAAATATCATAATGAGACCATGACTATGTATTTTACACTTTTAACAACATGTTGACTTGCATTGCAGTTTCATTCACACGTTTCTATATTGTTGACGCTGCATGAGACGATCTATCACCAAATGTTTCCCTTCTTTTCAGAAGTTTGCTTTGATAGTCAAGAGAGCTCAGAGTTCTGCACATCATGCTCCACACCCTGACTCTATAGACTTTAAAAAAAAAAAACTTGTCACACTCACTGATTCTTGTCCTAAGAGGATAAAGTTTCCACTCTCTGTGTGTGAAAACAATCCTCTCAGCATCATGAAAAAAATCTAACCTGACGTGTTTCTGTTTATGTGACGAGTTCCACCTGTCCCATGGTGGCTTCAAAAACAGGCCGTGTGTGTGTGTGTGTGTGTGTGTGTGTGTGTGTGTGTGTGTGTCCTCGGTTGTCCTTGATGCCTCGGAGTCATTCCTCACTCCTGTCATCGTATCGACAGTCTAAGTTTGCTGGCTGCAGCTTTTCAAAGTGGGTCGTTTTATTGATCTGAGGTAATCATTCGGGGTTTGATTACCTCAGTCTAAATTTACACTCAGCAGTGGAGACGTCAGGCTCTTTTCCTTTGCTTTAAGGATTATAAACTCTTCTTTATGAGTCATGTTCTTTCATTTATTTAGCTGCTTTATCTTGATGGTGAAAAGAAGAATCTCACTCAGCTTTATGAGGTTCCTCAACAAAACCACGTCATGCAGTTTCTTCATTTATCTCCTCTTGTTGTTGCCAAATCTGCAGCCTTTCCCAAACTCCCCTCGAGTGATTCCAGGAACACACTGGAAGGACCTGGGCGCGGCTCGTCTTCACACTGTTCACGACAGCCTGAAGGTCAAAGCACGTGGCCTGCTGTCATCACAAACAGGAAGCAGATGTCACCAAAGAACTCTAAAACTTGAAATGTTCAGACACACAGAGGCCTCCAGTATTAACCAGTGTTGTGCAAGTTCACACTTTAAAATGAGCAGGATTTAAAGTTCGGCTCACACGGGTAACAATGAACCTCGTAATATTCACAAGTTATGCTGGTCTGAGCCTCCTGCTGTTTGTTTCCATCATTATCATTAACTTGCAGATATTTGATACAACTGGAGGATGCTTCAACTCATTCAAATCAGAAGCGGATGTGACTGATGTTTCTTTTTTGCAGACACAATTTGCATAAAAATGTCAGATTTTACTGTTGGATTCTGAACTGATGTGTTCATAAAACTAATTTACTGTGTTTAGAAGAATAGGCTTTGTCAGTTCTGGAAGCTGGATTGTCTGAGTTGCCACCAGGCTGAGCGTTAGCCATGACAGATGCGTGCTGGGTGTCATAAATCTGACTTCAGCTGTCACCAAGCACAGCGCTCGTCAACTCTCGCTACCTCTTAGAACCTGAGCGGCCTTTTACTGTCTCCTAAAGGCCCTGACACACCGAGGAGATCAACCTAGTTGGACAGTCGATGAGCGGTCATCGCCCTAGTTTTTGCTGCCTGTCGACCCCCGTCTGCCGTTTTTTTGGCCAATTCTACATGTTGAATCGGCGTCAGCGTACGGTGAAAGGAATCTCTCTGATTGTCGCCATTTTCAAGTCGAAGCCTCCCTGATCGGCAATCATAAATATCAAACGTTTATATTGGAGTATCTTGTCCCTTAAATAAGTGAAAACGTGAAGGGGGGAACATAAATCTGTGCTTTCGGCCTTCAAACAATGAAAGCTTGAGCTCTTTAAAATACTTTTTCAAGACACATTTGAAAAGAATCGTGTAAAAAAATAAATAAATGGGGCCCCTCGCTGGAGGTCTGTTTTGAAAAGGGTTAACGCGAGTGGGCAGATTGAGTAAACACTGTGTCGTCTTTGTCACGGCCGTCTGTGTTTGAGCTCGCTGCAGATTTCTGAGCGTGCATGAGCTCTGAATCCTGCAGGATGTGGTCGTGGTTCTGCCCGGTGGTGAGCTGCAGCCTCAGGCCTCCCTGAGCAGCTGTCAGCCGGCTCCAGAGACTCATAGAAAGGGAGAGAGAGAGAGAGAGAGAGAGAGAGAGAGAGAGGGGCCCCCTCCCCCCACCTCCACCAGCCTGCTCACACTGCAGGACAGAGGAGGGGGGAGGGGCTCTTTATGCAGAGAGGCAGAAATTATGTGCAATTCCTCTGCATCTATCATGACGTTAAAGATGTCGACCTGTATGATTTAGGATTTCTCTCTTTTCCACAAAGGTTTTAAAAGAAGTCACTCCATCTTTTGTCTCGCTATCTTCCCATCTGTCTTCTCCTCTTCCTCGTCCTCCTGTTACCTCCTCCTCTATTGTCTTTCCACTGTAGCTCTGTAGCTCTCCAAAGGCAGGCCAAACATCCTCCAGGGTTTAAAGGGGGAGAGTCTGTGCTGTGACAAATTCATTCATTAATTCAAACATTTATGTAAACATAAAAAAATGAAGAGAAAAGTGCAGAGTTAAAGCAAAACAAAAGGGATTACAATTAGTGTAAACTCTTGCATTCTGAGGCCGGGTCACATTTGATCATTGACCCGTATTGCTCACACAAGAAGAGATCAATGCAGACGATGGGTTGCAAATAACTGCACATATTTCCAGCAAAATAAACGAAATAAAGGCCGGATGAAGTGGTTTAAAAGCTGGTTGCATTGCAGCACTTTGCCGTAGCTGTAGACACAAAGGATACTTTTGTGTTTGATCAAAGAAAGGCAGCCTGAAAAAGTCGAGATTTTTAGGTCACGCTCATGAAAGATAACTCGCTGCGTCTTAAATGTTCAAATGTTAGAAGATCTCTGACGAGTCGACCTTGAAGGAAAATGAACTTGACCGGCCTCAAACGGAGGAGCTGAAGCCTCTTTGTGTTGCCTTTAAGATGTTAGAAACCGTCCTTGGGTTTTACTTTTGTGTATGATGAAGGTACTGGACATATTTTCTGCTTTGTTAGATTCAATAGAAGCTGGTGTGAGGAGAAAAAGGTGGGAAAGGATGAGTCATATGAGGGTGAAGGTGCAGTAAACACTTCAGACGACAGCCTGCGCATATTACAGTCGATTTAATGATTCAGGGATGACAGACATAAAGAACACAGAGTTCAAGGGAGGAAGATGAAGGTTGAACTGATATAAAACCTCCAACAACACATAATAAGTCATGGTAAAATTAATTTCAACAATGACAACATGCTCGCTTGTAGTCATATCGGTCATGCCAATAGTTATGCATGATTCTTCATGACCATGAAGTACAATTCTACAATTAATTTAGCAGACGCTTGTATCCAAGGCGACGTACATCAGAGAGAAGAACAACACAAGCAAGGATCTAGGGAGGAGGAGACAACGTCAGGAAGTGCCAACAAACAGCTTTACGTCCAGTCAGACACACAGGTGCTGACAGGAAGTGACCAGAGGTGCTGACAGGAAGTGACCATTGGCAGAGCACAACATCAACAGCTCTAATAATCAGCATCAAATCCTAAAATTGTCATTATCAAACAAATCGTCATCATTGACTCAGGACTCACATTTACACACATTTACACACATTTCACTGTCATTTACACAGGATATACTTTATATATTTATGAGTAACATAACATGGCGCACATTCCTCCTTTAAATAAGCTAAATGTGAAAGTGGGAGCTCCTGATGTGACTCCTTGATTTCTCTTCTTTTTTTTATGGCAGTGTTGTACCAGAAAATGATTGTTACATTGGTTGGTCTTTATTCTCCTTCCTCCTCTTACAGTCAGCAGGCCACCTTTTTTTAAAATGATTAAGCAGCTGTCAATCATAATAAATCTAAGCACAGTTCATTCTTTTCTTCGTCTACATTCTTCAATTTGCATAACATCCAGTCGCATTTCGACTCAGGTGACTGTTTATTCAAATCTTCACATTTATAATTTTTCCATAAACCTCCTCCAATGATTCCCTGGAGAGATAACCGAGCAGTTTGACTCTTATAAATCAGACCTGTGTCAGGCAGAGTGTGTACATTAGACGAGTGTTTATGTTCACACACACACACACACACACACACACACACACACACACACACACACACACACACACTCTATGATCAGGGTGTTTTAATATGTGATCCATCTCAGCGTCTCTCTGAGTCGCACATTCCTCTCATTTACTGCTTTACTTATCTGATATCTCTTTCAACCGTCTTCTCCACTGTGTGTGTGTGTGTGTGTGTGTGTGTGTGTGTGTGTGTGTGCGCGCCCTCTGGCTGCTCCGCTGCTTCTTTATCTGTCCTCTTTTTTTGAACCTCTGCGTGTTGCCAACATCAAAAGCAGCTGGTACAAAAGAACAGGACATTCCAAGATCACTGACTAACACACTCTCTCGCACACACACTGTGACACACACACACACACACACACACACACACACACACACACACACACACACACAGATCACTTTCTCTGTGATAAAGTGATGCTTAAAAATGGATGATGTCCTCAGAGTCTCTGCAGTGTTATGAAATAAGTTCAGGTGAGTCTATAAGGATGTTAGTGCAGATCTGATTTAAAGTTAATTCTAGGCACTCATTACAGAACAGGTAGGGCCTAATTTACAAAAGTATAAAGTTATCTACGTGCAGATGAGATCAAAAGATGTCTTATTCACAAGCCCACACGAAGGGTTAAATGCTCCCCACGCTGTGCTGCACAGGAACTATTGCCTCTGCGCTCTGGTGCTGTTTTCTTGCATTTAAATAAATCACATTGCTAAAACCATCAGATTAAAACATTTCTTAACAGCTCTTAACAGTCACGCACACTTAAGGTGATAACTGCACCGCTGTATTTATGAAGCCTGATTTATACTCCTGCGTCAAATCTACACTGTCGGCTCACGCAGCCCTGTGCTTATGCTGAAGCCGACGTACCTAGTCTGACTTGCACCCTCCTCGAAAGTGTACCAACGCGCCCGTGCAGACAACAAGCCCTGCGATTGGTCCGCTGGGAAGCGACACATTTAAGGCATTTACACCATTTCTGGTATCATCACCGTTTTCAAAATTCAGCAGAAGAAAAAATGGTAGAAAGCTTTTTATCAGCCCTAATCCTAACTCTTTTTTCTCAGTTTTAGTCGCCATGGTTTCCTCTACACAATCAAGCAGAGGATGTGGACAGGAAACTGGTGATATGACTAGCATGGAAATCGCACCGCCAACTAGTGTTTGTAGGCAGAGTATTGCAGAGCTACATAGACACACCATCGCACAAGTATTTAGTGCTCACAGGTATGAGTATGAACAAGGCTTAAGGCATGACATGCTAAAACTCAGAGGACTACATTTTGAAGGTCAAATGTAACACATGCAACACTCGATTTGATGGACTTGTGTGCTTTGTCTCATTTGTTCCACAAAGGTGAAGGAGTGACCTCAGTGTGAATCTGAATGAAGAGGAGTATTGCTGCAGAGGGTCGAAGTTCTCGCTTTGCTTCTCTTTACTTCATGGCACAAAGAAACACATCAATCCATCACATCGTCTACAGTCAATCTGTGATCATGTTTGTTGATATTTTCACTTTAATGCTCTCAAATGGAGTGTGAACATGATTTTTGATCCTAGTTGAGACTGTTTACATTTGGCACCTGTGGCAGCTCGGCCGGCCTCACCCCGCTAACAAAAGGAGCTAATCCACTGGATCCTGTTAACCTCACACACTTACACTTACACACACACACACACACACTGGACCCCTGTAGCCCCCCTCTCCAGAGTTAATTAGATTGCAGTGTGTTCTGAGGAGAGAGTTTGCGGTGCTGTAGTGTTAATAGTCGAGGATTAGAGAGACAATGGAGGCCGTGCGGCTCCAAGCTGTGAGGAGGCAGAGTTCACAGATGGGAAGAGCGTAGCTGCAGGGCTGCACACACACACACACACACACACACACACACACACACACACACACACCATTTTCACATATGCACTCGGCCTGCCCCTGAAATCTTCCTGAGTTTCTTGTCCACTCATGCGTCTCACAGCGGGGGGGGGGGGGGGGGGGACAATCGGACAGGGGGTGGAGTCTCAGGAGGCAGGATGAAGAACCACACCAACATGGCGGATGAAGCTACTCAGTAAGACGCTATGACAGTTTTTTTTGCTTTTTATATAAACGCAAGTATAATTCGACATATTCAAAACAAATCAACAAAAGACTGGGAAGAACATACTGGCCGACAGAAAAACACAATGAGGTAGTTTGTTCCTGACTTTTGGTGAAAATGAACTAGGAGCTGGCTTGAGAAGAATGTGCCTGTTTGCGTTCACACATGCAGCTCCCCCCGAAAAAACTTCAGGAAGATTTCAGGAAGTTTTGTGCTACATCATTCCTGTAAGTTAATTAGCATCTTGTTTCTTGGTGGCTATAGGTGCTAAAATCTTCCATTTCTTGCAGGAACTATATCACCTACTGAGTTTGAATTGTGTTAAACATGTTTTCCGTAAGGCAATGTTGCGAGCTACAGATCACAATTTAGCTGCAGATTTGTTTGTCCTCCAGGACTATGAAATGACGAGGCATATCCTCCCTCTCATCCAAATACGGTCGTGCGTAGCTCCAAAGACGCTCAAACTGGAGGCTTTAAAATGGCAGTCCAATAACAGATGTGTGATGAAGCCTTGGCCATGTCTTTTTGTCATATACAGATTTTTTATAATATTATCTTCCAGCGATCTGCAGATCAATCCCTGTTAAGTAAACTAATTTCCCTCACAATTAGCTCTCCTGCTAACGCTGCGTTCACTGCTCCACACCCACCTCCTGTGTCAGCTCTCTCCAGCTTTGCTTTAAACATCTTTCCCTGACAGAGGCCTGAGGTTTGACTGCAGCTCGGGTGCTCACACAAATACCTCATGTTGATAAAAATCACATAGTCAGACGCGGTACAAGCAGGAGAGAGAGTTTAGCTGCAGAGCTCGGGGGTTTGTGCTCAGCTCCGTGTGGAAAAGAAAACAGATCCGTTTCTCAGGTTGTGGTTAAGCCGAGCAGCTTTCTCGATTACTGTAAATCAGAGCTGAGTCTGCAGAGCGTCACCTCCTGAGGACCGAGAACTGTTGATTCTTCAGGATTTCTGCGTGTGTGCAGATGTGGATGTGAAAGTGAGCGAGCTCGCTTCTTACACTCCCTCATATTTGACATTCTTTGGCCTTGTACGGCAGATCAGCATCAGCTGGAGCTCTGGAGGAGAATAATAACCTCAGACTGCTGAGTCTCCTGTACGCCAACGCCCTCTGCAAAAAGGCTTTCCACAACTCTCGCTTCACAGCTGAAAAACCCACCAACATGTGTACCAAGAACACTGTATAAACCTTCATGCTCATCTCACTGAAAGATAAACGTGCAGAACAAATGTAAACTTCTCTTCCTCGCTCTGTGTACTGTCTGCGTCGTGATGAGTCAGAGTTTCAGGCTCTGATTGCGCTCGTGTTCCAGGAGGCAGGAAACGGCGATGAATGGCGTTCATAGTCGGAGCTGCACAGTCATTATCTCTGCTTCTCCATGTGAAACAGCCAGACATTTTAAAGAGGGTTCACTGCTTCATCACGGGTGAAACAGGCAGAGGAGAGATGAAGTGTGTGTTTGTGATAACAAGCTTAATCTTTGTCTGAAATTGGGGTTTTGTACCTCTGGGGGGCGTAAGGTCGTTCTGGGTTTTCGGGTCCCTCTGGTGCATTCTTGGCGTGAAGGTCAGATATATCACAGCAATGAAAAAGAAAAAACAAGAGAGACATTTTTGTGAGCTATAATTAACTTTTATAGCTTCTAGCATTCTTGAAATTCTGCTGTTAGCCTTCAAACACATGAGAAACGTAGGCTGATAAGAAAACAAAACGCAGTCGTAACAGAAGTTAAAGTAGAAATTAGTACAAGAGGCAGAACCAGTAAATGAATGTCTTTCACTCGTGTCTGCACATACACTTCATGCACACATTAGTCAGGGCCTCATTTGAGCCACCCAAGACAAACAAGTCTGGTGTTAGCTTGGTTAGCAATACGCAACAGAGATTTATTGTTAAAGTTGTTCTATCATGCTGATCCCCCATAGTGTTACCATGCTGGATGCTCATACAAAACGTGGGCAAAGTTTCAGATCATGAGGTAAACGTGTGTTGGAGTCATCTCAGGATGAGTCTGCAGGGGGCGCTAAACGGCTTGTCCTGCAAATTACGCCATAGTTTCCCGATATGAAACCATTCAAGCCTCCACATAAGCTGCTGGAAACCTCTTACAGAGACTCTCTTCTCCCAGCACTGGAGAGCAGCCCTCCCCTGGCAGCCCTGCAGCGTTCTGCCTCCCTGGAAGGTTTCCAGAGAGCTGGCCAATCAGAAGAAAGTGTGCCTTAGAGCAGTGTTCCTCAACTGGTGGGTCGGGAGCCAAAAGTGGGTCGCAGGGACGTTTTCAGTGGGTCGCCCCCCCCCCCCCTTTCTGGTCTATTTGAGTCAGAATGGGATCATAATTTCCTAAATGAGCATCATGTATCTGTATTGGATCAGACTGGAAAGTAAAGATAGGGACCCTAAAGTAGTTAGGAAAATGTTAACTGAGGGGATAAATCAACTGAGAAGTAGGAACATTTCATCATAGGCTTCTATAGCAGATATATTAGCGGAGGCTTGTGTGACCGATGCTAGCTTTAGCGTAGGATAGTTGTTACATCCTCTCTCTTCTTCATGATTGGAGGGTGAGGGTGAAAACCCAGCAGAGAGGGAGCGCATTTCTCACCCACAATTCCCCTCGGGCCTCGTGGTGTCTCACTGCCACCTCACTCTGACAGGTTTCCACTCATCTCATCGACAGCTCAGAGTGAGTCACACACACACACACACACACACACACACACTGTAATCAGCAGGGGAAGGAAATCAATCGCTTTTCTCTGACAGAAAAGAGCGCCGCGTCTTTGGTTAGGTCTTTTTATCTGCTCCACTTTCTGCCTCACGAGTGAATTTATCTGTGATTGAGTCTTAATTAGAGCCACAATCACTGACCCCCTAATTAAATCTGGCACAATCAGTGTTTAATTTGATATCAGATCTGAAATAATTATGTTTCGCTCCCCGGCTGAGCTGAGATCGAGTATCTCAGCGTAATAAAAACCCCTCTGGTGCTCTTATATTAAAATGAGTGAATAAAGAATCTGGAAGTGAGCGCTCGTTCAGTCACACACTCTCTGCAGCAGGCGTGTCATGTCGGAGTTATTCGGGGTCTGATCACAGAGCTGTAACCTTTCAGACAGAATCGGTGCCAGACTACCTTGATGCCAGCTGGGTGACTCATGCAGAGAGGAATTATTCAGTACAAAGACTCTCTGAACCTGCAGGCATGAACCCAAACCTCCACTGTATGACATTTAGATCCTCCGCTGGTTCTTATCTCGTACAAGCATTCATTTAATGTTCCCGTCTTCTTTTTTTTAGGATGCTAATGGCTTCCGTAAGGTTACAGGGTTTTAGAGGAAATGAACCCTGAGAAAAAGCCACGAGTTTCCATCATGGTGTTTCCATCTGCTCGCAGTTTTGGATGTGGGTCAAAATGGCTGCAGTGAAATTGTTAGGTTTGTGTTTTTTTTAAACCTTTGGCCTTCTTTTTTTATATTAAAGGCAGAATGTACGTCATGTTATGTTCCACATAAATAAATCAGAAATCAAGTTTATCCTGTGTAAATGTCTCTGAGTCATGACTGTGTACAATGAGCTTGAAGCTCGAGTCCCGCTGGCTGTGTTGTTGTCAGAGCCGTGTTTACATGGACGGGACGGCCGGCTCCTCCCCTTTGTATATAAAAACTGTTTTAGTCAAGAACTAGAGAGAAGAAGAAGAACATACTCACTGATTATTTGGATGTTAGTAAGAGTTTTTAGATCACGCTCATTCTGTGTCAGTTTATGTGCTATGTGAAGCTACGAGCTAACTAAAGAGCGCTAACATTAGCATGCTAACACAACAATGCAGGACACAGATGACTGCAGGTCGAGCGAAGGAAAATTTAGTCTGCCTCTTGTGCTTAATGGTGCTGAATTATGGTGCATTCTAACTGATAACTCCTTGTGTGAACGCGAGTGGAGAGTGGGGTTGGAGGTGTGTCTCTGGTGTGGCCAAACAGCAGTTTGTTTTGGTTTCATGCTGGAGCTCAAGGTCGACATCTACTGGATCAAAATGGTGAACGTTCTTCCTTTTAAAAGTCGGTCTTTTCTTTTTTTATAAAACATAGATATTATTTTGTTTTGAACACCATGACAGCCACTTTTTATGTTCGTATAAATGTGTCTCTATGAACTTGTGTACAGCTGATGTTTGTTTTTTATGCTTGTCGTTGTGGGTTTTATGTTCATTTGAATACGTGTGAACCACCAACCTGCCGGGGGACTGCAGATGGAAATGAGTCTATGGCTACATCTGACACATTTACATGTTAATGTTCATGAATGTGCACTGTCTCTATATTTAAATAAATAAATCAATGATAATTCAACAAGACTAAAAGAAGAAGAGGAGAAGCAGGAGCAGGACCTTCAGTGAAAAACTAATATTCAAGTTCTTTTCATGAAATACACAAATATTTGAACACTGTACAATAAGCAGAAAATAAATGAGTAGCACACACTGGGTTAGCAGTTTAGATTAGATTAGTCCTGCAGGACGAAGGCTTCAGAGTCTCTGAAGGAAAGAGTCCAAAGGCTTCAACAAGCTCCAGAACAGTCAGTTTAATGATCAAGGTCATGAGTCCGTTTCTGCGATTTGTGACCCGTGGACTAGACCGACGTAGCAAGGTACACTTTATTTTTCCCAAAAATAAAATAATGATTCACAGAGATTTACCAAATGAATTAAAAAGATCCTTATTAGTGTGACTCAACATGTGAAACGAAGATGATGATGGAACTTGTCGTCCGCTAATCTGTGTGTGTGTTGTATTACTCAAAATCAGTCTTGGTCTCAAACTGGGCAGACTCTGGATTTTAAATCAAGACCACCACTGAGAGGCTATTTTTCCATGTCAGTAGTGTCTTTCAAAGGAAAACATCTCTTTCTAAAATGTCAAATAACTTCTTTTTTTTTAATTCATAATTTGATGTTTCAGTGATATTTATGGTCTTGGTCTTGTCTCGGTCTTAACCCCTAAATGTCTCAGTCTCGTCTCAGGTATGTCTTTGTCTCCGTTAGTGTGGACGTGACTCTAACACTAGTGTGTGTTTGTTTGTGTGTGTGTGCGCGTGCGTGTGTGTGTGAGGTGGCAGTGGACAGCAGATCATGACTCAACAGGACGTCGGTTTGACAGGAAGGCGTGTGTCATCGTTTCATCGGATTAGCCTCTTCCATGAATAAACAGATCAAACTCTGACTCATGGCACATACACACACACACACAGGATGAAGTCCTTTACTTTAACTATCCACTGATTCTCATTCAAAGTCAATGATTAGAGTAGTGGTAGTAAAATCACAAAAGAGCTTTGTTCTCATTTCCTTCTACGTAGTTCTCCATCCGTTTATTTCCATCAGTGAAATAAAGACGTTACATTTCTCACAAAGCATCACATTATATTTGAAAGTACCTTTGAGACCCTGTCCTCGGCCTGGATTTTCATGCTTGTTTCTGTGTGGGGAGCTAGTGTGTTTCCTCCAGCCAATGGCAGCACACAGGAGAGGTTAGGAGTGGATACGATTTAGCGATTGGACGCAGATATGACGGACATGAACATAGCCGTTTTTTGTTTGAACTCTGGAGAGATGAGATAAATAATTTGAGTTCTCGAGGAAATAAAAGTAAATTACTCTTCATCACAGGAAAACTGGAGTGAATTAAAAATGTATGGATGTATGTCCGCTTAGGGCTTCCGTACAGTAACACTTAGAGGGAGTTACAACTTCTAATGCACCAGACATTAAGCACAGATAAGTGCTCCTTGTTTTAAAAACAACAAACTAACTTCAGCTCTTTTACAGTTTATTGACGGATCATTTTTGTATATTTTTGTTGGTAAAACTGAAAAATGTGCTTTGGAATTTCTTCCGTCTTTGTTAAATGTTCACTCTGTATCTCTCTGTGTATTTAAAATAATTAAACAGCAGTTGAGGGAAGTGAACTTTTTAGTGAAGAACATCCATTTATTGGTGCCCCTTTGTGTTTTTCGGTCACATATTTGTAGCGGCGAGCTCGCTTTTTGGGGTTATTTTTGCTCCACTCTTTAAATGTCATCCGTCAGTCAAACTAAGCGTGTGCAGAGTTACGTCTTGTTTCTTGTGTTTGCTTTTTAAAAAATGGTTTGAACTTCTGTGGTTTTGTGTCTTTTTGGTGCACATTACTCATCCTGCTGGTTTGATTATTCCAGATGGAGCGCTTAAATTTGAAGGATGCATTAAATTGTTCAAAATGTCTGCAGACTTTTGTATATTTTTTGTTCTTTAAATGTTGTTTGTGTGCAGGGATGTCTTCTTATTGACAGGTTTGAGGGGACAGCAGGTTATGTGGGAGGTAATGATGTGGAAATCTGTGCAGGAGGGAGGGGAGGGGGGCATGACAGCTGTCACAGTAACAAACCCCTCCCTCTGTGATTGGGAGAGGGGGGGGGGGTCTCTTAGCACACAGCTGCCACAGACCTGTCAGTCAGGACGTTATCGTGCCCCCTCATCAGGCGGGTGGTCCGTGTGGGCATCAGGAGGAGAGCGACTGAATCTAAAACCTTTAAAAAATGTTTAAAGAGTCTGAAGGTGGTTTGGGAATAACGTGAGTAAAACAGACAAACACTCGTTCTGATGATGGTGCAGCGCTCTGGAGTTAAAGGATCAGGGGTCAGATAATGCCCGACTTATTAAATCAGCCAAAAGAACTTAATTGTTAGGGCAGCATTACATTAAATGATTCCTGTCTCAATTACATCTTCATGTTTTTTTTATCAGCCAATTATCCAAAGCATAAAAAAGTCCAACACTGCCCCCTTGTGGTGCTTCATGGGTCAGTACACAAAGCATTTACAAAACATGCACATCCAAATAGTTGAGCACTCGGTGCTGAACAGAAATGTCACTGTCACAAAGGCAAAAGGAAAACGTGTGTTTACTTTACAATATAAACATAACACAATCATAGTTATTGACAGTTTGTATTGTGTTGTATTTGTTACATTTCTATATTCTTACAGTATTATGAATCACATGCAGTGGCTGCTCAAGAGTCTGATGGCGCCCTAAAGGCAAATCCTCTCAGGGGGCACGTCCAGCTAGCGTTCATCAACAGCAAACAGCCTCTCGATTGGATGTGATATTACTCAATGCATCGAGTAGTTAAAGATGAACACTGATTTTATTAAATCAACAGATTTACTTTAAAAGTTTGACGTTTATAACAGGAGTCCTGAGGAGCTCGTTTGAGTCAATCGGCAACAAGTTAACAGAAGTTATTCCGAAAGTCCCTGAGGGAAATTAGAAGCTTCTGGTGTTTACACTCCATGCTTCTCACACACACATGGGCCTGAATTACACACACATGTATCCTTGAGAAATGTCACAAAAATAAAAAAGATGCAGATACAAAGATAAATAGAGTGAGAGTGGTCAAATTATAAACAATGCTGTGAGCTGAATTTTAAAGTTTTTTTATGACCATGGCCTGTGGTCAAAATCATGACTTAGAAATAGAAGCCACCTGCTCAATGAGGCAACTTCAGTATCATACTCAGCTGGCAGGACTCTGATGGAAATTGGAAAAATGCCTGATTTACAAATCCTCTTACTATTTGTCACCATAGTATTCCTCATTACATTTATCTTTAGAAAAAGATGGCCCACCAGAGGAAGACATGCATTTTATGTAATCTGAAGTAACATGGCAACCAATTTCTGGAAACTCTAATTTCATGAAACTCTAATGTAAACAACAGAGAAATCACTCTAGTTGGGTGCAGTACAAAAGGAGAGGACAGAAGATATTTGAATTGCTTGTTACTGAGGTAAGTCCTTTTTGGGTGTTAGTGTTACTGTTATGTTGATTTTCTTTGAGCTAACTGGTGCTATAGGTTTGTGTCAGGTTGTTTTTGAACTTATTCCTAACAGTCACTGAATGTAGACACACTGATCTTTTCTTTTCTATTTTTACAACATACATTTACCAACCACATATGAATGTGACTACATTAGAAATATCAGTGCTTCTGCTATTTATACCAACAACACATTTAAAGTTTACTGTTAATATATTTAGCTAAGTGTTAAAGTAGCTAACTGTAACTAACAACTTACAATTTGTGTTTTATTACAGTTTTACAAGAAAGAAATAATTCTTAAATAAATAACGAGAAAAGTTACGCCTTGTAATTTTTTGGAGGACTTACACTTGTTAGCTAACTGTCTAGCTCTGATGATATGCAACTCATTGCAAGGACAGTATAATAGAAAAGGCTAAAGAAAGTAATTCTAAATAAGAGGTGGGGCTTCAAAGTCAAATAAAAGAATATATGTTTTAAGTGAAATTTTCCTCTGCTTTAGTTGTTTTCCAGAGAGAACTTCTAAGAAGTGGATATCCTGATGGCAGAAAGTGGCAGAAAGGAGCGTCTCTGTGTCTCCACCCTCAGGTTCATTTCTTACAGTTGTTTATGAAGAAATAGACTACACATATTTTTGTAACGTGTTGCTGTTGTCTGTGTCATTACTGGAAGGTGCTCCGTTCAATCTGTTTAATGTTTTTCTGTTGAACAACCTTTATCTTGATGATTGGACAGGAAGAGAAAACAGGCAGCAAATGACAGGAGGATCTGCAGGATGGTGAATAAACAGGTGGAGAAGCAATACTTGGATCTACATATAGAGTTCTTCAAGGAGCACAACAATATAAAGGAGAGCATTGCTAATCTGATAGATGAACAAATAGAGCAGTCGGAGATTTTAGAATCGATGAAAGAATGCATACACATCCTGGCAAAGAACATGGAGGACAAACATGAAGACATGGACAGGTTAAGCTTGAACTGTTCAGAAACATCCACTGAAACTGACAGCATCCCCTCAAAATATGAACCAGAGGAAAGCTCCAAAAGTTTGCTGAATGATTCCAGTGGTGAGGACACCAGAGATGCCTCCAATGATGCGGACAGTCCGGACACAAGTTTGCAACCAGCTGAAAGGGAGCAAGATGAAAAGCAGCAGGCTTCATCTGATGGTACTACTGTGCTAACAGCCAGTTGAAGAAGGATGCAGAGGAGAAGGAAAGCACGAAGGATTCATGTTAAAATAAAGTACATATCAGCTCATTTCAGATATTTTGACTGTTATTCTAATTTTATATTACGCTCCACCTCTAACGATCTCTGTAGACTACATTGCTTTTTAAATAATGTTGAGCATCGCGAGTTGTCAGGTGATTTGTGTTTTATTTGATGAATTAATGTTTCTTTAATCGATTTACTTTAAAGATTAAAGATTAGAGAGGCTGCTTTCAGTAAATACATGTTACGCGTTCATGCGCACAGGAATATCACTGCAGAGATACTGAGACAAATTAAAACAGAAAAACTAAAAACAGTTACTTCAAAAGGACATAAAAACTTCCAGAGATACTAAATACAACTTTTAGCCTCTGAAATATGAAATATTTAAGAATTCAGAACATTAACATCAGATCATAACTAATCGGTATGTCCGGAGATTTAAATCATCAATAATACACTGGTGTGCCACATGCGTAATTGTGCACAGCAGACGCACATAGGCCAGACTACATGTGACATAATAATGAATAAAGAAATCTGGGGGGCTGTAAGACGGAGTCAGGACCTTCTTTTATGTAAGAGTTAAATAAAGCTCCGGGAGTTGCTTCTTTTAAGACCCGCAACACTAGGCTATATTGTAGCGATCGTATGATCTGACCAGGTTTTTTAAACTAAAAGTATAAAAATTTGATCATATTATAGCCTATATTATGTACGTTACATATCACAGATGTTAAATTAATTATTAAAAACTACGCTGGAGTTTGGTTATCCACACCAATGCTGTTGAGATTTCGTGCAGGCGCATTTCAGGCTGCCAAACAACACAGTGTTATTCCTCTTTACTTCTCTCTGTTATGGTGTCACTCAGGTCATATCTCGTTTCTCTTCTTTGCCGTATTAAGTATCTCCATGCCGTAAACTCTGGGGGCGAGGACAGCTGAGCCGTGAATATAAAGGGGCGTGGTATTTAAATGACGATCATTTCCAGCCGCCACACTTATCAACACCCGGTCTTGCGTACGCCGTGATCAGCCAGGTTCGCACGTTTCATAGGTCCCACGTGGACCCTGTCGTACGATGATTTCTACACCCAAATCTGCGCTGGTTTCTACACCAGATTGATAAGTGAGGGCCTTTGCTGGTGGTGCAGACGACACAGTCTAGGGCTGGAAAATATATCGAGTTTTTAAGATATATCAATATATTTCAAACAAGATAAGGGTAAGACAATATCGTTAATATCGATATAGTTTAAGTTGCATTAAAATAACGTTATAGGTGCCAGGTCACCTTTTTCTCATCTCACTGATGATGACTGACTGTCTGTCTCTCTTAACCCTGCTCCTCCTCTCTCTCTCTCTTTTATTGTATTTAAGGAACATTTTTATTTTATAATATTACTTTTTAAATTCACAAACAGGTAGTTTATTTTTCCATGTGTTTTCACTGTTAATAAAATACATATCGATATATATCGAGTATCGCCATTCAGCTAAACAATATCAAGATATGAGTTTTGGTCCATATCGCCCAGCCCTAACACACATGCACAAACAGGACCTGTGGACATGCATTAATCATGTCAGGGTGCAGCTGCTACACAGGGAGCGCATCAGAGCGGTTTGGGGGTTTTGGTGCCTTGCTCAAGGGCACCTTGACGGTACACGGGAAGTGATCTGGCACCTCTCCAGTTATCACCGGGAATTGCACCAGTGACCCTCCAGTTCCTAACCCAAGTCCCTACAGACTGAGCCACTGTCGCCCCATTCATGCCTCACTTATAATGCAGATGTCCTCAGAGTGAGCAGTGTGACTGTCGTCAAATGTGATCAAAACGACAAATTCAACTTCACACCTCCCTTTTTTTACAATGCAGCATGCAGATTGTAGAAAGAGATCAAAGCTGCAACATGTTTCCTCAGCATTGATCTCTACTGCCATCTAGTGGAAGAAAGTGAGAATGCGTGTCACATTATTTAATTCCTCAGCAAACTTTCTCCCATCTTCATGTTCCTTTGATTCTTAGTGTGTAAGAGTATTTATAAATACATGCTTGAATTTCTCTTGGAATGAACAAAGTATCTATCTATCCATCTATGTAGTATTGTTCTACTTTACTCCCTCAGTACAGGTATGTAGTCACTGATGTGTTTTAAAGATTAGATTAGCCAAAGATTAGATCTCAAAAATCAAAAAGCATCATAAACACCCCAAAAGTGTTTTAACTGACCAAAGAATGTAGAGTGGTCTGGTTTGAGACTTTATCTTTTCCAAGCAGCATCCCTCCAGTGCTGAAACATGAAGACAATGAAAAAATAATCTGCAGTGTCCACTCGAGGCTCTGCTGAAACAGCAGAAATAAACCTGTTTACAGCCTGGTTCAAATACTGAACTAGGTCTGAATAGTTCATGTCTTTATCCGCACACACTGTAGAGTTATTCATGATTAGGGGCGTGGCTTGTCTACATGACAGGCGGGGCGTGTAGTAGCTGTTTTTCAGGAGGCTTCAGACAAACGTTTGCTTCTGCCAAAAGTTAGTCCAAGACGTAATTTCCAATAAGGTGACACCAATCGATTGGCTACAAAAGCCTGCTTCAGAAACCAATGAGTGACGTCACTGAGACCACGTCCACATTTATACAGTCTATCATGATCTATTCTTATTTTGATGTTAAAGTAAATAATCCTCCAAATATGAGTTAAAGCCCCCTTTGGGTTTGTCTAAAGGAGCCAGAGCGTGCCCTCTTAAAGAACAGTGAAATGGTAAAGTAGATAATTATCAACATTTTAAAGTTGAAGGAGCTTTTCTTTGTTTGTTTTTTAATCAGATTGTGCTTCGCTGTGTTCCTTTTCCTTTCTCTGAAACATGTTTTCTTCCTCTGCTGTTCAAAAATGAAAACAGGTCAGAGAAAGCAGCTCTGTTCTGATCTTGAAAGCAAAAACATGTCGGTCACAAGGTGGAACAATTTCATCATTTTCAGCCCCGTCCAGTTGATGTCAATTAAGCCGCTCTCTGCCGGGACGTTTACATAAGTCTCTGCAGAGCAGCACAGAGTGCGGCTTGTTTCCCAGTTTGGCAGCAGTCGTTTCCTAGATACACACAGGCCTGTTTTCAGCACCTTCAGGAGCTTTGTGTTTGACAAGCTGTGAAAAAAAAGGTCTAATCCGCTCAGTTTATATTTAGGACAGACCTCTCATTACTCCAAGAATCACGAGGTCGCTGCTTTGACTTATTGCCAGTTATGGTTTGAATGAACGGAGGAATGAGTGGGAGAGGTGAACTTGGCCCTGAGCAGGGCGGTCTCTCCCCCCCCCCCCTCGATGAGCTCTGCAGAGAAAAAAGTTTTTATTTTGGTTACTTTAGCTTCAGCTGGTGACGCACAAGTGTCTCTGAGCGAAGCCAATTTAGTGAAAAACAGCCTGCCTTTCATACAAAGCTGCTTTGTAACTGTGGATACAAACACTCACTCACTAGTTTTCCTATTTATTAAAGAACAGACCCAGTAACTCGCCTCGAACGAATCATCCTGGAGTTCACTTTATTCCCATGCCCGCCATTTGATCTGACATGGAGCCAAGGGTGAAATCTCAGGGTGCACTCACACTCTGAAATCTGGAAAGTGCCCAAGCATGTTAGATCCCAAAAGTCCTGTTCATCTGACTGGTGTGAGTGCTCCATACCGGGCTCAAGCATGGTACACTTCCATGGCCCTGGCCCGGTTAGAAGAGGGGTGCTTCGGCATGGTACGGTCGCTCATGACGTGTAACTGATGGACACCTTGGATAATCGAGTAATCTAGGAGCGACTCAAAATAAGCCACCAAGTCGGTAAAGTTGCAGTCGTGTTCTCTGTGTTGTTCTCTGATGTGCTGACTCTCTGTGACTCCATTCTTGTGAACTAAAGAGCGCTTCATGATGACGTCGAGCCATGCATGTGTCGTATTAGGATGTGATGACGTACAAGAGGTAACTCTAACTCTAACCGTGCTTAGGCTCTGTTGGGCCTGGGAAAAGAGACGCACAGTCGGAGAACAACACAGAGAACCTGACAGCTATTTTACTGACTTTGTGTCTTATTCTGAGTCATGTTAGTCAGATACAGACAGAACTCTCCGGGATTTCTCCATAATAAAGGCTGTCCACGTTGTGTACCCGTGTTCTAGTGCTTGTGCATGAACTGAACCGTGCCAATGGGGAACAGGAAGTGTACCAGGCTTGAGCAAAGATCGGAGCACTCACACTAGTCAAACGAACTGGACTTCAGGGGTGAAATGTACAGATTGCCCTCTGGTAAGTGTGTTTTCACGCCTGTATTGTTGGAGAAGTTGTTCTGAAACAGGGGGCTTTTTATTTGGACATAACATAGGAACCCAGCAATGACACAAAACAAGCAAGCTGAGATCGCAGACTTGCTTCCGGTTGAACCCTGGAGCAGTTTGTTTGCAGTGAGAACGGGATCAAGCAGCAAACAGAACAAATAACGCATAGTGTTCGTTTACCTATGCAGGAAAAGGAGGCTGTGACATAATTGTTGTAAGGACGGCCCTTTGTTGGTGTGTGCTTCGACTTGCTCCGCTATATTTCAGTGTGAACACAAAAGTACCCAAGAGGGAAAAGTGTAACAATTAATAAATTTATCATCTGAATTGAAAAAGAGTTTTATATTAAAATATGGGTACCAAGGCCACACAGCACAACTCTGTTTACGGTCTCTACTGCTCTCTACCAGTCTCTACTGGGTTAAAATCTCTCTTTGTGCACATTACGATTTCTTTGTTTCTTTATTGTTTTAGTTTGAAGTCCTGGGTTTCCTTTGAATTTCAGAGTTAGGATTGGTTCTGAAAATTGTCGGAGTAATGAGTTGAAGCAAGGACACACTCACCAGTCAGTCCCCCCTCTGAACTAAAAAAATGATTTAGGCCATGAGCGGCCTCTTTCAGAAAATAACTGACCTTAGTCCCCGGGAGATTTCTGTGCTCCAAATTAATTGGTGAGGGAGGATAAATTAGTACAGGGGGATATTATAAAGCACCCAGTGGGAGATCCAAAATAGGCCTCCTCGCTGTGGGATCTACTCCGGCCAAGAGAGAGGTGAAGAAATGTGCCACGGATTTAAGGCGACAGTCCGCACAAACAGTGCTAACTTTGTGAACTGACACAAGTAGGAAAATGTTACAAAGAAGATCCCTAAATGAACATGTGCATGTTAACTCTGCATGCTTTGGATTTGTTTTATTGCAGAGGGAAAGTGTTTCCCTTCATTTATGTGCAATTACTTAAACTTTGATTCAAAAGATATAAAATTGGGATAATGTGGTGATTGTTGAGAAATCACTTTACATGTTTTTATTGCTATGAGACTAAAAAAAAGGACACATTAACCCTGTGAGGGTAATTGGTCTGATATTTAAAAATAGTTGTTAAATGTCTGATAAAAACTTCAAGCAAGAAACTGTGAACTGTGTCGGTCAGTATGTTTACATACACAGTTAAGTTGAGCGATGGTTAAAACTTAATAAGTACTTTATAGGGGTGTTTTTGTCTTTATAGAGAGGACAGCTAAAGAGAGACAGGAAGTGTTGGGAGGAGAGAGAGGGGGACGACATGCAGCAAAGGGCAGAGGTCGGATTCAAACCCACAGCTGCTGCTTTAAGGAGTTTAGCCTCCATTCATAGCCTGCACAACATAACCACTAGGCTTTTGGAACCCCATAGGACATTTAATTGGAGTACTGGTGTTGTCTTAGCTTACAAGCACCGGGCAAGAATCCATTTATTGACCGTTGTCTGACTCCGCTATAGTAGGTGGCTATATGGTTTTCTTCTTGTTGACCTAGCTAACAAGCTAACAAGCTAACAAGCAACAAACTGGTACATTTGGTACAAAATGAGATGCATGCAGGTGATATCCGAAGGCCGACGTCAATGTGCTTCTGCTTTGCCACCAACTCCCTGGTCAAAGCCTGGCACAGCAACGTGTAAGAGTAACTGGCAGTTTCCATGGGATCGGTGCATACGGACACTGTACACACTGATTCTGTGGAAACCACCAGGTTGATCCTCAACGGCATTTACTTGGCGTGTTAGTCCCACTTAGTACGATTTCTGTCTGACTCACATGTTTGCATGTATTTAAGTCGGACCAACACAATGAGTCAACTTGTTTTTAACATCATGAAAGCGTAGTGCCTGTGTCCTTTGACACCAGAGTCGGACACTTGCTTACTGTAAGCGCATGCTTTCAGCTCTCATAAAGCTTAGTTGAAGTAGTTAGGGAAGGAAATGCCTTGCTAGCAGCATGCTAACTTAAAATGCTAACCTAGCTAGCATTAGGGCTCCAATCAGGGCAGGTTACACAAACCACTGCATGCACGAGAACAGCTGTGGATAAAATCTGATTCTGATTCTGCTCTTTTGTTGTGTAAATTTCCACCAGGACCTTGAGGTTGAAATCTGTTCAGGAGGAACTAATTGTAGTCTGTAAATAGTGAACCTGACAGATGCACTGTCTGTGTAAAATCTTACAATTACATACTGTCATTAAAATGTGTTTAAAGGTGTGAAAGATCGAGTGTTTAAAAATACTTTTAAATGTCTTTTGATGCACAAAAGGAATTAATTTTTGTCAGTACATGAATTCAACTCACTACGCAAACATATAATAGATTGATTGAAACAATAATGACTTTGGAAAAGTAACAAAAGCCACATGAACTGTGTGCAGACTCAGAGATAAACCTTCATCAATACAAACTCTCTCTCTCACTCTCTCTCTCTCTCTGCAGCCGTAAAGTACACACAGACCTCCCTAATGACAACATTTTCTCATGCTAAATTCCCATGCTAACAAAGCCGGCTCTCTTGGGATCCGAACATCAGGTCTACATGAATGGTTCCAGAGCGAGGCTATTGATAAAACTCCATGTCGAGCGAGTCTTCCTGCATCATCTTGCGGCTGAATCCCTGCTCCTTCAGAGATATGAGAACGCCTGATTATTTCCAGGTTTGTCTATTTTTAGATAAGTGAATTTCAGCAGCGCAGAGATTGGGGTCAAAGTGCACATACTTTCTTGCAGTCTGGAATTCCAACATAATTTTTTCCATTACCCAGAGTGCAGCAGGAGGGGCATCTGGCCAGTGTGTGGGACTATACTTTATCAGCACACACACAGATTTCATTACCCCCTCCCTCCCTGTGGGATATCCTGCTCAGAGCTAACGGTGTAGTATTTATTGACCCTCATGGAATGCATTACCTGAGCTATTATCCGTCTGAACACACACACACACACACACACACACACACACACACACACACAGACACACAAACACACAGATACACACACACACACGTTTGTCCTGTTGTTTTTTAACGCTATTTCCACTTTCTTTCCCCTCAAGCTGTGTCATCATCTGGAAGGAAAGTCTTGGAGGAGTTAGCAGAATAATCTGACAATCTCTCAAGTCCGCTGCGACAGGGTTTCCTCAGAGTTTTTAAACTTCTGAGGGAACACTTGGACATTTATTTGAGCTTATTCACTTTTCTAGTTAGGGTTGAATGAGGAGGTTACATCTGTGACTGTGCAATGCCTATGAAGCTAGAGCTGCTTAGCCTAGCATCAAGACTTGACCCAGATTGCTAGCATGGTTCAGTTTAAAAGTGAACAAAAAACCTCTCTATAGCGAGCTTTTTAATGTCAAAACTTGTTAGTTTGAGCATCATTTGTTTTGCTAACCAAATTGTAAAAATGAAAAAATTCTTCAAGGGGCAATGGCTAGCTTATTCCCACTAATTCAGTACCAGAGCTAGTGCTGAGCTAAGCTAAGCTAACCCACAGCATCCATGTGCAGCGTTCAATCTCTGCCGTGGTTTTGCTCCGTCAGATGGCGTGCTTTCTAACCCACTGGGTCTGTTTCTGAAGCGTAAGTAAAACTTTTTGTCCAGAAAAAATATTTTCAAGGAACTAAAAAGTTCCTTAAAGCGTCTTGTTTTTTTGTTGCTTTTCTAATAAAGACCACAAGGATTTTGCAAAAGCGTCTACTATCATGTTGAACGTTACTGTGTTGTTTTTTAGCATCGTTTTCCTCATGACTATTGACAAACAATACCCCACACCTGAAATAGTATGAGAACTCGATCTAACTGAACGTTTCAGCTATTCAAACCTAAGCCCAAAGTTTCTGCACTTTTGCCAATGTAATAACTCTTAAAGAAGCAATATGTGTGCGCTCAGGCTCAGGCTCACTGAACGTCTCTGAGTGCAACTGAACTGTTGTAAGACACACATAGTGCACCTCCCCCTCTTAGAGAGCATGCATTTGTCTCCAAACAGAAGGTGGACAAAGCCGGCAAAGACGTTGTGAGAAGCTAAGGAACCATGTTGACTGACATGTTCAGTAATATTACCGGATTTTACGCAAATAATATGACTCTGCTAGCTTCTTCAGCTCATTGTGTAAACTGTTAGCATGTGGAGAATGTGTGTGTGTGTGTATTCAACTGGTGTTGACATGACGTCTATAGACCGTGGCTAAATGTCATGGAGAACGTCATTTATTACATGCGAGCTGAGATAGCTTTATAAGTTTGGAACCGTACAAACCTAACTGAAAGATTGACAAGGACAGAGACAACCATACAGCTTTCAGCACAATCGGTAAAGAATAATATCTGCAGGGAGGTTCACTCTTTTTGTCTTCTTAGCTTCATCCGTCTCCGTCCTCTTCCTCTATAGACTCAGTCTTTGTATCAAACAGTACAGAGACGGGCTAACTGGCTGCTTTTACAACTGAAGGCTTGAACCTGAACTGAAGCTGGACACATTATGAGATGCCCTCAGCCCGCTGCAAAAGTTACATAATGCAGTAAACAGGCGATCGGGCCGCTCTGTGGTGATGAGAGAGACGCCATTCTGCCTGTTGAAAGTTTGGTGCAATTACTTCAACCTTAGAAACTAATATTTCAAGTTGGAAAAGTTAGATTTATTGTTTCTTTAAGCAGAGATATTCGAGGGGTAAAATAATTTCCCCAGAACTATATTTAGACCTTAGCCATGAGTTGAGTTCCTTCAAAGGTTCCTGGTCCCTGTGGTGGAAATGTTGCTTTGTGATTGCTTTTTTTCAAAGACACATTACAGAACACGCTGTGCCACTTTCTGGTATTTCTGGAGATAGTTCCTCCTCTAAAGATTAGGTTTATTTGCTACTTCATGATGGAGCTCGACTTCATTTTCCTCCCCTCTGCCTTCTTCTTCTTCTTCTTCTGTCTATTAAGGACACGGCTAATGGTTTTATTTAGCGTCGCCTTCTTTTAACCTCCTCCTGGGTAAAAAAAAACGATTAACTCTCAGGCTTCCGAACGCAGCACGACTTTCTATGAGCGTAAAGGTCAGCTTCCTGTTCGTTTTATGATAAACACGAGTCAGTCAGATCGAGAATGTTCCAGAGCAGTTCACACAGTTTACACGGCTCTAATCTGTTTACTGTGATCGTGATGAGCATAACATCCCTATCAAAGAAATAATCTCCTTTGGATTGTGCCCAAGGTCGCTCTAATTCATTTTTTAATTAAAGCATATACGAGAATATACCACTGGACCTCGTCTCTCTGTCCTAAACGTGGTTATTATCCTCTTCATACGTCTGACGGAGGACTGATTATAGATATCCTGCAGCATATCATGTTCACACATACAGAACACGGCCAGATCACATGTAAACAAGCACACGCGCACACACACACGCTCCCATGCCAGACACAGCTGTGAGCACTCTCGTTTTGGTGATAATCTCTCAGCCTCTTCAAAGACTCTCATTGAGCCATGACCGCCCCTCTCCAAACACACACACACACACACACACACACACACACACACACACACACACACACACACACACACACACACACACACACACACACACACATTAGCCAGTACAGTTAACATAATGGCTGCTTCCTTTAGCCATTTGTGGATTCCCGCCTGTCATCTCTGCACAGCTGGACTCTCACTAATGTGTCGACAACCAGGGCCGTTTCAAACACACATTACAGCAACACTGAGGAGGTTGAAGCGCCGGGTTTAAGATGCAGAAAAGTTAGCGGTCACTCCGTTTGTTGACGTCGTGCCAGGCTCCCTCAGAACCAACAGAAAGAGATTATAATGTCTGCAAGAACAAGTGGTGATCAGAATTTCCTGAGGGAACCTTCCCAAGGGATTAAGAAAGTTCCAATCTATCTATCTATCTATCTATCTATCTATCTATCTATCTATCTATCTATGATCTATAAATGATGCAGAACACACATGATGGTTTTCTATGCTATGCTGTATACAACATGCAGAAATGTGAGCATGTTTTTGTTAAGGAAAGTTACGCACAGGTTTTTGTTTCTGAGAGAGGCGATCTTTTGCATCACATAGTATGTATTTATTCATTTCCTGGTTTATTTGATAGGGTCGGATACAATATACAGAGCCAAACATCAATCAAGTCTCATGTTTATAGCGGATAATAAACATTGCTTGTCTTTAAAGGTCACGTATTATATAAAATAAACTTCACCATGTTTCTCTAACTCTAACTTGTGTCTCTAGTCCGACTACAAACCCCCCAATGATGAGAAAAGTCCTTCCTCTCCGTCTTGTGAAAATGTGTGCTCAAACAGGCCGTTTGGAGATTTTCCCCTCATGACATCACAAAGGGCAGTAACCCCTCCCCCAGGTGGGTGACACTCCCACAGCTAGGTGTTTGTTCTGCCCTCTGAGTCTGCCTTCTCACCGTAAACAATAGAACATGGAGCGAGAAAGCCCGAGTACACCCGTGGAGGGGCACAGGTGAGCACAATCAGGACGAGGAGCCCAAGGCGGAAAAACTTCAGGAGAAAGTTGAAGGTGACAGGAAGAAACATTACTACACACTTTTTCCCAAGAACAGCCGACTGAGCTCAAAGAGGTTCACATGCAGGGTGTGTCCAGACTTTTTATAAGGTGGCCCAACTGGGGAACTGACGTTTACAGGGGTGGTGGGAAGTTTGTATGCATACAACAAATTAATTTCATGTATTTATCCTTTCTATCTCCAGTAATTAAATCTACTTTTGAGGTATCACAGAGGGGCAACATAATTCTTCTCAGCTGAAGTCTTTTAGGACTGCGGGTCCACAACAGGACTTGCAGTCCCAGTGACCCTCTGGTTCCCAACCAGAGTGCATACAGACCGAGCTACTGCCGCCCACCAAATGAACTCTCAAGTGTATTTGTATTTCTTGTCACTACAGTTACCCTCCCCCAGCTCCCTCCTAATTGTTTTTCCAGTAAACAGGTGACTTCATCCTGGAAGAACAATTTGTTGTCCACAAACAGGTTTAGTGAAACCAGGAAAACAATCAAAATAATCATTCTCAATAATCCATCACACATGGGCTCGTCCGTGTCGCTCAGCAACCCTCAGCAAAATAAAGTCTTTGAGTTTCCAGTCTTAATATGACATTTTCCAGGATCTTCCTGCCAAAACCTAAACAGGAAATCTTTAGATCAAAGAGTGTGTGTGTGTGTGCATGTTTGGAAAAGGATGTGTATGCGACTCGCAATGGAAAGGTCTATTATAGTCTAAACTCTGTAACACAACCTGTTCAGACGTGTTCTTCAGGTCAGGATGAGTTTAGCTTAACGTCTGCTGCTGATTGAGATGTTTTATTCAGAAGAGTGTATGACAGATGAGTAATGAGAGTCTCTCATCCAGGATACTCAGAGGAGTGATGAATATATACAATCAGTCTATGCACTTATATTTATTAGAATAAAAGTAGTAAACAAAAACAACCCATTTAACTATTTCACTCCTCTGCGTCCAGTCCAGTGAACTAACTGTTTTGATTTCAGTCTGTGAGAGAGCTTTTCTTAAATGCATCCAGTGAACATCCATATCCTTACAGGGCGGAGCTGGTGGGGGAGGGGTTCGGGGGCACCTCAGTGGTGCTCAGGAGGTGAACTCCAGCTACCAGATCACTTTCCAGACTTGGTCGGCACCGAGACTTGAACCGGTGACCCTCCAGTTCCCAAATCAAGACCCTGCAGACTGAGCTACTGCTGCCCCCCAAAAAAGGTGCACCGTTCCCAGAGGTCTATGCGTGGAGTGGACAAACCAAGCCCCTGTTCCATCTCCCAGGTCCAAACATCACTTTTATATATGATGATGAGAAAAGATACTATACAGTAGTAATAATACAGTTTGACTGTTTCTAGAACTGCAAATCCCATCAGGCATCATCTCTCTGCTTTGAGCTGTGATGGTTTATTTGAAATTAATGTTCAGTCTCCCTCTATGCCCGCTACCTCAACTACGATGAACTCCCTGCACACTATGAAATGCCTGAAATAAAACGTGTAACATCAAAAAAAAAAAAAAAAAAAAATTGTCACTTCAACTTCTGGATCATGTGAGTCAGAGGATTCTGATTTTAAAAATCAGTTGAAACTGTCCTTATGTCTCCAAGGTATTTAAAATCGGTTAAGTCAGCATTAGACAGTAAAGAAAAGTGACCCTAACCCAATATCTGCTACACTTTAAAGTAAAAAATCAGGGTTATTAGGTGTTGATATTTTCACAAAATATAATATCTGTCCAACACTGGAGGAGGATGTTAACCAGACCTGTGGTTTATTACCACAAGACAAAAGTCCAATGTTCTTCTTGCACTGGGGCAACAACAGGTGACACCTTGTGTCAGAAAAGAAATGTAACCACAGAAAAAAATGTCAAAAAATAAATGTAAGGATACTCCGCTTGGCCTGTAAAACTGTTTTACACCACAGTTCCACCTGGACTCTTTATACTCGCTATACTCCTCATGATTACAGAAGGACACTTTCCCTCTCTGAGAACTTTAAATGAGTTCTTCTGCGTTATACATTCAGTTGACCTCTGCCTGTAGACCGTATGTGTTCTGGTGTTTCTGCAGCATGAAGCACACAGAGCAGCTTCCTTTGTGAGATATAAACTCTGCTGCAAGTATTCTCAAAGAAATCAATGTTCACAGACAAGTATGTGCTCACAAGGGCTCTGCTTTGTTGTCGGTGAATTCTTGAAACCTTGAAGCTGCTCTGTTTATAAAAGGTTCAACATTGCAATATTTAATGCGAAGAACTCCATCAATTCATGCTGTAAAGGTATAGATTAGATTTCACTGCAATACATTAAATATCTCACATGATATGAAAAGAGAAATATATATCCAAACAAAAGCAACCAGAACGTTTTTACAAAAGCTCATCTTTACCTCGACATGCAGATTAAAGCTGCAGGAGAGGTTGGCTGGATTTGAACTCTAAACAGAGGTGATTTTGTGTTTTTTTTGTGGTCATCCATAAATGTAGATACTCTTTTTTACATTCCTTGAAACTTTACAGCTGGCTCGGCTGCAACCAAACACATGACCTGACTGTGGGAAATTCTCAATGTACAACTAAATAGTGCTATAGTTATTATCATTTTATCCCAAATGTTAATCTCAACCTATAACCAAACTGTCAGTTTAAGAAGATTACTCAAAGGTGGAGTCAGCATAATTTTTTGTTGCAGTTTGTAAACATTCAAACCTCTCCTCCTGGGCTCAGCGCCCCCAGAAGCGGACACTCACTGCAGGACGTAGTGTGTATGTTACCAGCTTGTACCTACACTGCAAGCTACCGCACGCAAGCACAAGCTAACATCGAGGTGTAGCACCTGCCTGTCCAACGCAGGCCAACTCTGCATCCCCGGGTGAAAGATAACACACATGTTGAGGGTGAACATTGTGTTGAACAACACTTTATCCGCTTGGCGTTTCACCTCACTCTGATTATATTTTCTCTTCTTTGCCACTATGTCTGTGTCACTCCAGTTTGTTGCATCCAATTCCACTACTAAGCTCACCTGTGTGCTGTCATTGGCTGGAGGAAACCCCTCAGCTCCCTGCCAGAGACAACCCTGAGTCAACCAAAACAAAACAAATCCTGAAAATCCTGTCATTGAACAGGGTCTCTGCAGACACAGTCACCACCACACATGTATGGAGGAAAAAGCTATTGAGTCTACCTTTAAACAAGTACAGGTCAGCAAAGTTTGAAGAGGTTCTGCTTTGTCCACAGGGGGGTGCCAAAGTTGACACAACGGGAAAGTTCCTCAGGAGCTTTAAGCGTTCATTTTTAAAAATAGCCTGCATCAAAAAATAACTGCATTATTACAAAACGTACAAGGATTCAAACGTATTTTCTTCTATCCACTTTTGCAACAAAAGCAAAAAGGTTCATGGTCACCATTGTTAACGGTGAGCTTGGAGCCACTTCTGATATTAGAGGACGTGCCAAAGTTAAGGAAAAAAAAGTATTTGAAATAAAGAATTAATAAAACTGTAAATTAGGAGGAAGAAAAGAGACAACACGCCTACAAAACGATGTGATTGAGCAGTGCTGCAGAGTACCTCGTCTTATAGGCTTTTGTTCTACCAATTATATTTACTTAATTGAAAAAATACCTCCAAAATCAGTGGTGCATGTCCTTATTTCTTTCCAAGGGTAGCCCATCTGTGTCCGATAATGGACGCCTCTGGCTGTTGTGTTTACGGTGCGCGGCCCCTTTAAGACAGCGCCGTGTTTCCATTGGCACGGTGACGTCAGAGCTCAGCCTCTCCTCTCTAAACAGTGAAGGCAATGGTCCTGGCTCAGAGTCCTGCCGTCGGAGGGAGACTTTTACACTGCTACAAAAAGCCTAGGGAGACCCGGGTCGCTGACATGAACCAGAGCCGTGGGGCACTCGCCGTGGATTAAACCTGAAACTTTTGCGATGGCTCTGAACGGGGAAAAGTAGCGAGAGAAGCAGCAGCAACAGCAGCACGCTAACCACCGCCGACAACGGAGCTTCTACTGCAGAGCAACTCCTGGTTAGATGCACGGCCACTGCTGAAAAATATGCTCCAGCCGAGTCGCCTCAGCCCCGGCTTCAGTCGCACATTACCACTCTTATAACCAGTTTTCCTGACACGTTCTCCGGCTCCTTCTTCTTCTTCTTGTTTTACCCTCCCCTCGCTTCTCACCTGTAAAGTCTGCTGTAGCCGTAAGTCCCAGAGATCTTACCTGCGAGACAGAATCATGGCAGGGAAGCTGACAGCAGCGCAGGGCACAGGGATACTGCTGGTGACAGCCAACGTTGGATCTCTGTTCGAGGATGTGAGTTTGTGCATTGATACCTTCACCTGTCTGTCTCATGTTTGTATCGTGTTTGTGGTGAACCTGGTCACGACGCGTGTTCCGTGTGTGTGTGTGTGTGTGTGTGTGTGTGTGTGTGTGTGTGTGTGTGTGTGTGCGCGCGTGTGTGTGTGTGTGTGTGTACGTGCGTGTGTGTGAAGTAAACACCTATACTCTCTCTGCACTCACACATGGGCCTCTCAGAACCGTGCCCACCCAGTGCTAGCTCTGTTATGTCTTCCACACTTTCCCCCTCACAGTGGTATGAATGACAGTAGACTGATCACTATCTTGGTCGTTATTGGATCGATAAGGTTTACCTCTGCAGAGTAGTACAGCCTCATGTTAGAAAATCTAACTTGTGTGTGAGTTAGATGACAGTTTCTAGGAAGCAATATGAGATATAAGTTTATAGAATATTTGCTCCTGCTGATTTTTTTAAATGACTGGACATGCTGCTTTCTTTTCATTTGTTTGAAGTTTTCCTGCAGCACCTGAAGTGCAGTCACTCAAACTCAGTGACTCTGTTTTTAGAAAGGCCAAAAATAATTTAAGAAAAGTGTCAATGGGTCAGACTTTGACATTTTCTCATGTAAGACATTTAAAGCTACGTTAACAGTACACCTTTCTAATCTGAGAAGAGACTCTTTTTTTTCAAGTCGGGTTGACTCTACTAACCATCACGGTTTGTTTATGTTAATTTTTTAAAGATGTGTTTTTGGGGCTTTTTATGCCTTCATTGTAGAGACAGGACAGCTGACAGAGTCAGAAATCAGGGACAGAGCGAGAGAGAGAGCGGACCTGCGGGAAAGGAGCCACAGGTTGGACTCCAACCCGGGCCACCCGCCTGAGGGACCACAGCTGCCGAACATGGGGCGCCTGCACTAACCACTAGGCTACTGGCCATAAAATGCACTTACATGCTTGATCTAAATAGTCAACCAGTGAAATTCAGATTTTGTAATTTGCACATAAAGTGTAGTGATGAAAGAAAAGATGTTAGCTCTTGAAGGCTGCATCAACAGCGAGATAGGAAACATCTGATATGATCTGTTTTGATACTTCTATAAAGCGAATCGATTTATTTTCCATTCATGTCTGCAGCATCTCTCTGAGCAGGAGGAAGGGGTATCTGTCAGAGTAGATAGATAGTGTGAGGAGGGACACTGTTTAATGCTATCTGTTATCATGTGTTTGGACTCTGTGTTGCAGGCTGTTACCTGGTACCCAATGACTCTTAACTGTTACAATGACAAGCTTCAAGTGGAAACACTTTGTGTCACTTTCTGTGTTGTGTCAATAGAGAGCCCCTCCTCCTCTTCCTCTGTCCTCTCTCACCCGTGTGAAGAGCTGATCCCAAACATGAGGGAAGAGCCGTCTCTCCCTCGCTGGAGTAAAGACTATAAATAGACGCTCACAAGCAGAACAGCAGACTTCTGGCAGACGGGGCCAAAATGCACATTGGAGCATGTTTCCTCCTGGTCATGTATGAGGCTATCTATAGTCTGGCTTCCCTTTGGTGTCAGAGATGTGATGAATGGAGTCTTTGTGGACTTCATGCTTTTCTTAACTTAAGATCTTTTGTAGATGAGAAAATGTTCCTGTTAAGTCTTAGGCTTCCATAAAACCTCATGATGAGTCCGATCTTTAAACGAGGGAAAAACCTGCAAACCTCTCTTTGCTAATCGCGGATCACGTTACCTGACCAGCGCTCCTGTATGTGCAGCCATGACGAATGTAAACATGGACTCATCCAAACAGCCTGAACACGCGCAATGTGTTTGGACAAGTGTTCCTGTTTAAGTTCAGGTGTTGATTCAAGCCTTTCATGTCAGAGTTAAAGAAGATGATGAAGTCGAGGAGAGGGACAGTTTGAGAGCGGCTGATGTCAATGAAACTCAGCTTGTTCTGCTCCTTCAGAGGATTCTTGCCTCACTGTTTGGCAAAAAGGGCGTCATCTTGATTAGAGAGGGGACCGAGCCGATCTTATATCTGTACCCGGTCTGCTATTGACTTAATTTATACAGTGTATCGGACTGATGGCGCTGATCCAAGTCACTGATCAAAGAAAGATGGTTGGGCGCTTTAAAGATTCTCAGCTCACACGGTCTTACTTTGAAGACGTTCAGACTGAACTGTGAGAAGTCTCCACAAATCGCTCAGAGGAGAAGGAACAGCTCCGTCTATATGATCTAAAGTAACAATCCTTACACTTCAGTTTAAAAGATTTACTTTGAAAAACCTGACAGCTGTTGCGGCTTCCTGTTTGTATTTGAAGCCAGCACAAAGCAATGCAGGGTTTCACATACTACCAACAACAACATTAACACTGTTAGTTACGATAATGAAAATATCGGTACATGTGTCGGAATCGTATCGGAACTTGAAAACCGTGTATTGTTGCATCTCTAATCTTGATTTTGTATTGTGACTGAATTTAAGGACGATAGGTGAGCCTCACCATGCAGGGCTGTAGTGCTATCATGCTGTCTTAGTGCTTTCACACTTCTCCTGCAAAACTCCAGATATTTGCAGGAGGAGCTGCATGTGTGAACGCAAACAGCTGAATGTTTCACTTGGACTTCACCCGGAGTTTCTCCTCCAGACCCTTGGTATTTTTTCTGCAGCAAGTCCGAGTGAGCTGATGTGAGAACAGAGCAGGATATTCTCCTGAGAATTCACCTCGGGCCAATAGGAGGGGGAGTGAGGTTTATATCCTGTGATCACTGCACGACCACTGCATTATGTTTCCTGTTCTCCAGTATGTTCTTCTCCATTCTTTAGTTCACATTGAGATTCTGTTGAACTACACATAACATTGATATATTCTCATTATAGCGTCCCATAGGGGACTCTGTTGCTTCGTCCGATACTTCCACGTCTTTTTTTTAACCCCCCCCCCCCCCCCCCCCCGCCTGACAGGGATAGTCTCCTGCTGTGAGGTGAAATGTGAACAGCCAGGTCAGGAGAATCTCCGGACCAGTCCTCCTGAAATGATCTAGATATTTTCAGGAATGCAGATGTGAAAACGTCATTGAGTGTGTATCTATTTGTCATTCTTTCTAAGTTGTATGGAACATAAAAGAATCATGATGTGTTTTGAAAAGCACTCGTGTTGCCTATAAATGTTGACAGTAACCTGCTGTGGTGCTAAAATATTCTTTCAGCTGAGCTTAAGACATTCATCCTCTTACTCCAAACCTCTAAGCCTTTCTTTCACACTTTAAATACGACAAACAAACATCAGCTTCGACCATGTTTACAGCAGCAAACTACTGTTAAGCTGTTATTTATTTAGAAGTGTTCACATGCTCACTTTGTGTTCCTATGATAAAATCCTCCCCCAGGGGAGAGCTGTATTGTTTGGTTGCTATTTGACTGTTAACTCAGGTCGTGAAACAAAACACACACGACTCTGAACTAAGGCTGTCAAAGTGGTCGATATGTTTCTATGTTTGAAAAGAATACAATAGAAGTTATTTTCATTATCAATGGCACTGAAGCTTTAATAAAAGTCCAGATCTTCAGTCTTATTTCAAACCAAGAGACGAGGTAAAGAACGAGAGAGAGAGAACATGATCTAAATTGCACAAAAAAGTTTTCCAACATTGGCATCCTTTGGTCTAGGACTTCTTCTGTTGTTGCCGTGGTATTGTTACAGGTATCGATGTTGTTTGATATGAAGGGCAGAGGTCGGATTCAACCCACAACCTTTGCCACTATGACTATTGTCGCTAGGCTATGAGGCGCTGTAAACATTTGTTGTTTGTCAGACGATAGTTTTGATGTTGGGACTGAAAAACTCTCCTATGCCTCTAAAATTCTTCTTAACCCTCCCAGACCTCCTACTGACAAACATGTTAACAATCATCATAATGTTTGAATGATGAACATAACCATTTAGCATTTAGGTTTTAGAGATTCTACACATCTGAGGCATAAAAATACTCCAAGAACTTCCACTACAAGATCAGAAAATTTCAAATGTAGGCACTATTAGGTCATTGGTTTTGCAGAATCTCAAGGGTTAATTTATACTGAATTTAAAATGTTAAATGTTGACGTCGTGCTGAAAGGGTTAAGATGATTTAGATCTTGGAGCTTTAACGTACTCTATCCTCCATGATGCTTTCAGTCCCTCCAAGCTTCAGGGTATCTTCTCCCCAGTCTTGGTTTTCCGTTCCCATCATCATGGAGCTGCTGAGGGGGTGGGGGTGGGGGGGCACTGTGGGGGGGCGGGGTCCCATGGGTCCTGCAGGAATCTTCATCCAAAGTCAGCCTGAAGTACAAAGCCCAACACATGTGTAGCTACTTACTGATACGCCTAAACTGTCTACTGTTTTCATTTTTTAGTCCTGCTCACGAGCATTACAGGAAAAGAAAAGACTAAGTCGATTATGGACTCGTCTCATCATGTGAATTAGCAGCACAGCCAGGTTGAACTCCAGCAGGAAACTCGTGCCAGGTTCTGGGCAGGTTCCTATCCGACATATTTGAAGAGCTCTAGTGTGTTTTCCTTTCAGTATTGGTTTTGTTTAAACAGGTGGACATCGTGCCCGCTGGTCCTGGGTGTCACCAAATAACAGGACGATGAGGCCTGAGGGGCGGGTTTTCCTTTTTCAAAGAAGTTTGAAGTGTGAAGGTAATTTACTCTACCAACACCAACCAGTTACAAGAAGTAACCTCTTAAAAGAAAGTCTGGAACCACAAATCCTTCTGCATAGGGATAGGCACGGTTAGCTTACTAATTGTGGCCCTCCTTGCCAGTCGGCATCAGAGCTACTAGATGGTTTAACAAATTATTATTTTGATCAATCCAGGCCCAAAATGTTGTCTACGCTGTAACACTGCAGCTGCCTGCCACTAAAGCCAGGGCTCTACCTCCGATGTATGGCTATGGCCAGGCTGCCATAATGCTCTACTTCCTGGATGTAAACAAGCAAAGTGGACAGATGGCATCTTGTAGAGCAGTTTTTGGAATATTTTGTTCTAATATGTGTCAGGTTAAACTGATCGTAGCAATGTGCAACTAGCACGGGAATGTGGATGCTAATTTGCTGAGAGGACTGAAGGCCGGTTGTGCTAACACTGCTAATCTTAGCCACACTGAGAAGCCAATTTGACATTGTTGACCTGCAGACTTTGTGATCCAGTGTTTAACCATGTTAAATATTGACTGTTTTCTGAGCTCTATTTGAACTTTACACTAGCTGACAAGTCTGAATATACACTTGCAATCAATGGACTTCTATTTTTTGGGAGGGCGTTTTGCCTTTTAATCTATAGGACAGTAGACAGAGTTTTAATCCAGGTAGAGAGAGTGGGGAATGACATGTGGGTGGGAAAGGAGCCACAGGTTGGACTCCAACGCCGGCCCCCTCTTGAAGTACCATAGCCTCAGTACATGGAGCGTGACATAACTGTTCGGCCATCTGTGCCCCTCAAACAACTTTTAATTAGTCGCCCTGGAGTTGTTACCAGGTTCCTTCAGCTGGTAGATCACATATGTCATCTGGCACTGGGTGACCTCACATCCACCAGGAGGAGGAGCTGGATAGCATTGTTGGAAAAAGGGAAATGTGGACCACTGCGTCCCGTCTTAGAACAACAGAAGAGATTGGATGGATTAAGCGATTTTGTGACGAAAGCAGCTTTGGAAGTCTTTGTGAGTCCTGTTTTTGCTTCGCCTTCATGAGTTCAGTATGAACCTAAATAACCCCCCCCCCCCAAAAAAAAAAAAACACAACACTTTTCCACTGTGGTTCAGTCCAGAGAAAACAAACTATAGGTGTTATTTGACGGATCATATCATGGTGATGTTTGGAGACGTTCCAGTGGAAAGCTCCGATGGACTCATCCAAGTGATGAAAATCAGACAAACAGATGACAGCAGGATGTCAGCTGATGTGTTGCTCTGCTCTCCTTGTGGACAGATCATTCAGTAAAGATCACTCCTAATGAAGGCTCTTACATTCTCCTCTAGTGCTCTCATCCCAGTTTAACACTGGCTGGCTCTCTCCTCAGGACATGCACCTCCTTGGTTGCACAGCCAAGATGACCATATGGTGATGCAATGGGTTGCTATGAATAGTCCCCCTTGTGAGTTTGGTCCTACAAATGATTTCTCTTCATCTCTCTGTTACTCCTGCCTCCTGCTCCCTCTCCTTCTGCCTCTCCTGTCCACTGACGGCTCCTTCACTCAGGCTATCACACTAGAGAAGGCATATTTACAACACAGAGGATAGAAACAGAGTAGGAAGTAGTTGGAGGGGGAGGTTGCACTTCGCCCATGAGGATTCTCAATACAGTGCTTCGTCCAAGTTGAAAAATGTTCAAAAATATAAAGGCAGCACATCTGGAGTTCAAAGTTAAGGAGCACAAAACACTAACATTTGGGGTCTTAAAGACTTATAAAAAACTTTTGAAATTGCTCCAGTAGAGTGCTCCAGCAGTGAACGGGGCAGTAAAGGCTTCAGTGTACATCTCTTTGGCAAACGTGTCAGATTAAATAAGTTTTTGTTTTCCCAACAGAAACAGAACTTTGTTGTTGAAGACAAACATCTGTTACATCACTCTCTTCAAAGGCACCAGACTCCATTCACAAAAACACTAATTCAACCTCGACGGGAACGGTTACTTGTCTGCTGCTGCCTCCATTGGTTCGTTTTTTTTTTTTGTGTAACTGTGTGGTACAAAAATATTGTGTTGGATCCAAACCAACCATTGAAAACATAAAAGTAGCTCCAATAACGCAAACAACGATGGAAGCAGAGGCAGAACAACAACAACTCCTAGTAAATGGTAAATGGTCACACCTACACATTCACACACTGATGGTAGAGGCTGCTATTTAAAGAGACCATCAGAAGTAACTAATCATACACATTCATACACCACTGACAAGCAGAGGGAGCAACTTGAGGTTAAGTCTCTTGCCCAAGGACACATGTGACATGTTGATACAGGAGCTGGAGATTGAACCCCAGACCTTCCAGTTGAGAGACGACGACTCTACCAACTGAGCTCTCTGAGGTAGAATCACTGCTTTGGTAAATGGAGTTTGGATGCTCTGAAGAGAGTGATGTAACCACCCTCCTCTCTCTCTGCAGGCATCCTTTCTGTAATGTTCAGAATAACAATCTGAGCCTGTCAAATGGTGCGTTCAATTTACCTCAGAACTCGGATCTCGGAACTGGGAATGACGTCACGCCCGAGTTAACTGCGTTCCAGTTGCAATGGACATGGACGCCTCCAGGAGGACCTTTTGTTTTATTAGCTAATACCAGACGATAACAACACACTACGTGATAGTTTCTGACCGAAAAATAACATGAAAACAGCTCCACAGAGAGAACCTGCACGATACCATCGGTCTGAACGATTTAATTACACAAAAAGACGACTAAGCTGCTAATAAGCTCAACAGTTACAGTTTAAACATCCCTGTCGATGCACGTAGCAGCCATATTGGATCTGAACTCGGGCTACTGAAGACTCTCAGAGTTTCCAGGTCGGAATTTCGACTTCAGGGGGCTTTCCTGATGACGTATCAGACCGGCAACTCGGAATTTCCGACCTTTGAGATCAAATGGAATGCAGCAAAAAACACATTTACTCCCAGGGATTTTGTTGCAGCCATTACAGCCTGTTTCATTGCTGCGAGCTAAATTAATCTATTGGAGCAACTCCACCATGTTTGGCTCTTATTGGTCATTGGAATCACAGAACATATTAAAGTTGGGCCCATAGTCCCCCCCTTGATCCTCCAGCAGAGATCCTAGAAACTATATTTAGCCTTTGGTCACACAGCACGTGATGGTAGTGAATTCCCTAACTGAATAAACGTTATTGAGCACACAGGATGTGTATTTATAGCGTTGGCAGGAGCAGTGTGAATGTGTGATAGCAGACATGACGCTGCGTTGTTGGGGGGGGGGGAGCTCACCATGTGAATACAGCCTGATTCCTGATGTCGGGTTCAACTTTGAGACCCTTTTCTTTTCAGCTTTTATGAGGAGAGGCTGTGACTGAGTAATTCAACTGACAGCTGAGTGTTGTTGTGTTTCTTCCTCTGCCAAAGTCTGTTCCAGTGTGTTGCTGCAGGAGTGGAAAAGTTTATGAAAGAAAGATCAGATGATGCTATTTTGGTTTCCCTCCCTGCTCTGCCCTCCTCCATCCTTTCATAACACACCGAGGCAGAGGGAAAGAAGATGTTGGAGAGAGCTGAAAACCTTTCCCTCAGCAGTCTGAAGCATCATGCAGGGGAACAGATACAACTCATAAATCTGAATAATGAATACTATTTACAGGTATCCAACGTTACATGACAGTTGGGATTACTCATGTCTTATTTAACCCTTTAAGGGAGTGTCTTTATTTGTATCTTCTCTTTATGGAGATGTCGTGATTCTTGGAGTAGCTTCAATCTTTCAAACATCTCTCAGTCACATATACCTCTGTGTGTGCGTCATTTCCCCTCACACCCTTTCTTTGGCTGCTGCATAAAGCTCAACTCATCAGATCAGCGGGGTGGGGGCGACATGGAGGCATTTGGTAAAAAAATGCAGATGAGCTCAAAGTTAGAGAAGGACAGTAAGCTGAGGTCTCAAACTGAATGCACAGATTGAACTTGAATCTTAGGTTTTCCTAAAATAGATTCAGACTAAGGCTGCATGGTTGATCTTTAAAAAAAATGACGATCTCGTGTCATTACATGCGATATAGTTTCTGAATGATGGCGATTCACTTGCTTGTACTTCCCTGTATGCATACAGAACATGCATGACGGTATTTTCTTCTTGTGTCAGAAGAAGACTCTTGTGTTAGTGAGGATTAATGGAAGCACAGTCTGCTCTAAAAAAAATAACACATTCATTTGCATTTGTAAACATGATCCTGAAAGATGCATATTTGTTAAATGATGAGAATGAATGGCTCGATATGTTTCCCTCATTTCCTGACTTGTTGAACGGCTTCAACACGTCAGCAGTGTCTTGTAGATCCAAAGCTGTGTGAACGAAACGTGCTAGAGAAAGAAAGAGAAACAGAGCTAACATTTTATAACAGAGAACAACCTTTTCCCTTGAAACTCCAAATGCACTGAACATTTCTGAAAATAACCCTGCAGAGTTGCATGCACAGCTTCCACTAAAAAGTTTAGAACCGTCTTTCATCCAACCACCAAAAATCATGTTTTTATTCATGCAATAAAAACGTGCAAAATGTACCATATCGTTTTTTATTGTGACATCACTCTCACATTTACATGCATCTCAACAGAATCAGGTTTCATGAGTACTAACTTGTCCGCTCCACAGTCTGCAGATTGAAATATGGAGTTATAACGCTGCAGCATTAGGAGATGTTTTATATGTTATGACCCTGCAGACTAAAGGATACCAGACCTCTGCACGTACACAGGTTGTTAACTGACAACATGCAGAGAGGAGTACTGAAACCTGTAGCAGACCTCCATGTCTCACCCTCACACACACACACACACACACACACACACACACACACACACACACACATTCTCTGTGGATGTCCCTCAGCGTCTCCTCCATGTTCATACCGGCATGCTGAGTCTGTCATTGTGTTGGAGGGTGTAGAGCGAGTGTTAAGTGCATGTGCGGTATTTTTAGATCATTCACAAATAGAAAAAGCTGTGAGTAACCTTTTACACCAAACAAAGAAATCCACTTAACTTCGAGATGAAAGTACGTATCCTTTAAAGAGACTCTAGGAACATCATTATGGACCCCAGATTAAATGTAAACTGTGTTGAAAGCTGCTCGCCTTCCTCTTTGCCACTTCCTGTCATATTCTTTTTTTCCAAACTTTGCACTAACCTGAGACGCTGTCCCGGTGCGGACCAAGTCTAGAAAGTGGTCTGGTAGCTGGAGAGGTGCCAGCTCACTTCCTGAGGTGCCCTTGAGCAAGGTACCGAACCCCCAACTGCTCGGGCGCTCTTTCATGTGCAGCCCTGTCACTCTGACATCTCTCCTTTAGTGCACGTCCACAGGATGTGCATGTGTGTGTCATGCCTCAATAACAGAGTGTTGAAGTTATTTCCCCTTGAAGGATTAATGAAGTTTGAGAAGAAAAAGACGTCAGTCAGAAAACAACGATGAAAGTGAAGACTGATATCTGTGTCGTGCACGGCGGCTTCTCACTAATCATGACCTCTTTCTGTGTTCATGTGTTGATGTGGTTGGAAAGTTCTCAGCCCGTTCTTCTCACCTTTTCCTGAACCTCTCTGCTGGAGGAGGAGGCTGACTCTGAGGATGCTCTTCTTCTTTTTTAACTTGGCAGCAGAGACAGTTTTGAGTTTTCTGTTTTTCTGTGTCATGAAGCTGTTGGTATTTATACCTGGGAATGTGTGTGTGCTGTGTTTATGTGCAGCGCTGCAGTGTGCGTCAGCGCTGTTTATCAGAGGAATTTGGCTCACTTTCATGTTGTAAACCCGAAGTGTGTTTTAAAGAGCGCGCTTAGCAACGGCAGGCCGACGGTCAGCCCTGCGTGTGATCCTCTTCAGCTCCGTACCATCAGACTGATGATTCAGTGAGTCTCTCCTCGCTGGTTGTTACAGTCACACATAGAACACATGAACGAGTACGCGTTTCCCCCTGAGACGCACAAAGCGCTCATAACTCCTTTTATCTCCTGAGCCCTTTTCTTCAGCTCTCTGCACGGAAAGAGATGCAGAGTGTGGCAACATGACTTTACAGGCAGGGACAGAAATAATGGAATGGAAATAATCTGATCAGATTTGATTTGTTTACAGCGTCTGCTCACTTATTTGTGTCATCAAACTGTCATGTTGGAGGAATCCTTTCCCGGAACTGTGTTTTCCTCTAAACAGTGTTCTGCCTCGAGGAAAAGCTGACATGATTTATTCCATCGTAGAGTTCAGATCTGGTCGTTTATTTTTGAACTTTTTTTTATCAGAAGATGACGTTTTACAGCGTTGGTCATTTAGTCGAGTCTAAGCTCTCCGTCCGACAGCGTCTGTTGTGCTGACACCAGCGTGAACTAAACTGTGAAGTTGTGTTTTTGTACCGCAGTCGGGCTGAGACATTTGAGTCCTCCATGAAAAGAGCTCATCATCAAACACACTGAGTGATGTGAGACATTTGAGTGTCTTTACGAGCAGCTAACAGAAGGTGCAGAGCTCCCTGGAGTTAGCTGAGTGCACGCTGTTAGCCGAGCCTTCAGGTAAAATAACACGCCGGCTTAGTTTGAAGATGGATCTTTGATGTACAAGCTGTGTTTGTAGTTTAGTGAAGCGCGCTTATTTGTGTTAGACGAGAAGACTGATAACACACTCTTTACTGAACTGAAAATAAAGTGACAGCCAATCAGAAGCTTTAGCATAAAGAAGCTAATCTGTCTCTCTTTTCTGAGATTAAGATCCGTCCAACGAAACATCTAAAGGTTCAGTCAGACTAAAAGGGGGGAAAATGTTCCTGTAAGAGTTTAAAGCACCGGGTCTGTTAGCTGCGTTCAGATCCAATGAAACGTGACGATTCAGCCCTTTAGATGTGTCGGCAGGATCAACACTGTCATTGGTTCACGTGTCCCAGAGTGGATTTTTCTACAAACCAATCAACTTCTGATGCATTCCAGAAAATGGAGAAATCCAAACGCTGATTGGCTAATCAAAAGAGAATTTATAAACCCATGCAATTTCCCAAACGACTTCATTTGAATGCCCTCGTGTTGCATAATGTGTGTTGCCCGTCATCAAGTCACTGATTCACATCCTGTCAGTGAGTTTCTCTGTTTTTTGGTCATGTGAGAAATCAGACCAACTTCAGCTCTGCTTGAGAAGATGTGACCTTCTCATTCAGCCTTATCCAAACCCTGATGGAACGAGGCAACTGAAAGTTTCTGTGTCCATCAAGATGCCGATTGGTTAGTGCATGTGCCCTACAGAATGTATGAAGGCTTTAGTCCTCCAATGGGCGGCCCGGGTTTTGAATCTGACCTGTAGCTCCTTTCCTGCATGTCATACCACATTCTCTCTCCCTCTGTCCTGGATTTCTGAGTTTATCTACTGTCCTATCTCTTAGTGAAGTCCGAAAAAGCCCAAAAATAAACCTTTTAAAAAAACAGACCAACATGTGGTATTGAATAATGGAAACTTTTGATAATCTTATACACACACGTGTGCAGGGAGTGGACATCATGTCCTCTAGCTTGGTTGCTCTTGTTTTTGCTTTTGCTCCTTTTAGATGTGAAATAATCAATCCTTCTGCGTTACCTCGAGCTGTGGCTGCAGCATCAACATCAAACCCGACGTATCAAACTGTTCAGGAAACTTCTCATATGATGTATAAATGAACAACAACTGTTCAGAAAAGAAGCTGACAAATCAGACATCTATCTACACTTCTTCTAAGATGGACTTTTCTGTATCCTTGTTGATCAGAGCACCTCCCTGTGTGAGAGCAGAGTGTTTTATGACATATCTGAAGGGAGATGATCGTCACATGTCGGGTCCTGCTCTGCGGACTCACGCTGGGGTGAACTGGTTCTGCAGGTTAGACCAAGACGTAAACATTTGGACACTTGGGGAAGGTCTTTATGAGCAAACTTTCACCTGCAGGCTTTCACACAGTCCGCAGACACTCAGTCGTTTTTAAGGCTAATACATGTAGACTGGTTCTGCACTTTGACCCCTCACAGAGACCTCTACAGTCTCCCTCTCTGTGTGCAGGTTTCTCTCACAGACTCTGAGCCTCACACTACCCAGCAGAGCGGCTGTTTATTTAACCCGCAGCCTTTGATGGGGAGGGCTTATTGTCTGTGCTCCATGGCTGAATATTTCCATGTTAAGGCCTTTTGTTTTCTTTTTCCACCGTGAAAAAGAACGAGCAGGTCTGGTCGAGTCATTAAGCAGAGCTGGGTGCTGACTCGCTTTTCCATCCGGCCTCTGTTGGGTTTCCTGCTCTGGGTTCGTGCGTTTATCCAACCACCTTGATGCTGTTACTGTACGCTGTAATTCTGTAAACATCAGCTGGTCATGAAGAACATTTCTGGAGAATTTAAAGCGTGCATCAATCGAACGTTTGTCCTCCGTCACTCAGCATTCTGCTGAGCTGAAACAGAAAATCTCCCTCCCAATGAAGAGTGCGTGTTTGTCTGTTTGACGCCCGCTGCTTCCCATTTAAGGCAAACAGAGCTGATGGAGTGATACGTAACACTCTCTCCGCTCCACTCCATCTCTACTGAAATAGCTGGTAGCTCCTGTTAGACGTGACATGACGCTCAGAGGAGATTCAGCCGTGCATGAATCTGATCTGAGAGCAGAGAGTCGATACTGTAGATCAGGGAAATATGGAAATGTTACACATTGAGTAAGGTGATATGTTCTTTGGATTTTATAGGTTTATATGCAAACATTTGGTGTAGTGGTTTACTTTGTGGTGAACACAATGACAACTGAATCTCGGCTGCAGGAGATGATTGTTGACCTTGAATAATCCTCTTGAGCCATTTTCACATCTGCACTCCTGAAAATATCTAGATAATTTCAGGAGGACTGCTCCATTGCTACTGTCTCCATTGCTCACAATATCACGATGCAAAGCGATATTTAAAGAGGACATATTATCCCACTTTTCCACCTTTTCAAACAGTCCCCTGTGGTCTAAATGAAACATCTGTGCTGTGCTTTGGTCAAAATATAACATGACTCAAGCACCAGAGGAGGTTTATGACCCTGTATAAACCAGCTCTCTCAGAACACTCCGTTTTGGTGTGTGTGTCTCTTTAATGAGCCCCCCCTGAGTTTTCCCCGTAGACATCACTCCTCTGCAGCGACAATAAAAATGGCAGACCTGCGCTAAAGTTTTGTTCTAGGCTGGGGGTGGAGTCCATGGGTGGAGATACCAGGGGAGGGGATTTTTTTTTTTTTACCAGAATCCCACTGTGATGTCACAAGGGGAGCAAATTTGAAACTGAGCATTTTCCTCTGTGTTGTAAGACTTATGCAGACCACAAACAAAGGACTGGATGGATTTATTTCACATTTTGTGGGTCAGTAGACACTCAGGTTACCCAATATATGTTCAAAAACACTGTCAGAGTGGATTTTTCATAGTATGTCCCCTTTAATATAAATCCAGATCTCTGCACAGCCCTATGATGTTTGTTCTGTGTGAATAATGTTCATGGAAATCTTTGCTCGGGGGGCTGATGCCGGTCATCTCTTGCTGCATCCAGAAACACTGCGCTGTCTCCCTTCTTCAGATGCAAATAAAGGACCAGCTGCACCTCTGCGGTGGATGTTGTGAGGGGATGCTCGGAGGGTGGGGGTAATGAGACCTGCTGCGGTGTTGGAGCTCATGCGTTTGCTTTAATTACTGCATCATTAGTCCTCCCACTCTCAGCCTCTGTCCTGGAGAAACTCCGGCTCACAGCAGTTTTAAAAGAAGAATACTGAACATGAGATCAGACCCGAGATCTCACACAGAAAAATTTACTTTAAACAAGAACACAACAATGAAAGCTTGATCGCTCTGACCTGTGGCAGCCGGTCTACTTCTGTCTGAGTGAAATGATCTTCATGCCCCGTGTTAGACACACACAGGAGGCTGTGTAGAATTTTGAGCTCTTCTACCAAAACCACACACACACTACTTTTCTTAGAAAGCTGGTGTGAGACACGTCTTCCCTATTTAACAAGAGGTTTATAAATAATTAATAAATAGTGAGTTTGGTCAGGCACCTGAAGGGACTCTGTTAAGAACTGATTCATGCATTAGGTCTGAACTTTAACTCCTCCTGTGAAGCTCTTAACAAATGACACAACACATCATTTAATAAATATTAAGTATGATGAGGAGGGTTGTCATAACGACATTTAAAATGGTGCTATTATCTTGTAAAATGAAAATGAAGTCGATAACAAGGCAACAAAAATGTAAGCCCTAGGCACACAATATTGGGTGATTTCTTATCTAATCATCAAAAATTGCAGACAAACTCCGACATACTGCTAAATTGCACAAATATGTTTTTTTACCTACTCTCTCTCTCTCTCTCTCTCTGTCTCTATCTATTACTTCTAAATGAAGTAATTTTTTGTAAATATTTGTGAATATTTCTTCTCATTCTCCGCTCTCTGAACAAAATCCCCTCTGCTCAATGAAATGTGTGGAAGACATTTGAAAATTGTGCCTCGAGTTTGCTAATATTTTTGTACATTTAAGGTCAAGACTGAAACTTTAAGATTTTCAGAAAAGTTTTCTTTTTGTCTTTACGATTTCTAATCTTTCAGTTTCTGGTGTGATTGAGGGCAGTTGATTTTGTGACCTGATAGATTAGATTAAAACTGCTGATATCTTGCAGCCGATCCGTCCCGCCTGCAGGCTACGATAACTGAAGCCTGTATGCTGATGCAGGGGTGTGTCCAGGCTTTTATGACTGGGGTGGCCCAACAGGGACATTTCCTTACGCTAGGGCTGCATTAAGTTTTCCTGCACAGAAAATGTGCCACATTAAATTAAAAAGGAAGCTACTTACAGCCTTTTGCAATACAAGGCTTTATCTGTGGATCCTTAAAGAAGAACTGAGATTTTATCGTTTCAAGACACCTGGTATTGAAATAAATTGAACATTTTGACACACAACAACTGCAGCAACAACTGGACATCATGTCTGCTGGCTTTGTTGCTCAAGTCGTTGCTTTTTGGCAAAAACTTGTATTCACTCAATCAGAAGCAAAGCACAATTTGTAAAATCTTTACAAATTTCGAAATTGCAAAAGTGATCAGAGCCATGACCAAAAAGAAAAAGAGTTTTTGATCAGTTTCATCCAAACTTGGAGAAACTGTTACTATAATGTGATGGAGTTTTGAATGTATTTGATATTTTACAGATTGAGGTTCATTTTGACAGAACGTATCCTCGACTTTAGTTGAGGTGTGTAATCGCGGCGACTCAAAGCTGCACGTGTGCACTGCAGCATCAAACGTACGGTCGACTACGAGGCTTCTCATTTTCACGGTAAGCTCTTGATAGCATTACACCTCATTAGAAAAGTGTAAAGTTGAGCTCTTACTAATCCCATTAACAACCGCTTTGCTCTGTTCACATGTCCCTGTGAGCCCCCGACAGTGAGACTGTGAGGTGGCGTGCAGAATACCAGGACGCTGATGCTGATACCAAACCATGTTTTATTCAACTATTTCTACATTTAAAGTCAGATTGTATGGGTGCACATACAAGGAATTTGAATCAGTTAAATCATGTCACAGCACGGTGACATTCCTCCTCTTTTCTCTGTGATTCATTGCTAAGGGGAAGAGTTTCTGCCTGACAGGATGTCTCTGTAGAAACTGGGGGCTGAAGGGTTGCTCTCTGACATGATTAGTAGTAATGCAAAAGTGTGTTCAATGATGTTTTTTACCTGAGCATGATGACACATTGCTACTGCTGCTACCGCTAGCTGTGGTCTAGGAGACCGCAATCAGATTCGGTGCATCAAATTCAGGCCGTGTTTAAGAACCACAAATGCTCATACCAGATGAGCTCCTTTGCTTGAAACATCTTTGCTGCATCTGCTGCACTTTGTGTCCTTCTCTTTTTTTTGTGTAACTTAGCTAAATTTTCAGTCACTTACGGTCTGCCATGACCCTCTTCTCAGAGCTTTGTTGACTTACTGTGTAACTACAGTAACGACGTAATGTTATGTCATGGGAGATTAGTACAACTTTAATGGTTTGTTAAATTCTTTATGAGGTTAAGCGTTGAAAGATTTATGTTTGGGTACAGAACCGAAAAGAGGAATCGAAATTCACGTGCCTCATTGAATCCAAGAATCTTAGAAATTTAGAACCAGGTAGGAACTGGTTCTTGATCCCAACCCTTTTTTGTGTGATTGATTTTTTTTTACAGAATTAATATTATTGCAAACATTATTAATTGTGATGCGATTTCTCCTGAGAAACAAGAACCCAAGTTTTTAGATCAATTTCAGCAAATTTCTGCAGAAAATAACTTCAGAAGAAAAGACTGAAATGAAGGATTAGATTTTTTAGGAATGCATGCAGCATAAAGATGATTTAAAATATAAGATCGACACCAATAATTGTGTTTTAGACAGTGTTATTCAATGGATCTATGCTTAAAATCCTCCTTGTTCCCTGCATCTCTGTTTAGTCATGAAACGCTGGTGGGAGGAGGACTCCGCCCTGCTGAACTCCCCTCTCTGTCACTTTGCCTTCTCCACTTTTTCCAGCCCATACGTGTGATTCTGCACACACTCGTTTGTCGCATGTGTGTTCTTATCATCCCTTGCAGAGGGTTATCACTCGGTCTTCCCCTGAAGTTTCCACTGCTCACAGCTGGAACAATGCAGACCCCCCGACCCCCCCTTCCCTCTCGCTCTGCAGCTCTCTGACTCTCCTCCTGCTGCTAAATTTAGACCCCGACCATGACTAAATCTTTGTCTAAGACATCCTATTATTTCTTTATGGTCCGGACTCTGGGAAACGCTGTGACACTTAAGAATTGAGCCTCACCCACATTTCCTCCTGCAGTGACAAAAACAGTGAGGAGGCCATAAATCAAGAAGGAGGAGGGGGGAGGGGGGTGTTAAAGGGTCAAGTTGTGATTGGATTGTCTAAATAATGTTCTTCCTGGTGCTTTCTGTGGCAGAAGTTTCCGCAGGGACACATTTCTAACTCCTTTCTGTTTTGATTGCTCTCTGTTGCAACATTTCCATCCACACGTCTGCTGTACCAGAGGTCTGATAATCAGCGCGTCTTCAGCTCCCTTTTTAAAAAAAAAACAAAAAAAAAAACACCTCAAGGCGACCTTAAAGACGTCATTGCTCCGGCATTGCCTTTTCACGCTGCATCAAACACCACGGTCACACTGCTGACGCATGGTGCGATCTGTCACAGTGCTGACATTAAGGAAGCTGAAGAGATGTTACGTCTGTGAAATATAACACAACTGAGTCTGTGTTCACTGTGACGTTTAGGATACGTATCACACAGAGACTAAATGTTTTATTACCATTCAAGGTTTCTGTTAAATGACGTTTGACCTCTACTCCGGCGTCCTGATTCAGGAACAATTTCAGCGGCTGAAGGTTTGCTGTTAAATCGTTGTTGTAGTTCTTCTTCTTCACTTCTACTTTAACTCCTTCCACTTTTTCCTCTTCTTTTGCTCCTCATTTAACTTCCTGTACATCACTTGTTTCTACTTCTTTTATTGTTTCTCATGTTTTACAACTATTCATTCATTTCTTCTACTTCTTCTACTTCTAGTTTTTCTTCTTCAATTTATTCTACTGGAGACTCTGTCCTTTTTTTTATAGATTTATTTTGGGTCTTTTGGAGCGTTTATTGGAGAGACAGGACAGAGTCAGAAATCAGAGAGAGAGAGAGTGGGGAATGACAGTCGGGAAAAGTTGCCACAGGTCAGATTTGAACCCGGTTCTTTGTACATGGGCCACATCAAACTAACCACTAGGACACCGGCGCCCCCCTTTCTTCCCTTTCATCTTCATTTAATTGACATTCTCCTGTCTGCTACTTCCCTTCTACTTTCTAATGTTTCCTCGTCTTCTACTTTTACTTTTTGTACTTCTCCTTTCTCCCACTTTTCTCTTGCTTCATCTTTCTTCTTCTCGTTCGTTCCTTTTTTGTCTTTAGTTACTTCAAAGTCGACTTCTTTTTATCCTCTACTTCTCCTGCTAATTCTTCAACGATAATGTTTCTCGCTTCTTGTACTTCTCACACTAGTTGTTTGTTCTTCTCCTGGTACTTTCTCCCTCATCACCTCCTCAGTACTAACAGCGGCTATGTTGCAATCAAGCAACAACCTCAGAGGGAGAAAAATGAAGCCGACGTGCAAAAAGGTGCAGTTCATAAAAGGGATGTGGTCTGAATATCTTTATCAGCACACACTGTATGCAGGGGGTATTTCTTTCATTTGGATTCTGTGAAGGATAAGAGTTGTGCATAGCTAAGGGCGTGACTGACAGCATTTACAATACGGCGACCGACAATGTTAGACTTCAAAATTCCCCTTCAGTAACCAGAGTTTGACGTCATTGAGCCTACGTCCATATTTAGTACGATTGCAATCATTCAATCTGTTCCTCCATTTACAAAGAACACATAGAGAGCAGAGGCTTAAAGAAGCAACAGATGAATGATTTTTTTTTTTTAGATTTTTTTTGGGGCTTTTTGTGCCTTTTATTGGAGAGATAGGACAGTGGATAGAGTCAGAAATCAGGGAGAGTAGGGAATGACATGCAGGGAAGGAGCCACAGGCTGCATTCGAGCCCGCTTGGAAGACTACAGCCTCCATACATGGGGCGCGCGTACTAACCACTGCGCCACCAGCGCCCCACAACAGATGAATGATAAAGAGATGCAGATGGGGGGTGAGACATTTCCCGATGAAACAAGCTGTTAAACCAGTCGCTGGTTTAGTCCAGTTGGTAATGTCCTCGTCTCACTGGTTGCAGAATCGGCCTCCTGGTCCTGACACAGTTTTGTGCCTGTCGTCCCCACTCTCTTTCCCTACATCACAGTTCCTGTCTCGCTTTAGCTGTCAAGGGCAGAAAGCCCGAAAAACTATCTAAAAAAACAACGACCAAGAACATGTGGTGTGAAAGAAGCCGGATTGAGCTGTCTCCATTTGTCACTGTAGAAGTAAACATCTGTTTCTAACGTGTCTCTGAGCAGAAAGTTGTAAGTGTTCAGTGGAGTGACAGGCACACACACACACACACACACACACACGCACGCACACGCACACAGAGGGTTGCCCTGGCTGTGTTCCTGCAGCCTGTCAGCACTCCTTCAGTGCGTCTGTCTCAGAAGATGGTCCACACACTGAGCTGAACAGATGGTCGCGTCACCACCTGCCTGCTTCACAGGTTTTTTATGAGCCAGTTTAACCAGTGAGATACCAGTTTTTAAAAAAATAAAAGAGACAGAAGCTTTTTAAAAACCGACCTGCTAATGCTCATCGTTGAGCTTTTATAGGTATTTACTTTGGCTGCGTGACGGAGGGAAAACGGGTAAAAATGTACCGTATGTTCCTGCAGACGGCGTGCAGCAGCTCCTCTCTTCACTGAAGCGTGATCGAAAAGGAAAAGTCATGTTCTTGTTTAGAGCTGTCAGACACAAAACAGTGCAAAGGTTTACAAGGTTTGGCATCTGGTTTGTGCGCCGTCTGTCTTGTAAAAGGAGTTAAAACCGCTCGCCTGGCAGCATCTTCATATCTTTATATGGTGATGACACGCTGCACGGGGCAGCTTTACGCTTCACACTACATCAGGTGAGCTTCTGTGGAACCCCTGAACTTAATACCTTTTTGATAACGCATCGTCGGAAATGTCTGGAGATTTCCTTATTTGTGTGAAAAAAAACGGAGGAGATTATTTTATTTTATTTTTAATTTTTTTGCTCGAGTAGAGAAGTAGATGATAACTTCCAGAGAATCCTACAGGTCATGTAACGGTGCATTTGCGTGCAGAAAGTCAAATAAGAGAGGATCAGTTCAGTCCTTTAACGACCTCTCCATAATCTCCCTCTGAGCTTGTTCTAACAAATCATCTTCACCCTCCATCGTGCTCAGACAAACTCATTAGACTTATTAGAGTAATTCAACTTCATGCAGAGACAACAACAAGATAATATTTTGTGGAAAACTTCATTAAATGTCAGCTCTGCTAATGGCATTAGGAAGGCGGACATTGTTTGTATTGTGTGAGACTTTGGTGATAAGAAGAAGACGAGCTGCAACATGAAGGATGTTTCCAGTCATGGAGACGTTTTAATCATTTTCTGCTGATCACAGGAAGGTGGTGAAAAATAAATTAATCAGTAACATCGTTAACACTTGTTTACAAGATGGAGAAACCTAAGCCTTTAGGAAATGCACTGCTCCATCTACCATGTAAACTATTATAGAGTTATATACCAGAAGATGGTGAAGAGGGAGCTGAGTCGGAAGGTGAAGTTCTCGATTTACCAGTCGATCTTTGTTCTAACCCTCATCTGTGGTCATGAGTTGTGGGTAGTGAGGTCGCTGTTACAAGCGGCAGAGCTCAGCCTTAGAGAGAGAGAGGAGCTCAGAGTAGAGCCGCTGCTCCTTCACATCCAAAGGAACCAGTTAAGGTGGTTGAGGCCTCTGTTCAGGATGTCTGCTGGTCTTATATAAAAAACACTTCCAACAGATTTAAAATAGGAAATATACTGAATGTGTATAAAATCACCAAAACAACATAAATATGACTTTAATGTAAATATGACTACATAAGAGTTCACATTTGAAAACGTGCAGTGAATGTTGTAGAACAATTGTTTTAATAAATCCAAACCTCTCTGTTTAAAGGCCTCATTTTAATCATTTTAATTCAGATATTCATTAATAAATCAGACTGTCCTTAAACACAGAGAGAGATCATGTTCACGAGTCATTCAGCAGTGTGTCCTCTCAGATGGATTCCCTCTGCAGGTGTGAGACGATCAAGAGGAGCAGCTGTTACTCTTACTTTTTTATGATTATAATTAGTGTTTAAAGAGTTGTAACTTGTTTTCTATGAAATGTTTTAGAAATAAGAAAACGCTTTGCTGCAGAGTCACTGTGTGAAACAACATTAGGGGCTAAAAATATCCCCCTCCGAGAGTACAAGTGTGAGTGTGAGTGTGAGTGTGAGTGTGAGTGTGTGTGTGTGTGTGTGTGTGTGTGTGTCTGCGTGCGTGCGTGTGTGCATGTGCATGTGACGGCTCAGTGTGTGTTTGTGTTTGTGCGTTCAGGTCTCGTCTTTTTCTCCTCGTGCAAGAGAAGGTGACTTGGGACAACTGATGTTTTGCATCAGTCGGGTTTCTTTAAGTCAGGGTTTAGTGTGTTTTTAATAGAAGACAGTGTGTGTGTGTGTGTGTGTGTGTGTGTGTGTGTGTGTGTGTTTCTGTGTGTGTGTAGTCAGACGTTGTTAGTGTGTTTGTATGAGTTTTGCATCTGGAGCAGAGAGATTACAGAGAACTTTGTCTCCCAATTCCTGTTTACAAGTCTCTGATGATGACCAGTCTGCACTCCTCATCCTGTGTATGTGTGCACGTGGGTGTGTGTGTGAGTGTGTGTATGTGTGTGTGTGTGTGCGTGTGTGTGTGTGTCTTATTGTGTTCCCTCGCTCTGCTGGACGGTCACCAGAGAACACCAGGGCTGATTAGATATCTGATCTGATGATTTGGAGCAGACTGGAGTGAATATGACCCGTTTGTTTTTATCTCAAAACAGTTTGTGAGATTGAAGAGATGAAGCTTGACAGACAGGCAGGTAGACAGACAGGCAGTCAGGCAGGTAGACAGACAGGCAGGCAGGCAGGTAGACAGACAGACAGACAGACAGTCAGGCAGGTAGACAGACAGGCAGGCAGGCAGACAGACAGATAGGCAGGCAGTCAGGCAGGTAGACAGAGAGACAGACAGACAGTGATGCTGCTGATGCAGTCAAAGTCTGAAAACAGACTCACTGAGAAAAGAAACAGATCAGAGTTCTTCATGTCTAAAATAATTGTCCTGTGTGTTCAGGTGATCGTGGTTTTCAGCGTGTGACCACATCACAGCTGTGTGTGTGTGTGTGTGTGTGTGTCATCTCTCTGTCTCCACTCAGATCACACTCAAGAGTAAATCAGACTACTTGTTTTGCTGCTGTCATCAAAAATACACAGAGCTTCCAAACAGTGGCGTTACAGACCTCCTCTGTTACGCTGCTTTCAGACTCTGACAGTGAACCAAACATCATCATCATGTTGACGTCCCAGTGTGTGACTGTACACAGCACTACGATAGTGAGGGAGCAACAGAGACCTGATGTTAAGGCTGCACCACATTGTGAAAACTTTTTCTGCAGATATTTTTACTATTAGATTATTATGGAGCGACACGTTTCTTAAAGGCAGAATGTGCGACATGTTCCACATAAATATATCAAAGATCAAGTCTATCCTGTCGACAATGAGTGAGAAGCTCGAGTCCCGCTGGCTGTGTTGTTGTCAGAGCCGTGTTTACATAGACGGGACGGCTGGCTCCTCCCCTTGTGTATAAAAGCTGTTTTAGTGAAGAACTAGAGAAACTCCAGATAATTGAATTTCTCTCTCTGGATTAATAAAGTATATCTTCTTCTTCTTCTTCAGTTCAGTCACAGACTTTCTCCCTGAACTCCGACTCCACTCTTGCTTTCTACGTTTCTCGTAGTACTGTAAACAAAAATAACGTCCAGTAGAGGAAGTGTTGTTTCCTTTATAACGACCAGCTGGCTACACTGGAGGCCTGAAAAGCTGCCTGTTGCTCCCAGAGGATATGTCAGCCACAGATAGGCAGACGAGTTCTGGGAATGTTATTGCACTGAATCTGAGTCTCTGTGAAACCGACTGTTAACAAAGGTGATGTAGCTGTCACAGATAATGTCGACTGTCGACTGGGAGCTTGTATAACATGGTCAGGGTCGTTTGAGAGGCCGCAGGTTTTTGATTCAGCACCTCCAGTTGGTGGATAAGACTCAAGTAATCTCTTGATTTAACACCGGTTTGTGTGACCATTTGCAAAGGATAAAAAGCACTGTGATGCATCTGAGACTCCACTCTGCACAGGAAATAAAGGTCAACATGTGAATTTAGCAACATGTTACACTTCTCTGCACACAGGGTTTGTCCTTCAAACGACCTCCACGTCTGACAGAAGAGAGACACACTTAGCACGTCCTCTGTAAATGCAGGCTACGGCCTCATCGCTTTCCCCATCGCGGGCGGCTCTGTGAGCTCACTTCAAGAAAAAGTTGAGAAACTGGATTGCGAAATATTTAGGTTTCATAAAACATGAAGTCATGAGGCCAAAAAAAGGAAACTAATGACGAGGGAATCTGAAGTGTGACCTTTGCAGAGCTGGGCTTGTTCACTTGTATCTTTGTGACTTTTATTTTGCATGACAAATAAACAGTACGACTTTCCTGCAGCGTGCATCTTTAGAAACTATGAAAGTTCACCTTTTACGACAGAGTATGAGGGCCAAGTTAGAGAAAACAACAAAAACGTATGCCTCGGAGAATAAAGTCCTGATTTGAAGAGATTAAAGTCGTACATTTACAACATTAAGAGCATGGGTCCACAGGCAGCGTTTTTAACCAGGTGTTTATTGTCGCTGCGCTGACAGAGTTCACAGTTCAACTTTTAAAGCTCCGCCCGAGATAATGTCACTTCTCCCTCACTGACCAATCAGAGCCAAGACTGGGCGGGACCTACGACATAAGGCTTTAATCTCGTATTGTTAGGAGATTAAAATAATATTAAGACTTTCTTCTGTTACGACCTAACGTAAATGTTCAACTTTATTCTAGAACTATAACGACTTTATTCCTGTAAAATGACAACTTTAATCTCGTTATGTTACAACTTTTATCTCATTCGACTTAAAAATGTGTGACCTTACTCTAATTAAAAGACGACTTGAATCTGTAAATCTCTGATGTTTTCTTTTCCTTTGATGTGGCCCTGATTCTCTGTCAAACACCTTAAATGTGTTTGTGTCTTTTAAATTCAAACAGAACTTTGTGCGATCATATAACAGAGTATATTATACTTATAGCGTAATGCAACAAAGAACAGGTCAAACTCTTAAACGATGACATCATCAAATGCAGAAACTAGAAGTGACACGCAGCCTTCACCGTCTGCTGTAAACTAAGTCATCCTCTGACCATATTCTTTTAGTTTTGGATCAATTGATACAGAATTCTGCTTCAAACTAACGCACAGGAGATCTTTAATTTGAGGGAAAACCACTGAGAGATGTTTGTGTGTCTCTGAGGATCCACTCTGGGTCCTGGTTCTGCTCTCGTTGTTGTGTAAATCCGTCTCCCTCGCCTCTGTTTATTTTGGATGTCATGTTTTCTGGCTCTCTGTGGAGGTCAAAGCCGAGGGGAGACGTTAAAAGAGGGACATTTATCATCCATGTGGACACATCTCAGACATGCTCAGAGTCCGGTTTGGACTCCCCGATGATGGATCGAACCTGTTTCTGTGCGACATGGATCCCATGGTGATCTTTCTGCTCTACATAGAACACGACAGGAAGCGCTGCTGCTCGTTTCTTGGAGACATTTTAAAAGGGTCCTGCTGGAAATGGAAACTGACCCCTCCTGTTCCTCCCCCCCCCCCTCTCTCCCACAGCAGGAAGAACCCAATTACAGAGATATGAGGCCCGTGCTGAAAGTGTGATAGCCTGTGAAATGTCTTCGACGTCAAACAGAGACGATGTTTGCGCAGGAAGCTGTGTGCAGGAGAGCGGCGCGAGATAAAAAAAACACAACGGCAAGAGGGAAGGAGGAAAAAAAAGGCGAACAAGGGGGCAGGGAGGGGAAGACAACAGCTGGAGAGTGATGATGATGATAAGAGACAGAGTCAGTTACAGAATCACTAAAAACATGAAGAAGAAAGTGTGCAACAGCTCCTGAAGGAAACACGACTTATTGTCTCCTCTGCCTCTAAAACATTTCCTGTTGTGTCCTTGCTGCATGATAGCAGAGCGCCGGTTAGCCACAGTACACCTGTGTCATTTTCAACAGGGGAGAAGTTAGCGCGTGATGCTAACATTACAGCCTTAATCCGTGTGTTCACAAACCTCTGCACACACAACGAGGATAGCTGTGGACGTCGTCTGCTTCTGTTTCTGCTCGTTCAGAGATTATTTCCCATCTTGCTATTGGTGTATTTGCTTCTTAAAATACTCCACTAGCATGATGGGAAATAATCTACACAGGGGGAAAGGTATCTTCTTTTTTACAGCGCATTATTTGTAGGTCAGATTCTTCAATACTTTTTCAATTCCATGTTTTAAACTACATAATGTCCTTTTTGTTCGGAGTCCAGGAGTCACTTCTCTCTGCAGTTATTTTCTATTTTAAACAAAGACCCGTTTGTGTTGATATAAAATACCGACTTTACTTTCTAAAGCTGTTTTCACATCTGCACTCATGAAAATATCTAGATCATTTCAGTCCCAGTATAGACACATCACTCCCCCTCCTATTGGCTCGAGGTGAATTCTTCTGATAATATCCTGCTGCGTTCTCACATCAGCTCACTCGGACTACTAGCTGTAGTTTTTTCTTTCTTTACTGAAAACATTGGTCAGACCTTTTAGCATCAACAGGTGATTCATTGATTTTTGAGTATAACCAATAAGCAGTCATCGCGGCTCCCGGCTCTTTTAGGACGACATGCAGAACACAAAACAGCGTCTTCTAAAGGACGACATGTTTGACTGCTGAGTTCTTCATGTTGCTTTTAAGTGTCAGTTCTTCATGTAAGCACAGGTCAGACCTTCATTAGCTGCTGTTCTGCTGTCGCTGTGACTTCTGTCTGTTTTGTTTGCTCTCCTCTGTTGAATATATCCAAGTGATGAACAAACGACAGAATCAATATCTGGATCAATCTGACACTTTGAACACCCAGAAGAGGAAAAGCAGCTCTCTCTTTCTCTCTCTCTCGTCGTCTCTGCAGATTTCTCCAGAGACGATGCATCTGAGCGACTTTTCAAAGTGGAGCGATCTTTTTTATTTGGAATCTGTGACGGCCTATTTCTGTGCGACCTTCTCTTCTGTTGCTAAATTATGCATAGCGTGCTTCTAAGTGCGTGTCGTCTGCAGATTGAAGCCTCCTTTTTGGAGAGTGTGAACAGAGGCGGTTAGATGGTTCCCCTCGGGGAAGAGATGTTCCTGCACTCGGAGTTTGGAGAGACAGAATAAGAAATAAGCAGCTGTGCAGGGATACCGTCCTGTCATCTTAACATTCTTGTATCTTACACAGAGAAAATATTCTTTAACTCTATATGAGAAAACAAAAACATAGCATAATCCAGTTAGTTATGATTGAATTAAAATCCACGACAGCTACAGGCGCTTTTCTTTGTGCTCACCAAACCCTTGTTTTTGCAGTGTTTCCGGTGTTTCCAGTGTTATGCTGTCGCTACCAGTCTGCCTTTTGACCGATTTGACATGTTGAATCGGCATTGGGGGTCGGTGAGAGGAATCTCTCTGATTGGCTGTTGGGAGGTTTCATTTCTCTCCAGCTCTCCTCACAGGTTCAGTAAAGCCCCTTGAGCATGTCTCTGTAGTCTCCATGCTTTCACCCATTAGTGCGGTTTCTCCTTATTTGTCTCCTCCGCCTCTTCTTTTCTTTTTCCACTAAAAGACCAAGAGCTGACAACGCCAGCACCATTTTCAACTTTTTATCAGACATTATTCTACATTAGTATTCTACCTATAATACGAGTGGTGAGCGACAGCAGTGTGAAAATGGTCTTCTTGTATCATAACAATGAACTACCGCCCCCTGCTGGTATGGAGAGTTATTTCCTCTCATGCATGTGCAGAACGTACGTGGTGGTTGGCTGTCGGCTGTAGTTTTTGTGGTGCGTCAAGTGGAACTTTTTGGCCAAGACAAAAGACGATTTGAGGTGACGCCACAGGCGGCCTTTGTCTCTACTCGTTCTTTGCCGTCTGCTTGATGCGTCAGGACCTTTAAGTGTTGGTTAACTGGTTAGCCTCCCGGAACCGGTAATGATTTGTTGATGCTTCTGATTGGCCAACATTTTTTTACAGTTACGGTTAAATGGTCGCCTGTTGTTTAAAATAACACTTGCCTACATGTTGACTCGGCCTTATTTACAGTTTGAATCATGGACTGAATAGAACGATGGAGTTCAGCTGCTCAGCTTTTGATTTTTAATTTTCAATAGTTTCTTCATCACTGCCTCTGCACACAGTCATGAAAAGGTTCAAATGTCCGCCATTCTTTCCCAGAGTCTCAGATGTCTTTGAGAATAAAACATGTTATGTTAAGGTCCACTAGCGAGCTATTCCCAGAGCGTCCGACAAAACCATGTGATTGTTTTAATGTAGTGTTAGGGAAGGCTTATGGTTTCCTGGAAAAAGAAAGAAATTACAATTTGCAAGAAGTTTCTTTCAGAGGAACATGAAATATGCATCATAAATTTAGTGCAGAATGACTTTTTGTTGGCTCGTGTCTCTACTCCCTCTGTTGATTAACTCCGCTGAGGAAAAGTAAACACGAGGATTAACCTTCAGCACAGCGTCTGTCACGGCTTTTAAATCTCACCGAAAACGTATTTTCTGCCCAAAACAATAAAAAATAAACCCCTCTCACTTCTATCAGCTGGAGCCCCTCTGATATGTTAAAGCTCCGTACATTTTCCGATGATAAAGCTTTCATGCTCTTGTTTGAGACTCTTCACACGTTCTAACTTCAGTAAAACCACCTTGTCCCCGCGGAGAAAGAAAGCAGGACTCTGCTGAGTTTTATTACATCTTTCAGTCACTGATGCCACGCCGAGCATTTGTTTGATTCTTCAGGAGAAGCCTGCTGCTCATTAAATCTTTTCATTTCTTTTTTCCAGAGGAGCTGCACGCGTTCAGTCCTGGATGTTTTTAAGCTACCTGTCTCTGGGAATGAGCTGCTGCTCGGGAAGTGTGAAAGAGCTCTGCACTGACTGCGCTCCATCTTTTTAAGGACAAGATAAAACGAGTCCTTCCCTCTCTGTGGCCCAGAGACTCATGATGAGGCTGTTTGACCCTGAGTCACACTGGAGGAAATGCATTTTTTAAAACTCTTTGACTTCAGTCAGGATCGATTCAATCAAAATATTTTCTGTGTGACAATCCTTCCCAGAAAATCCTTTCTTGGATTTAGGCTCACTGTTTGCTCCGTCTGTGTCGGGTGGGGCCATGTGCTTCCCCGGAAAATGCTGGGGATGGTGTGGTGGTGAAATCACTCCTAAATTAAAGGACCAATCAGGTAGGATGAGGTGGGCGCTGAAACGTGTGTTGAGCGGCGCAAGAGCGTTTCTGCGCCCTGCCGAGTTGAGCGCAGTGCGAGGTTGCACTTGGCATCTGTGCCAATGCACAGAAGTGAAAACAGTTTTAACTTGGGCGCAGCGCGGTGTGACATCACCTCTGTGCGTCCAATAGGAGGGCAGTCAGACGATCAGACACAACAAACTGTGTCTCACTTGAGCTCTAGTGTAAAGACCTACCGCGACATCTTCAAGAAAGTTGTCGTTTTAAATTACATGTCCACCAGTTTGAACGTACCAGGTGTGTTTTAAAACAGCAGCATGTGCGTCGCGCTCATGAAGCGGTCGTCGTAGCGCCTAAACTCTCCCACATCCTGTCGTGCCCTGAGGATCTCATGAACACACACCCGCAGAAGAAAGGTCAGAGCTTTCTTTTTAAAAGTGGACAGACACATCGTGCTGTGGCAGAAGCTACTTTCCTGACCCTTTTTTTCCCCCGCCTATCATTTCGGTCACCTAGCAACGTGTGCCGTTAATTTACCCCCCACACCCGGGGCGAGGGCAGCACACACCACATCCGATCTGATACCTCCTTTAGACATGACTTCATTTTTGATTCATTCAAATTAGCTTACTTACTCCTTTGAATTTTTTAGAAATTATTTTGACTTTTTTGTGTGTAGAGTGTTTTTTCTTTCTTTTTCTGAATCTGCTCCGCACGCCGTTCAGTGTTGACATGGTCTGAATCCCGGAGTCTTACCTTCCCCACGTACACAGATTCACATACTGGTCCGGCCTAATCACAGTGGTTTCTGTAACAATCCACTCGAGAACGTCTCCCCGAGGATAAGGCTCACAGTTTGCTCCGTCTTTGTCGGGCACTGCCCTCGACTGTCCCAGAAATCTGAACGCCGCTCCTCCATGTTTGGTTCTGACTCTATAGAACAAATAGAGTTGACAAACTTAACCGCGATATGACTTAATAAATGGAAGGAGTGGTTTTAAGTTTTAACTGCTCGGGGAAGTTCAGAGCAACTCATTAAGTTCACTCTCTTGTCATATCTGATGTCATCTTCTTGAAGACGCCACCACAACCCTTAAACCCTATAAACTCAGAACAAACAACAAGTTATTGAGCAGTTTAAATAAGAGCTGTAAATGTTTTATATATCAGCGTGTACTGTTCCTTGTTTCTGACCTCGCTGTGGAGTAGGAGCCGCTCGTCTTTGTACAGATTGGAAAGAAAAGTTGCTGTTGATGTGAAAACCTCCGTCTTATCTCCATGAGTAACCAACTTTTTATTATTTTATTAGATCCATAAAAAGCCACACAGGGAAACACCCAGGATTAAGTCATGAACGTCTGGAAAATGTGTTGAGTCAGGGACTTAGGTGTAAGTAAGCGTTTGTAAACGTGTGTTTCTGTCGTTTATGCTCAGTATGGATTCAGTATGGAGAAACAGAGGACTCAGGCGGATCAATGTGAAAAACCTACACAGTACATAATATAGTCTCTATAGTGTGTTAGGGTGACTCATAATTACAGTGTGGAGGGTCTGGATCCTCAGACACACCCTTCCTCTCTCTCTGCTGGTGTCCACTAATTCCCTGTTATTCTAACACACACACACACACACACACACACACACACACACACACGTACACTCACACTCAGAGCTTCCTGTTAAAAGACTCCAGGTGTTTGCGATTTTGCGGCTGATGTTTGATTTTTTATTTTTTTTGTTGAGTACTGAAATTACCTCAAATATTTCCAACAGTTATCAAAGCCATGGTGGTGGATTTAACATACTGTGCGTTTAATGCAGACATTTCATATTCAAGGACAGCAGTAGTTTACTCCACAGCTAGAAAAGTTGAACTGTGTCTTTAAAAAGGAGTCTTGTGCAGTTAGCGGAAATGTGTTACTTTGGGCGGCATTAGCTCAGTCTGTAGGGACTTGGGTTGGGAACCGGAAGGTCGCCGGTTCAAGTCCCGGTGCGGACCAAATATGGAAGTTGGTCTGGTAGCTGGAGAGGTGCCAGATCACCTCCTGAGCACTGCTGAGGTGCCCTTGAGCAAGGCACCAAACTCCCTCCCCACCACCAGCTCAGGAGCGCCCGCTGTGGGCCACCACCCTGACATCTCTCCATTAGTGCATGTCCATAGGATCCTGTTTCTGCATGTGTGTATATTTCAGCCTATGTGTGTGTTCATGATGTACAGAGTGTAAAAACTGAAATTTCCCATTGCAGGGATCAATAAAAGTAAATCTTAATCTTGAAGCATAATGAATGATGATTAATGAGGCTCTGTGTATTGAATGAAATCAAAGTTGAATCTGTGTCCAGTAAAACCAATTGGCCCTTAGATTAAACGATGTTGAAGGCTGGTGAGCTCAACACAGCAGCTCTGTGCATTGTGTTATAGCTGGGATTGTGTGTGTGTTGAGTAACACATGGCAGATATCAAACTGAGCTCTGTCAGATTCTGAGCTCCCAGAGGCCTCGTGTGTTTCACAATATGGACGTCTCTCAGAGCGTCTTTACATATCGTTCATGTTCAACCTGAATCTGCTCTCACCTGCTGTGAGATTTGTGAGCTGTGAGAGTAAGAGATTTTAATGAATCTGCACGGTGTTGCTTTAACTGTACAGCATCAACTACAGCGTGTGTGTGTGTGTGTGTGTGTGTGTGTGTGTGTGTGTGTGTGTGTGTGTGTGTGTGTGTGTGTGTGTGTGTGTGTGTGTGTGTGTGTGTGTGTGTGTGTGTGTGTGTGTGTGTGTGTGTGTGTGTGTGTGTGTGTGTGTGTGTGTGTGTGTGTGTGTGTGTGTGTGTGTGTGTGTGTGTGTGTGTGTGTGTGTGTGTGTGTGTGTGTGTGTGTGTGTGTGTGTGTGTGTGTGTGTGTGTGTGTGATGCAGGGAGGAAAAGGTTTTCTGCGGTTGCTGAGTGATGTAATTTCCTGTTTTCTTACAACACTTAATGTACTCGTTTCCCAGCTGATTGCAGTGTTCATTCAAACCTAAAGTGGAGCTCAGTTTGTATTCTTATGGATACTTTTTAATGAATTGTTTCCTGTTGCACAGCTGCATTAGCCCTGCAGCTAACAGACGGTTAACACTCAGTGTGAACTGTTTATGTATGCTTCAGTTTTTTTAAATTTCTCAGGAAAACCACTCTGATGAGCAGCAGAGCATTTTTAGAATAGATCTAATCGTAGTTTATCTCTCAGTCTCAACACCATGACTGAATCACCTTGCTTCTTTCTGCAGCTATGCTGAGCCTCTCAGGGCTAATGCGAGGACAAAATGAAAAGCTGTTTGCAGATTTGTTTGCACGGTTCACAAATCCATGCGTGCGGATTTGCAATCTGAGTGCACGGATTACTAAACTGTGTTCACGGACTTCGATTGTGAACCCCTCCCACAGATTTCCAGTCAGTGCGCACAGTTTACAAATCCCCTAAAAGTCACCATAAAGTCAAAAAAAATTACAAGAGATTCCTTAATGAATAACACCAAATCAACCTGAACTGTTCTGAATTGTTTTCTGTTTTAATGAACTGTCAAAGAATCTAATCGTAGCCTATGAATCCAGATTTGAATCAGATCATCTTGTAAGGTAATGTTCACACTCCTAAAAGTGTTCTTAGTTTTTTGTGTTGTCGACATAAACATCTCAGTGTTATTGTACCAAGAAGAAACCAAAAGGTGACAATGCACTTTTTCTTGGCATTGGTTAGCTTGCTCTAGTTGTCGCTCGTTGATCACAGGTAGCTCCGCCCTGAATCCTCCCCTGCTTCGACTCTTAATGAGTCCATACTTTATTAAATGAACATCGAGCCGTAAGAAGAATTGAAACAAGAGAGTGAGACCCTGAACTCATCAGGAAAACGTTAACTGAGGGAATAAATCAACTGAGAATAAGGACCATTTATCATCGACTTCAATCCACAGTTGAATTGCCCCCTGCTGGACATTAGAAGAAATGCAGGTTTAAGGCACTTATCTGTAACTGAACTTACTTCACTTACCATAAGCCTGCCTTACCTTCTTAAAAACAGACTAAGACTGGGGGTGATGTATGTATATGTATATTTATTTCATAATTTCTCATGTAGACTATCCTCAAATGAAGTCACATTTTGCAAGAAACTGGATGAAACTTGACGATCAGTCAGTTTAGTCTTAAGATGCACCCACATGTGATCCAAGTGTTTCGAGGAAAAAAAACTTTCAAGGAAAGTGGGGGTGGTCTTATGGGACATATTTCCTTCCTGAAAGGTTTTAAAACCTGAGAATCTGATTAGGCTCCCCCCCACCTGAGTCTAACATTAAAACGGCCATCAGAGAGTTCAGACTCTTTTAGATGTTAAACATTTAGTTTGAAGCCTTCATCCTCCTCCACCTGCTCCTCTGGACACACGGAGGCGTCTCTCAGGAGGAGTCAGCTCAGGTCTCATTTAGAGCTCCCTCTGAGTGCGCTTGTTCTAATTAATTCCATAATGAGCCTCTTTGATGTGGAGTTAAATGAAACGCTGAGGGAGCACACCTCCGCTTACATCCGGCCTCCAACTGAGGAGACGTGTCAGAGAGAGTGACACCAGGAGCAACCTGTTGGAAGAGAGCCAATCAGACGATCCCCCTGCTGCTCCTCTTCTGATCATCCCCCACTCCCCTCCATCTATTGGGTATTTTTAGTCAGCTGTCCGCTCCCCTGTAGGCCAATGACCTCCTTTTTTTTTTTTTAAACGCACACAAACACACACACAAGATGCCGATACATGAAAGCTTTGGATCAAACTGTCACATGAATTCCCCTTCATTCAGATTTTTTTCAGGATTTATCAGATTTTTGTAACGTTATATATTAGATTATATTATACTGGTCTCATATCTAGCAAACCGAGGGGTGTCCAAAACGGCCTTGTGGGGGTGCCTTAAAACCGCCTACCTTCTCTGGTCCAAACAAATCCAGAGCATTCAGGAGCAGAATCTAAAGTTAGAAGGAGGACATACTGGCTGCTGCATTGTTGTCAGAGAAGTCAGCACTTCAACATAACATGTTTCTTTAATGTCTGATCAGATAGTGAGGTCACTTTATCATCTCACTCACTACACATCTTACTGATTGATACTTTAAATTCAAGTCATTAAAAAGTGACAGTGAGAGCTCGGGTCGATATCAAAGCAGTGGAAAGTTGTGATCTTTCTGTTGTTGTTCAGAGAAGCATTTCAAGCCTTCCTTGTAATAAAATCAGTCGTGATTTATTCACTTCTTTTGCATAGCAAATCCTGTGGTGAGGTGTTGTCCACGGCCTGCCTCTTTATATCTGTCAGTGGACAGTCAGTGAGTTTTTGTTTGACTTTTTAGTACAGTTTGAATCAAGGTTGTCATCGTTTTAAATAGCTTTTTATTCTATTTTTTTAACCTTCTTTATCGAGTTTTGTAACACAGATGAGTTCGATGCAGTGATATAAATGTAGAGTTCATTTAAAAAGAGACAACAGCTAGAACTCAACATGACGTAACTGAGAGCTTGGCCATTCAACCAATCACAAAATAAATAAACAGTCTGCATATTCAAGGTGAATAAAGAACAACTGAGGGTTCACATACAGGTTCAGATTGAATATGTGTATATGCATATACACTAGTACAGTGGTTCCTAAAGTGGCAGTCGGGACCCACTGGGGGGTCAACTGGGAGGGGGGTCGCGAGATGCCTTCAAAAAACAAATACTAACTGGAAATCACTTGAAATTACCCATTATTGTGAAATGACATACAAATACGTTGTTCAGTTGTTTTAAGGCTGCTGTATTTTTTAGTGTTGTTCTAATGTCAGTGTTTGGATAAGCCCATTAGTGTGCGCTGCTGTGTGCAGCGTTATGCTTTAACCACTTCCATGGACAGAGGGCTCCCCGGTCTCTCGCATCGTTATTTTTGGGGGTCGCGGGATGAAAAGTTAGGGAACCTCTGCGCTAGTGCACACACACATACACTGATACTCAGATACACCCACCTGCACACGTGTTCATACAGATGTACAAACGTACACAAACACATACACATAAAAAGGGACATGCACATACCACCACAACGGCCTCCCAGCCAAAAAAAACTGCTGATCAGTCACGCATTTGTTTTTGAGCTTTTTAAGCCTTTACTAAGAGACAGGACAGTGATCAGACATCAGGGAGAGAGAGACACAGAGAGGTGGGGAATGACCTGCAGGAGCAACAGGTCGGATTCTCACTCGGGCTGCCCGCTTCGAGGACTGTAGCCTCTGTACATGGGGCGCACGCACTAACCACTAGTACACCGGCGCCCTCTTTATTTGAGCTGAAATTAGTTTTTAATGCAGGTGTGTAAGTCTTCAATTTTTATTCTTTTAGTTTGTAGGATTATCTGAAAAGTATCAAATGAACAGAGAATCATTTTTACATCCGCACACCTTACACCTCGTTTCAGCATCTTTCAGCTCATTATTTCACTCTTACAGCCAATAACTAAACTTTGTTTTATTCTCTCTGCTCTCATGAAAGCGTCTTCCAGGAACAGCAGACTGATCGCAGACGATGATGGGAGATAGATAGATAAGTCTATTTGCGTATGAGTCATTTCTTTATTTTTAACACAAGTTTTAGACATTCATGTGAAGCTGTGTGTCCAAAGTCTGTTGCTGTTTTTACACATGCTGACTCCTTAAAAGCTCCCAACATGTGCAGGCTGAGCTGTATGTTTAAAATGATCCCAGCAGGAAATATTCAGGAAAGCGAGCGGGAAGGGGTGATGATGTTTACATCAAGCAACCAATGGACAGCCTGCATGATGTCTGCACTCAAAAGGAAGCATCTAGTTATTCATTGATACTGTGAATACCTCCAGTTACACGTAGCATTTATAGAATATTTAGTGGCAGCTCGCTCGCCCTGTTTGTCCTCGTTCTGGGATTATTTGGGAGCGCATGTGTGAAAAAGGCTCGGTCAGAAATAGTCACTGTTTGTTTTAAAGGTTTTTTTGGGGGCTTTTAATACCTCGATTTAGCGATAGGACAGTGGAATGAGTCGGATATTGGGAAGGGAGTGTATGTGTAGGAACAGAGCCACAGGCTGGATTCAGACCCGAGCCGCCCGCTTGGAGGACTACAGCCTCCGTAAACATGAACATGGGTGTGTGCCTGCAACAAGGCTACAGCTGCCCCTGAAATGGTCAGATTTGTTTTTCTTCCTCTCTCACAGAGAGACCTGACGAATCATAAAATTCAGACCTTTTACAAATGAGCTTCATGGTTGTTTTTATTCAGCATCCTTTCAACCCGTTTCTTGTCATTCAATCTCAGTAAAATCTATTTTAGGTTCACAGCGCCGTAGTAAGGCATAAGGGATATTTAGCCAGCGTGTGACTATAGTGAATCTGTCACTCAGTGGAGAGTGGAGACAGATGGCCGGAGCTCCACAGCTCAAACAGAACACCGGTAGTTGGTGTCCAACAGAGAAATCCTGATACAGATCTGAGATAACAAGTCACTGAACTGGACCCTGGTCAGCCTCGGGTAGCTGAAAGCAGCAGGAAAGTTCTTTTTAGAAACCGTCCAAGGAGAAGGTTTGCTCCAAATATTTTCTCAGAAATGAATCCTGAAATGAGTTGTTGGTGGGCTCACATCACTCAGAGCGTCATGTCGTCAGGATAAAAGCTCTAACCTCTTTCTCTTCATGTTAGGCCGTCCTTCAGGCTGAAGGTTGTTCTATTTTCAGCCTTGTGTCTGATTGGCTGCTGAGCGCTGTCCTCTTCTTTCTTTCTTTCTTTCTTTCTTTCTCCATCTCTGACATACGTGGAGCTTATTGTTCTCCGTCTTTTATGAGTTTGACCTCACATGAAGCATGAAGTAAACCTGTGCGTGTGTCTGCCGTTAGTGTAACCAAGCAACCGTTTCTTTTTAAGACTCCTCATCTCCGCTCACTGCTGCTCAATTATGGAGGTTGCATGCTGCACAACTTTATTTCCATTGCCACTCGCATGTCTGAGAAAGTGAGAGCTGTGCACGCATGCCGGGGAAGGGAGAGTAAAGCGCGATTGTTTGGAGGGATGAAAATAACATCCAGCAGAGGCGAGAGGATGGACCGACCTGGGGATCAGCACGGCCTCATTGAAATAATAATCCTGTGGTGAAAACTGAAGCCAAGAGGAACAAGACAGAGGATTGGTCAGAGTAAAGGGAGTGGGAGGTGGGGGGGGTCAAACTCATGTGGTGGCCATGTGTTCCCAGCAGATCACGGCGGGGGTCTTAAACGGGACTGGCCTTGACGTAATTTCCCCTCCAGGCTCAGTTTGAACCGCCTGCCATGATCCGGGGACGGGGAATGCTGCTCCGTTGTCGTCCAAAGAATGCCTCACGAGGAGCCACAGGATTAAAGGTCAGGACCCCTGAGGGTCTGTGGCATCCTGAAGGTCGTGACCTCTGCTCAATGTGTAGAGTTTCAAGTTACTGTTAAAAAAAAGAAGGATTAAAGGGTTACTCTGGTGTTTTTAAACCAGGAGCCTGATTTGCATACACTATCAGGGTCTAAATGAAACTGCTGCTGTAGGTTTCTTCAGCCAGCAGCGGTGACATCGGCTGTGATGGCGGCAACTTCACTTTTGAACTTATGCATGTCCACTATAAGACTGTCTTTCCTGACACCAGACTCCATTGATTCAAACTGTAGTTTTTATCTCACAGGACATGTTGATGTTTGTAGTCCACCAGTTCCTCCTTCTGCGAGCTTTTTGTGTGTTGTTGTGTGACACAAAAATTCAGTTTTATCACAGTGAGGGCCTGTGTCTGTAATAAGTGAGTACAAAAACGCCCTGAACGGCTCAGTTGCAAACCGTTCAACTTTTGGATCAGTGCCGTGCCCGACAATGTCACTCCTCCCTCACCGACCAATCAGAATCAAGACAACATCAGCTTTGTCAAGAACAATGACAGAGGAGATGCTAGTGTGACTCGTCTTTCTGTTTGTTTACATGTTTTTTTTGGTGATATTTTCTTGAGTTAAAGCAAATATTTGCCACATTGAGATGTCTTAAAGAAGCCTTACGGACATTACAGAGGGAAGCAGAAGTTAACTTTCGTAACCTAGCAACAATGAGTACTGGTGTGAAGCGCTCTGAAACAGAGGTTTTGAGCGCAGTCTCTGGACACAGAGCCTAAACACTGAAGTCACACAGTAACACACAGTAACACACCAAACCATGCAGCAGTATAGATATGCAGCCTGGTCTTTCTGCAGAGTTAAAACACGCTTTCTGTGAATGGAGTCTGGAGGTTTTGAGGAGGGCGATGTTACATGTTACAAAGCTCTCTCTCTGCAGGGATCCTTCCTGTGATGTTGTCAGACACTCTGAATAACAATGTGAGTCTGTCAGGGACAACAACAACTTAAAGTGGACGCACGAAGAGAAAGGATTACCAGCCTGGGTCACTGCTGCAGGCTGAAGCAATCTCCGTGAGAAATTGCAGAAGTATAATTTTCCCATTAGTCATTGAGGCCACACGATATGTACAAATACGGCCCCCGGTTTTGAAAACCTGAAGTCAAGAATGAAGCAATTAACCCATTTGCCTTTGCATTAAGTCGTCAGCGTGGTGCAGGAACAGCTTTGTTGTGAGCTACACAGAATTTTGATTCATCACTTCCTGCTTCTTGTTGCAGGCACGTCAACACGGCTTTACTCTGGAATTACACTTTCACAAACGCTGACGATGATGCAAGAAAGTTTCTCACGTCAGTCTCAGAGTTGAGTCATAAAGATACTTTTGTTTTTGATTGAATTGTAAACTGAAGTGAGACAAATCATGCTGCAGAAGAAGTTCCCAGGAAGAACTCTCTCCGGCTTTATCTCTGACATGTTGTCTGAGCACGTTAAACTGGAAGCAGCTGCAGCTGGAACACTGTTTGTAGTATGTGAGAGACTCTTATTGTAGTTTTAAAAAGCCCTTTTAAGAATAGTGTAGGCGTATCTTTAAAGGTACAGGATGAAGAATTTTATCAGAATTTTACACCAGAATATCTACATTCATAAAAAATGGACTAAACCTACATTATGTATTTTCGTACCTACTCAAATATTTCCCAAAATGATCAACTCTGGACACGTCCTGACAGAGTCTCCATGACAGACACGACATGTTTATCGTTGCCATGGAAGGCGGCTGCATAAAGAAGCGTGAGCTGCTTCTGAAAGCTGTCGTACTGTCGCTGTTTGTGCTGCTGTGATTAAAAACGTCATGTAAATTATACTCGGATACATTAGCTCGTCTGTGAACATATTCTCTTCCTCAGGTCGGTTTCGCCCGGTCGTCATGACTACGGTCAACACAGAGTTCGTTTTCATCTTGGTAGAGGGGTGGAGTAGCAGAGAGAATCACTCCCATGATTCCCCGCCAGCCTCAACGTCATCTTTTAATGATAATAATATAAAAGTGAGCGTGTGGGTTAAGTCCTGTGCAAACATGAACAGCCCATGTCACACCGGAGTGGAGTCGAGCAAAGAGACAGCAGACAGATTTCTTTCTTTCCTCTGAACTGTCCATAATTGATGCTTTGTTGATATCAGGAGTGCTAGGCCACTTCAGATCTACTTTTTTTTGAGGGCTGAAATCTAAAAACATCTCCACTAGAGTCTCTGAGTTCCCCACGCTGTCTCAAAAGTAGGCCATGGACTGAGAAAAAAAACAGCGAGGAGAGGCGGAGGAGGAGGAGGAGTAGGAGTAGGAGGAGGAGGAGGAGGAGGAGGAGGCTGGGGAGGGGTCAGGTTTATTTTTACCTCTGTGACAGTGAAGCCCCACTTCCTAATTAACTGCAAATTAGCTCCTGATCAGTCGACGGTTGCAGAGGGCCGCGCTGACAGATCTAGACTTCCCTTATTAGCACGTTCCTCTCCGTGGGCCCCGGCCTCCGAGGGCCACGCTGACCCTCTTCTGAGCGGGCCCCGGTCCAGGACTGACATCTGTTCTCTTGATCCGTCACATCTGAGACGGGTCAGCCTAAATCTGAACGCCCCTGATGCTTTTCTCTGGATCAGTTTTTCTGAGCTGCTGTTTCTGTTTTCTGGGACACTCGTTCTCTTCAGCTGAGTTACTTTAACACTCGTTTGTAAAACAGCCGACCGAGTGGTTTTATTGCCTCATGACTCTCACCGCTCTGTCAAGTTGGTGTTTGTTGTTTTATGGACTTGAGTCAGGGGTTTTTATGGGATAAACTTGATTGTGCTTTGATGCACCTGACACCTCAGCTAACAATGTTTGTTTTTTTTAGACACAGAAACACGTTTTAAATCTGGTTTGACTTTCCCCAACATACTCTGCAGCCCAGGACGCTCAAACACCTCGCAGCAGCACCTGCAGCTGTCAGTGTGAGCGCTTCAGTGTGGACGTATGTGAGGTCATCGAGGATGTTCAGATGGAGCTCTGACTGAACCTCTCCGTCTCTCTCTTTTTCTCTTCCTCCATCCTTGGGACCAAAGACAAGGTCCAGTGCTCATGTCCTTATATAGACCTGTGCTCTGTGTGATCTGGCTGAGGCTGGGACCATGTTACACACACACACACACACACACACACACACACACACACACACACACACACACACACACACACACACACACACACACACACACACACAGGAGGCATTTAGGTGCCCCTGGAAAAGTCAACATATATCAGGCTTTAGCGCTTCACTGCATGTATTAATATGTTCGCGTGTTTATGGAAAGTATCAGATTTCCTCGATTAATTCTCACCTTGACTCTGCAGGAAAAAAAAAAAAAATTTTGGAAGTCAACTTATTTGCAATCTTTCCGAGACTGAAAGGGTAAAACAGATATTTTAAGACTTTGTCAAGGCGTGTTTTTTTTTTTTGTAGTCTAAATGACGCGCAGATACAAAAAGTTTGAGTTTAATTTCAGGAGGACTGGCCCTGATACGGTCATGTGCAGCAGTCACAGAATATAAACGTCACTCCCCCCCCTCCCATTGGCTCGAGGTGAATTCTCCTGATTATATCCTGCTGCGTTCTCACTTCAGCTCACTCGGACTTGCTGCGGGAAAAAAAAACGATTCTAGGGGTCTGGAGAAACTCCGGGTGAAGTCTGAGAGAAAAATGTGTCTGTTTAGTGCGTTCACACATGCAGCTCCTCCGGGAAATATCAGGAGTTTATCAGGAGTTTTCTGCAAGCGTGAACGCCTCATTACTTGCAAGACAATCGATCACTGGTCACTCCACTCACCCATCATGTGACATTAACATCATCAACCCTGCTCCCTAGCTACCTGAATGTCTTGACTTTTACCTGCCGAGGTCACATCAGCTCACCCTGATTTTATGTAGAGATTGTATTTGGGGGGCTGGCGTTTCCTGGTGAGGAAATGGTTTATGTTCACACATGCAGCTAACCCCGAACAGTTCGGGACATTTTCCTAAGTTGCATGAATTGGCATGTTTGAAACACGGCATGACACAAAAGAAAAACCGATGGAGCTTCGGGTAGAGCAGCAACTTTTTTCATCTCTTTTCTGGAAGGTTAAATTACAGATTTCTTTGCAATGGAGTCCAGTGGCTTTGAAAAAGGTGTTGAAACTAGTTCTAAACATAAAGTAAACATGTAGGGATCCTGTCTGTACGTACATCTGACAGGCATATTTTAAGAGATATCCAAACACTGCTGTCATCTTGCTGGATGTACCGACAGTAAAGATGTGAATGTGCTCCCTTAAAGTCTCCGGCTCGAGCACAGACGTGTACAAATGTGTCTTCCTGGATTAAACCCTGTTGGTCTCCTGTATGGAGATGAAGTGAACTTCAGAGCAACATTAGTTACGTTAAAGGTCTCGGACTGCGCTGTCAAATAGGTGAATGTTGTTCAGATTGGGTTGTCACGGCGACAAGGTGTTTGTTGTGATTTTGTGCCCCGATACCATCCAAGGATACTTCACCTCCTGCTGTAATATACGAGGGCTTTGTTTCAGAGCCTGCAGATCCCAGCTGGATTCTTATTATAGACACACACACACACACAGAGCTGTTCATCAGACCTAGTTATCGACGTAGGGAGATCTCTCCTTAAATGGTAGACTGCCCGGGGCTCTGTGTCTGTTTCCACTGAACAAATCAGTCCAGGGCTGGGAATAACCTTTTACAGTGGAGGAGGGAGAGAGAGGGGATGACAGATATAGGGCGAGCAAAGGAAGGTGAGGGGAGTGAGAGATGGTGAGAGGCTTTCTGAACCGTGAGAGAAAGATGCTCTGACTTTCTGTAACTGTCAGCGTGTGGTTGTACCTCACTCATTCACAGGCGTCTTTACTCTTTGGTACGAGGTTATCAACACACCAGACCTCCTGAATATGACACCAGTAATAACCAAATGATATCCATATTGTATTTAACACCAAGACATCCAGAAATTGAAGTCCTGGACATCCATTATTTGTTTTTAATTGAAAAAAGAAATGCAGGCAAACTCCTCCTGCACACTCTGAACTGTAGAAGTACGTTGACAATGATTTACAACTGAAACCATTTGACAGATCTGTAGTTTCTGTAAGTTTTGGTACTTTTTAGTACTATTGATCATGAATTGTATCATTTTTAAAACACATGGTATGAATGTTGAACACTTAGTTTGGTTTGTTCTCTCCTGAGGGCTTCCTGGTTTTTGGAAAAAAGGCTTTTTATGTCTTTATTTAGAGACAGGACAGTGGGTAGAGTCAGAACTCAGGGAGAGAGAGAGGGTGGGGAAAGGAGCCACAGGTTGGACCCGTACTGGGGACGACCACAAGGAGCACTACAGCCTCTCTACATGGGGCGCCGTTAACCACTAGGCTACCAGCGCCGTACACTCCTATCTTCATAAATTCAGTAGCTTGTTCAAAATATGACTCTGTAGGCACCACTGAAGAGTCATGTTTTTGTGATGTCCTCGAGCTCATAGTTCAACGTGTCGCTGAAGGTGGTGGGACAGTATGAAGAGCGGGGTTCTTCCTATCAGGGTGGAGGTGGTGGTCTAGGGCGATGGTTGGTTCAAACAAACATTGGACTCATCCAGAGGGTCTGGGTTCAGTTACCGTGTAAAACAAATAGTCAGTGTTCTTCTTTGTTGACGTCTTCTAAGGTTCATCGCTGTTCAGTTTTTATTTAAACCCAAATCCAGATCGTTTTCCTAAATCTTGTCATATTGCAGCCTGTTGAAACTGAACTGTGCAGACTGGTCATGGCGAGCTTGGTGGTGGAACCTGTCCTCCATGTTGCATGTTTATGTTTGCTAAGATATGAGCGCCACATGGAAAAGTGATGTGAGAGGGAACAGGATCGTCACATTTTGACATGCTGCTGTAGTAATAGATGAGGTCAAAGTGACAAACTTGATGCAGAGTTCAAACACTGTGAATTTCTAACATGACTAACGTCTGTTCTCTCTTTCTCTCTCCAGCCTGACAACCTCCAGAAGACATGGCTGAGAGAGTTTTATCAGGTAAGTGAATCAAACATGTCAAACATTTAGACACGTTAAACACAGTGGGTTCATTATTAAGGAGTGATTGAGGTTTACTTCTTGAACACTTTCATGAATAAAAGGTATTTGCAGCTGTGGTTGGCATTTCACTTTCACCAAAAAACAGAATTGGAATTACAGTCACAGATTTATAATGAGACTGAAAGAACGCATACGGAAACTGACACAGAGAATCATGGTGTTCAACTGAACAATTATTTCAACTTTACATTGAACTAAACATCGGAACAATTGTTTTTATAACAATTATCCACAAAGAACCAGAGGCCTCTTGATATGTGAAGTCAGAAATGTCTGGCGCTACTTGCAGGAGAGCGAATGTTTCCATCTTCACCACCCAGGGAGTGTTTTTAAAAAACAGATATTTTTGTCTGCTATTCAGGTTGTTGATGCAACATACTTTCATACTCTCTGTCCGCTGGTGGGAGTGTGTTAACCTGTGTGTGTGCGATACAAACAGTCAATAAAGCAAACACTCATGAATCCTGTTCCTCACGTTTAAACGGTGGAACCAGACAAAGATTTTCTTGGTTGAGGACTGAAAGGATTAATCGCTTATCAAATAAAATAATAATCAGTTAGCTGCTTCAGCGTCGGTCTGGTTCCAACATCAAATGTTTCAAAATGTCCCACAGTAAGCGGCTCTGGGTTTCTATAGCTTCCAGTGCTTCCTGTGATAGTGAACCCCGAGGCTTCTTCTTCACGTCAGGTCGACGTTCTGCAGATCAGGTCATCTGAAGGCGTGCTTCCTGAGACCCAAACAGCAGAGATCAGAAACCTGTGATCAGAATTAACGAGCAAAAGCTGCGGTGCATATTTTCAAACATTTTTATCTTGTTTTCTCTGCTCTGTTTGGGAATCTTTATCAAAAAATGTGCAGACTTCTGTTGAAGCCGCTGTGATCTCATTCACCCTCGTTTCACCCTTTTGTCGGAGCATTGTTTATTGAGGAAGAGCTCATCTGGAGCTCTGTCATGCTTCATATCAAACCTTCAGATCTTCATAGGAACCCCTGACTAACCACAACTCTTTCCACTGAGGGGGAGGAAGTGAGGCGGCGCGAACCGCTCAAAAGTGACACAACTGAGGAGACAGAGAGAGACAGACAGACAGACAGACAGAGAGAGACAGACAGACAGACAGACAGAGAGAGAGAGAGACATAGAGACACACACACTGAGGAGAGACAGACAGACAGAGAGAGAGACAGAAAGCGAGAGAGAGAGACACACACACTGAGGAGAGACAGACAGACAGACAGAGAGAGAGAGAGACAGACAGAGAGAGGGGGGGAGAGAGAGAGAGACTCTTGTGAAAGAGAAAACTCAGTGTACAAACACTTTCTGCAACATTAGTTGTCATTAAGTATTTATATACAGAAATATTTCTGCAGAATGGAGCAGTTTAATGTATTTTTATATTCTGTTTGTTAGGACCTGTGTTTGTGTTTGGTCCTAATTTGACTCCTGGATTGGAAAAAAAGGAGAGAAAGAAGAAGAAATTAAAGTCTAATCCAAATATATTTACAAAGCAAACTTCAAACCAACATTTTAATGAAAACCTCTGCTTCAAAATAAAACATAAAACTTGGACTGAAGACTAAAGTATGGCAACAAAGCCCAAAGAAAAACATCCAGAGGAGACTCAGACTCTGTGTTTAAAGACGAGGAATAAAAATGATTAATTAAGAAACCAATTGAGCTAAAATGATGCGTAGCCTCCTTTTAAACAGCTTTAACACATCTGTACCTGTCGGTCAGAACAGCCACGCCCCTTATTATGCAAAATTCTTAGCTTTGAGAGGTTTAAACTGTACCGTTTTACGGTTTTTACCAACAGAGTAATGAGCAATAGAGAGCTTTATGTTGACACTCTCAAGAGGACACTCGAGGAACTGTAGTTAGAAGCAGCACAAAGCGTTAGCTTAAGTTGCCCCCATGACTTTGACTTTGGATTTAGTGCAGCTAGGCCACAAATGCATCCTCTTTTGAAAAAAAACTGACCAACATTCACAACAGCTGCAGCTTTATTCCATGCACAAGAAGTAAGAAAAATGAAGATGTTAACTGAAAACTGTCCCCAGAGTCAGACTGTCCATGCAGAAGCTTCTGAAAGCTGTACAAGTCAAATGTGTCAACAGACAGAAAGAGAGAAACTGTGACAATGAAAGACACACGAGGAAGAAAAACGAGACGAAAAAAAACCAAGGGCAGGGGTCAGAGTAAAGTCATATGAGCTATGTTTGGGTGGTCATGTTAGCAGCATCCTTAACTTTGAGACCATTCTAGTAAAATCAAACAGTTTCGATACCTTTTATGATACAGGGTGGTTAAAAATATGATATGTTATTGATTGTAAGTCAAAATAGCACAAATGGGTACCGAAACGTTGCCAATGAATCCGTGCAATTTAGACAAAAGCTCTTTAACGAAGTGGGTGTTTTTCGCAAAAGTGGCGCAACTAAGCTCAGCTGTAATCACATCTTTGTACATTCATATTGATTCTGTAGCGGCGTAATATTACTGTCACAGTCTGTGAATTCACATTGCGTTTCGGTGTTGAGTAAGCACGACACAGTGGGAGCTCCACACACACACACACAGCGCTGCACTCCCCCGCTGACTCAGCTGATCCCATGTCCCCTGCAACGCCTCAGATAGTACCTCCGAAGGCGGCACAGAGGGGAGATCACTTCAACCCTGATTACATCTCCCTGACATTCAGATTTGATTTCAGATTTTTTTTTTTTAATTTTAAAGCTTCTATACTTTTGATATAATTGTTGGTTAATCGTGAAATAATGGAGATTATATCCTTTTAAAACACACAATGTTGAAGTGTGTGTGTGTGTGTGTGTGTGTGTGTGTGTGTGTGTGTGTGTGTGTGTGTGTGTGTGTGTGTGTGTGTGTGTGTGTGTGTGTGTGTGTGTGTGTGTGTGTGTGTGTGTGTGTGTGTGTGTGTGTGTGTGTGTGTGTGTGTGTGTGTGTGTGTGTGTGTGTGTGTGTGTGTGTGTGTGTGTGTGTGTGTGTGTGTGTGTGTGTGTGTGTGTGTGTGTGTGTGTGTGTGTGTGTGTGTGTGTGTGTGTGTGTGTGTGTGTGTGTGTGTGTGTGTGTGTGTGTGTTGTGTGTGTTGTGTGTGTGTGTTACCCGGACGTATATTTTTCCACTCATGAATCACGCTGTGAGTTTATTTGTGACTGGATGAAGAGCTGTACAGTGCAGATAGTGCTACAGGAGGAAAGGTGTTCAGTGAGCGAGTGAGGTGAGGTGAGGACACACCGTGTGGACATGACGTGCTCACAGAGCCACACACACACACACACACACACACACACACACACACACACACACACACACACACACACACTGTTTCACGTTGTTTCTCTACACCTCATGCATGATGTAGTTCTGTTGATGGAGTCGGTTTGAAGTGATGCTTCAAATATCGAAGGATCCTTCCAGGATTTTAAAACCTCAGCCCTGTTTTCTTTTAATACAAATGTCAGAGACTTGATAACTAAAAGGTAAAAGTGAATTAGTGCAACATGTTTCTGAATCGTTCCAGAAGTTTGCAGCTGTCATAGATACAACATGTGATTGGACTGATCAAAGTAGTCTTCTAAATCTGCCTGTTTTTACCCGTTTTTTATTTGACCTGTAAAATGAAAGAAAGCAAGCTGGGCTAAAGACTGGTTCATACTTCTGCAGCAAATCTATGTCGTAGTGGCATACGACATTTTGAGCGCTACATATTTTGCGTTGGTGTGTCGGCGTAGCTGTTCAATACTCCACTAGATGGCAGTGCGGTTTCTATGCTAGTTATATTACCAGCTTCTGGTTCTGCCACACTCTCTGCTTGGTAAATTGGAAGCTTGATCCAAAGACAACTGGACTGGTTGAAGATCTTGAACTTTTGGATGAAGCTTCTGCGTTAAACGTGCAGCGGTTCATGATACAAAGAACATATTTCTATCTTCTCGTCATCATTAGCCTCCGTATCTGGATGATTTACATGTGGTGCAACCAAGGAGAGGAAAATGTGGACCAATCACAGGGCTCATGCCCTTTCCCCTCGAAGTTATGTTTTTACCCTAACCTACAGCGTATTGGATGCAGAAGTATGAATCGAGTTTAACAAGCTTCGAGCAGAGGTAGATGGTGTAGACGTCCTGAGTTTACAGAAGAGGTCAACGCATTAGAAGAGAAAATATGAGGGGGAGGAATATTTTGAAACTTGCATTTTGAGAAAAGGACGTAGAGAAATAAATCAAAGTAGCAGGTTAGACAAAAATCAGATTTCAGTTTTTTCACTGCTTTAAGAATAAAGTCAGAATTCAGAAGTCAGAAACTAAAAGTGTGTTCGCTGTGAGCGTCTGCTCCGTCTCCCTCTTTCTGATTGTTACTGTCAGTGACGTGTCGAAACAAGTCGACTGCCAGGTGATTCCAGCCTGAATGTTTAGTTTAGCACTCTGGTTATTGGACAAGCGTATAGCCAGTGTGTGTGTGTGTGTGTGGGTGTCGGTGTGTGTGTGTGTGTCTGTGTGTGTGTGTGTCTGTGTGTGTGTGTGTAGAAAGGCATGTCCTGGTTACTGCTGTTGAGGAATTCTGTTTGCATTGTGCGCCAGGCATGCAGGCATTACAGGAAGATATCAAGTTTGTTGTGTGTGTGCAATAAGAGAGAGAGAGGAAGAGAAGAATGCTGGGAGAGGGAGAGGTGTGCCCCTGTGTGAACCAGCAGACCTGCAGCCTCATGCCAGCCCTGTGTGCAGCCGGCTGACGTCATGGAAAGAAGCATCAGACTCTGAACTCTGCAGTTAGCTCCAATCAGCCACGCTGCGCTCGCTCATCATGACCCTCCACATACACACACACACACACACACACACACACACACACACACACACACACACACACACACACACACACACACACACACACACACACACACACACACACACCACACAATACGCTCATTGTGTCTGCTGTAACATCACCTGCTGTTTGGACCTGAACTCATCGAACTGAGATGTGTTTTTTAAAAAGAGAAAAACAGAAAGGCTCATTTTAAGATAGAGATGTGTGTTGACTCATGCTTTGGCATTCATCTAAAGGTTGTCTCACATAAAAAAAACTTTGCCCTCACACACGAGGGCAAAGTCGGCATGTCATTTCTAAATATCACAGGAAACATTTAGGAATATTTGCCCAATCCAACGCTGCACCAAAGCTACTGTTTGCATTCCCCAGTGTGAGGAAATGTCTTATTTTTTTATTATGCGTCACAAGGAATCACCTCTCAGTCCAGCTGCAGCATCCTGGAAAATACAGCGTGAAAAGTCGTCCGACTGGCTTTCATAAGTGTTTGAGTGAAGACAGAGGCTTTCCTCTTCATACCTGTGCTCTGTCTACATATCTTGATGAATGTGTGTTTGTGTGTGTGTGTGTTTGTTGTTGCAGTTGAATCCTGTTGACGTCAACTTTTCAACAACACATCTCTATCTGCAGCTGGAGGGAATTCCTTGAGGAAATAAAATTATTTTTCTTAAGACACACCTCGGTCAGAGTCCATCGGCATGTTTGCACTCCTCCTCCTCCTGCTCGTTCGTAAATGTTATTATTCTTTGGAAGATCTCATATTGTAAGGGCCTTGTGATAGAAATTAGCTTAGGTAAACTCTGCACTGTAGCCTGTTTAGTTCACTTCATCTTGACAGGTGAGAGTTGCAGTTCTGGACTTCTGAATTTGAATGCAGATCACAGTCTTAGTCATTTACTGGAATCTACACTTTTAGGGCTGCAGTAAAATATTTAGTTGAGTGTCAGTCAGCCCTCACTCATCTGCAGAGGCTGATAAGACAAAGTGAAACAATGTTTGAGGTGTTACTCATTCAGCTATTCTTTTGTGTGTTCATAACCGCCTCGCATCAATGACAATCGAATGGATTAAGCTCAGTGAGACGTACCGACACCACAAACTGCAGCCCTACCCTTAACTAGAAGGGCAGGGCTGCCATTGGGCAATAAAACAATCAAGATAAGAGTACGGAAAATACATATAAGAGGATAGCGATGATGTACTCTGGGCATGTCAATCAATATGTACGGCGGATATAACAAACTATTTCCCAGCAGGAACAGCAACAACATCCACTCACTGTGCAGTGATTAGCTTGCATGCAGGAGCACACACCCACTTCCTAATGCAGGATATTGTTGGAGCTGCAGGTTAATCAGGTGGGCGTCGTCTGTGATAGATAAAAAAAAGAGTGGGACAAAAGTGCATGAAAAAGAGGGCAATAGGGAACTCTTGTTATCTCCAAAAGATGAGGGTATCATAAAATAGAAAAATGGTTACATGATGTTAAGTATAGGGACACAGACTGCAGCTCTGCCAGCAGCCTCCTCACTCACTCAACAATATTTTTCTGATGAATAGCATTGAAGAAACACTGTTATTACAGGTCAAATATTATGCAAAATACCCTTCACTATGTTTTCTCTAACACTAATATGTGTCTCTAGTCTGTCTACAAACCCCCCAATCATGAGAAAAGTCCATCTTCTCCATCTTCTGCCTGCTCCACTTTTCAGAAAATGTGTGCTCAAAGAGGCCGTTTTGAGATGTTCCCTTCATGACATCACAAAGGGCAGTAACCCCTCCCCCAGGTGGGTGACACTCCCACAGCAAGGTGTTTGTTCTGCCCTCTGAGTCTGCCTTCTCACCGGGCAATAGGGCAAGGAGCGAGAAAGCCCGAGTACACCCAAGCCCTTCCAAAGAGGGGGCGTGGTCAAACACAACTCATTTACATATTTAAAGGTACAGACACAGAAACAGCCTGTTCTGAGCAGGGCTGAAATAGAGGGGTTTATAGACATGATCAAATACAGGATCAGAGTGGATTTAGAACAAGAAACTTCACACACATGTTTTGAGGAGCTCTGAGACTTATTTAAACTGTTGAAGAGGAGGAGAATATGTGACCTTTAAGTGTTCAAATGGTTTAAGTCAACTCTTTGTTTTGTCACTTTGACTGCCAGAGTCTGGGGACCCCCACTGTCCCAGAAGTGCTTCATAGGCTTTAAAGTAGCGTTGAAAAATGTGGGTATTTGTTGCGTTTCATTGGACAGTAAAGTAAGCAAAACAGTATCATTTTGGAGGTCTGTGATTGGTGCAATGACTGAGGGGCTTCACAAAGTCTCTAGCTCTCATTTTCTTCCTACTGATGAGCGTGAATCAATCAGATGGTGTTTGAGGACTCGCAGCCTGTCGGGATATCTCAGACATTTACATGTAATCAAAGCGACTCATTTGCCTGCTGCACATGTGATCATTAGTTTGACTTTGAGGGAATCTGGCCACGCTGCTGCAGGACAATAAACTCACACTTTGCATCACACCACAGAGGAGTGAAAGAATCCCACAGCTCATTTGCTTTGGAAACTTCTCCATCTGTCATAGGCCGGTGTGACTGTCAGGACGGCGCAGCAGCTCTGTGATCTGCACGATGAAACACGGTGAAGGTCATCCGATCCTTCTTTGATTTGGTGTTTCAGTTAATAATGTGTCATCAAATGAAACTCCAGGACCCTCTGTTGACCCTCTGCCCAAAACACAGGGATGTATTCAAAGTGAACTCTCTTGATTTTAATGTCATATATGTAATCAGCTCCATAATTCTCACGGTAGCTTCACAAAGTTTCTTCAGTCAGCGACTGCACGACAGTCGGACGGAAAACTGAAGAATCCTTGTCATCGATCAGTTCTCCTCCAATCTCTGAGATTATTTTCCACCTCTGAATAGAGAGCGTGAAATGAGATTCAGGCTGTCCTGATTAGAGCGCTCATAAAGACGCTCTGTGTCTCACAGATGAAGTCTGACTCACAGAGAGGAGCTTTGACGCAGTTTGTGAAGATGAAACAAACTGTCAAAATGTCAAGTTATTTTCTTTTACGTAAATACAAATTACAAGTTATTAGTGATTTATAACTATGAAATCTCCTTTTTTTACACTACATAATGTATCATTAAATCACTTTGACCACTTTTATATAGACTTTATTTAGAAAGGAACGTGGATCAAGTAAGAATTCAGGACTGTGAGTGGCAACCTCCAGTCTTAAAAAATGAAGCCAATGAGGAAGTGCAAAATCCTGCAGTTCCTCGAGTGTCCAGTAGAGGCTGGCTCCAGGAACACAGGAAGTCACATACACACCACAGGAAAAAAGTAATTTTAACAGCATAAATAAACATGTTTACAGCCTGGTACAAAAAAACAAATAGGTCTGATTAGTTATTGTTGTCACCAGCACACACTGTACTGTGAATAGTTTTGATTTTGAGAACGATACGTGTTATCCGTAGTTAGGCGCATCGCTGACATGCTTGACAGGTGGGCGCGATGTAACGGTTCATCAAGGTTTAAAACCCGCCTCAGCTCCAGCTCTCAGCCTGTCATTAGGTTGACTGAAAGTTAGACTGAGACAGGATTTCCAACATGGCGGCCGATGAGCCTCCAGAGCCCCCTGCAGGAACAGATGGCTGACTACAGCCTCCGTAAAATAACAAACCCCCCCTGCACAGTGTGTGCAGATAATGAACTATTCAGACCAAAATCATTTTCTGAACCAGGCTGTGAACATGTTAATTCCTGCTGTTAGGTGTTTACGGCCGCTTTAGCTCATCTGAATGTTGTGAAACAAAGGATGCCCATCATACCGACTCAGACCTCCATGAAACAGGAAACATGTCCGCATGCCGAGTCAGAAATCTCTGCTGGTTCACATAAAATATTTTTCTGAAGTGATGTGTGTATATGTGGAGGCCTCGCTAGCTCATGAAGTTTCTTTTTGTTAAACTGAAAACAATACAACAATCTCCTTATTAATACACACACATGCAGATGTTGGTTTTGTAGTTCCTGATTAAAAGTGAAATGATTGTCAGGTAACCGCCAATAGGCTCCAGGAGTAGACTCAGACAACTCAAGGTCTCTGAAAACAACAGACAACTGTACTCAACAACACATTTTTCTGCAGAATCTGTGAAAAGAGATTAGCATTCGTTTGCTTTGGTCTGCAGCTTGTGCTTGTTGAATAAGTGACAGAGCTTGCAATGTGAGAATTCTGATTGGCCGCTCCCATATTTTCAGATGTTGTGAATATTTGGAGCTTGTAAGGATGGAAAAAGAAGGGAAAACAGAGGACACACACCTCCACATCAAACTCATCAGAGTGTGACATCCTCGTCAGCCTGAGGAAGATGTCGGAGCAGCAGCTGTCTGAGAGGCCGTCATAAAATCCGCTTTCATTGATACAATATTTGTCCTGTCAATAATTTGAGTCAAATGTCAACAGAGTTTCTCGTTAACCACAGTCGACGTAAATTGGATGTTGGTCACTGAGTAAAGTCGGGTCAATGTTTGGTGACCGCGGTAATGAAACCAGCTCCTGGAAAGTGTGTGTGTGCAGAGCTGGAGTTACAGCCTGGAAAGACAAACACAGACGCTGAGCGCAAGCACGAGCGTGTTAGTACGTACATACACACACACACACACACACACACACACACACACACACACACACCCACACACCCGTCAGTCTGACATTAGCCGGGAGCTCCTTGAGTGTTTGACCTTTGCATCCTGGGCTGATAGCTTCACTAATCTTTGTAACTTTGAGAGTCTCTGCGCGCGGTCATCGGGCTAAGTGGCGAGCCAGAGGTTGATGGTAAATCCATACTGTTATTGCCGTACATTACTTTGATCTGATTGGGCGCCACAATGCAACACTGAGGTGGAGTAGCAGGACTCGGTTCAGGTCCAGGGACTACTTCCTGCTCTCACACACACTCCCTCTCAGTGACAGTGATGTAGGTCCGCGTCCTGTCGACCCTGTGAGCGCTGTAAATCACTGTGCCGTATCGATTCTCCATTAGAGGTCGGCCGCTCTGAACACCTCTGACAGCGTGCTCACAAACACCTCGCTGTGTGCACGACGGGACTTTAGAGGAGAGCAACATGAGGAGGGCCCGACCGATATGGGTATTTTGGGGCCGATACTAATATCGATATTTGGGAGGGAAGAAAATGTGATATGGATATATCGGCCGATATCTTTCTTAAACTAGATATAGATACACACATGTATTATTACATTGATCGCTCAAATGCAGTTATCAAACACCACAGCGCCCTCTGCTGGTGAAAGAGAACTGCTAGTGTAAAATGATGAAACTCTAATAATACCGATAGTCACTGGATATGCTACTATAGGTGGATATTATTGGCTGGCTCTAAACATGAGGTCCTGTGACTCTGAAGGGCGGAGCTTACAGGAAGTCATCCCTCTAAAATCAGAAAAACAATGCAATTCAATGGAGGAAATAAGACTAAATATTCAAACTATCAGCCAACAGAACATCCGAATAATAACAAAATTTGTTCAACAAGTTCAAGTATTGGGGCGCCAGTAGTGTAGTGATGGTCAGTGCGCACCCCATGTACCGAGGCAGTAGTCCACTGAGCAGGCAGCCCGGGTTCGGATCCAGCCTGGGGCTCTCTTCTCTGTAGAGATTCTGTAGCTAAGAGAGGTCAGACGAAGACCTCGAGGTCTTGAGTTCTAAGGACAATATATCTACCAGCTGGTGCCTCCAGTGATTTAAAGACAGTGTGTGTGGTGGTTTCCACCGCACTTCCAGGATTTTCTTTGCAGCACTTTGGCCAGAAAGTCAAATTATTTTCTCATGTAAAGACTTAGGGACCTGCACATTTTCATTTAGTATGCAGGATAGAGGGCAGCATGGAATCTCCTTACTGAAAGTTTCTGTGATGTTTTACCTTGTTACCAAATTGCAATCACTTTCTGAAGGTAGAGGTACAAACACTGGACTTTAGATTAAAATAAGAACTGATGTTAGCACCTTCTCCTACACATCAAGGACATCTCGTTAATATATTGAGAAACATCCAGACAAATGTTTTTACTGTATTTTAAGTTTTCCAAAAGTTTCACCTCAGTTGGAAGACATTTGGTCTTTCAGCTGCCAGATCTTACCACACATGACTACACACTGATCTGAGTAATAAAGTTATTCTTGAACTTCTCAGTTTCTTATTTTAAGTATCGCAGTGTGAAATATGTCAGGACATAACTGTGATCATCTGAAGTGATGTTTTCCTCAGTTGTTAGCTTCGTGCAGAGTTTCACTCTAACTGTATGGACACCACGTTGTAAGCAGTGATCTGTTGTGATTAGTGAACGTTGTGAACGCTGGTTTAGATGAATTTCTCCAGCAGCCCGGAGTTTTTGCCCTCGTTCTGATGATTAGTCCTGACATTATTCCTGCTCACTTTGTGTTTGTACTGGGAGCCATGTGTCACCGCTTGTGTTGATGTGTGAACATCTGTCACACCCTGTTGTACACACACACACACACACACACACACACACACACACACACACACACACACACACACACACACACACACACACACACACACACACACACACTGATCCCTGCTGCAGGATGAAGAGCAGTCGATGTTTCTCGTGTACAACAAGGTCTCTGCCTGTAACAGAGCTGCTCTCTGTCTTTTTCAGAGAGAAAGATTCCAGATGTTTGATCCTTGAGTACTTTTCAATGCCATGTTTTAAAACGACTCATCATTAAAAGAGCTTTTAGAAACGACAGATCTTCAGTATCATTCATAGTTTGAACAAAATGCTGTCCTAAATGAGAAGAAAGGGAGCACTGTCTAAGTTGCACAAATAATAAATACACTGATGTATTTGTGCAATTTAGACAATGTCAGAGTTCACAAGCATCCTGGAAAACCTGGAAAATAGATGACCAATTTTCAAGTCTTGATGGAAAAGGATTGAAAAAGCAAAAAGTCCCAGGAAATGATTTTAAACATTCTCTTTATTTAAGAGTTCCCAAAAACAGATGACCTTGCATCTGAAAGGGATGAATGATGTTCAGGATCATATCGATAAAAGCGACAGTAGTTTATAGACAATAGTATTAAAAACAAGCTAAGTCACATGACACAGTAGCACCTGCAGGCTGGGTGACAATAAGAAAATGTCACATAATGTGAGAAACATGTTTCAAATGTTCAAACTATAATTGTCTCAGTAGATAGTCGTCCTCAGTGTCTCCCTGTAGTCTCAGTCATGTAAAAGAAGGACACTGCTGCATCTTTGAATGTCTCATTTCACTTTAACAAACTCTCAGACAGCTCAGCTGACGAGTCCAAAGTAATATCCACCTGATGACATCACACATTGACCTTATGACATCACACATTGACCTTTGTTACCGTTCGTTTGAGCTGTTTGACATCAGTTTGGGATCCCTAACCACTTCCTGTTTCTGTGCTTGGGTGCGTTCAAATTGTCCCTCCTATCTCCTTTCACTATCCACTTTACCTTTACCCCAAAGATGATGTCAGGAGAATTCATAAAGGACTTAGGGAAAGGCGATGTCGTTGCTCTGACAATCCGACCACATTTCCACTAGGCGACGTCATTAAATAGGACGGGCCGGCGGAGGTTAATGACGTGGGTCCACCGTGTTGAAACTACAATGTTACGAAAATGGACTGCTAAAAGCGCATCTAAAAAACTTTCCCCTGTGTCTTCTTACTGGTGAAATAATCCTAATTAACACAAGGTTGGGATTGAAATAAAAGCAATATAGACTACCAGGCTACGAGTAAGAAAAGTGAAACCATCAGCTTCCTGTCCACTCAGAAATCAACATCAACATAAATATGATTGAATGAAATCAATTATTACATTTATGTAAGATAGCCTACACATAATGTTTTAAGAATACAAATGTACAACTGCACAAAGCATTCTTAAGTGAATTAAATATGTTGAATAAAACATCATCTTGAGAAAAATGTCTCTTATCCCTTCATCCCTTTCATGATCTGTGTCACTTTACAACCCACCTTTCCTTAGCTTTTAGAGAATTCGAACAGCTCTTATCATGGCCGCCACTTAAATGTTTCCGGGTCATTTCACTCAGTTAGGAACCTTCCTAAGCAAAAATGACAATTCGAACGCACCCCTTAACTTCATGTCCTAACCTTCCGTCTACCAGAAGGGCCTTACTTTATTTCAAAATAAAAGCACAGAGCAAGTTAAGTACTCTCAGCTAAAGACAGCACAAACATTCAAAATAAAAGCCTAACAATTTTTATTTTTAAATTAAATAATGGAAATAATGGAATTTCAACTACGTGATCAAAAATGTGATTAATCAGGATTCCATCCATCCATCCTTTACAGTATCTTTACCACTTTTCCCGTTCTGGGTCGTTGGGGGCTGCAGCTGATCCCGGCTGTCATTGGGCGAGAGGCGGGGTACACCCTGAACTGTTCGTCACCTGTCCATCACAGGGCATTAATCACGATTAAATATTGAAATTTAGTGATTAATTGCACTCAAAAATGTTGAAAGTAAAAGTCACTGCTGGCTACTTCCTGTAGTTTTTATTGGGTGCATTACGTTGCTTTTATCTCGTCTGCATTTAAACAGTTTATTCTATGATCAGCTTGTCATCATTTACAAGCTTGTAAGAGTTCACCGCGCTGTCGTTGTTGATGCACTGCAGCGCACATGAAGTAACCTGTTTGTGTGTTTTCTCTCTCTCCTCTCACAGACGGTTCAGACACACCGGCCTCACTTCCTGGCCGTTCACTGTCAGGAGGTCGGAGGGAAGAACTACGAGGCGTCCATGTCACACGTGGACAGTTTTGTTAAGTAAGTGAAGCGCTCATAGCGTGGCCTTAATGTTGCTTAATAACTGCACGAAGCTTTCATGTTAAAACAAACAACCTCTATGTTTGGAAACGAGTGATGTCTCCCCCTGCTGGATTTCATCACAGCTGCATGTCTGCACAGAACATAGTCTGTTCAGTTTTTCTTTTTATCAAAGTATGTTATACTCAAAGTTCCTGAAGGTGACAGCACCCTGATTCTTCCTATCCGATTGACATTTCCTGTTTTTATCATCTGACTGTGTCCATCAGAGAGCTGCTGTCCAGTGATGCCATGAAGGAGTACAGCAGAGCCCGCGTCTACCTCGATGAGAACTACAAATCCCAGGAGCATTTCACGGTGAGTTCTTTAAGTTGCATTCATGCAATGTTGGAATAATCCGAAAAAATGTACATTTACATGAAGGCTCCGACAAGTTGGGAAAATCTTTGGTGAGTGTGTTTCTGAGGGGAGAAACATGGCAGCAAAGGAGAGAGAAAGTCATGTAGCTGCACAAACTGATCGAGTCAGATTATTTGGAGAGTAAGTAATTAGCAAAAAAAGTCCATTAATATTTACAGTCTATGGTATAGACTCATACTGAGCAGCTTAGAGCTTAAATTTAGTCACCTTTGTCGAATGTGTTGCCCATGATTAAGAGGAGGTCTGTGAATGCAGCACAAGATACACACATGGTGAATTCAAGTCCTGTGGGATAATACACAAGACAGTTTAGAATTTTAATTGTAATCAGTTCTCAGTTAAGCTCATGTATTCAATTAGCATCAACTACAAGTTCAATCCATTTTCTTTCCTTGACTTACTCAAAAACATCAGATTTATTCTGAACGAATCTGCAAAATATCGACACTCATCACGTGAGCACGTCTTCTTATTTTAAGATAAATTAGACAGAAAAGTTAGATTTCTGTTAGACAGAACATCGAGCTTTGTCTCACTTAAAGTCTGTTTTAACATTCAAGTTGTGAAAATCTCTGACTGACAGTAAAGAAAATAATTTGTTGTATTACTCTTGATTTAAAGTTCTGCTGGAGTCGTGTGATTAGCAGCTGTAGCAGAAATGTCTGGACCGGTTTGAGCAGCACCAGTGGAAGAAGTAACAACAGCTGTATTAACAGAATCATCAGTCTAAAAACGGTTTCTTCTCACACTCACTCTGGTTAGTTTGTGGTTGAAATTCAACGTCCATCTGACGCGTACAGAAAATGTCTCTCACCCTTTGTTCTCGCACATAAAGGTGTGAAAAGTGGGTTTTTTTAGAGTTTTACTTGCAGATAATAATGAGTAGAAGACGTTGAGCGGATGTTTCAGTTCTTAAACTAAAATGTATCAAAGTTCATGAGTGCATCCTTTAGAGGGTTTAAGATCTGAATTCAGCAGTGAATTCAATCTTTAGACTAAAATGATTTCATAACATTTTAAAAAGCTGCTCACCTTAGAGCCTCTTTATACTCCTTATGTAGTTCTATCTAATCACCACCAGATGGCAGCAGAGGACATGAAATAATCTTGTCAGTCTGGGCTCAAAAGAGACACTGTTGATATAAACTGAATATCTGGATGTATTGGTTCTTAAGCATTAATTTAAATTTGATAAAACTTTTGCCTGAATAAAAAAAGATAAAAGTCGATAAAAATGTTCAAATAAGTTTTGCAAAAGTATCCGGCTCGATTGAGCCAACATGAAGGATGCATTTAAAATGATTCCTAATAGAAAACCTTTCTGTTCAGAAGTTACACTTTATAAACCTGAAACAGCTGTTTCACATCGCTCTGTTTAAAGGCACCATTCAAAAACAATATGAAGTTACAAACAGCAGAACACCGGAGCTGCTGCTGCACCCATATCTTGATGGTTATACGTTTGCTTGTGTTACTTTGTGTTACATAAAAATGATTCTAACTTTTGTTATATGTTAAAATAGAACAATAACAGAAACAAGCTAACCAATCAAATCAGTCAACCAGAATCACTGTTTCAATGGAGACCGGTGGCTTTGAAGGTAACTTAAAAAAGACTCTAATTAAACTTCAATGGAAATGATCACCACATGTTTCAGGTCCTCGCCCTTCATCTGACATGAAGTGTGATGCAGCTTCTGCTGTGCAGACTTTTAGTCTACCTTTTCCTGTTTTTTTTAGGTCCAGCACCCGGTACTCAAGTTTTTCGGATGTGCGTGCTGTTTGATATTCTTTTAGTCCTTTACTCGACTGAGTCTTGAACTGCTGTTCTGTGTTTGTCCTCTTGGGGGAGCCAAACACTCAGACTTCACAGCAGAGTCCCTGAAACTGAATGATGGTTCACCGAGCACCTCTCCACCTGATGCTAAATTTAAAGACTGCAGGCATGTCAGAGGATCATCTCAGGAGAATGTTTTGATTAAAGGACTATAGATTCAAATATGAATGTCGGTGTAGACGTGGACTCTGGGCCCCCGGTTTGTCTCTAAGACCGTATCTGTGTGAGTGCACTCTCCACGCCACGCTGCTCCTCCACACACGCTCATAAATCACAGCTCGCACTGAGTCACATTTGCTCTTTTCAAAACAATATTACAAACATTGGCCTTTAGGAGATATAATGATGTGCCATCCCCTATAATCTCTCTGCATTATGGGCTGTTTGTGTAACGCTGTTTGTCTAGAGATTAACCTTTGTGTTTCTGTGTGAAGCAGCCGATGTGCGTTCTGTGATGGTGGCGTTGCAAACGGTAAATATGAAGAGAGCGTGCGGCGTGTCTCACACAGGGCGTAACATTTAGCTTTGATGACATCACTCCTGTTTGTTTTCTCAATATTCGATTTCCTCCCTCCTCGTGCGCCGGGGTAATTGTTTGTTGTCGCCCCCACTTTTCAGGGTCCAGATCTCACAGTGTGTGTGTGTGTGTGTGTGTGTGTGTGTGTGTGTGTGTGTGTGTGTGTGTGTGTGTGTGTGTGTGTGTGTGTGTGTGTGTGTGTGTGTGTGTGTGTGTGTGTGTGTGTGTGTGTGTGTGTGTGTGTGTGTGTGTGTGTGTGTGTGTGTGTGTGTGTGTGTGTGTGTGTGTGTGTGTGTGTGTGTGTGTGTGTGTGTGAGAGTGTGTGTATGGTGTGTGTGTGTATGGTGTGTGTGTGTGTGTATTGTGTATTGTGTATGGTGTGTGTGTGTGTGTATTGTGTATTGTGTATGGTGTGTGTGTGTGTGTGTGTATGGTGTGTGTGTGTGTGTGTGTGTGTGTGTGTGAGCAGTAATGTGCAGAGTGTGTGGTGAACTTTGTTTACATGCCTGCTCTCTGTGAGAGTGTTTGAACTGCCTCTCTCAGATGATGAATGATCGTCTGAAGTTCTGTGTGAGAGATGTTTTTATTTTTCTGACTCAGTTTGAGCTGAAGAGAATCGAGTAAATGAATCTAAAAGATCGACTGAAGGTGACTCAACTTTAAAGCAAAAATCACAAAAAAAACCCAAAAAACAGGTTCCAGCTTCATTTCTTATTTAAGAATTATTTTGGGGCTTTTATTGTAGAGACAGGACAGTGGATAGAGTCTGAAATCAGAGAGAGTTTGGAATGAGATGCAGGAAAGGAGCCACAGGTCAGATTCAAACCCAGGCCGCCCGCTTGGTGGACTACAGTTTCTGTACATGGGGCACACGCACTAGCCCTTTTTTTTTTTTTTTTTTTTTACATAATTTTCTTGCAGTTAGTTCATCGATATGTATTTGATTTTAAATCACAGAAACACATCAGAAACTAAAACAAGACGTAAAAGATGTATGGAGGGAGTACCAGGACAGGCAGGTGGTCAGGTCACAGCACCTTCTTCAGAACACCTCAGTTCAGAGAATCCAGAAATGTAAACAAAAAACCCTCTCCATTTCAAAATGTGTTTGTTTTTTAAATCTGGTGACCCCAAATGATTATCTCACGACTCTCCGCGGGGGTCACGACCCCTAGGTTGAGAACCACTGATTTAAAGGAGCAAAGTTACATACGAATGTTTATTATAAAATACCTTCTTTTTTTTTAAGTATCTAGAGTTAGACATGAGGGAGGAGAGAAAGAGAGAGAGTGGGGAACGACATGTGGGAAAGGAGCCACAGGTCGGATTCAAACCCCGGGGGATGGAGGACAATAGCCTCTGTACATGGGACGCACACACTAACCACTAGGCTACCGGTGCACCTGGTTAAATAACTTTAAGTTAAATATCTAATACAACTCTTTTTCCGTCTTTTTGCTGCAAGTCCCCTTTAACTCTCTTAAGTTTTAATGTTATAGAATCAGTTTAAAAATGTTCAAATACTGAAACAGATGAAACACGATTATCCAGTCGTGTTCCAGTCGAGATTTAGAATAAGATGAAGAACACAGTCTGCCTCACAGCTCATTTTAAACTTCAACACTTGATGTTCTTAAAGATGGTTCATAAACGGAGCTCAAGTGTTTAAATATAAGAAACCTGGATGTGTGACGGTGTGTTCTCTTCGTCTTTTTATTACAATATTTTCATCCATTAAAATTTAACAACGGTGTGAAAATCTCCGACTGTGTCAGAGGCCCGTCTTTATTCTTCTTCATTAAACTGTTTTCATATCCTGATGTTAAAAAGACTTCATGTCACAACTCAGTGCAGAATCTCAACAATGAGATCTCCTGCTCGTCCTCGTCCTCCTCCTCTTTGTCTTTCTCTTTCTCCTCCTTCTCCTCCTCTTCCCATCCTCGTCCTCTTCCTCCTCTCTCCTTCTCTCTCCTCCTCCTCCTCCTCTTCTTCCTCCTCCTCCTCTTCCTCCTCTTCTTCCTCCTCCTCCTCTTCCTCCTCTTCCTCCTCCTCCTCCTTCCTCTTCCTCCTCCTCCTCCTCTTCCCCTCCTCCTGCTCTTCCCCCCTCCTCTTCCTCCTCTTCCCCCCTCCTCCTCCTCCTCTTCCTCCTCTTCCTCCTCCTCCTCCTCCTCCCTGGAGAAGGCAACGGTGACGGGCACGGTCTTGACTGACATGTCCCCCCTCAGCTGAGCCTGTCCTGCTGTTTTACCGCCTGCTTAAGGTATACAGCAGGTAAAATGTCAATTAGGAAGACCCGCCCTGATAACTCAACTCCCAATCGTCTGGTTCCTGCACATTAATATTTATCCTGCCGCTGCTGCAGCCTCACACGTCCTGCGTGAGCTGCTGTTACCGTTTCCTGACACAGAGACACACACCTGCCTCTGTCTCCCAGTCTAATCAAGCTGTCCACACACACACACACACACACACACACACACACACAGCAGCTCTCTCCTGTTCTGGGGCATTTTAATGGGAGATTAAAGGCATCGCTCATGTCTGTGGTCTGCAGGACGAGAGCAGAGACGAGAGGATAAATCAGGCTCAGCAGTCTGACAGGACACCAGTGTCTCTTTTTAACCCTGTGTGTGTGTGTGTGTGTGTGTGTGTGTGTGTGTGTGTGTGTGTGTGTGTGTGTGTGTGTGTGTGTGTGTGTGTGTGTGTGTGTGTGTGTGTGTGTGTGTGTGTGTGTGTGTGTGTGTGTGTGTGTGTGTGTGTGTTAGCAGTGTTACAGTGTGTTAGCGACCTGTCCTGACCTCTTACTTTTAATGAAAGCTTTCCTTGATTTCATGGTTAAAGGGTCTTGTGTCCTGCAGATCTCAGCTCAGGAGAGGTGTGGTCGTTGCAGGAGGAGTGTTGGGTTATTGCATTATGATTCAAAATATTCTAGGTATTTTAATAAATACATCCAGGTAGGCGGATACCTGAGGAAGGAGGAAAAGGTTTACAGCAGGTCAAATCTGTACAGTATTCACTTTTCACACGCTGGATTTGAAGCATCACATCAAATCAGCACATCACTGTTCTGTTCGGTGAAGGTACAGATCTCTGAGGGGCAGGAAAGGCTTGCTTTAGGCAGCCCCCCCCCCTTACAGCAGGCCTCGCTGAATGAGCTGTGTGTGTGTTTTCATTTACTGTGTAATGTAACCTGTTAATGTTACATGCTGTGAGGGAAAATTTGTTATTTGAGACAACAGAGTTGAAGTCTAGTCAAAGCCTGAGTGATGAGAAATACTTATTTTTTCTAAAATCAGCATTCACTTTTATTTCTGCTGATTTTTGTGAAACTAAAAGCAAATCAGTGCATACAGTACATGTGTTTATTTTTAGTCTCAAGAATTTCTTACGATCTTCAGTTATTGATTTTAACAGTATCGGTGGACTGTTTATTATCAATTGTTTGACAGCAGGTTAAGGGGGCGGCAGTAGCTCAGTCTGTAGGGACTTGGGTTGGGAACCGGAGGGTCGCCGGCTCAAGTCCCGGTGCGGACCGAGCATTGGCAGTGCTCAGGAGGTGATCTGGCACCTCTCCAGCTACCAGATCACCTCCTGCCAGCACTGCCGAGGTGTCCTTGAGCAAGGCACCAAACCCTGAGACTGAGCTGGTGGTGGGGTCACTCTGATGTCACTCTGACATCTCTCCATTAGTGCATGTCCATAGGATTCTGTTTGTGTGCATGTGTGTATATACTTCAGCCTATGTGTGTGTTGCATGACTACAGAGTGTAAAAACTGAAATTTCCCCTTGCGGGGATCAATAAAAGTAAATCTCTTAATCTCTTAAATCTCTAAGAACTATAAGGATTAAGATCCAAAGACAAAATGCTCTACAGAATGTGTGTGCAGGTCTCAGATCTCACATCATGATGACAGAACCTCGTGTTTATGAGCTGTCTTTGAAAGGACGCTGCTGATTTGACTCACATGTTGATGAGTCTATACAGTTTAAAACTCATTTATAAACCTTCTTGTCCAATCAGAAATAACCTCAACATGCTCTTTTTACATATCCCCAAGACTCCATTGACAAAAGCAGTATTTTTTTATTTTTTTATTGTTTGTAACACGATTTTTTGAATTTGAGGTTAGCATTTAAAAATATTAAATTCACTCAAAAACACAAGAAAGCATCCAGCAGGAAGCTGCAGTCGACCAGCAACTCCTGTGTCCTGTGCAGTAAAACAAAGAGTCTGGTGGCTTTAAAGAGAGAAATTAAATGAAACATATGAACACAAGCATCTTCCTCTTGAACATATAGGATCTGTGCAGGGATTCTGTCTGTGATGTTGTCACACACTTCTCCTGTCAGGGACCAAAAGAGCTTTGAAGCAACATGTCGGAGGAATCACAAACTGTCTGGTCAATTAGAATAATAGAAATGTAAAAATAAAAAGGGCCAGGTTGTAAAATATGTCATGACCCTTGAACAGTACATAATAATATTAAATTTTAGCGTTCTGATCCGTGGTCATCAGAGCCGTCCTGTCAGCAGCACCTCTCTCTCTCTCTCTCTCTCTCTCTCTCTCTCTCTCTCTCTCTCTCTCTCTCTCTCTCTCTCTCTCTCTCTCTCTCTCTCCTCCAGAGGTGAGCGAGTCTTTAATTCTCCTGCAGGCGGCGAGCTGTAATGCAATCATCAGTGCTGCTCTGCTCGGCCAGGAATTTATGAACACTTAGTGTCCCTCTGTGCTGACAGCGCCTCAGCCTGAGTGTGTTTACGGTATTACCCAGAAATACGTGTCACTCCCGTTTATCGCCCCCCCCCCCTTTTTTTCTTTACAGCAGCTTATATGACCCCCCTGTTCCACCTTTTTATGACGAAACAAAACCAGGTTGCATACAGAGATTATATACTTTGCAGAGAGAGTGGGGTCATCAAGGAGGGGTCTCTGTGTACAGTCTGTTGGTTTTACACACCGAGGTTAACTAGCAGGAGCAGACCCCCCTCCTCCCTCCTCCTCCCCCTCCTCCACCTCTCAGCTGTGTGTTTAAAAACGCCGCGGCAGGGTGAATAAGCCGGTTAAAATATTGCAAACTAAATCTAAGAGAGCTCTTATTCCAATATGGTGAGAAGTACGGCGCCCGCTGAGGCCACTTGAAAGGAGTAGATGTCAGCTCGGTAATATCGCCGGGCCATAACTCTCCACGGCCATCACTCATACTCTCAGGGCAGACATAAGTGCACACACACACACACACACACACATATATATAAAGTGACAAAGCTGCATAAACAACCGATGCATGCACACACACACACACTCAGGACAAGGGTTGAGCGACAATCAATGAATCTGCCATCAGACGTGAGTTATGGTGCAGAGAGAGTGGGCATTCCCCGTGTGAAAATATTTGGACTGAAAATGTAGATATAATTAATAGATGGTGTAAAGAGGTGGAGAAGTTGATGCATTTATTACTCGGAGTCAGATGAGTGGGGGGGAGGGGGCTGAGCCGTGCACCCTCCTGGATAGTTACTGCAGAGTACACACACACACACACACACCAAGAGTCTGCCCGTGATTTAGAGATTTGCATACGATAGAAGAAGAACTCTCATGTTATGTAAGATACAATCCCAGTTTTTGTCATGGAGTCTGGTCGCTTTGAGGACGATGTAACAGCTGTTACATCTTCCTCTCTCACATGTAGGTCGGACTCTTCTGGGATCCTTCCTGTCATGTTTTCAGACACTCACTGAATGTTTTGTTCGGTTTCTTACAATGAGATCTCGGTCTTTATTCACGATTCGATTTCAACGCTTGCTGCACTGGCTGCCATGTTTACACATTGCAATCAAGGCATGCCGTGTTTTACGCTTGCAGTATCTCGTCATCTGGACTCGTCGAGTGAATGTGGCTTAAACAAAAAGTGTAGTGAGATATTTTTGAGTAGTTATTAGACAAATACACTTTGTAAAAATGTGAGTTTTCACAGTATTATTATGAAGACAAAGGGGTTCAGGTTAAAAACACTTGACCTGTCGTTTGTTTGTGTGTGTGTGTGTGTGTGTGTGTGTGTGTGTGTGTGTGTGTGTCCAGCAGGAGAGAGTAAATCAGTTGAGGTGGAGGTGAGGTGTTGTTGTCCTGCTGTGGAGGGTGGGGTGTGTGTGTGTGTTTGTGTGTGTGTGTGGTGTTGTGGGGGGGGGGGGTCTCCAGCCACAGATAATGATGTGATTCCAGCATGAGGCGGGCCTGGTGTACCTCACCACCGTCCATTATGATGTGCGGCCCCCCGCCACCGAGGGGGCAGAGTGAAGGTGAGCCTGTCATATCGATCTTTTTAGTGCTAAAATATGAGCCACTTTACTCTGCTCCCCGGCGCGGTGATGTGAAAAATAATAACTCGGACCCAAATTAAAAATATTGATCGCTTAGGAGGTGTTGAGAGCAAATAAACACCCTCTGAAGGATTTTCATCCCCCTCTCCTCTTTCACCCTCCTCTCCATCTTGTCCCCCCCGGCCCCCGCCCTGTGAAGGGGTCAGGGATGGTGGCTGACTGAACTGTAAACACATCACAGCAGCTTGTTGCTCGCTAGTCTTAATAACAACCAGGCTCTTTATTGACACAAATAAAGAAGCAGCCATGTTTGCAGCTCTTCTCGTGCACTGATTGATCAGGTTTTGACTCCATAATCTGGCTCCATTCAGGTACCCCCCCCTCCCCCACTCCACCCTGAGTCATAATTTTTTGCACATCCGAGCTTGACTTTTTTATTCCTCCCCCGCAGTAACAGATGAGCTGACACGGGGCCATCAAACGGGTGGGAAAACAATTGCCACAAGGTTAATTTTATTGCCTGCTCCATGCATTTGTGAGCGGGCGGGAGGCGTCCTCTGCCCGGGGTCCTGATGAATGGCTCCGGCGAACGGTGCGGGGAATGAAAATGAGAGGGGAGAGGCCAGAGCGGGGGGTGGGGGGGGGGAGCCGGAGTCCCACCTGAAATTGAAATTTTTCTGACACACTCAAAATTGGTATTCTGATATATAAGAGAGGGGATGTTCCATTTAGTTTGATGATGAAAGCCGCTGTGTGTCCCACTCAATTGCATTTTACGACACCCACTTTACCTCATACATCCTAAGAAGGTTAATATCCGCACATCCTAAATGGCGGATGTCAGATTGTCCACAGTGTGCAGGAAAATAAACTACTTAGTGTATCTAAATGCTGTCGTAATACTTGGCCGTCCTGGCAGCAGCTCTTATTGATTGTCCACAAGGACGTTTGTTCTGTTTTGGGGGCCGAGGCGGGATGAATAGAGATTTGATGGAGCGTGGGGGACCGGCTTGGATCAGAATCTGCATCCTGGTGCTGCTGTCAGCGTGGATGAGAGCCAGGGCGTCGGGCGGACTCACATGCTGCCTGTTGACATCAGTGAGAGCGAGCGAGGCTGGAGCTGGCGATATCTCCGGTCCTCCACTCGAACTGTGTGCTGCTGCTGAAAGCTCGCTCCTGTCTGCTGGCTGCAGGCCCTCACTCTGTGTGTGTGTGTGTGTGTGTGTGTGTGTGTGTGTGTGTGTGTGTGTGTGTGTGTGTGTGTGTGTGTGTGTGTGTGTGTGTGTGTGTGTGTGTGTGTGTGTGTGTGTGTGTGTGTGTGTGTGTGTGTGTGTGTGTGTGTGTGTGTGTGTGTGTGTGTGTGTGTGTGTGTGTGTGTGTGTGTGTCTGTGTGTCTGTGTGTGTCTGTGTGTGTCTGCACATACATGTATGTCTGATATGGGGGTTATCTCCAGCCAGCACTTTGTCCTTACGTATCGATTCTTCCTCGGCCGCCGGCTATTGCTGCTTCATTTGCATGGCCCAGTTGACCCGGCCAGTCGGGGGCCATTATAGTCCCATTAGCTAATCTCTCAGCTTTGATTTCCATAATCCTCTGTCTATTGAGAGCCCTCACAGCTCTCACAGTCCCGCTCTCCAAGGAGGGAAAAAGACCCACAACCACCCCCCTCCTCCCCCCCCCCCCACTCCATTCACCTTACTCCCCAGCAACACTCATCGTAGAAACACACACACACACACACACACACACACACACACACACGTTTACTTAAACACTGCTATATGCCCCTTTAACTCCTTATTATTGCGATGTATTGAGAGTCCATTTCCTTCAAGTGATGGAGGTTTACAAATGTATTTCTAAATGGGAAATTCTAGTTATTATAAACCTGGGTCTTATTTTTTTATTTACACATTTTGGGATGTAAAATTACACGGGTGAAACGTCAAAGTGCGTCCACTAAATGTTGTGGTTTTGTCACAAAGACCCCAGACTCCATCGATTACAAACATGGATTTAACCTCATCACCAAAAAAAAAACATTTAAAATGATTTAAATTGCACATTTTACACATTACAAGATAAGTGTTCATGATGAAGACGGACTGTAGGACCCACTGCTGATGTACAGTCTGATGGCGGTAGGCACAAAGAATGCACTGAAAATATTTTCAAAAATGTAGTTAAATTGAATAATATGACAAATGCTTGACCCTCCTCCAGGGACAGTGGGGGTCAGCAGTTACTAGCACCGTTACTCTGGGGGTTGCGGGCCAAAGATTTTGGAGACTCGTGGTCTGTACGGCAAACAAAATGTTTTTGTCATTTGAGAAAGAGCCAAAGGCCTGAAGGGACGTCCTCGATACCCTCTGCAGACATCTTGATTATTGGCAGTTTTCATTTTCCAAAGAGCTGAGACACATTTGAAAACAAAACGCTGAGTGTAAGATTGTTCTTTGTATTGTTCAGACTCTGTGTTGAACCCTTTAGGCTGTAAACTAATCACTGACCTGCTGATAGGAACCAGCGATGTGGATTCACTACAGTAAACACATCCACCTCTCACTCCTCCGTCCCCTGAGCATCCACTCAGACGTCCTCCTCTCTGCCAGGCCGGACTGACCTTAATCACCCTCAGTAGAGTTCTCTCACAGTGATTTCTTACATTGATGAAAGAGGAGCAACTACCTACCGCCCACACAGCCCCCCCTCCCTCACTCCAAATGAGCTGATAATTAATAAGGGCTGGCTCTGCAAACAGCAGTGGACAGACAGCGTGATGGATCGGACGGCTTGGATGCAAACCGATACAATGCCAAGCTTTCCTGAGCCTTTACCCAGCCTGATCAGGCATGCAGAGGAGCCCCCTCCCCGCTAATTAAATACCCACAGGTTGCTCCTGTTTTCTGTCCAGTATTGGCAGGTTTTTAATAATTCATGGGACAACACCTCTGAGGCCCTGAGCTGCTGCAGACTTTGAGATAAACTCTGTCACATTTGAAGGGCTTCAACACTCGCAGCTTTGTAACAGACGCATGTTGTTCACTTCATGTCATCAACTTAATTAAATGTTTCTAAAGCGACACCTACTTCCTAAATGCTCGTCGTGTAGGCTAAAGACGGCGCAGATTAATAATAATCGACATTCAGACAATTCTTCCGATTCATCTGAACAAGCGGTCGCACCGCTGTGAGACATTCGCTGCAGAGATGCTGAATGTCTGCACCTCCGGGCCATTTCCTCCGACTGTCACCGGGCTGGTTCAACATCGGTTCAACTTTGTCACGTCGGGGTGTCACAAAGTCAGAAGGACTTCACAGTGAGGCTTAGCTCACCGTTCTGCCGACACCTTAAAGTCAGAGAAACAAGAGAAACAAGAAATCCTGCAGCTTTCCTAAAATCCTATATTCGGTCTCCTCAGAGATACTTGAACATCTGACAGCAGCATAAACATGTTGATGTTTACATGCAGAAAATCTTCCTGTATAAGCCTTAACCACAACCACAAATGAGATGATACTCTTATTAAGCGTATAACATGGTGTTACGCCCTGCCATAAGGCGGCCCGATGTGGCTAACAAGAATCCACAAATTGACCCAATAAAACCCTTCAGACACCTTAACAAAGTCCAAATCAAGGGGTTATTATCAACAGACTAAATGACTGAGTGAGCAGTCCCAACTCTAAAAACCAGCACTGGGCTTTTAAGCACCGAGGCCAGGCGCTCCACGTTGAGTCATCAGTAGCTTCACCCGGGCAGAGCTGAAGACAACAGGAGGGGAGAAGGGACAAACAGCACAGGCTAACATGCAGCCGTAACACATGGCTTAAGGAAATGTTTGTCTCTCTAATATTCCTGTTAACAGGCAGCTGTACAAACATCTTGAAAATGAGCCTTTAAAATGTTGTCTTGGTTGGTTTGTTTGGTCACAGAGCTGACTGCAGACAAGAGACGCTGTGTGTCACAAAGTGCAGTTAAAAGACTCGTCGTCTCAGTGTGCTGTACAGACCGGATCTCTGTGACAGTGCTCTGACAACAGCAGTCACATCGGGTTGTTACTGCTCTGAAAAAATGTCAAACGTTCTTATTTTTGTTGTCGTTGTTCGCTGTAACTGTGACGCTAAGAACAAATCTATCCAGCAGCGTGCCGCATCACACTGCCTGTCACTCTGAGGTAAAGCCAATATTAACCCCTGAATGACCAGTATCTACTGAACTAGCTCACTCACCTTCTGTAATGCTTCATCATAGTTCTCTCCTTCAGCTGACGTTAAAGTTTAGAAACAGAGCGCTTACTCGACAGCATCACGGATCAACAGCAAGTAGCATTAGCATGTTTGCTATCACTATCCTTTTTAGAAATCTGATCTCCACAGGTCGGACCCGAACATGGGCAGCCTGTCGCGAGGGGGGCGCGCACACCAACCACTAGCCCACAGGCCCCCCCCCCGTAGTCTGCATGTTTTATTCAGAGAATATTACATTTATTGTTGGGATTTTTCCTTTATTTGATAGGACAACAGATAGAAAAGGAAATCAGGAGAGAGAGAGATAGAGAGAAAGATGTGCAGTAAAGGAACCACAGGTCGGACTGCCACCCGCTTTGAGGACTACATCCTCCGTACATGGGGCGTCATCTTACCGCTAGGCCACCAGCCAAATTTTTGATTTCCTAATGGAAAAGCTGTTTACTTGACTTTTACATTTAGGGAGTGGTGACACCTCCAGCGGTGACACAGTGATTCTTTGTTATATACTGAATTTATTTTTATATATTTGCCTTTCTTTAATAGGGACTAAAAGGTTCATAAGGATGCAACATGCTAGTTAGCCACAATGCTAATACTTCTTTAGTCCTGGGACAGGTAACTGGTGAAAATATAAATACTAAACACTTAGGAAAAAAAAAAGAAACATGTCAGATTAGAGCAAAGCAGTGACAGACACATGCAGGAACAATCCATACCTCTGCACTAATGACCTTCTTTTAACCACTTCCTCTTGTTAGCCAGCTCGTTAGCCCATGTCGTTAGCCAGCTCGTTAGCCGTTTAAGGAAACAGTTTGAGCAGGAGGTTTTGGTCGTCTCGGCCGGTCTGGCCCCTGTGTGGCCTGTGAGCGCTGTGATTGTGTGTAATTGGTGAATCTGGTCTAAGAGGAGAGCGGGGTCACAGTCTGTGGGATGTGAGCCTGTCATAATAACAACCAACAATGTGATCATTTCATTTCCTTTTCACTTACACATCACCTCACTTCACATGAGACGGCATGACACACACACACACACACACACACACACACACACACACACACACACACACACACACACACACAGAGGGACGAGGTTAACGTTGGGCCCCATTTATTTCACTCCAACAATGACTCTAAATAGCCTTTCAAAAGCGGAGACAAAAATAATCGAATCACACAATTACTGCTGGGCTTCATTCTATAGTTAAGTGCATTTTTATTGTGTAACGTTTCTTTTTCCCCGCACCCCCCCCTCTATTTGTCCTGCCTCCCTCTGCAGGCGTTCTCTCCCTGCCACTTCTCATCTAATATGGCTGTAATTAGGTTTACTCGCACAAATCAGATTTCGCCAATTGGGTTATCCTCCCCTGAAATTGGAGAGGTCTGTGGGCCGGCATGGGTGGACAGTTAATCTGCTTTTGTTAAGCCCTCCTGTTGGGTTTTGCAGCGGCAACACAGGCTGTGCCAGTTAGAGCGTTTTTACCTGTCACTGTGGACATGACTCGTAATTTACTCCCCCTCACCACCACCACCACCACCAACCACCACGGACACACACACGGTACACACATCCCGCCATCTGCTCCTCCTTGTGCAAATAATGGCATTTGAATCGAGCATTAACAGGCTTAATTACTTTAAAATTGTCATTTTAATTTACACTGATATAGTATTGATCACACAGGCAGAGATTAAGGCCCTCAGTGGAGCGGTTGATGTGGAATTAAAAAGGGCCGGGTCCTCCTGGGGCCCGGCCGGCCTGTCCTGCTGCAGCCAGAAGAGGAATGACATCCCCCCCCCCCCCTAATGAACTGGCAGCATGCGCAGACATGAATTTCAGGCCCCGCTGGAGAAGGAGGGAAATAATGGGGTTTGGGGAGCCATGGCGGGTTATTCATTCACTGCCATGCACCAATTCTCTTGTGATTCATCCCCTCAGACCCCCGCTGCCTGTTTGCCTGCCACGCTCAGCCTGCCTGACCTTTCTGCAGCCTAAAGTGTATATATATATATATATATATATATATCTCCCCCTCCGCCGGGAGCTCCACACCCACATCAGGTATCATGTATAGAGGGAGGGGGGACACCTGCAGCTGGCCTCTAATCCAAACATCCCTCCCAATGAAGGAAGTGTCGCTCAGAGATTCTCCGTCTTTGTCTGAAGACACACACACACACACACACACACCGTCCTCGGGGATTGATCTCCTCGCTCGGGCGCCGAGTCGCACACGTCTGGTTAATATCAGGGGAGAAAAGTGTTACATTACATCTGAGCGATTTCTCCCCGTGCGGTTTCAAGAGCGGCTCCTGTGTTGTTGAGTAATTACAGCAGTAGAAACAACCTCTTGACACCTGCCTCCGATGAACACACTCAAACAAGTGCCTTTAATGACTGGCCCTTATGGCGAGGACCTCGATTAAAACAACCCTGAAATCAGGGATCGCCCGTCAGACATTTTGATTTAGAGCAACAGAGCGTCAAGGTTGTGATTTTTAACGATGCACATATCATGTAGTCATAGGTTTGTGACGTGAAGACAGTTTAAAGAAGTTTTCCTCCTTCATATGTGAGGGATGTTAGCAACAGTCATAGAAGGGAACACTTTTGATCCAAGGATGCAGGTTTGATGCACACATCCACATAATAATGTCTTTATTTTTTGAAGTTGTTGCATCGCACATGTTCATACACTATACACACCTGTTCACTCACTCAGCTGCTGCCACACATCTGAAGCATAACGTACATATTTATATACTCTGGGTAATGTGGAGTGCACAGAGTCTACTGTATAAGTCGTGATACTGATTCTGACCTTACACCAGTGTTATGTTGATAACCTGTAGTCCTCACTGTGAGGATGAGGCTGCAGAATTATTGGTAAGGCAGCATCCGGCTTCCCTAACTTTGAAACACAAAATGAAATACATAAACAGGCTAGTTATTACAATCTGTTGTTTTTAAGCATTGTATGCATACTGAAGTGAAGTGAACAGGCTAGTTATTACAATCTGTTGTTTTTAAGCATTGTATGCATACTGAAGTGAAGTGAACAGGCTAGTTATTACAATCTGTTGTTTTTAAGCATTGTATGCATACTGAAGTGAAGTGATCAGGCGTTTCCTTTATGTCAGCTGACATGGCTTTGTAGATATTGTAAGTAGCCGTGGAAGTTGTAACCGGTGAGAAATATCTTCACACTGCTTAGCCTTCGTTATTAGCTCCCTCTCTGCTTTGTTGGCTCCGGCTAGCGATATGCACGGGCCGACCACACTGCACTCATGCCCTTAGCACAGAAGAGCATAGAAGTGTTTTTTATAGATCTGTCCGGTGGAAATGCCCACTGTCTCAGATTCCTGATGTAGCTCTCTAAGTCAGTATTGGGCCGACCAGGTGTAGGCTATTTAAGATGGAACAGTCATCTTCTCTCTCTCTCTCGTTCACGCTCAGCGTCTCACCGTCACCACAGCTCCTCCTTTGCACCATGAGTTTTTGTAGTTTGATTATGTTAGTTTAGTTTTACACCACACAACAGCCGACACACTGATTAGTTTACTAACACACCCTCTTTGTAAACGGTTGTTATTTTTGGTACTTTGGTGTAAACTTAACACCGTTTAGTTGAAACTGTACGTTTATCAGGCTTTAAGAGCCGGATCATGACACCTGCATAAATGAGTGAAAGTCATGACAGTCCCATTTACCCAAGCTCAAAAGTCTTTGTTCCTTCTTTTGTTGCTTTCATGGCGCAATACTTAAACCCTCTAGAAGAAACATATCTTCATCATCGTCTTCAAGGAAATTTTAACAGTTAAATTCACTGTGTGTAAGTTTAACTGAAACCTACATTAACCTCTTGTTTACCTTTGCAAAAAACTATCCACAGAGTTTTCTGTTTCTTTACTTCAGATGTGTCAGAAAACGCACTGTTATCAGGACGTTAGCTCCATTAGGCTCTGGATTAATGTTGCCGCAGCCGGACATTCAGTCTGTATTTCACGCTCTTCTCTGCATCTCTAACTTGTTTGTTTTTCCACTCTGAGCTGTCAGGAGATGCAGGAATGATTTATGAAAACAGGTTCACATCATGAAAGCAGAATGCTCCATGGCAAAGTCAAAAACACACAGAACTCAAGTCTGTGCTCGCCCTTGAACGAGCTACCTACCTGTGTGTTTCCTGAGACGGCCCAAAGGTCCCGCAGCAGATTGAAAGAGAGTGTGTGTGTGTGTGTGTGTGTGTGTGTGGGTGTGTGGGGTTGTTTGTGAGGTCCTCATTTGATTGCATTACCTACGCGAGGTGGAAGCCATCTTGACGATGAAGGCTAAACAAAACAACAACCTTTTCTCTCTCTCTCTCTCTCTCTCTCCGTGACTGATATCAAGACGTCTCCAATACGCGTAATGGACTTGGCACGGCTCGGGTCGGCCGCGCTTCGGGCCTCCGGCTGCACTCTGTCATCCAATCACCTTATTCTAATGCTGCTGCATTGTTTAGTCAACCAGCCGTCCATTTACATCAACCCATACACACACAGCCGCAGCACACAGGCACTTAATAGAATTAGCAGGTATTGTGCAGCACATTTTAAACACATAGGGCTTTTTAAACACACACCCCCCCCATCCCCCCCCCCCCCCACGCTGATGATCCCCTGCTCTCTGTCAGAGTAATGGCATCACCAGCTCTCCATACAGCGCCTGCCTCTCCTCTTTAACCACCATAACTCTGCCCACATAGACACTTTATCCAGATCTTTAAATGCTCAGCCAATACTGTTGTCATGTTTATGTTATGTACTACATATTAATAGCTCATAAAGCACATTAGTTGCTTTATTAAATCATTTTTCACTCGTTAGCAAACAGGAAGCAGCTCTGGGCTGAAACAGCGTCTCAATTATGTGGCTCATGATTTGCTAATCTGATTTGGTTTGAATGTTTGACCAGCATAAAAATAGAGAAATGGAAATAAAGCATGCACATGGCTGAGAATTTGCAGTGCCCTCCTTTGCCCTTGACTTGATGCATTCGCTTCCTGCCCAAACGTCGACGCTCCGGTGGCATCTCTGTAAACTAATTAATCTCATATGCTTCCCGCCTTGTGATAAACACTCCAAATAACCCAAAATTGTCTTTCGGCCTTGTTTTCTAATGATATTAAATGGAGCATGTGTGTTTGGAATGACTCATCTTTGGGGTCAGAGGAAATGAGCAATCCCTTTGTCCCCGCGCTGCCGCCCCCTGTTAAACTATTACCTATAAAAACAGGCGCACACTCCCAGCCAGAGGGTGTGTCCGCCCGCCGTAATAACCGGGGCCTTCTCTGTGTCCCCGTTCCACGGCCGATTGATTTTTGTTGGGGAAAATTAATGCAGCGGCTGTGAGGTTCTGGAGGTCAAAGGTAGATGGCTGCAGCAGATGAGGGGCGGAGCTGAAGCGAACGGAACGCCAGCGGGGATGCTCCGAGTCCGTCTGATGAAACTTAGCGTGCATGTGTTTGAGGGCGGCGCCTGCTATAGCTTATGATGTATTGTCTCCGTGCGGTTTCATGCAAACATCAAAATGCATCTCGTATGATTGACCAAGAAAGTATATGAGCTCATTTATTGACTTCACTCATCCACCCAGTGTCTGCGGGTTGTTGCCCTTGTTTCATGTTGCGGACTCTTTTGTTCGTCCTTTTGATGGCAGAGACTATCACGATGTTGTACCGCTGGTCTGGAAAGTTTACAACCCCAGAAGTAGATGTGGAAGACTCAGCATTACCGCTCACATTTTTTTTGATTCCAATGGCCAATGTGACATAAAGAGGAGCTACGAGCTGAGCTGATGCTAGCGCGGTTTAAAGGTTTACAGGATCATGAAGCTCAAGGTTCATATGGAGAACTGAATATACACAGAGGTCACGTCTCCTCAGTAGGTACAGACTTATTATTAAAAAGGCAGGAAAGGCAGTTTCAGTAAAATAAGTGTTGTTCTTTGTATTTGACCCGTGCATTTAGTGTCAGGAGGGGCTGCGAGCCAAGCTGCTGCTCGCTTGTTTAGGTGCTCACCATTCTTGTCAGGGAGCTGAATTTTCAGCAGAGGTCTTCTCTCCACAACAACAGACCCAATGATTCGAACCAATGAACAGATTATCAAACTTAAATCATTCATCTGGTTAAACGATTAATAAAGAGAATGAATGAAGTTGCAGTGATGTGACATGAAACACTGAGAAGCAGTCAAATGGGAACGTTCAAATATCCCAACTACCAGTCAGCACAAGTTTTAAGGTGCCCTCAATCAAAAACAGAATAATATGGAGAGTCAATACAGAGACTGAAAGTTGCACCAGGTGACATTATAGAGGCACATGGTGCGTTATTGTTGAGTTCGTCTGGGTTGCGTTATTAAGTGAAGTCTGCATGTGTGGTAGAAGTCATATCAGTGCTTATCTTATGTCCTCAAAAAAGTCCTTAAAGAAATTTAAAAAACTTTTTATTTCTGGTCTTCTTGTTGAAAATCTTGACATAGCAATCATAATTTTTTGATAAATCTGCATCATGATTTAGTTATTTCAGCATCCTTTCAATCAGGTCATTGTAATTATTTCTCAGTAAATGTCTTTTTTTTGCGTAGTTATACACATTTCAACCAATGTGTGACTTGTTAGAAACAGTCAAACTGTCTCTCAGTGGAGACAAATGGACAGACACTCCACAGCTGTAACAGAACCCCGGTATCAATCAGATAAATCCTGGTACTGACCCGAGCAAACAGGTCATCAAACTGGACACTGCTCAGCCTCAGCCTCAGGTAGATGGAAGCAGCAGGAACGTTTCTTCAGACACAGTCCATGGAGGAGTAGGAGAAATAAACAAAACTGTGTCAGAGGTCCAGGCGATGAGCTGGGCACAAGACATGATGCTGTTTGGTTGAATATTTGAAGGTTTTCAACAGAAATGAAAGGTCACATTCAAACCCCCACTGCTTTTGGTCTGAACACTTACCAACAGGTAAAACTGGAGACTCATGGGAATGGATTGTGTAGTTTGGTATGCACTCCAAAAGATAAAGCTTCGAAGTGAAAAGATAAATCCGATTTTACTGGAAAAATGTGGAGTTTAGTACAACGCCTGGACTTTAGGTGGAATAAAAAAGCTCTCAAACTTCAGACCACAACAGATCCAGGTGGTGTCTTATAAGCAAAGCATAACCATATTTCAGCGAGTAATTCCCCCCAAGTGGGAACCAATCAAACACAAAGGGTGCCCCAGTCAGCAGGGTCCCTGCACAAGTTCAGACCACAAAGGCCCGCTGTGTGCAACATGCTGTGGCTAATTACCAGCTCATTAAGGACCGCTCTAATTAGATTGGATGTTATGCTCTTTTAGTTAAATTCAAGCTCTTAATTTTAACTGCCTAATAACATTTCTGCAAAGGGAAGAAAAAAACACTTTTCAAAGCTTTCTGGAGCAGCTGGAGATGAAGTGATTCTCAGAACCCCGACTTACAGAGAAGAGAGTCTTTGAGGCTTCAGGAGCATTAATCTGTTTAATGAGCCCATTGAAATGTGTAGATTACTGTTGATATGGATAATCAGATGAAGCTGATATCGTTTTATTTCTGCTTGCTTTAATCGAGTTCAAAGCTTTTGGGCAAATGTAGGACAGAGCAGCTACATGTAGCTGCAGACACATCTGGTTCCTAAACCAGCTAAACCAAGTTGATCAGATGTTTTCAGTTTAATATCATCTCTGCTAGTCAGTCTCACAAGTCTTATTAGCTAGATGTTTCATGTATTATTAGAGATGTACATTTGGTTGGAAGGTGAAGTGACACAAACAGATCCTAAAAACAGTCTGATGAGTCAGCAACAACAGGAACTTTTTATTAATGTGCTTGTTTGCAGCAGGAAATACATTTGTGCTATTAAATAGTGAAGAGATCAACAAGCTCCAGCCACAAGTGTCGTATGAAGATCAACTTTATTCACTTCATTAGACCGACCTGATGAAGGCCACACACTGAAAGTGTGATGGTTTGATAAGTGTTGCTGGAGCTTTTTGACCTCTTCAAACCTTTCACTCTTCATGCACCTTGGTAGTTGGTGAAGTTGTGCCACAAAACCCGACTCTGCCTCTCAAGTGTTATCATATTCTGTCTAATTTTCTATTTAAATTGATCTTATTTATTGTCTATTGCAGTTATTGTCTTTAGATACTGATTGTCAACCATACATCAGAAGTCTTTCAAAATACTGCTTGGGTTTTTATAAATAATTTTTGGAGGCTTTTTGTGCCTTTATTGTAGAGATAGGACAGTGGACAGAGTCACAAATCAGGGAGAGTAGGGGGGATGTCATGCGGGAAAGGAGCCACAGGCCGGACTCTAACCTTGGCCACAGCCTCTGCATGAGAGGCGTGCACACCTACCACCAGGCCACCGGCGCCCAAAAACACTTTTTAAGACTAAAGTCTGACTCCTCACATGTACCTGTAGACATTTACTGAGTTACTGACTTTAACATTTTGCACACACTGAGTGTCCTGTAAGTTGACTATCCACCAAACTCCAAGCAGCTCCCTGCATGCATACATGTGGTGCACATTAAAATAAACTAACAATGGAGCGCAAACAGAAGCAGCAGGGTTCCCCCTGAAGATGTGTTAACCCTTCAATGCTGCAAGGTCAATATAGAACTGTATAAAATTAACAGCCTGTTGCTGTATCGCTCTGTGTACAATGATGAAACAGAAAAACAAAAGTGCAGACTCAGAGATTCAAATCATGAAATGCGAGTTCAAAAAGATTCATACTGAGTGATGATTAGAATCCGTGACTTTTTAGCGGACGGCCCGACTTCTAAACCAAATTTATCTACAAGTACAAATAAAGTAACCTGAATTCCCACTCAAATGTTTTCCATTGATCGATTGATTGAGTAAGAACTGTAAGTTACTGATTCCTCAAACTAACAAGCTATAGAAGGGGAGGAAGCAGGTTTTTACTCACACCTTCTGTGCTCTGCTAAACCTCCAAGATGCCAGAGTCGTGTTGTTTTAAGTCATTTTCCTCAGATTGAACAGATGCACTGTACACTGCATATTCCCTCTTTACTCGATACACAAAACGGTACCACCTGGTCATCTGTGGAGCCCTCAAAGGGGGCGACCCCGCTGCGGACCTGCCTGGGCCCCTGCAAATCCTCTTTTCTCCTCGGTGGGTGTGATATTTTCAGGAGAGCAGACACAGTGGGTTTGCTGCCACTCTCGCCCCTGGCACCGACCTGAACTCCCTTAGAGCATTTTTTTTTTTTTTTTTTTTCAAAGAGGGGCCACGGGAACGGCCGGATGCTGCGATTGTACGGATAAAAAGAAACATCTGCGCAGGAAAAGTCCTCTGTTGTTCGCTCTTTTTATTTATTATTATAATAATACAATAAGAGGGCAAAAAGCCATGACATAATTTCTTGTTATCTAAGAAGCTGAGGCTGCATTTACATTTGCTTTTCATGCAGCGTCCATGTGCTCTCAGGGGCGATGCACTGGAGTATAACTAAGCTAGCATGCAGGATATCCAACCATTTAAATCAAGCCTCTGGGAATTTTACATAACACATCATTGGCGAGCATCGGTTTTTACATAAAGACAAAGAAGGCCACAAAGAGCGACCGGACGGGCGTCTTAGCCTGAGACGAGCCGCTGCGTGTGTTTTTGCAGACTCCTCTAAAGCTTCACGCTCCTGTGCTCACTGTTGTGCTGCGAGAACGCCTCTGCTCATACCAGACAGGACGCAGACAGAAAGCTGCTTATTTTTTTTATGATTTTTCTGAACTGAACCCTGTGCTCTGACGGGGTGACTGCACGGCTTGGTGTTCAGAGGAGCGCTCGTGTGCCTGAGGAGATGCTGCAGACCTCCATCGATTGTCTGTGTGCAGAGGAAGCTGTCATATTTTATAGATGTTTCACTCGATGGCTCGTGATCTAAACCACGTTGTCTTCATTTAGGAAGAGTTGTGTTTGGACTAAGGGAGGAGGAAGGGCTCTCGATACAGAGAGATGAGGAACCTCCTGATAAATTCTTCATGCAAGTGACAAAGCAATGCCGCTAAGATGCAGCAAACTAATATATTTCATTATAGGACTCAGCGATGGAGCTGTATCTCATTGGTCAGCCGAGGTTGCCGCTCTGTCACCACAAGGCCACATGAGCGAGCTGCGGGGCGGAGTGAGACAGACTCAGAGCTGGACACAGGCTGACTGATTACTTCTCACAGCTCTGACAAATATCCCAGCATCCTCAGGGAGAGTTGCTCCAAACTGATTGACATCGAAAGTGTCATGGGTCACTTTACCAGCGCACGATGTTCATGTGTTCCTACACATGGTGTACCTCATCTGCATAAACGCAAGCTAATGTTCACAGTAGTGGTTGAATTAGACATCACAGACAGGGGCGTTGAAGTTCCACCAACGTCCATTTTCACTGTTTTTTATTTAGAATTTTACTGACTCCTATTTGACCTATTTAATATTACTTTCAAAAACAATAAATAACTGATGCATTTAAAGCACATCAAATAATCAGATAGTACATTCCAAGATAGTAAAGCTGAACAAACAAATGTTTCATGAACCTCAAAAAGCGCATTCAACTCTTATAAAAACTTGCTTTGATACACTCAGTGATGATTTCTGCATCATAGGGCACTCTTAGAAAAATTCCTCCTGCATGTCAACTCGACCGATTTTGCAGCACAATGTGTGATTTCACTTGCTCTCTATTATCTACATCTGGATAATATATATTAACGGTAATCTGCCGGATGTATCAGCTCATAATACACCTGTTTTCTCATAAATAAACTCATGGACAGTAGTATTTAGTGTGACCTCCAGTCGGTGGTTACTCTGAAGTGAACTGGCTTCCCGTCTTGGAATGAGGAAGTGAACAACAGCCCAGCTAACGACAATCATCGCTACAGTCTAGCGTCCACTTACAGTCTGAAAAAAAGCTGACAAGTGATCCATTTAGATTTTTATGATTCTGAGAATCACAAAGATAACTGGTGCTATCTTTGTGTTACGATGGACGTTGCTGTCCGATCTTTGACCTGGCGCATTGCAACAGTTAGCGAGGAAGACCGGTCTGATGCAAACTGTAGATTCTTTTTGGAATCAGTAAGACAGTGAGGTATTTTTTGTCACCTTCGTTAGCATACTGCATATTGGCCGGATCAGAACGTACTACTAGGCGATCTCGGAAACAGCCACTTTGTTCAGTTTGACAACAACGTCTGAATGTGAAACAGGAAAACTAGAAAGACATGGTCATTTAAAAACAGCTAACTAACATGCTGCCACCATGTGGAGTGGAGGGTGTACTGCAGGTGGTCGCTTTTCATTTAACTGACCACAGTGTCACCCATCGACCTGACAAACATGCGTCTGATTTTTCTGTCTTTATAAAAACTGTGTTACAGGAAGTATTCTGTTGAAATGAACACTTGTCTAAGTACCAGTATGTAGAAGTCAAAGTTGCGCATTGAGCCGGTATCTTCCAAACTTTCCAAACTTCTTCACAGTCTTCTTCGAGCCGCAGCGATCAGTTCAAATGAGATTGCTTCCCCTCTCTCTGCAGCCTCCACCAACCTAATCCAATCAACTCTCTCACAAATGAGGCCACATGAATAGGCGCAATATTAAATCAGATAATAACACAGATTGATGAACAGTCCATGACAACATTAAGGAGGAAAAAAAGAAAATCAATGAGCTCAAAGACCTGTCATTTGCATGGGCCTCTTCCACTAATGGGAAGACTTCTACAAGCTGAAATATTCTTTTTGATTATTGGACATCCATGGCCAAATATGATTTACATTAATGAGCGTAAGTATATTAAAGGCATTTTATCCCCCGGCATCTGAAACGATTGAATAATGGCTCTGGCAACTCTGAGAGGAGGTAATGTCACTTTAATTACTAATGGATACCTCGATTGTTCAGGCTTTGATTTTTCAATCTAATAAGGCAAATATTCATCATCTTCATATCCCCTTTTTAAAACCACGACGAGGCCGAGGCCAGACGGACGAGTTCTTTAGAGAAAGCGACCTCTGAGACCAAGAGATTATTTGAAGATTGCTTTCAAGCATTATTTTCCTGTGAAGAAAGAAGAACGCTCTTTTCATGCACATGTCTGATACACTCACGTCTGAGAAGTTGACCTTGTAAGCGGGGGACAGACGTCGTAAAATTTCCCTATGGGAGCACAATAGTCCCACATGTGGCTCCTCCCTGTTTGTCATTGGATGAATGTAACGTCTGGTTTAGTGCTCGCTGTGGTTCAGCCATGATTAAATCGTGCACGTTAGAGTTTTGACCCGAGCTTTATTATTAAGTTGGAGAAGCATCCTAACACAGCCGTGTGTAAATCATGAGCTCGCTCTCCTGCAGAGTGCTCCGCATGCTTTGTTCACCAGCGTCGCTGTCCTCTGCTCTTTCAGTAGGTTAAATCAGATAAAATTCAAGTATGATACAGTATTAGTACGCAAACTTTTAGATCATCTTTTACAAGACACAAGCTTTGAATCTGCAGTGAGCATTCAATCAGAGTGAAACCTTTTATAGGGAAGCAGGTACCAAAGACAAACGACATGAAGCGCTTCAGAGCGGGCATGGCGTGAGAATCTTTCTGCCGGTAGAGGTTGAAAAAAATAAAAATAAATATAATCTTGGCTCAAGGATTTAAAGGCTATGCAGTTTATCCAGGCACTTCAGGAGTGCTTTCAATACATTTAAAACACCGTTTTCAAATGCTGGGATATGTTGAAACTGTTTCTCAATCCTGATCAGATTTCTGAGTAGTTGGAAGAGTTTACTGAACTTTTTTGTCTGGAATTGTTCGCACATTATTGGTGCTTTTGGCTCTCTGATTATTGAACTTTTAAATTGCTGAATTCAGACGTGGGAAACTGGTTTACATTGCAGCACGTCTTCTGATGCACTTTTGTCACACAACAACACTGTGAAATCTGATTTGAGCGGCCAGATGTGTAAAACAATCTGACTGGCATTGGCTTCCAAACGTCCAGATGTGACTTTGAACCAATTTTCAAAAAAATGCCACTCCACGAGTTCTTTCACTGTTCAGACTCCTAAATCAATCTGGATGAAATCTGTGTGCAACAAACATATTTGGACTGACACTTTGAACAAGGCCTTAAGCAGCGTGTCAGGTGCTTGATTTAAAACCAGACGTAACCTCTTCACATGGCTACATTCATCTCGACTGGTGTGTCTCTTTAGCCTCTTCATGTTTTGTAGCCCTCTGAGTCAGGTGTTTGTTGGGCTGGTGGGCTTCATTTAATCCCCCTCCTCCTGAATTTACAGACATGCAGAGGACACTGAGCCCAGCCTCCTGAAGAGGTCAAAGGCAGCTCAGGCCCCACAGGTGTAATCCCATTTGCTTTGATCCTCTCGTTTTATGTCCTCGTTAAAATCTGCTGAAGTAGCATCTCTGTATTAGTAAATACGCAGCTGGAATACTTATGAGCATTAATCACTGTGTGCAGTGAGCAGCTACCTGACTGCAGATTAGAAATGATGATTTAGATTTAGATGATTATTCTATAACCCGGATGATGACTTTCTTATGCAGCATGCTTTACATCAAATCCTCATTTCTCCATCAGAAAACATGAATTCAAAACCCCAAACACAAACCATTACTGCGTGTAGCAGACATTTTCTATAAAGTTATCAAAGTCTTCCATCTGGATTATGCTGATGGCAGACTTTGATGTGGTTCCCTGCATTATGAAGCAGCTCCTTTAAAGTCTGACTCATATCATGTATACGCGTATTCACTTTTCTTTTTTCCGTTGGATGTCATTGCTGTGATGGTTTTATTGCTTTAGACCCCTCTGCCGGGCAGGTTAGAGGAGCGACTGCACGACTGATGAGCATGGCAGGAAATTGGCAGATGGAAGCATCCATTTCACCGCTAATTAGGGGGTCCAGCAGCCCGCCGACTGACAGGGTTCAACCGGGCAATGTAGTGCCTGCCAGCTCCCATCCCGTGCGCTTTATAAAACGCTCTTTAATTCCCCGGCACAATATCATTAACTTTGTAAGTGGATGAACACAATGGACAAGCAATTTAATTAACTTCTAGCATTGAATGTTGGAGGGGAGACTAAATGAAATTAATGCACAATATTTCCCAGGGAGGCAGCCAACCTTGAGAGTGGGTCTGGATTGTTGGCAGGTCAGGCGCTGCCATGGGTTTGGCCAATTATGCCTTGTTTAGACCCATCCATAATATTTTCCTCAAAGGAAAATAAAATCAGTGGTTTTGAGATCAATCATGGGCGCATGTCGTTCTGCATTCTGGGAGATTTTAGAATAATGAAGTGGAAGCCAGGAAGTACTCTGCCAAAAGCTGCATGAGTCTGCAGAGCTAAAACACAGGTAGGGTAAGTGATCCGTACAGCCGAGGGGTTTACTCGAATAGACGATCAATAAAGGGAAGGATGGAGGCCGGGTTTGGGAAATGGAGCAAATACTGTGGTTTCCTTTTATGGATTCAGGCAGGGAGATGTTGGCTGCTCCATTGCTTTGGTCTGGATGGATATATTTAACCGTTGGATGCATTTCTTTGAAATTTGGCGCAGACTTTCATTGTCCTGACAGGAAGCTCATAATGACTGGCTGGTCTCATTGTAGCACCAGTGTCCAATTTATATTTCTGTTTGCTGGAGAAACTTTGTTAATTGTGTCATGGTTTGGTTGCATCACAGAGACGTATCAGTGGAAATCATTTTTTCTGATTCAGTTTGTTACCGTGCTGCCTCCCAGGTTTACTTGTCTCTGAACGGACTAATGTCAGAATATAACTTGTGTTAACTGCTGTTGATCGACTCACAGTAATGAAGATGTAAAATATGAAAAAACAACAACATTATGATAAGGTGCTAACTAAAGCCGACAGTCGTAATCCACAGATCGTGTCAAACAAAAACAACAGCGGGAGTAAACACAAAGTCCTGGTGCGTTTCTGAGGGATGTAATCTATCACAGAGAACGCACTGCTGACACCCAACAGCCAGTTAAACCCTCATCCTCCAAGTAACACCACCTTTGAAATCATTAAATCCCAACCTACTAGGAGCTAGGGTTACGATTATGAGCTGTAACTTCTGCCTATGTTGGAACTAGAGCCCGACCGATTAATCTGCCAGCCGATAATATCGTCCGATATTTGCATGTTCAGTGACTATCGGTATCGGCTAATTTTTATCACAGATATGTGCGGATATTACTAGATTAATTCACCAGTCAAATAGCCTTTAACTTGAGTTTCTGTGTATTACACTAGCAGTTCTCTGAGTTCACCAGCAGAGGGCGCTATATGGATAACAACAAGCATCATCACTCTCGAGTGGTGATGCAGCTACTTTCCAGTTGAGTGACCATTTTGTCTTCAATATTTATCTTTTCCACAAGTGTTTGATAACTGCATTTGAAGGATCAATGCATTAAATGTGTTTATCTATATCTATCTATCTGTAGAACTGTAGAACTGAAGATATTGGATTTTTTTTCTGTCCCCAATATCGATATCTGTATCGGGCACCAAACATACCATATCGATTGGGGTCCTAGATGGAAATATCTCAGCTGGTGCAACACCTTAAACCTTATTAAAGTGCGTAAACTCCGTCCTGAATTAGTAATGATGTTCAAACTGGGCTTTCGTTTGAACTCAGGCGGAGCTGTCAAAAACCCAGCTCTGGTCCTGAGCCTGGCCCAAGTCATTCAGTGTAGATTAAAACACGAGTCAGGTGCCCCAGATCTGCTGCAACTCTTCAAACTGGAAGCACTAAATACGAGTGGGGCTTTGCAATTTTCCTCCAAGCATTGCTGGTGAGGTGCCTCGTTGGGATGGATGAAGAACATTAAGGAGAATAAGCTTAACTTAAATCGTAATTACTGTGAAACAAATCAGTACATTTATTCTCTTATTTCCTTCTCCCTGTCCTGAACCTCCTCCCCCCCAGCAAACACACACACACACACACACACCCCAGAGACAAGGGCTCCTTCAGGACGTGACTGATGGCTCCAACACTCGGGGCCGCTTTCAAATCACAGGAAGTGACAGAGGAAGTTTTAATGAGAGTTTTGTCTGTGTATCCAGTCAGGCCTTCCAGGCAGCCGATGAATAATAGACACTGTGGCTCAATACTCTGAATACTCAATCAATGGCACTGGGAGAGGGCCTTGGCAAACACATATGGCAGCGGGGGGTGGGCCGTGGGCTCAGGAGGGGCAGAAAATACTTCTCCTTCTGTATCTGCCTGCCTGAAAAAAGCATCTCTATTGATGCCGCTCACTTTTGTGCTGCCGTGTTTTCCTTCCCCGGGATGACAAACAGGCTGTTTGTGCAGTATCGGAGATTTGTGCCGAGAAGGTGCTCTTTGAGCCCCCACACCCTGCATATCAATGGCTCCCTCGCCGAGACACACCGGGGCTGAAACAGATATGTGGACTGTGACATTCCCACAGCATGCTGCTCTTTTGTCTGCTGCAGGACTCAGCCTTCGCCCTCTGGTTTAACGTAGAATTCAACCGCTCTTTAGTGACTAATGAGGATATTATGCAGCTATTAGTCCCAGCTCATGTCTCTGCCTCCTCCTCTGAGCTGTTTTGACACAGCATGTGTTTTCTGATAGATCGTAACACCATCTCTTCATGACAGCACATCTGATTGACCTTTACGATATAAGACTGTGTGTGTGTGTGTGTGTGTGTGTGTGTGTGTGTGTGTGTGTGTGTGTGTGTGTGTGTGTGTGTGCGCATTCTGTGCTCATGTTTCTACGTGCAGGTTCATGTGGGAGTGTGGCATCAGTGTGACAGATGAGAGGACTCCTGGGATTTCTGAGCAATGAGAAATAAACTGAAAAAACAGCCCATTGGGTCTCTGCCGCGCGGAGAGCAAAATGTCACAGCGATCTTTTCTGTGAGGAGCTTTACAGTGAACATGAAGATAACCCCGATCACAGTGCGAGCTCTTATCAATTTCAAAGACGTGCTGTGAAGGCTCGTACTCTCTCATCACAAATAGTGTTCAGTGTATTTTATTTATTTTCACGTAGTTTATTGCTGAGGTCTTGCAGCATGTCAGCAGAGCCTCACTCTCAGTGAAACTCGTGCAGGGACTCGTTCAGATGGATGTGAATATAAACCAGGAACATCTACTGTTTCAGTAACAGAGAAAAAGCTCAGGGTGACATGCAGCAAAAGGCCGAGGCTGGATTCAAACCCACGGCTGCTGCTTCTTAGAGGACTATAGCCTCTGTACAAGGGAGCGTGGACATAACCACTCTAGGCTCTCCTGCGCCCTGATATTGATCTTTTTTCACTGTATTTTGTGCGACCTCGGTTCCCAGAACAACTTTATTAGTAAAGATAGAAATGCCAATACTCTCAAAGAAATCTGAAGTTACTCGACCTTTGAATTTTTAGGCATTAGATCCTGTTAACACAATGCAACGAAGAATACGTTACACTTGTGTACTGGCCTTTGCAACACTGAGTGTGTTTTTTTTTTCAGATGCATTTTGGATCCGTAATCCGAAAGAAAAACAAGACACCTTCCACACTGAGTTTATTTTTCTTTCAATTTGTCTCGTACTCATCACGCAGAGTGATCGAGCAATGAAGGTGATTTTATGTTTTTATTTTTTTCACTCTGCGATTTGGACCAAAACTCAAATTGCGATATTGTTTAGCTAAAGTGTTTCATTAACAGTCGGCTGCACTATGTCAACATGTACAATGATCAATTGATAATTCTCTCTCTGATCAGCCTTGATTGGTTGAACCTCGAGCACTTTATCACTTACTATAAATGTGATCATGTTGAGTCTTTCTGTTTCTCTGATGTGTTTGATCTGATTTTGTAAAAGTCACCGTCCCGCTGGCTGCAAAACAAAAACCAAATAAACAAACCTGAAGCTGAAGGTAAATATCTGAATCAGGGAAAAATAATAATCAGACACGTCTCTGAAGTCAGCTCCTCTTGAGACCACACACACACTCTCGTCAGCATGCTGCACAAAGCCATCAGCCTGAACTCTGCAGGACATTACCCTGTACAGTACAGTGACACAGTGATGACACCTCAGAGTGTGTGTGTGTGTGTGTGTGTGTGTGTGTGTGTCGGCCCTCCTGGGACCGCACACTCTCCCTCTGCACAGATTGGAGGTGAGACCTTGAAGAAAAATTATTACTTTTATGTTTGCTTTATGGCTCATTTTTCACATTAAACGCAGAAAATCCATGCGGAGGTCACCGGATTCCGGCTTCTGTGCGCAGCAGGAACTAATTTCTGCAGCCCTCGGTATCGATAAAGCATTCAGAGGAGCACAGTATGCAGGCTATGTACTGCTGCTCGCTAGTCTCTATTTTCCAGCAGCCAGTCTATTGGGACTTGTTCAGCCGCTATCTGCTGGGGCTTTTGGAAATGTCAACTACACACTTGTACCCACACACAGACACAGACACAGACACACACAGACACACACACACACACACACACACACATGCATATTGTGTCAGCGTGCCCCTATCTGTGCTGCAGATACAAGCCGTGATAAGAGATAGCTCTGCCAGGACGAGTCATAAACTGGCTTTTATGGCGCGCTTATTGTCTTTCCATCTACAATTATGGTGATTACTCATCCCCCCCCCCCCCTCCCTCTCTCCCCCGCGGCCCCCACGCTGCTCCTAATAGACTGCATTTTGCTAATGGAAAATTAAGTAGCCGCCGTGGCAGTGGGGTTTATAAATATGTAAAATATACTTTTAATTATTTCAAGTGAATCTGGCAGCTAATCAATAAACGGGGACGTGACAAACATACGTTTGACACGGGCCATTGTGGAGCTTCGGGGTAACGGATAAGCCGAGCCTGTCAGCGCAGAGGGGCCGCGGTGAAGATTTTTGAGGCTGTCCTGTATCAGACAAATGGATTAATTGTGCCCTGCTAATATAATGGCCTCTTCATAAGGAGTGCAGCAGCGAGGGAGAGGAAGGGAGAGCAGCCGGTGTCAGATAAATATTTATCAGGGTGCAGGGTTAAGTAGGTTTTTTGCGATTACACGGATAGCCACTTAAGCCGAGCTGTTTATCATTTATGTGAGAATTGATTCATGAACGATTTGTTGGATGTCGGATTCTTTTTGTTTTTTGGAGAGAGGTTCAGACGGCTTGTAGAGAGAGAGAAAAATAAAGGGTTTCATCGTTAAGTTCACATGCTGTTCTGAGGTTTTTTTACCCACAGTGAGACTCTGTTCAGATGTTACTGTGAGGTGACTGAAACGTCATCTTCTCATCACGTTCTTCATTTCTCTTTCTTCGTATGGCTTCTCCTCCTTCCATGTGTTGATGTTTTTCATCTTCTTTTCTCTTCTTTTTGTGGTTTTTAACTTCTTCTTGTTATAAATTCAGTTGTCGCTGCGTGTTTTCTTGTTTTTTGTTGTCTTCCTCATCTTCACGCTCTGCCTGTTGTTTGTCTTCTTCTTCTCCTCTTTCCCCTTCTCCTCACTCAGTGGATTTAGAACATGTATTACAGTTAACTAATTGATTAACCTGTTTTGGAAAAAGTCAGAGCGGTGACAGAAGTGGTGTCATCTCACCTCTAAACTCAGTTGACAGATAAACTGTTAAAAAGTCAGTCCATGTTCTTGATTTGGCCTTAAACGGAAACATTTGATGAATGTTGTTTATTTGTGCGGACAGAAGATGCTACAGACTTCAGGTTGAGGTCTGATCTCAGATTTTCTTTTAGCTGCTGTCGTCATGACGACATTGTGACTTCATATTTTTTATTATGCATATCTAGATTATTTTTTTCACATTCACTGATTCAGCTTTTTCTTTGAGAAATGTCAAAAAGAAGTAAAACAGCGTAGTGGTTAGGAGGCTGTAGTCCTCCAAGATCCGACCCGTGGTTGACTCTATCCACTGTCACTAAAATAAATCTAAATAAAATAAGTAGAATAGTCAATAACAGTTTCTCCATTAAATCTCTGCATTCCCTGTTTTTGTGTCCGTGTATTTCAGCAGCTTGAACCCGTGAAACTTTACATGTTGACCTGAAAACTCATAAATCAAAACCCTGTGCTTTATATCATAAACTTGAATCATTCATTAAATATCCAGCCTCTTTATTGGCTGTCAAACACATTGATTAGTTGACTAATTGTTTCAGCAGTCGGGCTTTGACTTCCCTCAGCGTTTACAGTCCAGAGATTTAATTTCTAATAGAGTGAATCTATCATTTTTCTCCATGATTCCCCCACACCTCGTATATCAAAACAGTCGTTTTGACTTGAGTAGCCGCTGAAATATTTCCACAAACAGCAGCAGTTAGCATAGTGGCAGCGTTTTGACAAATAGCTGCGTTTTCCCCTCCCTCGCTCCGCTCTCATATCCATCTCTGTCTCTCAGTCTGTCGTCGGCGCTTTAAGGTGAAAGAGAACATAAAGACGAGCGAGCACTGGGCTGTGAGGGGGGCCTTCCTGGAAAGCCGTCCTCTCGCTATGAGAAGCTGTGACCTTGAGTCCTGCTTCGCCCACATTGCCCCCCCCCCCCTACACACACACCCTCTTTCTCTCTGCTGGGGGGGGGGGGGGGGGGGGCTGCAGAGCGGGTCCGGGTCACCAGCCGCCGTTCTCATCAATTAAATGTGCGACAGTGTTTTTTTTTTTCTTTCTGCCGGCTGAACTTATATGTCAAGGAGATGGGCAGGACCTCATGTTTGTGCTTTTGACAAATCAGCAAATGTTTAATCTCAAGATGTGCCGGCGCTCATAAATAATGCAGAGAGCGGGCCGAGCCGGGCCAAAACTGTCCCCCAGTGTGCCAGAGAGAGACTCGTCTGCAGGAGAATAAAAAAAGCCTTCCAGACTAAATCCTCCTGCGTGCACGGAGGCTTTTCTTCTGCAGATGTCTCCTCCTCCTTCTGATCACACCTCCTCAAAAACCTCACCGCATCACTCCGTCTCTCGCTGCACCTGAGACTTTCCTGCTTCCATCTCATCGTCACAGTTTCACCGATTTCTTTTCTTACTCTGTCTTTCTGTGTCTCGTCTCACTCGTGATGAGGTAGCTGAAGTACACACAGACTTTCCTCAAGCAGAGGTTCAGATACTGGCGTGAAAGTCGACTTCAGTGACAGCAGAAGAACTCCTGTTTCTTGTTTCCTGCAGAGAAAGTGTTGCAGATGCAGCTCTGAAATGTCCTCGCAGCATCGAGGTTAAACGTGTCCGTCTGAAGGACATGACATGCTGTTTGTGTGTAAAGCTAACCCAAGTCCTCCTCGTATTTTGGAGACTATTAAACTGGAATAACCTTAACTTCAAATCAGAAAACAGAGTGAAGCTAATGAAGAGTCACTGTGCTCCATGAATTTGTGATTTGTGAATCAGGGTTGAATGTCTCTCTGCTCTGAATCTGCTGCTTGTCCTGCGTCGGCCATGTTGGCTGCTTCACTTTAAGACTAGACGTCTCTTGTCCACGCTCCGGTTTCCCTCAACGTCTCTCTGTCTTACACCCAGTTTTCTCCAGGTTACGTCTGTCCTGTGTCAAATGACCCGACTGAGACACAAAGGAATCGGCTTTTCTTTGAGTTAGTGTTCATGCACTTAAGTTAAAAATCAGTCTTAATGCAGGACAAGTAGATCACAAATGAAAAAAAATACAACAGATTTTTTTTAAATCCTTTAAAGCAGGAGTACCTTAACCTGTTTTCAAAATGTAAAGATGATAAAAGCACTGATATTCATGTTCAAATATGGGCGCTAAAATAAAAAGGGTGACGTACAAATACTTGGAAACTTTACTTCTGCACAGTAATGAAGTGTTTGCGCTCTCCTTCTGCAGGTATGTTTTACTAAAAGTTGCTCTCCTCCCTCCTCCTCTCTCTTTGAGGGCAGACGGAGACAGAATTATCCCAAGCTAAGAGTCCGCTGCCATCTCAAAGACAGAGCGGATTGAGGCCGAGCTTTGCCTGCGTTTTGCTCTAAAATGTAAAGAGGGCGACAGAAAGCAGTGTAGCGGACTGTGAACCGCATCAAATCCCCTCTCCGCACCGCTCTCACTCCTTCTTCTTCCCACACACTTTGATTGGCTCGTCCCCCGACTGGGAAAGTTTCCTGATTGTTCACAGGGAAAATTAAGATTTTAAGCCTATTGAAGTCGATCTTCGCTCGTTCAAAAGTCCATCTGAATGTGTGCTTTTGAAAGCTCTGATTGTTGACCCGCCACATTAGAGGAGTGTGAGCTGCCGGGCTGTACTGTACTGAGAGCAGCATGCACCTGTTGTTGTGTAGATGATTTGTGTAGTGTGTTAAAGAGCTCAGTTTATTAGTGAAGCCCTCTGCTGCGGGGTCAACGCTCTGCATGCTCGACAGGCTGGAAAGGTTGGAGACATGATGAGAGAAATAATAAGAGATTCATCTTTCTTCTTGGTGATTCTGAGACTTTTGCTTGTATCCACCAATATATTTCAAATGTTAGATATTAATCCTGAGGGGAAGTGCAGGTTCACACTCTGTTAGTGAGAGACATGCTGCTCACTTGTGCACAAACAGGACCTGCTGTATGGACATGCATTAATGGAGAGGTTTCTGAGGGGGGGGGGGGGGGGGGGGGCTGTACACAGCGGGGCACCCATGAGCTGTCGGGGGCTCTGTGCCTTGCTCAAGGGAAGTAAACTGGTACTACTCTAACAACCACAACATACACGTTCCATGCAGTGGTCCATATACCGGGACTTGAACCGGAGAGCCTTGGGATCCCAAACTAAGTCCCTATACAGACCTTTTTTTACAGTGATTGTCTTAGAGTTCAATTAAAATGATTACAGCCTTTAAATGTGACTTTAAAACGCTGCTTGCTGAAATGTAACGAGCTAAACCTCAAGCTACAATCTCTGCTCTTCTTTATCAGCTGTTACAAGTTGCAGACAAAACATCACTTTTTGGAGGAGAAGAAACAAGTAGATTTATTTGGAAGTCTTGTAACTTATGTCTTGGATCTGTGCATTGAGCAGCTTATTTGTTACCTGTTAAAGTTTAAAGGCATTTCCAACACTGGTTTCAGCTTTTGGAACAATTCCATCAATTGAAGCTCCTGCACTTCATGAATTTTGGCAAAAATGATGGAAAATGTTGCTGTTTTTTTTTCCTGAATTGAACTTCCAGCAGGATGAGGACTGGATCCAGATTAAGTAAAGACTTAGTAAAAAAAAAAGAAATCTAACAAATCCTGTTTTTTTCTCTTTCAGGCCCTCGGAAGTTTCTACTTTATCCACGAGTCTTTGAAAAACATCCACCAGTTTGATTTCAAAGGTAAGTGTCCCCCCTCAAACACACACACACACACACACACACACACACACACACACACACATTATGACCAGAGTGTCAGAATAAAAGCCTCTCGTCGTGCCCCCTCATCCCACCCCTGCATATCACACACAACCATCTCCAGGCTATTCCGGCTTCCATCAAACGCAGCGCTGCGAGATTGGCTCTGAGGATAATGTAAAGGCAGGCCCACAGAATGGTAATGCTTATTAATATTAGGATTTAATTCATAAGATTTCGGGCCTGCAGTAATGGTGTGCGGCGGGTTATTGGACAGTTACGGCGGTCTCATCAGCCTGCGGTGTCAGAGGGCCCCGGGGTCCGGCGGCCGCGCTAATTAAAGGAGGGATATAGATGTGGTGACGCCTTGAGTCCTATTAGACCAGAGTCAGCATTAGCACCAGTCACCCCAGTGAAGGACAGGGCGCAGGCAGGGGAGGGGTCACGAGGTCAACGTGGACACACGTGTTTAAAGATTTGATTTAAAGTCAGAAATATAAAAACTACAGTTCATACTGGAGCTGAGCCCATGTTTGGACTCTTCTTTCTCTTTTTTAAGGTTTATTTTTTGGGTTTTTATGCATTTATTTTTAGTGACAGGACAGTGGATACAGTCAGAAACCAGAGAGAGAGAGAGAGGGGAATGACATGTGGGAAAGGAGCCACGGGTCGGATCTGAACCTGGGCTGCCAGCCTGGAGGAACACGGGCTCCGTACATGTGGCGCGTGCACTAACCACTAGCCCCCATTTTGACTCTTTTTAGTATGAACAGAGTCTGGACGCTTCAGCTTGAACTTTTACAAACTACTGCTATCTGTGCAAGTCACATCCCCCAGAATGAAGGTTTATTTATAACCTGTTGAACTATCTGATCTGGTCATCAGACGTCAGATGTAAAGTTAGCTGCAGCTCAGCTGGCAGCCCATGATGCCTCGCCACAGAGACACAGACATCTGACATGTTTTAACACAGTTTTATCAGCAGTCATCACAGTTTGTTTAAGCCTAACCACACTGTGCCACACAGATATCAATGTTTGGTACGACATGCATGCACGCTTCACCCAGAGGTGCAGAGTGAATCATGGGCTGTGAGGCGATTCAACACGCGTCATCAGAGTTGAGTCGCTGTTTCCTTCCATGTTTTGTCCTTCTTGGTGCGGTCATGATAACTGCTGGAAGACATTTCATACAAACAAGGCTTTACTCTGTGTTACAATCCCATAACTTTCTTTTACCTGAATCCAGTTAGTGTGAGGTTAGCTCCTTTCGACAGCTCTGGTGTTTCTCTGGTGTCTCTGTGGTTACGCTGGGTAGTGTGTCAGATCATGCTGCATTTCTATTGGTTGATATGATCGTCCTAAATGTCTGAGACTGTCAGATATTCGTCGCAGGCTATCGAACGGTCATCTTTGATCCTCTCTCACAGTGTGACGCAGGTCAAAGATTTCTGAGCCACGATCACAGATATTGCGCTGATTGATCATCTTTCACCTGGGACGGCCCAAAAAATCTGTAAACGTCATTAGAGAATAGAAAGACCTCCAAAAAACTGAGCTAATGTTATCCACTGCAGATCAGCTTGCAGCCCCTCCTGATCCAGACAAACATCAAACTTTTATCAACATGTGCTCTGTGATAATGAGTTACTGTTGGCTTATTAAAGAGAGCTGATGATCAGTCTGGGTGTTTTAAAGAAACAGTAACATCATGCTCAGATTGAGTTCAGAGTTTAGAGAATAAAAAACTGACTGGTCACATATTAATCTTATGAGTTTTTCTACACATGAGATGTGAAAATCTGTGTTTAATCCCCTGAACGCTACAGTCATGTATTTATGTGTGATATGAGATGAGATACTTTAAGATTCCTGCAGGAGGATTCATCCTGGAACCCAAAAATCATACGTACTATATACCGGTAGAAATGTTTAGCACCATATTTCACCTCTATCTAAACATCGTGTGTCACCTATAAACTTAACCGTCACAGGCTGAACTCATGTTTGAAGCTTTTTACTCGCTCTGTAGGAGCCAGAATCTTCTTCAAGAATGAAAAACTGCGACACTTTTACATATATTCATTTTATCAGTTTGTATAACGACCAGATGTTTCATCAACTTCAAATTGACACCACTTTTCCTTCACAAATCAAGTCATTTTTAAATTCATTTTCTGATAACACACGAGCTCACATGAGGAACGCACGAGTTTAAGTATGAAAACCAAAATCACTACCAAGATGTTCAAAACTCTCCGTCCTTAGATTCTGGTTTGTAAATGGAAATATGCAGAATCCCTTTCACCTCGGAAACAGACTGACATGCAGTAGACATCCTCTGAACTGTTTGTAAAAAGACAAAGTGTTCCTCCTGCTTGTTCCAGTTACTTTATGTTAAAGTTTTAATGAAAATTGAGGCATGATAGTAATTTATATTTGGATATAGTGAGGGTCAGGGGTCAGTATTAAAAGCTTGATTCATCTCCCTGCATGAAGAGACAGAGACGAATATATTTCACTCTCCTCTCAGGCTGCAGTTCTTCACTCTGACCAGCAGGTGGTGCAGTTGTCTGATTGTATTAGGAGATTGAAGCGCACACAGTCTCATGTTTGTAAAAAAAATAAACTGTATTTCTTCTGTCTGTCCGTCATCTCTTCATCTTTTCCTCAGCCAAGAAATTCAAGAAGGTGGTGGGCAAGGAGACCTACTCAGAGACACTAGAAAGCACCCCCACGCTGGAGAAGGAGAAGTTTCCACAGGACTACTTTCCTGAGGTGAGTCACAGTGATTATGAACACACCTGGCTGAGAGATGGAGGTGATTCCTTTTTTTAAAGGTGTCACAGACAGATTCACAGGAGAGAGAGAGAGAGATTAAAGTACAGCTTCTCCTTTTTTGCCTTTTTCTTCTCACAACACATTTCATCGACTGAAGTTTAAAAATGCTTATATCAAGATAAATTTTCTACTAAACAAGAGTGCAAAATTATTAAAACAAATAATGAATAAATACTTAAAAATACCTAAAATACAAATACAACTATGATGCTTTATTCATCGGTCAGTACTGATGAGCAAGACAACATTACAGCCAAGTTGCATTTCACTCCCTGAGGTATACCTATAAATATCAGATAGATTTTTATTTGACGTGCACATCGCCTTCAGTATTAGAGCCTCTGATTAAGTCAAAGAAATTGTCATCACAGACGAGGTATAGTGCAGGGTCCAACATTACAGCCCGTCAACAAGCGTACATTCCCAGACTTTCACTGAGATTTTTTCATGTCCTGCTTAAAATTTAAAACAAATAACAAGAGAGAAGAAACTGATTTTTTTTACTGATGATGCAAGCTGCTGAAAATCGACATTACTCTCATATGAAAATAAACAACCTGGTATGCAGCAGGTGTGGCTGACTATTTGCATGTTGCTTATTTCAGACACAGTTAGACGACAGTCTGTTGACTGTAATGCACCAAAAACACTGTTCACAAAGCCACACACTGCAGGTCATAAGAGTGGAGGAAAAGGATGCAATGTTTGAGAGTTTTAACACTCATGATCATTCTCAACATTTGTCCTCTAAATGATCAATAATTTAGGATGAAGAACACAAGTTAAACATTACAAACAGTGCAAAAAAAAATAAACATCAATAAAAGCGCAATGTGATGTGTGAAAAATCATGAATAACAATATTATATATTTTAATAGTTAAAGTGGGAATATCTGGGGATCTTCTGTTTATTTGACTCATCCATGATGCCAAAGTTCAACCAACATTCATGCAAAAAAAAAAATGTTTCCTTTATTAGTTTGTCTTCAGAGTTGTATTTTCTTTGAATCTTCTTCTCTTGATTATTTTCCAGGTTTCTGTCCTGCTGCAGAAATATCTGTCTCATTTGTAGAAAAAAAACCAATTTATACAAAAGAGAGAGATGACTTTACTGGTTTCCAGAACAATTTTATTTTCTGTTTCTTCTTACTTGTCAAGTTCAACTCTCTAATGTATTTTTCCGCTGCAGGAGCGCACAGCATTTAAAGACAATTAAGTCCACAACAATCTAATCCAAGCCCTTCTTTTCCCAGAAGCTAATTCATGATTTATACCAAAAAACATTCTATACCTAAATTTGTCCAGAATCATTGAATTTCTGATGGTTTTTTTTCTTGTATGTCAACTTCTCCTCTCCGATGTATTTGTCCTGCTGCTTGATTGCACCACATTTAAAGACAAATCAGTCTGAAGAATCTAAATCATGAATCAGAGAAAGTCCTCGTCGTGTCCCATGGTGCATTTCTCTGCTCCCTGCGCTGTGTCTCAGTTTCCTGGTTCTCCTGGTGTGTGTGTGTGTGTGTGTGTGTGTGTGTTGTGTGTGTGTGTGGGGGGGGCTGAGCTCCGAGCATGTCTGTGCTGATATAGTAATAAAGAGCACGGCCGCCCGTGTGTCATCCCCGCACTCCCCACTCATCTGTCAACCATGCTCCGCCGGCCGCCGCTGCAAATATATGCAAAACAGACGGATACGGCCCCTTCACACACTTCCCCCCAATTTCCGTCTCTTTCACACACACTGCAGGACTCCCCCCCCACCCTCACAAACATCTCTAACACACACACACACACCTCTCATGGTTCCCCTCTTTCTCATTCCACAGATGATCTAAAACCAATTACACTGATTGAAGCCGTTTAAAATGATTACAGCCAAAGCATTGTTCTGCATTTAACGGGACGAGGAGAGAAAAACAGCAAACAAACCAGCGAGTGAGCGAGCGAGGGACGAGGGGAGAGAGAGGAGGTGTATGTGTATGTGTGTGTGATGAGAAAAGTTTGGGGCGGTGATTTATGCCTCTTTCCCGGCTGCGATATGAATCTGGGATGATGCTCCAGAGAGCAGCACTCCAGATAATGTTAGCCCATTTAAAAAGAGCAGATTTGTGTAGTCTATCAGGGTCGCCGAGTATTTTTTCTCCCGCTCCTCCTCCTCCTCCTCCTCCTCCTCCTCGCCGCCTCCTCCTGCGTAGTGAGAAATTGGTTGTTATCATAGATCACAGATACTGCTCAAACCTCTTATGAAAGATGAATTAATTTCACTAATGCTTTAATGCAAAGCTCTCATGAGGGAGGCAGACTGGTGATAACCCCTGCCTCGTCCCCGCTTCCTCCGCCGCTGATTTATGCCCTCTTTTAGTAGATGAAACCGCCTAGATTTGCCATCCATCTGCTGCTTTGAGGAATCCTATTACACACAGATCCCGGACCGGACAGACCGCCGCGCACGACTCCCGAACCAGTCGCTCGAGTCCATCGTCTGCAGGTCATGCAGACGAGTAATTGTTTTAAGAAATGAGGAAGCAGGATGATTTAAAGTGGATAAAAAAGAGAGAGGCAGAGGGCGGGTTTCTTGTTTACATCCTCATAGCTAATCAGAGCGGAGGACTAATGTGTGTGATCGTCCGAGGACAGCAAGAGAGAGAGAGTGACAGCAGACAGCACAGGTGCATGATGGGAGACAGATGTGCGTGTTTCTCAGCTCGTGTCTTACCTTTACAGTCGACCATTAATAAAGTGTCACTGAGCGGGCTGCTGATGACATCATGGTGTGTGTGTTGGTTTGTGTGTCTAAAAGAGACAGAAAAAGTCACATTTCTCTGCACTCCAGAGGTTCACACACCTGAAGGTCCAGTGGATTATTTAGATTTCAGATTCATCTGTTGATTCATCTGCTTCTCTGAAATCATCTGTCAACAGTTTGATCCATAAACAAATGAAAGAATTAGGAAAATATCAAAGATGTTGTGTACCAATGTCATCCCAAACTTTGTCATGTTTACTGGCCTGAAGAAGGTTCAAAGATATCTTTATTGTCCCCACGGGGAAATATGTTTGTATATTTTGTATGTTTCTGGCATCAAACATTACTTCTACATTAAAGCCCCGCAAAGATCATCCAGCATCCGGTGAAAGTGCTGTGTCTAATGAGCAGCTGAGAGTTTAAATGAACAGTTATTTAACAAACAGCAGCAGGTACAGAGGAGACCGGACGCCTTTCAGTCTACAGGAACTCTGTAGGGTGGAGGATAAAACTCTGTGTACAGACGGTGATCTGGGCACTGCAGGAGAGAAGTCACCTTTCTGACCACCTGCCTGCTGTAGAGGTCGATAAGCTCCTCCCAGATATCTCGCTCGCCACTTCAACGAGGCTACCACGTCTGTTTTTGTTGACTAGAGTCAGATTACAATACCGGGTAATAAAACAGAACATCTCAGAAGAAAGATTCAAAGAACTGATTTTTCTTTAAAAGTAAAACCCTTGTTGGACCTTTTTTGTTGTGGTGACATCATGTTGCTCAAAGGACGGTTTGTTGTCCAACATGAAGGAAGAAAACGTGTTCTTGTTGCAAAGTTATTCATGGTTGTCGACTTGTATTCATCAGTAGTTTCACTTCCAATTGAGCTCAATTTACCAGAGTTTCAGATTTCTTCTTTGGACAAGATGTTCAGGCTGTACAGTGGTTCAGTGGTTAGCGCTGTTGCCTCACAGCGAGGAGGTTCCTGGTTAGAGTCCCCGTCCCCCTCTCTGTGTGGAGTTTGCATGTTCTCCCCGTGCATGTGTGGGTTCTCTCCGGGTACTCTGGCTTCCTCCCACAGTCCAAAGACATGCTCATTAGATTAACTGCTGACTCTAAATTGCTTTGCGATCAGTACAGGGTGTAACTCCGCCTCTCGACCAATGACAGCTGGGATCAGCTCCAGTCCCCTTTGACCCCGAACAAGAAAAATTTAGTATAGATAATGAATGGATGGACAAGATGTTCACCATGACTTAACCAGAAACAAAACTTTCAAACTCAACATAAATAAAACTTCTTCAATCAGTCAGTTCATTGATTAGATGTCTAAGATAACATTTCTGAACGACTATTTTAATCATCAAATCATCACCTTGAGGGGTTTTATATGAGAAGAAAGCTCCTTATTCTCCGAGCTCCACGTTAATGTGAGCACAGTCTGCTCTCTCTCTCTCCTCTCTGATGGTTTAACGTCTTTGAGTCGTGGAAAGCACGAGACATGAGAGGAAGTCCTCTCGGGATTTTTAAACTTTTTACTAATAAACTGTCTGTGAAGTTCTTGTTCTAAAGTTCCTCTTTTGCCTCCAGCTTATAATGTAATCAAGTGTCTTTAAACTGGGTCATACAGTGATATTATTACACCTGTGTTTGCTGCTACACGGACCACATGACTTTAGAGTTAAAAAATTAAATAAACCTGTGAGGCCCCGTCTGGTTTAGCTGCTCTCCCCTCATGCTCAAAGTAGTACTGTAGTCAAGACCACAGTAACCGAGACCAAGACATACCCAAGACCGAGACAAGACCAAGACGCTTAGGGACCGAGACAAAAGCAAGACGTTTAGGGACCGAGATAAACCAAGACGTTTAGGGACCGAGACAAAACCAAAACGTTTAGGGACCGAGACAAGACCAAGACGTTTAGGGACTGAGACAAGATCAAGACGTTTAGGGACCGAGGTAAAACCAAGACGCTTAGGGACCGAGACAAAAGCAGGACTTTTAGGGACCGAGATAAAACCAAGACGTTTATGGACCGAGACAAGATCAAGACGTTTAGGGACCGAGGTAAAACCAAGACGCTTAGGGACCGAGACAAAAGCAAGACGTTTAGGGACCGAGATAAACCAAGACGTTTAGGGACCGAGATAAAACCAAGGCGTTTAGGGACCGAGACAAGATCAAGACACTTAGGGACCAAGACAAGATCAAGACGTTTAGGGACTGAGGTAAAACCAAGACGCTTAGGGACCGAGACAAAAGCAGGACTTTTAGGGACCGAGATAAAACCAAGACGTTTATGGACCGAGACAAGATCAAGACGTTTAGGGACCGAGGTAAAACCAAGACGCTTAGGGACCGAGACAAAAGCAAGACGTTTAGGGACCGAGATAAACCAAGACCTTTAGGGACTGAGGTAAAACCAAGACGCTTAGGGACCGAGACAAAAGCAAGACGTTTAGGGACCGAGATAAACCAAGACGTTTAGGGACTGAGGTAAAACCAAGACGTTTAGGGACCGAGATAAACCAAGACGTTTAGGGACCGAGACAAGATCAAGACGTTTAGGGACTGAGGTAAAACCAAGACGCTTAGGGACTCAGACAAGATCAAGACGTTTAGGGACCGAGACAAGATCAAGACGTTTAGGGACCGAGATAAACCAAGACGTTTAGGGACCGAGACAAGACCAAGACGTTTAGGGACTGAGACAAGATCAAGACGTTTAGGGACCGAGACAAAACCAAAGCGTTTAGGGACCGAGACAAGACCAAGACGTTTAGGGACCGAGACAAGATCAAGACGTTTAGGGACCGAGACAAAACCAAAGCGTTTAGGGACCGAGACAAGACCAAGACGTTTAGGGACTGAGACAAGATCAAGACGTTTAGGGACCGAGGTAAAACCAAGACGCTTAGGGACCGAGACAAAAGCAGGACTTTTAGGGACCGAGATAAAACCAAGAGGTTTATGGACCGAGACAAGATCAAGACGTTTAGGGACCGAGGTAAAACCAAGACGCTTAGGGACCGAGACAAGATCAAGACGTTTAGGGACCGAGGTAAAACCAAGACGCTTAGGGACCGAGACAAAAGCAAGACGTTTAGGGACCGAGATAAACCAAGACCTTTAGGGACTGAGGTAAAACCAAGACGCTTAGGGACCGAGACAAAAGCAAGACGTTTAGGGACCGAGATAAACCAAGACGTTTAGGGACTGAGGTAAAACCAAGACGTTTAGGGACCGAGATAAACCAAGACGTTTAGGGACCGAGACAAGATCAAGACGTTTAGGGACTGAGGTAAAACCAAGACGCTTAGGGACTCAGACAAGATCAAGACGTTTAGGGACCGAGACAAGATCAAGACGTTTAGGGACCGAGATAAACCAAGACGTTTAGGGACCGAGACAAGACCAAGACGTTTAGGGACTGAGACAAGATCAAGACGTTTAGGGACCGAGACAAAACCAAAGCGTTTAGGGACCGAGACAAGACCAAGACGTTTAGGGACCGAGACAAGATCAAGACGTTTAGGGACCGAGACAAAACCAAAGCGTTTAGGGACCGAGACAAGACCAAGACGTTTAGGGACTGAGACAAGATCAAGACGTTTAGGGACCGAGGTAAAACCAAGACGCTTAGGGACCGAGACAAAAGCAGGACTTTTAGGGACCGAGATAAAACCAAGAGGTTTATGGACCGAGACAAGATCAAGACGTTTAGGGACCGAGGTAAAACCAAGACGCTTAGGGACCGAGACAAAAGCAAGACGTTTAGGGACTGAGATAAACCAAGACGTTTAGGGACCGAGATAAAACCAAGACGTTTAGGGACCGAGACAAGATCAAGACACTTAGGGACCAAGACAAGATCAAGACGTTTAGGGACTGAGGTAAAACCAAGACGCTTAGGGACCGAGACAAAAGCAAGACGTTTAGGGACCGAGATAAACCAAGACGTTTAGGGACCGAGACAAGATCAAGACGTTTAGGGACTGAGGTAAAACCAAGACGTTTAGGGACTGAGGTAAAACCAAGACGCTTAGGGACTCAGACAAGATCAAGACGTTTAGGGACCGAGATAAAACCAAGACGTTTAGGGACCGAGACAAGATCAAGACGTTTAGGGACCGAGACAAGATCAAGACGTTTAGGGACTGAGATAAAACCAAGACGTTTAGAGACCGAGACAAGATCAAGACGTTTAGGGACCGAGATAAAACCAAGATGTTTAGGGACTGAGACAAGATCAAGACTTTTAAGGATCGAGACAGAGTCAAAACCAAAACCCAGGCAGGGCGAGAACCAGACAAGATCTAGAACTTTAGGGATCGAGACCGAGTCGAGACCAAGACGTTTAGGGGCAGAGTCAAGACCAAGACCAGGGCAGGGCGAGAACCAGACAAGACCAAGACGTCTAGGGATCAATACAGAGACAAGACCAAAACATGTAGGGATCCTGACAAAGTCAAGACCAGGACCAAGGCAGGGCGATACCGAGACAAGATCAAGACTGAGTCGGGACCGAGACAAGACCAAGCCTATGAATATCACTGAAGAGAGAGAGAGAGGGAAATGACATGTGGAAAAGGAGCCACAGGCTGGACTTGAACGTGGGCCGTCCCCTTAGAGGTCTTAAGCCTCAATACATGGGGTAGATGACCTAACCACTAGGCCATCAGTGCCCCATTAAGATCATTTTTAGTGTGACATTTGTGTCTTAATTAGATATTAGATAGAGAAGAGAGATGTCGGACGAAGAGATTGGGGGATAACGTGCAGCTAATGTCGAGGACGGACTCGAACCTGCTGAGGCTGGATAGCCTCTGACAGGGGGCGCAGACTCTAACCATGAGGCTCAACCGGCGTCCCATGTGTATGCCATCTTTGCTTTCAAAGTATGGAGTAGTTAACGTTTCATATAATCGACTAGTTGTTTAACTTCTTGAGTGCAGAGCAGGTTTTTTTTTTTTTTTAAACGTCAGAAACAATCAGAAATCAAATCCAGTGAGTCCGTCTCATCCTGAGTCATGTTCCTTTGATTAGATCCATTTTCATTTCCATCATGCCCCTGATGGCTTTTTCTCTTAGCTTTTCAAAAGTGTCCAGACTCGAGTGTCATAACATGAAATATTGGATAAAATCACTTCCTGCTTGATTCTGATTTAAGTGACAGCCCGTCCATATGCAAAACATCGGTTCTTTCCGTAATCCGGCCTGAGTTATGGCCTCGGTGACGGAGAGAGCGGCGGGGACATTAATTGAAATGCTGAATAAGAAAGAAGTGGACAAAATAGTGTGTGCATTTCTTCTGAAAGGTCGGCGTGATGGATTTGGCGGCTTGTCGTTTCCCGTTGTTCCGTCAATCTCTCCACCTCCCCAGCGGGCATTAATATATTTATTTGTTTGGCGCGGTAATACACGCCTCCAAAAAAAAACCCATTGCATCATAAGGATTTGTCATTGCCTTATATAAATAAAGTATACGACCCAGACCTTAATGTGCCCTTGCTATTGATTGTTCTACACCGAAGAGAAGAGAGCGACGCGGCCGTGGACAGGCTGTAGATCAACATCCATAAGAGTTTGTATTTGTTGTTTGGCACGGCGAGCGCGTCCATAAAAGCATTGACTTTTCATGCTGCCCTCTGTTGTGCGCTCTGATACAGGGCCGTGATTACTTTCAAGTTCTGCCCCCCGGTGAAAGTTAACTTCCCTCGTGTTCTCCTGCTTTGATTTAAGCTCGGCACCTGATTCATGGACGAGACGTTAAGGAGATGAAGTCATTTAAAGTGGCATCGCTTGTAAAATGCTCTCTGCGTTTATCACCCAGAGGAGACACCTGTGACACGGATGCTGTTCTCTGTGACGGCTGTGATGCACGAGGCTGCAAGCAGATCATTAACGACACCATAATGTTGGAATGAAAGCATGTTTTTTTTTTTTTTTTTTCAATATAGACGGATTTTGAATAAATATCAGATTTTTAAATTGTACTCTGCAGCAGAAAACTGTGCCTGCTTCATATGTTCTTAAAGGGGAACTCAAGTAGTTCTTCATCTCAGTCATCTGTTATTTATTTTGGGGTCTAAATGACCAAATAGGGTTCAGGATGTGTGGAATGGATCCACTACTTTATGATGCTAGAATACAATACTTTTCATAAACCAGTTCAATTTAGTTCAGTTTGAACTGGTTTATGAAAATTATTGTATTCTTGCATGAACCAGAAACAGCCTGCTCTTTTTAAAGCCACCAGACTCCAGTAGTTGCTGGTCTAGAAGGTGAGATATTAGCGTTATTAAGACTGCTGTTTCAAGGCAAGATATTTCTCGTCCCTTTGGCATGATGGGGGGATGAAATGATTCCCCCCTCTGTACCGTCCTCAGAGGTAGTAACAGAGGCGTTACAGGAGTGAGACAGGATCAGCAGAGCCAGCGAGGGAGCACAGCGCTGTGTGTGTGTGTGTGTGCATGTCTGACTGTGTGTATATGTGACGCTCCAGCTATGCCGTGCTCGCTTGCTCTTCGGCGACACCTAAAAACGATGTAAATTTACAGACTGGGTCGATTTACCTTGCCTGGAAACAAAAAACATTTTTATTTAACAACTGAGGTCCGGACCTCGCTGATATGATCGCCAGCCTCCTTGTAAAAATAGAGAGCAGAAAAACACCGGCAGCATCAGTTTAAATAACGGGATTAGAAAGATCGTTATATCCCAAACCACTACCCCTTCATAATGTCACCCCTCGTCTTCCATGTAAATGTGAAAGAGGCGAGCTTGTTTGAGCAAGTCATCCCACCGCCGTGTCAGCATGGGAGGAGGTAACAGACAGCATCAGCGGTGTCACAGGATCTCTGTAAAACACTGAAGAGGGCAGGGTAGAAGAGCGCTGTGGGAGTTATTATGACACACTAAATGTAAAACACACAAACTCCAACCTTCTCATGCCTAGGGGTCATTAGGACCCCCGAATATTTAAAATCAAGACCCTTAAAATACTTAATTATCTAATTAATTAACCACGAGAATAAATCACAAACACTGTGTTCCTACTTCAGCTGAGAGAGATATTAGAGTGAAGACAGTGACAGAAACAGCTCTCTGTACATGTGCTGCAACCTTATAGCACACAAACACACACAAACACACACACACACACACACACACACACACGCTGTCCAGTCGTATAAACCCACATATGAGGCGCCCCCTTTATTTAATGCCCCCCTGGATGATGGAATAAAGATAAATGTGAGTGTCCAGCAGGGCTCAAATCAATCAGCGTTTGTGTGTATTACTTATTACTCACAGTGCATTTCTGTCACAGGGCTTTTGTGTAACCCCCCCATCACCCTTTCCGACCCCCCCTCCCTCACGCGCTGCCTGCCTGCCCCGCACTCTTCTATCACCAACCCTGCAAACATCACCCGCCATGATATTATTTATGGGGGTCGGACTTTGAGCTGAAATATAAGAAAGGTCAGAGAATCAAACGGGATGGACCGCGAAACGGCGGCTGGAGGGTGTTGGACATGGACTTGGATTGTGTGTGTGTGTGTGTGTGTGTGTGTGTGTGTGTGTGTGTGTGTGTGTGTGTGTGTCCGATATGACATTTTATAGGAGCGTCATTTTCCATTGCTCACAACTGGGGAGTTCTTTATGTAGTGGTTTACAGTTTACAGTTTCCATTGAATCTGATGGTCTATTTTTTTCCTCCATCTTGTCTTTTTTTTGTACCTCCTGTCTTTTTTTCTATTCTTCCTCGTGTGTGTGCGCGTGCGTGTTTGTGTGTGTGTGTGTGTGTGTGTGTGTGTGTGTGTGTGTGTGTGTGTGTGTGTCCCAGTCATTCGGCGCATGCGTATATTTCCTGACACCCCCTGGATGTGACCCTCCGTGTAGCCGCCGTTCATCACTGTCATGGGCGGAGACGCCATCGCTGACCTGTGGAAGGTCAGCCAATGTCACCCCGAGCCTCAGACCTTTTACCGTCGCCCTTTGACTCCCCCCCTCCCCCCCACCACCGCTACCACCACCCACCTCAGTCTTTATATTACTAGACCTGATGTACGCTGGGATTACACGTCACATATCCATATTCTGCAAAAATATAATATATAAAAATATAAATGAATAAAAATTAAAGATTATTAGCTAATTTATCTGTTTCTAGTAAAAATCTAACAATGTCAAAACCACAGCACCAAAAACAGAATTTTTTGGTAATTTATTGTTTTATCAACAACATTTGAGTGTGTGGGTGTGTGTGTGTGTGTTTGTGTGTGTGTGTGTGTGTGAGGATAGGAGGATGGGAGGGTCGATGATGTTTCTGCAGCAGATTAAATGGAGCCGGACAACATCTGTGTCATCATCTCTGCTCCGACAACAACCGAATCATGATGTCATCGTGTCAGCCAATAGGGAGCGACTCTTTTCTTCTTCTGTGCTTTGATTTATTGCTGGAGATAACCCTCCTATTACAAAGTGAAAGCACATAAATCCAGTGAAATAGATGGCCGAGTCAATCTTATTTTGGAGTATGCAGATGTTTAATTCTCTTCAGGTCGTCAGACTTCTCGATACTTTGATACTTTTTAATACCACGAGTTTTAAAATGGGTTTGGTACAGAAGAGTTGTCAACATATTTGTACAATTTAGAGAGTGTGCCAGAGTTTTTCTTTTTGATTAAAAACAAGATATGACCCGACATCTGGTGTCTAGGACTTCTGTTTTTGACGTGGGTTCAAAACTTAGTTATTGATATAATTACATTTTTAATAGTATCGTATCAAACTTTGGGAATCAGGTTTTGTGACAACTTTAAATCCCCTAGACTTAAATTCTGTGTGTGTTGTGATCATGTTTGTAAGGAAGCGATGAAGCACGGGGGGGCTGGGGTCAATCCGTCATGCGTGCGGGGAACGGGCCACTCTGGGACCAGGTGTCAGTGAAATGATGGATTTTAATGCTGTGATTATAGTTAATGGCTCTTAAAATTAAATCGAGATTAAACGTCTCCGGCTGCAGTCAGAGATCGAGCGGGCACGGAGCAACTTCATCCCCCCCCCCTCCCCATCCTGTCCGTCCTCTTCGTCCTCACTCTTAGACTTTCTTTACTTTACATCAACAAACTCTTACAGAGCAGAAATTCTTTACAGCAACAAAAAAAAAGTGTAATTGATGTAGTGCTTGAGTTTGACTCGTCAGGTTGATTTAATTCACACAGAAAATCCATCGCTCAATCTTTAAAATTGTCTTTTGTAATATTTCCTTTTCTTTTTTTGGGGGGGGGGAGGGAGGGGGGTATTGCCTTTACAGTATTAGATAGGACAGCTAAAGAGAGACAGGAAATATTGGGAGGAGAGAGTGGGAGGGCAACATGCAGCAAAGGGCTGAGGCAGGATTCGAACCTACGACTGTAGCCTCTGTACACGGGGCGCACAGCATAACCGCTCGGCGGTGATTAACAGCACTTAACGTTAAGTGACTTTTTTTTGCAGACAATTCTCGATTGTATTTCACCTCCTTCAAAAAACACAAGTTGATTCTACTCTGATTAAAACATTTATCACCGCCTTTTTCTTATTCCCTACAATTAATATAAAACAGGACATTTTGACCTTTAACCTTTTGGTTTGAACATCTTTATCGAGCTCTTAAATAGGGATGTTTTTTATTTCTTTACTTCAAACCTTTTGTGTCTCTTTTCATGATATTCTACTTATTGTTTGAGCTGGATCCGTTCTCCTGCCGTGTGACTCTCACATCTTCTTCCATTTGCTGCTTTCAAAGTCGCAGGATCGGGACAGCGAGATATAATTGGGCCCATACATCCTGCACAGGCACTATGGATTAATTCAAGTATGCTAATGTAATTCAATTTGATACAGTTAATCTTGCACTAATGCAGATTGAAGGATGTGAGGCGCAATCAAATACCTCTTAGCCTTTTAATTTGCATCAGAGTTTTTTAAATAAAATTAGTCAATTTGTAATTATGTGACCTGGCCCGTAATTAGTTTATTCATCAGCACAGTTAACTCCCCATTAGGAGAATCAGAGAGAGAGGGGAAGGAGACGTATTTATTATTCAGAATGAGAACACTCACAGCATCAATTTGTCTCATTTAATCTGCAGCTTCACGCTGAATCATGTGCTGTTTCAGAAACATCTCCGACTTGTGATTGGATAATAATAACTGGAGGCTGGTGGGATCTGATCACACAGCTGCAGGAGAGATTTCTGCAGCGTTCAAACACTGAGGTTATACTCTCTGTGTGTTTTATTTAACCCTTTAACTCTACAGGCTGTTCAATGTGCTGCTCTGTATTATTAGACAGACATGTTGGAAACTAAAGTGACCTAGGAGAGAAGAGGAGGAAAGAAGGAGAGGACAGGACAGGAGAGGAGGAGAGGAGGAAAGAAGGAGAGGAGAGGAGGAAAGGAGAGGAGGAAAGAAGGAGAGGAAAGGAGAGGAGGAGAGGAGGAAAGAAGGAGAGGAAAGGAGAGGAGGAGAGGAGGGGAGAGAGTTTTTTCCGGTTTTCAAATTCCTATTATTAAAAAAATCTACCAGCAGAAATTGCATCAGAGAGGAGATGAGAGTATTAATGTAATTTTATGCAGACAACAAAATGTTGGTGATGATCATTCGAAAAGATAAAAGATCAAAAGATAAAATTATAACAAATGAAAAGAGCAGATAAAAACAGAAATTAAAATAAAGAACATACAACACTAATATCTATATAAGAAAAGAGAACAGATGCTAATGAACAAAGAGGACAGATTTAAGAGATCGGATCCATTTGAAGATGAAATAAGATAAACCTTTATTCATCCCACAACTGAGAAATGTACTGTTACAGCAGCACAGTACTGCAAGAAGTGTATTATAATTATAAATAATAAAAAATACCTTTAAAGGACCTGTTGTTGTTTTTTAAATATCAAACTTAAACACCTTTGCACTCTGCTAAAATAAAATATTTTATTCAATAACATTATTGACAGAAAAGACCCAAACAACTTGACAAGCAAGTCTGATATCCATTAATTAACCTGCTGAAAGTGCCAGTGAGTATAAATGATTGCTGCTTATCATTATTGGGTATCTGTTACTGAATCTTTTCAAACTTTAATTTTCTGGGCTACTTTCGATGGATTTTATTTTTAGAGGGGTGGCAGGAAACTATCTGCGTAAAGTCTGAGCTTAAGATGTCGATGTTTACGTTCACACATTCAGCTCACCCCGAACATCTCCAGGAATTTACCAGGTTTTATTTTTCAGGAGTTTTGTGTTCGTGTGAAATCACCATGTTTTATATAATCTGTCTCATGGTGAATCTTTGCAGGTTGTTTTTATCTTTCACAAATAAAGAGAAACAAATGAAACCTATGTGAGTAAACTCAGACAGAGAGTCATTTCCCCTTAAAGTCTGAATCAGCTGTAATGATGTTGAATTCTACTTTTGACTGACTGAGTTGAGTTTCTGTGTTTTGCAGTGCAAGTGGTCCAGAAAGGGATTCATCAGAACTCGATGGGCGCTGCCTGACTGGTGAGTTTTTACTGCATTGAAACATTACACTTCATGTTGTTTTGAACCCTGAATCAGTGTGATCAGAGATGAAGATCAGACCCTGACGGTCCAGGTCTAACTCTCCCTGCTGCTCAGCTCTGAACCCTCTCTGGACGGTTTGCTGCAGAGACCAGCAGCGATTTGATTAGATGTAATCTCGTTAGACAAGCAGTTCCATATGACAGATGACAGAAAACATTACATGCAATTGAAGCGCTGTGGGATGAATACAAACGCTGGCTTCCAGTGTGCAGAGCAGGGGATCAGAGGGGGGGGGGGGGGGAGAGAGAGAGAGACGGGGATTGTAATCTAATAGAGGGATGACATGAGAACTAAGGAGCTGAAACGGTAAGCATTTAATAGGGGCATAACGTTTGACAGGAGAAGCGGGGAGGGGTGGGGGGGTGTGGAGGTGGGCTATCAGATCAGAGATAGTCAGAGACGTGCATGTTTTCATTTGTTGGGCATGTCAGTGCAGAATAAACCTCTCGAGATAAGAGTCGTTCCTGTAGAGCAGCGTGCTAACAAACAGCTCAGACTGATGGGATCAGCAGGGAGCTGTTCATCACTCTGTGGAGAGAGAGACCCCCCCCCCCCCCCCCTCCCCGAGAGGACAAACTGACAGGAACCAGGTTTCTATTTGTACATCATGATATCCACAGGGAGATAATAACTAAATGAAGCTTTCAGCTTTATGTCCCTGTAAGATGTTCTTTTTAATTTCAGGTGCTGTTAAAGGATTAATCTTTTAAATCATCACTGACGTTCTCATCTGATGCCTTCATTCATAAATGTCTCTCTCCTTCATTCATAAATGTCTCTCTCTATAGAATCTCTTCTTTTAAATGTAAAACATATCAGCTGTCAGTGCTCACACACGTCATGCCACCCCTGCACAGTTCACTCCCCCAGGCTCTGATGGTTTTACTAAGACACGGGACTTATCCATCTTTAGTTCTGTCTATGAAAAGATGGCAGCAGGTTACCCAGATCCAGTGTTTGATGGAAACAATCAATCTACTTTTCTATTTATTTAGCTTCATTACACATTATTAGAACTGCATGATCAAACATTTAAGTCCCTACATTTAAGGCGAGGCCATCAGCCGGTACAGCGAACCCCGTGAACCCACTCAGACTTGACATGTGATCCAATATGATTTTGTTTGATTCCAAACCCTCGTTAAAAATCCAAACAGTGAGCTTTTATCAGCCCTTAAGTCGCTGATGATAACTGTATTAAAACGACAAGATCAGTTGATGAAATAATGAATCTACAAAGCAGTGGATGTCCGGGTCCAATCGGGTCACTCAGGCTCTCTCTCTCTCTCTGTCTCTCTTTGATCGCAGCTCCTTTGATCTGGTCAACATCCACCTTTTCCACGATGCGTCCAACTTGGTGGCCTGGGAGAAAAGCCCGTCTGTGTACTCCGGGACCAGGCAGAAGGCGCTGGGCTACGTCTTAGACAGGTAACACACACACCTGGCCACACCTCCACCTCTCTGCTGCTTTTTCATCCATACTGAAGTCTTGATGAGATCTAAGGAGAAGAAGTCTGTGCTCCTCTTTTCATTTATTTAACAGGCTGATTATGAAGCCGTACACCTTACCTTCAAGTTTTTGGATTTATTAAGGAGGATGTTGTCATGGTAACGGGGGTTTAGAGTGAGACAGGCGCAGAGCAGATCTTACTCGTAGACCAGCAGGATTACATCTGACTGTAAAGTCGGGGGTCTGACTCACTACACGGTCTGTGCACTCTCTTTAATCTGTTCTTTTTCCCTGCCTTACTTAGACGTGTTGTCTCTTCTTCTTCTTCTGTGTCATCCTTCATCCGTTCTCATTTTACCACCACCAGGAGAAGGATGCACGAATTTGTTGATTGGTCGTCTTAGCCATGTGTCCAACATGTGGTCCAGTGCATCTCTAAAAACACTTGACTGAGTATCAGTAGTCTCTTCAGATGAACTTGGTAACCCTGTTTCTTTATGAGGGGAAAGGTCACATCAGCTCACCCCAACTTTACGCCTAAAATGATACTTGTGATCTGGCAGGAAACGTTTCAGGTAAAGTCAGTGGTCACCCCGAACATTTCAGGAAGTTATCTGGAGTTTTGTGCATGAGTGAAGCAGCGTATGTATTTGATTTGATTGCTGAGACAGTAACTCACACCGTGGACACTCATGAGTTCCAATCCCTCAGTTCATTTGTCCTCAGTAGATATCTCAAATGTTTGCTCTTTTTATCTCATTTAGAGTTCCATTAAATATTATATTAAAAACATGTGCCTTGAAAAACTTAGTGTCAACAATTATGCAATAAAATTACAATCTAGGAAGGACAGAATCGCTGTCCTGAGGATGAGTCCCAGTTTGGTCGCTTTTATATAAACTGAGTGGATTTATTGTCCTATGGGCTCGGTCTCTTAGGTCAAATCACTGAACTACGTGCCATAGCTGTGGAAATTGATCCACAGAGGACTAACCCCAAACTTTTAGATCACCCTTTGACTCTTACTGTTGCAACACAATGAGGTCGAAATGTCCAATTTTACAAATTCCGATCATGACCTAATAGGCAGATTGCCATGCCACTTACACATTCTCCCTCCCAAGAGGGACGATAAAGTCAACATTATTAATTTTCAAAGTCTGAATAAAGATGTCTTCCCCCCTGCTCTGTGGAAAGCCAGCGTCTGTACAAACAGGCCATCCATTCCTAGGCCACGCTGTGATTTATGGGATATCCATTTACAGCGGTGCAGAATGAGAGAGTGCGCAGTGTAACCTCTGCTCCTCACCTGAGCGTGCTGACACAGTATGAAAGCCCCCGCAGCAGGTGACCTCCCATTCAAACAGCATCCCCCCCACCCCCTCCCCCCGCGCATACACTTTGAATAAGTACATGCACATATGGGTGGCATACATTATCACCGTGAGTGTGAAATATGAGGCTAAAGTGTTCTCTATGAGGTCGTATTTCACCTGTGCTTGATTCTTGATTTGATGAAAGAAACAGCCCACATTTAATGGTCGGGACGTTTAGAGAATATGGCAGCTTTTGCATTTTTTTATCACCTGGATTTACTGGCATAATGAAGTTTCAAAAGGGCCTTACATTCAAGTGTTTTCTTTGTGTTTCCTCTGCCTCCATCATGCTCTTTCACTTGATTTATTTTTAAAGGTTCCCTTGTAAACACACCTAAAGAGCGGAGATTTAGTTGGGTGTCTGGGGGGGTTGAATAGAAGTGGTGTTGGCTGAGTGGCAGTTTCCACGCTCCCTCTTTCTAAATCCCCTTGTGTTGTGAATGCTAACCCTGTTGTTACTTCTGGGCCATATCATTTAAAGGTTCCTTTTTTTGACAGGGGTGGGGATGTGAGACAAGGTGGCGGCGGCGGCGGCGGTGGTGGTGGGGTGGTCGTTATATGCGCCTGGTGTTCCCTGCTCAGGGGTACAGGGGTGGGGTGGCAGTGGCATCGCGCCTCACTCGCTCACTTTGGGGGAGACCGTCGGGCGCAGATCCGGAGCAGCAGAGTGAGAAAAAGCTGGCGGTGCAGAGGGGAAGAGAGGAGGAGCACAAAGGCTGCTCGGGCTCTGTAAAGGGCAGTGAATAATGGGTCGGTCCTTTCACAGAGGCTGCTAACCTTTTGGCAGCCACCAGCAAACTCCATTCTCCTCCGCCGATCCTGGAGGACAATGTGCCCGGGCCGCGCTTTGAATGAAGCGCTACCACCAACAGTGTTCCCATTCAGCGGCTGGTTGGGAACCATCTTTTTGGCCATTGTCCTGACTCTGACTCCTACCCCCAGAAAGCAGAGCAGGAAAAGAGGACAGGGGGAATAACTAAAGCCAAACTCCCCCTCCTGTTTCTCTCCTCTCTCTCTCTCTCTCCTCTCTGAGCTCTAATCTCTCATTGCTGGATGGAAGAGGAGAGGAGGGGGCCGCTGAGCACACCGACAGCTGAGTTCCAGGATGCAGCCGGCACAGGAGCCCGATCACACAGCAGTGCTGGGGCCGGAGCTCTGCAGCCGGGGCTTCAAACCTCCACCTTATCTGGGGCCCAGGCCTCATAAAGCAGCTTACGGCCCCATTGAGAAGACATCTGATAAGCCTTTTCCTCTGTGGCCCTTTTAACTGCTAAACGGTGTTTATCTCCAAAGTGCTTCAAGGCCCTGAGGGAACAATGCTGATAAGGAACAGCGTTTAGCCGGCCAGACCTCACCATTGAGTCACATCAACAACAAAAAAAGCGCAGCTCTGTTAGCTGTGCTGATGTGTGGGCCGCGAACATGAGAGGGAAACCCAGCTCTGCTTGAAATGCGTCCCCCGCTTGTCTTCCTGTGCTTTGAAAGAGCTCACATGTGCTGAGTGTTTTTTACCCTCTGACTCGGCAAAGCTTTGAAGAAGAGAATCATTGTTTTATATTCATGTGGAGGTTTAATAGTTTTGATCTTCACACAATGTAAAAAAAAAAAAAGAGTTAATTCATGTTTAAAGAAAGCACTTTTCATGAGTTTCAGTATTTCTGAACATTTAGAGACTGGATGAATAGATACAGAAAGCTCCTGCCTTAGCTGTGAAACAGGATGTAGCAGCTGTGATGTAATCATTGGCTAAAAATCAAATAACGTCCATTTTTGGTTACACAAACATTGAGTTAGATCTGAACCAACACTTTAAAATGTCACATTCGCTCAATAAACAAGAACAAAAAAATAACATATTTGCCCAACTATGTAGATGTTTTTTTTCAAGATCGTCTTATATTTGTGGTCTATTTTTAAATGCCAATGAACAGATCCGTAACGCTCATGACTGAGGCCAGCTGTCACTCACAGCTGCAGTACCAGGTGGAGACACCAGGGGGAGACACTGTGCTCATCCTGAATAAAGTGGCTCAAGTCAAGTTAACGGACAACTCGGGCAAAGTTATGAAGCCAGTTTCAAGCTAACCTTGCAGACTCGTGCTCTGCAGGTGGGATGCGGCGCCACAAAATCGTGATAGAAACTTTTTCACTGTACTGCTATAGCGCGTACAGGAACGAGAGCAGGGTGGGACACGCCGCCTTGTGTATTAATTATTTGGAACTCAATAAACCCCCACCCCTTGTCGGCACCACTACAGGTACCACCATCATTCAGTGGGCGATATCAGATAGACCAAAAAAATGATTTTATTCAACAGGTGTTAGCTTGTTTGGTGAGTTTACATTTTCATTATTTTCAAATCAAATTATTTTCTGTATAAAACGGGATTCGCTCCTCAAAAAGTATTTTTCTAAAGGAGGGGCGACAAAAAGGATCGTCTTTATTAGGATCATCTCCTCATGAAGCCATGAAAGTCAGTTTATGTGTAAAATTAGAGCTCAGGTTTAAAAAATACAGTAATTCCTCTTCAAGCAGTGATGTTAAAGTGTCTGCTGACAAGTGCTGTAAAGTTACAAGGAGCAAGGAATCCCTGCTTTCCTGCACAGGATGACTAATGTGACGGCTCATTTCAGATCTTTTTAGAGGACGGAAAACATGGCTACCAAATCAGAGCGTGAAATGGAAGCATGAGATAAAATCAACACTTTCTTTTTACCTCTCCCTTAAAGAAAAAAAAAAACTCCCTTTTGTACGTGTGAGTTTGTTTCTTTTTTCCAGCCTCCATTCAGAGCGGCTGGTCCGGTTCAGGGGAGAACAGTTTTACATTACAACTGTGAAATCCTGGCATAAAGGCGTCCTTTGTGGCCCTCCATTATTTTCACACAAATATAGTCCATTGTCACAGTGCTGAAGTTAATTTGATCAACATTGGGGACATTTAACTGTTTTGTTCGCTGAAAAGACTTGTTTCATGCTCATTTTCGGGGCATTGAAAAGCAATGATTGGCAGAAAAATAATGTTGCCGTTAACAATTCAAAGCAATTAGTTTCCCATGGGGAAGCAGTGGGCCGCACTGGCCACCACACAGCGATGCTTTGTCATTTTATGGACGGTCATCAGTCAACTGTCACAGCATCTCAAAGAGCCCTCCAATCTAAATGTTTCCCTTTAGGCTTTTCCCAGAACAACAGGCTGAAAGAGAGGAGGGAGGCCGGCCGCTTTCCAGCCAATAGACATGTTGAGCTGCAAGAGGGAGGACTGGATAATCACAGGAGATCCTCCATAATGCCAGGATGAATTTATTAAACACGGCAGTGAGTGAGTGAGTGAGTGAGTGAGTGAGTGAGTGAGTGAGTGTGTGAGTGTGTGTGTGTGTGTGTGTGTGTGTGTGTGTGTGTGTGTGTGTGTGTGTGTGTGTGTGTGTGTGTGTGTGTGTGTGTGTGTGTGTGTGTGTGTGTGTGTGTGTGTGTGTGTGTGTGTGTGTGTGTGTGTGTGTGTGTGTGTGTGTGTGACTCTAAACTGCTTTCTCACCCTGGGAGGCCTGCAGGAGCAGAGGTTAATCTTCCTCAGTGTCCCTCTGCTCATAGTGGGCCTGTTTATTTCTCTCTCTCTCTCTTACACACACACACACACACACACACACACACACACACACACACACACACACACACCATGCTCCAGCAGTCTCTTAAAGGTGTGAAATCTCTCTCCAGCACCTGAAAAGAACATTAACTTGATTTTTTTTTTTAAACTCTTTGTTCTTTGTGTCGCGCTTCTTTCCTGCAAAAGCAGTTTTTAGCAAACTTCTTCTGTGAGAGTTTTGTCAAGTCTGTTCACTCTGACGCAAGTTTGTAACTCACTTCTGTGTTTCCATGGCAACCACAGTCACGTGAGTGCTGTGCAACATGGCAGCTACAACAGAAGTGATGATATCGGGCGTTACATTTGATTAATTTATTGTCTGCACCATCAGAGGAGAGTTTCTGTGAAATCAAAGACTCACACATAAATGCATAAGTTAGCAAAACTAAAGTTACAGACACAAAATCTCTAAAAACAGGTTTTGCAAAAAATATGCACATTTTTTGCAATATTTGTCTTATGTTTGAATTCTTTCCCTGATCAAAATTTTAATAAAATCTGTATCTTAGGTCAAAAATTTAAATCCAGCCCTAATATGTCAATAATTTGTTAAACGTTTAGCTTATATATTAAGTTTTCTCTAGTTAATATCATGAATGTTATCCGAGTACAAATGACTTTGTTTTGCTTATTCTCTACGTTTGTCATTTATTATTGTTGCCATAGCGACAGAAGGTAAAAAGAAATGTAGCATCTACAGTTTTGACCATCTTGATTATTATTATTATAGAAACTAACAAAAGAAGCAGTGTTTCCCAAAGTCCTAAATATGAAAACATTTAGGGAAAATGTTTCTTCCCTGAAGTGTCAGGAAACAAATGAAGAAGCTGCTGCTCTGATTACATTCACACCTTTTCAAACAGCCTGGTTCAGTGATGCATATGAAATCTGAGAAAGTGAATCTGAGAGCTGCTCAACTTTTACCTCTTTATCAGTCCTGGAGGTACAGCACCTAAGGTGGGGCGATATGGACAAAAACTCCTCTCTCGATATTGTTTAGCTGAATGGCGATACTCGATATATATCGATATGTATTTTATTAACTGTCAGTTGCACAAGAGCAACATGTACATGAAAAATAAACTAGCTGTTTGTGAAATTAAAAAGTACTATTTTAAAATCAAAATGTTACTTAAATACAATAAAAGAAAAAAAAGAGGAGTAGCAGGGTGAAGAGGGACAGACGGTTGGATGACAAATAGGTGGAGTGGCAACTCTACATAATAAAAATTATACATTTTATATATAACACACTTTACATTTAAATGAAAATCTCAAAGTGCTACAATTTCAATCGAACCATAAAAACAATCGCAATAGTCAAAAGGTTAAATCAGAGTTAAGAACCTAAGCATAAAGCAAGATCTAAAAGCATGAGATTTAAGGGAAAAGGTTCTTTTAAAGAGGAGCGTTTTCAGGTCCTTCTTAAAGGAGTCCACTGTCTCTGAGGCCCTCAGAGTAGTCCAGGGGGTTTGGAGACGCCTATAACGTTATTTAAATGCAACATAACCTATATCGATATTAAACATATTGTCTTACCCTATATCATGTTTGAAAATATAGCGATATATCTTAAAAACTTGATATATCGTCCAGCTCTACCTCCGACCTCTGCACAGGTGGACATACAGTAAACCAGTGAAGAGGCCTAAGGCCGATGGAGCGAGCACGGCTAACATTAGCCACACGCAGCTAACCAGTTTGACATTGTTTACCTGCAGACGTTTGAGACTTTGAAATGAGGGGCCGAGGAAGATCTATTAACAGTGTAGAACCGATTAAAGGTGTATCTTTGTAATGTACAATTTAAGACAAATATACACGCAGGCAAACCAATCCAATCATCACGCAGAGGACATGGGACCTCTCAGGACCTCTGGGGGTCTTTGGACACAGGGCAGTCTCTGGTTTTGCCTCACAGGTAACCAGGTCCAGAGTTCAGGTGGTCTCACGTTCAGTTTAAGACGTGGAGTGTGATGCAGTAACAACTCAGCAGACGCTTCTCTGTCTTATCCACTCCTAACATTTTCTCATAAGTTGGCTCCACCTTCATTAAGAGGACCCCTCCCCATCTTTAGTTGGCGGTCTTGTTGGCTGGAGTTGACTTATCCGTTAACCTCTGTGTGACCGCAGCAGCGTCCTCGCTCCCCCTCAGCGCCCCGTCTTTCCTGCGTGGTTTTCTTGGCGGTGGGGGCGTCACTGAGGAGCTCCATGCTAACAGGGGGACGAGGGGAAGGCCGTCCTGAAGAGTCAAAGGTCCTGTCGGGGGGCCAGCCCCCACCCATTCACACAGACGTCACCCAGCACATTCTTCACAATGTTAACATTCTCCCAAATTCTCAACATTTACTTACAATGGGTGACTGCGCTCAGCCGGGCCATTGTGTGCTAAGTCCAGTCCGAGCGGTCAACTTATGGTAAGTCATCTTGTCAATATAATCATGACATGGCCCCCCGTTTCACCCTCATAATCTCATATGGACTGTCTATTACGGCTCAGTTTAGCTGTCAATCAATGCGTGTAATCTGGAGAGGAGTCGGGGAGGGATGGAGGCCGCAGTGAGGGAGAAACTTTTAGAAACAGGCAGGTGTTGCTCTGAGGGGTTTTGAGATACATGAGGCTTGTCTGTGGATAGGATGCTGTCTCTGTCAGACTGAAGGGAAGAGGAATACTTTCTGGGGGGGGGTTGTATGTTTACAGAGAAAGATTTTGATAAAAAGAAAAGCTGAAACGTCATCTCTACTTAGATATTGGAGGGTTTTTTAACATAAAGTCTTTGAACGGCGCTCAAGACGCTGTGTCAACAAAGTTCTTTTCCTGTTCTGTCTGTTTGGAGTTTGAAGATCTTTTGGATGGAGGCGTTACCCTGTTTGAGATGGACTTGCTCATTGGGAGCTGAACAGTGTGCGGACCTTCCTTTTTATGTGTTTTTTGACATTCTTCTTTTTCTTGGAATTGAGGAATATCATATCTATATTCTCTAAACCCTGTGCAATAGTATGTTCAAACACATTTCAGTATATGTGCAACAGGGTTGTGTGCAACTGAACCAGCACTTTAAAGTTACAGGCTCAAGAGAAAATGTGCATTTCACACCAAAACCTCAAAATCATGTGACATACTCCAACACTCCAACTATTTACCTCCTGTAGCACTTTAATCACTTCATGCACTTTAACTCTGAAGGTCACTTTATCCAAGAGACTACAGACGGAAATGAAGCTATCGCTACAATCTGGCAATTTCACATGTTAATGGTCATTAATGCGCACTCTCCCTATTTTAAATAAACAATAAAATAAATAAACATATGTATCTAATGTTGCACATCCTGCAGAGTTTCTGTTGTGTTCATTATCGATCCTCCATAAAAAGACGACCTTCAGTAGAACAAATACCTGCATCAAATTTCACCCTTCTGTTAGCTTTATAGCTAAGCAACTCCAAAAAGAGAGCTGTGCACAACATCCATTAAAATTCAAGTTTTTTAATTGTAATCCATTATAGAGTGATTGATTATGAAAGTGTTATGCTGGTAGGTTGGTGATACTGATGTTACACATTAAGTGAACAGTGAGTGTGTGCAGACGCCTCTGTGTTCCTCTTGTCCTGCGAGGTGCTCCTGAGTTCCTTACATATTGCATCACTTGTTCAAACTTTCAGGCGGCAGATAAAAGCACTCGGTGACATCGTGAGTGAATGATTTTTCACTAAATAACTTTTGCACTTTCTCAGCCGGCCTTCTCTTCACACCTCAGAGAAATGTTTGCTCTGTTTGTGTGGGAGAACTCAGGAGGAGAGAATGCGCTGCGGTGGCTTTGTGCGGGCGGTTTAAGGAGCCTGGGAGCAGAGTCGGGGGCCGTGTTATAAATTAGCGTCTGACCCCTGTCTTTGTGTGGCCCCTGAGGAAGGCCTAAGGAAGGCCCCGGCTCCAACCTCAGTGAGAACGGCCCCTGTAAGAGCCTCTTTCAGGGTGTCAGTGTGCGATGAATGTGCCAGCAGAAGCATGTTTATAGACTGTGTAAAGGAGTGCGTCTTTGTGGGGGAATGTCACTGACACTGTTACAGTTTGCCTGAATGAACTGTGATGACGAGGCTAATGGGGCCCCCGCCCAGGGTGAGGGTCAGCGTGGGGGGGCCCCCCATGCTCGGGACCCCCCACCCTCAGGCTCCTTTCACGCCCAGTAGCTGTAGCTAATGTTGCAATTCTTCGTTTCCCCTGACAAAGGCCAAGAGAAAAAGTCAACTTTCACACCAGCGGGTCACCACGAGTGCTTTAGGAAACGATCGTGTAAACAGAGCGTTACCTTCTGACCTGAGCTGATACCTTAGAGCGGCACACAAAGAAACGCCGCTGAGGGAATTAGACATGGATGTTAGCGGATAAAGCTACAGGACGGAGAGGAGGAAGACCTCCAGGCTGTGGAGGAACACACAGAAGCTGCAGATCAACCCAGAGTACTGAAAGCGTCTTTTTTAGGAACCGACTCATTTCTTCAGCCTGTCGTTTGGATTTTAACAAACATCTAAATAACTGTACAAAATGCTAATTGCTCTGATGAGGTGTGAGAAGTGGAAGCTACTTTACACAGCTCTGCAACAATGACATCCATGATATTTATTTACAAAAATGTCTTTACTGTCTTTCTGGTTTTGAGTCTGAGCGCTGTGGCTGGTTTAACCTCTGCACTCTCCCTGTTCTAAAGATTCAGGTAAAACAACTAAACTAAAAACGGACAGCCTCCATCCTCAGAGTATTGTAAATATACAGATATGATAAAAGCACTATTATTGTATGACTTTGAACATATTACATAACTTAAGTGGTGCATGCATGAAAACCAAAGTAACCCCTAAAAGACTTCTTATACTCACTTGATCACTTGATTCTATTTACAAGAAGAAGAAAGCTCGAGAACTGCAAGAACTGAATGTAAACACTGATCCCTAAATTGTTTTATTAATTTTAATTAATTAGTTTGCACAAAAGACATGCAATAGTTCAACAAATAAAATACAACCTTCACAAGGAGAGAAGAAAGACTTGTCGGTGAGGTAACATACCCGACGAGGGCTTCTAATAATCCTCACCAAATCAGTAAGCTCATCATAACACAGAGAAAAATACATAATAAATAAAGAGTGAAAAACGTGGAAAATTCTAAATGCATTCAAAAGATATTCATGAAGAGGGACACCAGGAGCCTTGTGGTTAGTGTGCATGCTCCATATTTCATTTAGTTTCATTTTCCTTTTTATTTGTTGTCAAAACACACAACGTTCTCAGAAAAAGATTAATTATTTTATAGGTAAAGTAGCAGGGAGGAGAATAAATCTTATTTAGCCCGCCCCTCACTCAAAGAGAAAACAAGATATCTAGATGGTCTGTCCAATTATAATCACTTGGAAACCAAAACCAAAAAAACATAAAAATTTCTCCACACACACGGCTCTTCAAATCATTTTTTAAAGAATTCAGACAGTTTTGATTCCAACAACGTAAACACACACGTGTTTTAAAGTTGTCCGTGCAAACTGATTAGAATAAAATGTTCTTCATGTTCTGAACTAAAAACAAACATATGCACAGGCGTCCGTCCAAAATCAAAAGGTGAGTGACTGAAACAGATTACAGTTATACTGCAGAAGCCTATAATCTAATTTCTAATCAATTTGGTTTTTAACTTCCTCTTGAAGACAGATGGGGAGGTGGGCTGCTGCCTGTAACATGTAGCTGAGACCCCCCCCCCCCCCAATCAGAGCGCCCCCCTTCCCTCCACTCTTTAAACATACTTTCTCACTTTCTTCCCATTCTTGCATCTTTTTTTTTTACATCCTTACTGTGATACTTTGGATCTCTGATGATTTCATTCTGCTAACCTTTGCTCATCTTGTCACAGAACAACAGACTAACAGATTCTCTGTTAGCACAGGGAGTTCCCACGCCTGTAACAACAGCAGTGACGCCCGCTCACGGCTGGTTTACTGCCCTCCGTTAGAGTCCCCGCAGAATAAAGTGAACACTAACACAGTTTGAATAGAGCCGAGTCTCTTAGCACCGAGGTGTCACACTCATAAACTGTATACAACACCCACTGGTCCAGACCTTTTTATGGCTTTAACTTCTTATTACTGCTTCTTTATTTTGAGACACAACTGCTCATATTTGGATTATAAAACACAGCTCTTATGATTGACAGGTCGGGCATGTAGTCACCTTTAAACATAACCTGCTTTATCGTTGATTTGACTGCAAAGGCTCAAATGCTCTACGTCCACTACTCATACAGACTCTGTATTAATTTCTTCCATACTTCTGGTTGTTTTCTGAAAGCTTCTGATACAGAGCAAACATTGCAATACCACTGGAAACTGTAGGGGCAGTGTTAAGCTGTGTAGCCAACTGTTGAAGCCAGACTAGCAAAACACAACGAAGGAGGATACTTTGGAAAGTGGTGGAACTTTTTGAGGAAAGATTGTGCAATTTGGTGAGGAACTGTAAACTAAATATAAACATGATGTTACTACGTCCGGTTACAGGGACAGAAGACTAAATGTCAAATGGTCGGCAGCAAAGCAGAAGTCGAGGTCTGTACGAGGCTCTCTCTAGGATGCTTTTTTCTAACGTCTATCCCAGTGTAAAGCATGTGTGGGAGCATTTCATACACTGTAAATATTACCTGACGACACAAACACTTGAAGGAATCTTGATGTTCATGTGTTACTTTTAATGACAGCTGTCCTGTTCTATCGGAAAGGTATCCTTAAATGACTTCTTTCCCTGATTTCAGACTTGTTCCACTATCATATCTCTACAATAAAGACACAAAAAGCCCAAAAATATATCTTAAAAAAAAAAAAATATATATATACATATATTTATTTATTTTTTACTTGAACTTCAAGGGGGGCGGGGGGGCCGTTTGGGGGGGCAGGCCGCCCCCCTAATATAATGGTAGGGGAAACACTGATGTCAGTTACGCGCCTGAGTTATCAAAAAGATTCACAGTGTGTGTGTGCCGATCGAGACATGAGCTAATCAGACCTATTTGTTTTTTTGAACCAGGCTGTAAACATGTTAATCTCTGCTGTAAAACAGGCTTTTTAGAATGGGTGTGTATGTGACTTCCTGTGCTTCTGCAGCCAGCCTCTAGTGGACACTCGAGGAACTGCAGGATTTTACACTTTAGCATTAGCTTCCCTTTCCAACTCCGGAGGTTACCGCTAAGAGTGTGTAGCAATGTTGTCAAAGAAGAATAAAAATATTTGTAACATCCAACAAACCTTAACGCTCCTGTGTTAAAAACAAATGTCGGCTAATTGTTACTGTGATGAAAACAAAATGGTGAAACAGTCACTCATATTCGGTTTTACGCATTGAGCCAAATATTTAGACTAAAAAAAAAAGAATTATTGTATAAAAATAACTATAATATCTGGATTTGTTTTCAACATGTGAAACTATAAAGACAAACAAAATAAAATGGTTGAACTGTTTGACAAGCTTTTTAACACCAAAAAGTGCTCGTTTCTTTTTCTTCATATTTTTCAGATTCTTCATCAATCAACTTTTCTGTCCCTCCAATCTGCTTTTCTTTTGATTTATTATACTTCAGGAATTTCTGTCAAGACAATTTCCTAATAAAATGGGTTAAAGGGAATGTGTCCGTGTTAGAACTCCTCGTGGTATTAATGCTCTCTGGTTTCTCTTTGATATAATGAGATGTCAGAGTTACACGCTCTCTATTTAATATAATCGCCGTGCTCCCCGCCTCCTCTCTCTCCTCGTCTCAGCCTCACAGAGGAGAAGCTTGCATGCTTTACGACAGACCCACCACTAAGAAGAGGCTCCTTCTCTCTTTACGGCCTCATAAATAAATTGTTATCAGGCCTGGGAAGTCCACGCTGAGATTTATCCGCGCGGTTAGAGGAGACAGCGAGCCAAGCATCTTGAATCATTAATTACACACGAGGCTGCGCCGCGTCCACCTTACTCCCCTCTCTGTGCTCTGTAGGAGAGCTGCTTTTAAGTAGGTGATGACTTCATTATATTTCACTTAAATACCTTTTTTTTAAGAAGTGGGATGCTTCAGAAAGGATTCTGGATTTGGAAGAAGTCCATGAAAGAGAGGATCTGTACTGCATGAGTCCTCTGACCCCTAATGCTGCACGCAGTATTAAAAACATCTGCACGACTCCAATGTGCACGATTTATAAAAATAAATAAATAAATACAAAAAGTCCTCATGTGGCATTAAAAGAGCAAAATCAAAGGCATAGATGTAATCTATCAGAAGCTGAAGCATCAGAGTTTTCAAGTCTGTTTCTGACTCTGAAAGCAAAATATATTTTAATGTTTTCCTGCAGCAATTAAAAATGTAAAAAGCCTATTTGCTGTTAATATAATAAAAATATCAATTCTTGGTGGCCATTAATCGATATAATATCCCCACTCAAAATATCACGATCCTATGCTGTATGGATTCCCCCCCCACCCCCCTAGATTAAACCCACTTTACAGTTGTGGGCTGAAGCTTTGGCTTATTATGCCCACCCCTCTTACAGAACATCCTCTGATAGGAAAACCTTTAAATACACTACAAGAGAAAACAACGTACGACACGAGTCACACATCAATAAATCTAAATAAAAACCCCACAACAACGGTAAATCCACGAGTCGCAATCATTTCAAAAACACAAATCCTCGTGTGTTATCTTTTGTGTGTTTTTTATTTGTTTAATACTTATTTTTAAACTTTAAAAACTAGTTTTTTTTTTCTAGTGAACAAAACATGTATTAAATCTTTGTCAAAACTCTTCCCAGTTTGGTCACTGGTGCTGCAGTGGTTAGTGCGCGCGCCCCATATATGGAGGCTGTAGCCTCAAGCGGGCGGCCCGGGTTCACATCCCACCTGTGGCTTCTTTCCCGCATGTCCTTCCCCTCTCTCTCTCTCCCTGATTTCCAGCTCTATCCACTGTCCTATCTCTCCATTAAAGGCATAAAAAGCCCAAAAATAAATCTTTAAAAAAAAAAAAAATCTTCCCAGTTGGGGCGCTGGTGCTGCAGTGGTTAGTGCGCGCGCCCCATGTGGAGGCTGTGGTCCTCCAGGCAGGCGGCCCAGATTTGAATCCAGCCTGTGGCTCCTTTCCCGCATGTCATTCCCCTCTCTCTCTCTCTCTCTCTCTCCCTGATTTCCAGCTCTATCCACAGTCCTATCTCTCCATTAAAGGCACAAAAAGCCAAAAAAAAAATGTTTTTTTTAAAAACTCTTCCCAGTTATTAGGATCCCTGCAGGGCTGAGGTGGATGGGGCGCTGCTCTCGTGGCGACCAGCAGCTGGTGTTTCTGTTTGAAGTCTGATTCAAACTCTTTATGATCCTAAAATAGTTTTTCAAGAGTTTCTGCCAGAATGGAGAATATTTCTGTTGTGATGTCTGATTTTTTAACTTCCTTTTTATTTAGATTTTACGGTGATGTTGTCCTCGTGTTTCTGGTCTTCTGTGTGCTCCTGCTGCAAAACACATCTCCCCTTATGAGACAATAAAGAATCTGAATCCTCAGGTTCAGTCCTTTGACAGATACTCACTTCTGCTTTGTATTTTTTATAAGACATGTGTTCCCTGAAGCTCATACTTACTCACTTCAAACTCCTCTGAATACATTTTGGTTGAACATTTTTCTGTGCTTTGTAGATTTGGCAGGCTTGTAGGGTGAACTCCTTCAAATTTCCACTTCTAGAAATGTTGACTTGCAGCTCACAGCTCGCAGCTCGTCCAGGTAATATTGGGTGAAGTTCACTGCTGGCGTAAGGTTTTTTTTTTAAGGCAGCTGCCCTCATCGTGTCATCGTAGGACAAACAGAGGAGAGATGTTTATTGATCTCTGCAGAGTTTGGACAGTTCTCGCTCTCTTTGATCATCTCCCTAAAGTGGATTTTCTTTGCCATCAAAGTCGATCATCAAAGGAAATGATCAAGATTTCTTAATTTAATCGAGGAGTCAGCTGAAAATTAGCTGCCTGGACTGAAAAATAATTTCCTCTGAACCCTCATGCATGTTAACTAAAGAGGACAGAAATAACTGAGCGCTCTGTGCTGTCTTAATCTCTCAGTTATTTGTTTTCTTTGTACAGAGATGAACAGAGATAGGTCTAAACATGTTAAGGATATCATTAGACAATCAGTCAAGCAAAAGATTTGTCCAGAGATTGAAGACTTTTTAAGCTTCTCAAACACTCGTATTTCATGCTCAGCTGGTAACGTCCATCAGAAGCTTCCTGTGTGTCCTCTAAAGTTTCACATTTCTATCGTCTCTCTCTCTCTCTCTCTCTGTGCTCCATCCTAAAGTCCATAACCCGGTGTGATGCCTTCAAATGAATGCCCAAGAAGATGTCAGAGGTTAACAACAATGACTCTGTTAAGGTCAAGTCTTTTTGATGCAGTGGTTCAGACCAGCAGGTGGTGCTGTGGTCCTCAGAAACTAAACACCTTGAGGTCAGGTCAATGATCTAATGACAGCTTTAAGGACATCTAATGGACCTAATCTCCTGCAGGAACTCGAGTGTCATTTCAAATATATGTGAAGAGATAAAAAGGAAATGAGTTTATAAAAAAAGTTGTTCAAACTTTATGACTAACAAATGTGTGTCTCCTGTTTTTCAGGATCACGGACCAGCGGTATGAGAAGTTGCCGTTTTACTTGTTTGGGGACTTTAACTTCAGGCTGGACTCGAAGCAGGTGATCGAGGTAAGAGTTTGACTTATTAGTGACTTCTTGATTTGTGTGTTTGGGGTGTGGTCTCATGTTTGCACAGATGATAATAAACTGGAAAATAAGTGACTAAAGCACTTTTTTCCCCATTTTGGTGAAACTGTCTGACAATTCTGGTACGGACAACAACAGAGTCAGACCAGTTTGGTCAAAGAGTGAGATTCTGTTTAAAATCAGAAACAGCTGCATTGATAAAAGCAGTCGTTTTGACTTGCAAATAATACTAGTTACTGTGGTACAAGTGCCTTATAAGTTGTTGTTTTTTTTACATTTGTACATTTGTGTGACTCTGATTTTTTTTAAATGGACGGTTTGAGTTTCACACAGTATTCTTCTAACGATCAATAATAACAGAATAAGTACAGCAGCAGTAACTCCGTCTGTAGGGACTGGGTTTTCGGCTCCAAAATATGGAAGTTGGTCTGGTTGCTGGAGAGGTGCCAGGTCACGAAGGTCATGAAACGTTCCTGTGTTCAGATATGAATGACTGTTCATGTCAAAGGAGTCCGTTGTTTTTAAAGAGAGTGATACACCAGAACATGCAGACAGATTGTTGTTGCAGCTCCTGGACATAAACACTCATTTGACTTTGAAGAACAAATGAGTCGCTGGTCTAATGCTTCCCTGATTGGCTGATCTGTTTTGTTTCTTTTATTGCTATGTTTTACATATCATGTTGGTCATCATTCACCTCCTAAAACACCAAAGGCACCCTGCGACAGCTCCCTTCAGGGGTAGACCAGCAACGTCTGTCTTCTGTTTTTGTCAATGTACTCAGTCTAGTAGTTTTTTAAAAGAGTGATGTAACCGCTGGTTTAAAAATCATCTTCCTCTTACTAGTTGGTTACTAATTTTCAAAAGTTGTTCAGATTCTGTGCTCAAACTGTAATTCAGCCTCCAGCCACTAGATGGCGCTGTAGTCTGGCTAATGGGCTTTCTCCTCTGGCTCTACTGCCTGGATGTAAACGAGCACATGCTAACAGTTAGCATCTCGTAGGAGCAGCATGTCGGCAGTATTTTTGCTGCTTGGTTTTGATCCATAAAAATGTACAGAGGCTGTGTCGGGTTCAACTGGATTATCAACCAGAGCAGCGTGTAACCACATGGAGCACGGACAGGAGGATGTTAACCTTCAAGGAGGACTAAAGGCTGGCGGCGCTAGCAATGCTAATGTTAGCCACACTTGGCAAACTGTTGTTATTTATTGTTAAATAAATAATAAATGTTAGATTTTCTGAGCGCGTTTATCTTCAGACTCGTCAGTAGAACTGAATTCTCTTGTATCCACATAGGAAATAAGTCGCCTAGGAACATCCCTATAAGTGATCTACTGGACCAATCCAAAGTATTTATACCTGTTTATTATATACTGTAGACCCCCCAAAAATGATGGCCAGGTTTAAGAAAAACAGAATGACCCTTTAAGTACTATAAACTCATAGTCATTCAAAGAGTTTGTGTGCATTAGAGACTCTGCGGTACAATAAAAGAGGTTTTAGGAGCCCACTGTCTCTTCAGAGTTATGACTCATTAAACGCTTCACTGTTGGCGGCCCAGCTGTGTTTGCCAACTGAGCCTCCAAGTGCATTGTTATGTTATGGTGCCATTCACTGCTCTTTCTCCCTCCCTTCCTCTCCTGCTCCCTCCCTCCTTCCTCCTCCTTTTCTTGGTGCAAATGAGGCCAGTGAAAGCCAAGGTAGCGCATTCATTCAGCATTCTTAATGAGGAGATTGGAGAGTGGGTGAGGGTATGAGGGGGGGGGGGGCTTCAGTGGCATAACAAGTCATAAAGGCCCACCGCAGACTGTCAGACAGTGGTGTCCTATCATAGCAGAGCAGGAGAGCCACTTGTTGGTCCATGCTCTCTCTCTTCTGCAGCACAATGGACCCTCAAGTCAGCGGGCCTGTTCAAGGTGTGGGCATTGTTCGGGCTCATATAGGGGAGGGGGGAGAAGAGGGGAGGTTTTCCGAATGCTTGTAGGACTCAAGAGGAAAACATTTTCAGCTTCTGGCCACCAGGGCGGCAGTAATCACCATCCCTTCAGTCCTCCGTCAGGGGCCTGTGATTGATTTCCTCAGGGTTTGTGCAGTACATTTGATTTGTTTTAGTAATCAGGTCACATTAACTGAAGATCATGTGTTACTTCAGAGATAATTAATCCAAGAACAAAATGCAAAACAGCAGACGTGCAAACACTGGGTCCATTCAGAAGAGGAACGAAACGTCACCTGACACACATTGAGGTCACTGCAGTGATTTCACATCATTATGAGGAGCTTTATATCTTCATCAGGACAGCTGGGATGATAAACAATCGTTAAAATACATCAAATGTTGAAGAAAGAAGATTTGTTTTCATTTCTACTCTGCTGGTGAAAGAGAACTGCTACTTTAATACAATCATACTCACATGAAATGCTATTTGACTGGTGAATAAATCTAGTAATATCTGCGATAAAAATTAGCCGATGCCGATAGTCACTTGATATGATAATATCGGCCGATATCAGTCTTTAAGAGCTTCAGATCTAGAATCAGTAAAACGAGCTTAAAGTCATGTCGCTCAATTAACCAAAATAATTCATAAAAGAATAATTAGAATAATAAAAAAATAGAAGATTGGAGGTGTTGTTTTATTAATTTTTGTTTCTAAACTAACACACAAAACAAACTGACCCCAAAACTAGTTTAATGTATTAACATGAACAAATATTTTATGTTCTCCTCAGAACTTATTTAAAATGATTATAATTTTAAAAAATTGGCAGATATCATAGGTCTTATTAGAGTGTCAGCAGGAAAAGAAATACAGCGCCTGGATATTTTGTTCTTGCTTATTTTTATTGTCATTTTTTGGAGTATGCCAAAATACTTTTAGTGGCAAAAAATCTGAACAACCTAAAGGTTTTTTAAGTTATGTACCTGTTGTGGTTTTTATTTTGAAGGGATTCCTGTTAAGATTATGTAAATTTAAATATCTTCTCCCAATGCTGCTCACTCTCTCCACCTTGTTTTGAATTGCATTAGAGATGCAACGACCGGGCGATTCAGGGGGAGATTTGACGATGAAAACAGGAGAGAGTTTGTTTAAAAGGTGACCAATAAAAAACCTCTTCTCTGAGTCAGTAGTTAGATGTACCAGACGTCAGCATTAAATTGATTTGGCACAACAAGTAAACATCATGTCCTGACATCAGTTCATGCCACATTATTTGCAGATGTGCTGATGCTGAACCATGTATCAGTGCATCACTACAATGCATGTAAAGTAAAGTAATGACATCATTAATAAAGGTACAACATGATGACTCTTAATATAGAAGCCTTCATTTCCTGTTTCAAAAAGTATGAAGACTTTAGCTGTTATTGATTAATATACATAAAGTTATTAAGCATGACGTGTCTGAGCTTTCAGCTGCAGGAGAATAAAGTCTGCAGCTGTTAGAAGTTTTATTTTACAGATTTAAACCGGATAATGAAAAACAAAAACCAAAAAAACATGCCTCCAGTCAAACAGGGTGATGAGATGAGTTTGTCGTGTAAAGCTCATCTCGATGACTCTCCCCTCGTGTCTCTGTCGAGTCCCTGCTGCTCTGTGGTGGGTCAGCACTCGGCCTCAGCGTGCCTCTACATCTCTGAAATGCTGTTTGAGTGCGGGAAGGGGTCGTGACCCCTTTTCCAGGGATGTGTAAGGCTTGCATCGGTGTGTGTCCATCTCTGCCCCCTCTCCCCTCCACACACACACACACACACACACACACACACACACACACACACACACACACACACACACACACACAGCTCCTTTCTTATGCACCTTGGCCCCCATTCACATCCACCGCCAATACACACACAACCAATTTGTTAGGCCACATGAATCTGATTGATTCAGCCCATTTAGAGGGGTGGGGCAGCAGAGCAGGGGGGCCTTTTAGACTTCCCCCCTCAGGAAGTTAGAGCTGTGGGCTGGGGCATGAACCACACACACACACACACATACACACACACACACACACACACACACACACACACACACACACACACACACACACACACACACACCTAGACATTTAATCCCCTTGGCTAAACGAGGGGTCCTCGAAAACTCTGAGCATTTAATGGTGACAACAGAGAGGCTGATGATGTCATCATATGAAGCCGTCCTGTGCGGTGGTCGACCAGGTAGTGATTTAACAGTCCCGAGCTGTGATGTCACCAATAAACAAATGGGTTGCAACCTCGGCACGGGGTGTAACTCACAGCCGGGAGGCCGTTTGAAGCCCTTTAATGACAATTAATGTCAACAGGACAATTAGTGCACATCCAGTGAAGTGCTTAACTGTAGATGGGCTGCTGGGGGATCGATCGGCCATACTTATCCACAGATTGATTCAGACACAGAGCTGCAGATCCTCCTCCTCGCTGTCTGAGAGGCTCATTTTTCTGGTTTTCTCACAGATTCAATCGATAGAAGAACGCCCTAAAATGTTGCAGATGAATTCAGCTTTTTCTGTGTTTAGTGGATGAAATAATCTCAAAATTAAACTTCTTACATTTCGATTTGTTTGTGGCAAATACCTCCCACTGTTTTATTTTTAACTACAAGAAGTAATACAAAGTAATTATCATATAACCCTGATATTCATGGGCGCCTTTGGAGAATATTTATACATGAGAAAAACCAAAACCAGGTTTTAAACTACCTCCAGTGTGACCCAGTCTGCAGAAATATTAGACACTGAGAGTTAGGGATGTCACAAGACCAGTATTTGGAAATTTGGGGTTAGGGTAACGATATTAGTAAAAATCAGATGATCTCGATACCTCTCGAAACCAGAGCTTAAAAAATATTTCATGTATAATTTCTTGTTTTTAGTTACCAAAAGGTTGCAGACAAACTCCTGGGCCCGGGTTTGGATCCAATCTGTGGCTCCTTTCTCGCATGTCATGCCCTACTCTCTCTCTCCCTGATTTACGACTTTATCCACTGTCCTACAAGAAAGGCCCCAAAAGCCCAAAAAAAAATCTGTTTTTTTTTTTTGTTTTTTTTTACTTTCACACCAAACGGCTTGAAAATCGTCAATATTTGTTGACCTCTGATATTGAAGGACCCATAGCTGCTCTCTCTGTTTCTCTCGTTGCAGCTTTTGGTTGAAAATACAACTGAAGGTTCATCGGTTTTTTTTTATAAAGCTTCTGCACCCCCCCACCACCACCACACGCACACGCACACGCACACGCACACGCACACGCACACGCACACACACACACACACACACACACACACATTTTTAAGGAAAAATCAAAAAATCAAAACAACAGTCACTTGAGGGAACCTTGACGCAGACCTGCCGAAGAGAGCTGTGACCAGGTGTTTGGATGGTCTTTGTAGTTTAACACCTAAAATATATTACCAGTAACCATTATACAACGTATGTGGATACTTGAACAGCGACCCCCCCCCCCCCCCCCCCCTCGGGGATCCGTAGGCCCCACTTTGAGAGTCACTGGATCAGAAAATACTGCAGTACATTTCTGTCCAGCTGCACGCTACACCACTCCTCTTCTTCTCCATGCCTGCTCCTTTGTGGGTGACTAGACTGTGGACAACCACTTGCCACTCCCCCGTCACCCATCCTGCCTGGTGGGTGGGTGGACGTTGGGGGGGGGGTGTCATTTTAGGATGTATCCATGTGTGTACAGAAAAGGAGGTGGGTTTGGAAGGGGGTGGTTTGTTATTGTCACAGGGTAAATTCCAGGTGGCAAATTCCTGGCATGCTTGTGCAGCGGGATCAGTAACCAAAGGCCCGCGCTCGCCCCCCTCCTGCCCGGCCTGGGCAACCCCATTAATTGTGTCCGACAGAGGGAATTGGTTTCAATTGACCCCCATTCAGCGGCCCTTTGACTGGCAGACAAAGGACACAGCCACGTGGAGACTAATGCTGGGGCTGAGCAGCCTGGAGGTGGTCCAGGCCCCTCCATGTCCCCTCGCCTCTCCCAGGGGTCTGATCAGGATTCGGCTTGATCACGCTTTGCATCGGTGCTGATAAAACAGGACACTGAGGAGGAAGGGGTTTGAAGATTTGGTCTGGCGAATCAGATGCTTCACAGTCCACTTGTCGATGTCCCGCCTGTGATTTCCTTTTTAATCCAGTGGAGATTAACTGACTAAAGATGCAACACAATCTAAACCAGATCAGAGACACTAACACTGAGCGTCTCAAAGCTCATTCTCAAGTTTTTAAGAAGCAACAAAAAAAAAGTTATTACATCCCAGATCCACCTGTGTGCAGTAGCAATACAACAAAGCCTGATTTAGCAGGTGTTACACTGAATGATACTCCTCCTCTGTCTTAGGCCATCGATCATCCAGGATGTGGATCAGATACTTCCATAAACATGACTTCTGAATTATAATCACACCAATTATGTTTAAGTCACTTACAGGCTGCAGCGTGTGGTTTTTAACACCTTGTAAATTCAATATTGACATCTGGTGAGAGTAAAGTTTATTTTGCCGCCTTTTGCAGATCAAAGGTGTCAAAATCTGATCTTGCATATCCAGACTTTTCTCTACAACACTGTACAAGCTTTAGATAAAGGTCTGACTGAATCCATCATGGGAAAGGGAAAAATGCTCTGGGATGTTTGTTGCACTCAGCCCAGGACGCATTGATGTTGCTCTTGTTAAGTAGTGTTTGCAGGGAACTTGTTTTTTCTCATGACATTAAAACAGCTGCAAAAGAAAACGTCACAAAGTCATTGAACAGTTGTGAAGATAGAAGATGTAAGGCCTTCCTTTATTGCATGATCAAATGCTGCGTTAGAGAGTGAGGTTTGCTGGAAGGTTGTTGTTTTTCGAGAAATGCAATGGTTTTAAAACATTAACGAGCACATGGAAATAAAGGAGGAGTAATGGTTTTGTTCTAGAAAGTCAATGTCAGGCTGACAGTCATACTCCCCCCCCCCCGAGTCTGTGGGGGGTCCTATCTCAAATGCTGAGAGTAAAGGTTTTTTAATTTATTTCTAACGTTTTATTTTTAATTCCTCAGTATAAACAGATTACACATCACAAATCAACAAAGTCAACGACAACAAAGACCACAACGCAGAAAAATAAAACCACAGGCAAGAAAAATTCAAGTAAATTTAAGGGGCAGAAATTCTCCTGGAAAATCCTGCAGCATCATACACATCAACAAATCTCCGGCATCACGATAAGGTTACAATAATAGTTGTTTTGTATCCCCCCCTTCAGATAATATCACTGAAAGCCATGTTCAGCTGAGCAGAGCCAGCCCCCCAGGTTACACCACCCATGTTGACACCTACAGCAAACACACTTTGAGCTCCATGTTTCAGTCAGGAGGTGGTGCGAGGTGTACGGCAGTGTGTGTGACAGAGTGTGTGTGTGTCCCCGGAGGTGGCCGCTGGTCGTGAATCAGCGGTGTCGATGACAGGCACAGGGCTCCGTGCCTGCTCTCCCAGTATATTTAAAATCCCTCCTAATTAAACTTAATAGAATGTAAATTTAATATCTGCAGAGATGGTGTGCTGCTGGCCGGCCGGCTCACATTGCAGATTGATAGAGGCCAGCCGGGAGGTTAATTGCTGACTTGATCTACCGTCCCTGTGACATGGTGTGGGGCTGTTTTTAATTGGGCCTGATCTGCAGCTACATGGACACATTTCATTAGGAGGAGGAGTCCAGTATCAGCGCCCCCTGTCTGCGTCTGCAGGAGGCGCAGGGGAGCCGGGCCGGGCATCAATCTTCCTCCTTTGTCCGTGTCCTTTCTCTGGCTTGAGCAGCATGAAATTAAAGGTGGGGCCTGAGACGAGCCCCTCTCCTAATGAATGCTGTAAAATGCTCAGTGATGACAGGCGGCGTGATGGATCAGACATGTTTCACGCTGTGGAGTCGTTCAATGCACACGCCCGCCACAACAGAACATGTCAATGATATGCTGCTTTTTTTGTATGTTTATTTCTCATTTTCAGAAAGACATCTCTAGATTTCTACATTTGTAATCCTCTCTGTGGAGATTCTTACTTTGCATTGTTGAAGGAATACCTTTGCTTAGATCTATACTGAATGTTTTTTTTTATTTAATCAAAGGACATGAAGAATATTTACAATATTTTTCAACCTACATGAGCCATATTTTAACATTTAATGCTTCTCATCCTAGTTCCTTGAGGAAAACTCTCCCGATCAAACTTAACAATAAAAGGAACATTTTGGTTATCATAAATCAACGCCCTGTTAATTTGTTTTCTTTAACATAATGTGGGATGTTAGTAACTTTTTTTAGATTTATTTTTTGGGGCTTTTAATGCCTTTAATACAGCGATACACTGCTGGGCAGTGGATAGAGCTGGAAACCAGAGAGAGAGAGAGAGATGAGAACGACATGCTGCAAAGGAGCCACAGGTCGGTACCAGAACCCTGGCTGCCCGCTTTGAGGACTTTAGCCTCTATACATGGAGCACACAAACTAACCACTAGGCCACCGGTGTCCAGAGGATGTTTATATATTTTCAGGTTTTTTTTGGAACATAATGGCTGCGAAAAAATTGAAGAATGTCCAAAGTGTGTCCACTAGAACAGGGTTTCCCAAACTGGGACCCCCATTGTCCCCGGAGGTGGTTCAAACATTTAATGTTGCGCACAGCCGGGCACACTATGAGGCCATCCAAACAGTGGCATTAGAACAGCACAAACAGAAACACTAGAAGAAGAACATCTATTGAACTACGTTTTGTTTGTATTTTCACAATAATGGATAAGATAGGCTATGTTCATCTTTTAAAATGTTTTCGTAAGGAATCTCGCGACCCCCCCTCTCAGTGTCTCAGGATCCCGCTGTGGGTACCACTGCATAAGAAGTTGTTGTTTTGACCCTGACAGGCTCAGATTGTTATTAAGTGTCTGACATCATTAAAGAAAGGATCCCTGCAGAGACAGTTTTAAAGAGTTTTTTTTTTTTTTTTTAAACAAGCAACAACCTTGACTTTGCTCTCGGAGTCGATGAGCTTCTAATGAAATAAAAAGAGCGATGTCATCATTGCAGAGCTCAGGAGCTGCTGGTCTACACCTGCTTGGATCTGTTACTGAGTTCTCCAAGCATATTGCGTTGAATCCAAACCAATCGTTTCAAACTCCGTCATCTGAATGTTTCTTCACTCTTTTTGAAGCCTCCAGAATTCATTGAGAAACATTCTGGTACATGGGCGTTGTTAGTCTAACGCTGCATTGATTGATTTTGTTTCTGGGTTTTATTGGATGATTTAGATTCAAAACAGTATTTATGTAACTCACTATAGTAAACATTCAAAAAGATGAAGAAGGAAGGAAAGGTGGTAGATCAACAACTCCTGTGATCTGCTCTGTTACGGCTGTTTACTCTTCAACAAAAAAGGTCTAAAAGGTGTATGGATTATTTGTATAACATTGCCAGACACTTGCCAGACACCAAAAACAATCTGAGCCTGTCAGTGAAAAAAATTAAACACACCCATTAAAAATACATTGCAGCTTTTACAGCCCATCTTTTGGCTTCTGAATTACCTAACTTTCTTGCTTTCCTAAAAATCAGTTATTTATTCCAGGATATTCCAAAATACTGGATTAAACCTTAAAATGAATCTTTATTGTTCTATAAATTGCTTAATTTTTAGTCCAGATGTCTTCCTTAGGTGTCAGGTTTAAGAAATAAAGAACAATTTATATTTTATGTGCATGCTACCTCCAGTCTCAGTTCATATCTGACGCTCGTCATCCCAGCTACTGAACCTGGCCCTGCTGAAGAATTTGCAGCAGTAAAGTGTGAACATTTTTCCTTTTTTAGCCCTGACTTTGACTAGCATGTGTGCGTCTGGTTCGGCTATAAATCAAAAGACGGCCGGTGTAATTAAGTGTACACTACATTAGTCAGGCTAATTAATTTTGGGGGCCATCCATCCATTAACCAGCGGGCCAGCACTGATTGGGCCTCTGTTCTGTTGAACCCCTGACACCGGGGACTGCACCCTGCTCAGCTGCATTCAGCTTCACACATACACTCATGCATTTAAACCAGATGTACACACACACACACATACACACACGTGCACACACACACACATATATATATATATACTCACAGGTCCTCGTGTGCCTCATCAGATGTAGTCTGAAAAGGAAACATCATTAGAATAATGTGACAGCCGTCGTTCCTTAAGACAGTCAGCATAAGGTTGTGAAAGTCAATAAAACAAAAGGATTGATAGAACCAATAAAGGTGACATATTATCTCCCTTTAAACCAGTTTAAATAAGTCTCAGAGCTCCCCAAAACATGTCTGTGAAGTTTCTTGTTCTAAATCCACTCTGATCCTGTATTTGATCATGTTTATAAACCCCTCTATTTCAGCCCTGCTCAGAACAGGCTGTTTCTGTGTCTGTACCTTTAAATATGTAAATGAGCTGTGTCTGACCACGCCCCCTCTCTGGAAGGGCTTGGGTGTCTCGGGCTTTCTCGCTCCATGTCCTATTGTTTACAGTGAGAAGGCAGACTTAGAGGGCAGAACAAACACCTAGCTGTGGGAGTGTCACCCACCTGGGGGAGGGGTTACTGCCCTTTGTGATGTCATGAAGGGAAAATCTCCAAACGGCCTGTTTGAGCACATATTTTCTGAAAAGTGGAGCAGGTAAAAGACGGAGAGGATGGACTTTTCTCATCATTGGGGGGTTTGTAGACAGACTAGGGGCACATATTAGTGTTAGAGAAACATGGGGAAGTGGATTTTACATCATATGTGACCTTTAAAAATTCAAATTCTACATTCCTAAAAATACTTTTCACATTCCAGAATTGATTTAATCACTGAACATTTGATAGTTTTAAATATATTCTCATTTTTATGAACTAAGTGCAACGATGTCAATTATTTATTTATTTATTGGCTGATTGTGACATTTCTTGGAGTACCTGCAAATGTTTCATATCCCTAAAATATGGAAAACTTCATTATGCAAACAAGGACCCCCTGCTGCCATGTCTCGGACCACCTGCAAGTGGTTTAACAGCTTTTTTTTTATGATACGATACGATATGATACACTTTATTGTCTTGAGGAAATCTTTCTTGGACTCAATAAATAAATAAAAACAATGGAAAAACACATCCACACATAAACAGAAATGCACATACCAATGCAAAACAACATAATGTTAATAAACATCATCGAATTCAAAAGGTTTTTATTTTAGATCATGGTAAAAGTAATTTAAAGTGTTAGCTTAACTGACTGAGAGCACAGACTGAAGTGTTGTTTTTGAATGTTTGACTGTGGGCTAAATTGTCTTGTCATATCATTTGCACGGCGTATTGTTGCAGCCAATCTCTACAAATTAAGACATTTTTAACATCAGTCCTAATGCAGGGAAACCCGTCCATTAACAAAACTCCAGGCAAGTCAAAGGAGAGTTTATAGCGTCCATAGTTGACCTCGTCCTGTCAGGTGAAGCCTGCGAGGGAGATGTTTCCTTCCAACACAATAAAAGCACATTATCTGACTAGTGGAGTCCAATCTGTCACAATAAGGACCCATTATATCAGAGATAACCATCTGGATATAGAGGGAGACTATTCCCTGCAGACAACAGCTCCGTTCTCTCTCTCTCTGTTTTGCCTCTGATGCTAATGAAAACATTGCTGAAGACACAGAGAGAGAGAGACAGAGAGCGAGCGAGAGGAGCTGTGAGCGCTCGGCTTTGATGGCAGCGATGTCCATATCATTAAAACTCTGGCAAATGAAGAACAAGCAGAGGCTTCTGTTGGAGCTGCTCATTAACAACAGGCCGTTTGAGCCCGGCGCCAGCCATGCTATTACCATTGTGTACTCTGAGGGAGGTTGGAGAGGGGGGGGGTGTGGGGGGCTGTGACTGGCAGCTGTGAACACCATGCCAACGGTGGGATGGTGTGACAAACCAAGCCAAGGATGAGCGCAGAGCCTGGCACTGACAGGGTGGGGAGGGCACGCCGCCCTGTAACCCCTTGGGGGTCGAACCCGGTCAGTGACTTAACCTGAGTTACCCCTCACCCACTCTCCCATCATGCACCGCCGCTGAACGCTCTGTCTTAAGCAGATGGTTTGACCCCCGCTCTGCGCTGCTGCTGTACACCTGCACAGCGTCTCTTAGGACGGTTTCACTGCTGCAGACAGAAAGTGTGCTCAGCGACTGCTTGACGGAAAAGTTTCAGATTTGTCAGATCGGTCAGCATGCTATATTTTAAAGTCTCTTGGTGATGCGTTCATATCAGTATTTTTATTTGATGGTGAGTCGATGAGGTCCTTCTTAGAAACAAGCCTCCTGTTACCACAATTGTCGAGTAATTGTTTGTAATTTCACATTATTTATCCCTATTTGCACAAAACTAGTGCTTAAAGTGAACTGATGAAAAGTTCTGAATGTTCTTACATTTTCCAGGTTTGATATCAAGCTCTGCATAAACATTTCTGCCACATTCACTTTATGTGTGTGAGCTGTAGTGCTTATGCTTCTCTTTACTTTGTCTCGCAATTTTTCCAAAACACTTAACATCCTCTCTCTTCCTGTGTACTCTCTCTCTTTCAGAAAATGTCTCCACCTGCTGAAAGATTCTGTCATTCTAAACTTCAAATTATCTTCTTAATTTAAACTCATTAGAAATGGTGCAGAAGACAAAGTGCCTCTAAAGAAGTCTTTAAGATAACTGAATTGAATTTATTTTTATTTAATAGGGACAATGCAATTTAACATAATTTCAATACAAACTCCTTTGTTGTTGTTTTTTACATCTTGTCTTACCTCAGGAGACCCCCCCCTCCCGTCTGACAGGGATAGTCTCCAGCTGTGAGGAGCATATATAAACAGCCAGGTCAGAAGAATATCTGGAGCAGTCCTCCTGAAGTTCTCTAGATATTTTCAGGAGTGCAGATGTGAAAACAGCTCTTTAGAGTTGTGCTGTAAGATGAAACATCTTTACAAATCCCTGAGCCCTCCGTCTGTTTAATGAAATGTAAATAACTTAAATTTATGGAGATAAGTTCCCTGATATCTCTCATTTATTAGAAACCCTGACGTGTTTTTTTTCCAGATTATGCAAACCTGAAATATTCTAAATCTTATTTGTGAATAATCCAATCAGTCTGTGAATTCAAATGGACTCCATACTTAATCTTTGTCTTTTTGTATTGAATCCAGCACTTCTTCCAAACCGTCTAATCTCTCTATAAATCATCAATAATCAACTTTGGCGTCCAGCTCAGTCTCTCTTCATGTCTGCACGCTGTTATTGATGGTGCGTCTGTTAGTCAGAGTGGACCGCTGCCTTTGAAATCACAACAGCGGCTAACAGAGATGCTATTATTTAGTCCAGATGAAATGTGGCATAAAGTGTGAGGGATAGGCGTCTCTTTGTGCCTGGTACATCGTGTCCAGCTTCTATGATGTCAGTCTATTTTTTGGACTAATGCAGTCCTCGGCCTTAGTGGAACAAAACACAATCAAAGTTTCTCTGATGGATGGAGTTTGTAAAGATTAGACGAAGCATAACAGTTTGTTCTCAGGCGTAAACGCAAAAGAAGCCGTCTGCATGAGAAGTCTGAATTCACTCAACAAGTCGGTCACAGTTCAGGCACCTTTAAACTGAAGACATGGGACATTGTGTTTGACATATTTCAGGGTCCAAATGACTTGTGGTGCATAAATGTCGAGGAAAGCGTTCTTGTTCTTAAGTGTCTAAGGAAGAATCCCTCCACATGTCAGTTGTTTAAGAGGAAGATGGCGTAATGTCCTCAGTTCACAGGAGTTGCTCGTCGACCTCTGCAGCGAGCTGTGTTGTTGTTTGGTGCTTTAGTTGGTAACTTCTGATTGGTAACAACAATATACAAACGTCACACTTGTAACACAAACGATTAGCTAAATTAAGGAAGTGGTAGACCAGCAACTCCTTTGTTCTGTGAAGTAAAATGACTCATTTTGTCAGTGGAGACTGGTGTGTTTGAGAAGAGCAATTAAAGAAATCATGTTTACCTCTGCAGGGATCCTTTCTGTAAAATATTCAGACACTTAGGAAAACAATCAAAGCAAGGCAAAGTAACACGTTTTCCTTTTTATTTCCCCTCACCTGTGGTAGATAGCTTCTTTAGTACCTTGTTTTTTTTAACCTTAAAACCAGGAAAGAAACTCGTTGAGGTTAAAAATCTCATTTTCTAGAGTGTCCTGGTCGAGACAGGCAGCGGCACATTTACAGAGTTTAACACAAACAACGAGCAGCCGGACATACAAATACAAGAGATCTATGACGAGACATTAAAAGACAGAAATAACAAATTTAAACAGCAAATGTCAAAAGCTTTCACAAACACATCAGGGAGAACATCTGCAGCCAGATATGTCCGCCTCTTTTTCACATTTATTGCTGCTGCTATTTAATATAAATCTGTTTATATATTTTTTAAACATTTGATGTCTTTTGCTGCTACTGTGTAGATGATATTTTATACAACTTTGTGTCTGTGTGCTGTTCTATTCTTTGGTGCTACCTGCTGCTTGAATCTGAATTTCCCTGAGGGAACCTTCCCCCTGAGGGATTCATAAAGTTTCTATCTATCTCTTAAGTCAGTTAATATCCTCTTAAAATCGTCCAATGAGAGCAGCTCGTTAAGTCAAAGCTCTTTCTGTGATTCGTTCCACGTAAAGGGAGCAGCAAACTTAAACGCCTTTTTCCTCAGTTCAGTTCTGCCCTTTGGATCAGACAGCCAGGAAAGATCCTGGGATCAAAGATTATAAGTCTCTGTTCTCTTCTGACTGATGAAGGTCTGAAGGAAGTAGACCTGAAAGGTACCTGAGGCTGCTCCAAACTGTTTTTAAATTATTTTTTTAAACTATAAGATGCATAACTTCTTATCTGAATCTCTTACTCCTTTATGCACATTCAGGTTAAACACAGCACACAGCTCATGTGGGTTGCTGTTGTTAGGGGAGCCTGTAGAAGTGTTTGGATTATTTAAACGGGGTCTCTCCGTGTGACTCTTTGTGTCTGCTGCAGAGTGATGCTCCTACAGAGCCACTCATTGTAACTCAGCTGTAAACTCACTGTTGGCACCATGAGCTTTTAAACAACTCTGCCCTCTGACATTCAAAGTCGCCAGGCTCCATTCACATCCTCACACAAATATCCCATCATATTTAAGAGGGCCCATTAAGGGCCACATTGAGAATTCATGGGCCTTTCTCTCACTCCGCCCTGTGTGATTTATCTGTGACGGCCATATTGCCGGGGCTCTTTCAGAAGGAGTGGCTCCACTTTTTGTCTTAGAGGAGGCCCAAAACAAAGCATCTCAGGCCCCGTTCCTCCTGCAGGGCCTCCTCTTTCAGGGGGCCGAGAGAGCCGGGGCCGGCCTAACATCTGTTAGTGTCCAGAGCCAGGCGGGACCGGAGCACAGCGTGCCTCGGCGGCCCCCTTCTCCTCTCCCTGGGGGTCTTTGTTCCCGATTTCATGCTATCAGAGCGGCAGCATGTTTTCCTGCGCGGAGCTGTCAGGGGTATAAAGGGCCCTGAGTGGGGTCACATCAAGAGGGATGGGCATGAAAAATTGGTAAAATGTATCACAAAGCCCACCCACTAGATGGTTGCCTAGCGCCCTGTGGTGGGGATTCAAGACCCCTCCTCCCCCCGTACCTTCCTCTTCCCCTTTTCCTCTGCTGAATTACACCTCTCTCTCTCTCTCTCTCTCTCTCTCTCTCTCTCTCTCTCTGGTGGACGAGCATGTCATTTAGATGAAATGGTGCAAACAAATTAAAGGGTGGTGCTCTAAATGAATCAATGTTCTTTGTGTGTGAGGAGGGTTTTGTGCCTCTCTGGGGTCTTCTCCTCCCAGCGCACACTGGAGGAAGATACTGGTCACCTGCCTGCCTGAAAAAAAAAAAGAGCTGTCAACTGTTTCAGAGGCTCAACTGTTGCTGGGGAGAAAAAGAAAAAAATGTCTCTCTTGTGTAATATGAAGAACACTTCACTCTGCATTAAGGTGCATATATATTTATAATTAGCATGAATACTTTTGGCATGTTGATTTTTTATTTGTCATTCTGAAGCACGTTTTGATGCTATTTTGCGCGGCCATATTCTACCACAAGGCTTTAAATGAGAGGTTTCCCTCCTTAATAATGCTCATCGGCTGTAAATAAGAGTGTTTAGTTTAAGACCTTAAGATATTTCCAGACATTGTAGTCTGAGTAAGATGTTTATAAGGAGCTTTTTAACGACCATTGAAGGTCAAGTATCGTTCGTATAGCCGTTGTAATCAGCCTTCAGACCTTCAGTTTAATATGTGCACCTTTAATATAAAGTTTTACCAAGTGTTCTCTGGATTCAATCTTCGTCTGAGTAAAGATGTGTTGAGTCCAAAAGTGGAGAAAGTCTTCATACGTTGATTATTATGTGCAGTCAATGTAGAACCAGATGAAAATAAATGCAAATCAACCCAAGGAATCTTCAATGATTTTTGATGAGTTTTTTGCAAGTTGAAGTCCAAAATTTGCATGACACTGCATCCCAAAAGTACGGAGTCCTGCAAGGCTCAGATTGGAGGATATCAGAAGCCGTTGATTAATCCATGCTCATGGTTTATAGGAAAAACGGAGAAGAAAAAAAAGCATTTCAAAAGTTGTTTGCTTGTCTCAACTTGCAGAACGACCCGACAAATCCCAAATCAAGACTTCTTATAAATTAGCATCATGATGTAGTTATTTCAGCATCCTTTCAACATGTTTATTGTACTTCAGTTGGAGTAAAAATCGGGTTGATAGCGCTGCAGTAAGACAGAATTCAGCCGACATGTGACTTGATAGATACATTGATGATGGTGATGGACTGACGCTTCACAGAACACCGCTCGTTTGTGTCCATCAGAGAAATCCTGGTACTGATCCGAGCTAACAGGTCATCAAAGTGATCCCTGCAGCCTCAAGTAGCTGCTCTGCATGCAGCCTTATTTGACCATCTTTTAACATGAAGGAGACTCTGCTGCGTGTTTGCGGTCGCTCTTGTTTATAGTGCTAACCAGGCTTTATCGAACAGCGGAGTAATGAACTCCATGGACTCTCCATTCCTATTGGACCGTCACCAATCACTGATTGGGTCTTCGATATTCAGTAATTGACTCAGCAACAACAAATAACCTCTGTGCCTGTTTCCTCTTATCGATTCCCGGCAAAGGAACAGGTAAATTAAATGAGAGTGCAGTGTTACAGGTGCTTAGTGAGAGCTTATCCTCTGTTTTAATGGCTCCTCTCTTGGACAGCTTGAGATGGGCTTCACGGTTTGATGTTGGCTGTGAGTTTGTTTCCTCATTAGCAGGATAAATGCTGTTTAACTCTGAGGCGTTAGAACAGAAACTTGAATGGACACGGCGCTGCTCGAGGGCTGCTCCTCCACATCACACAGCTCACGAGCTCACAACATTCAAATGAGTTGAGTAATTTAAGCATGCACAGTGTTATTGAGAGGTTAAGAGGAGCTGCTGCGTTAAACAGTCTTGCAGACATCTGCCGCGGTTGGTTTCAAAGTGCTGACTGAAAGTGGCAGGGGAGGTTTCTCAGATTAAATCTCTCATTAGGTTTTCTTTGTACAGGTGGCAGTAATGTGTCAGGAGCCCGGCCTGAGACAATGTCCTCCTCTTACTGCCACTAATACGCCTCAGGAGAGCCCTCCCTCCTTTTACTGCCTCTACTTTACACACAGACACGCTCACAATGAAGCATCTGGTGGCCTTTTCCTGTGTGGAGGGCTTTTCTGAGGCCATTGTGTCTGCTGCTGAGCATGTGTGTGTGTGTGTGTGTGTGTGTGTGTGTGTGTGTGTGTGTGTGTGTGTGTGTGTGTGTGTGTGTGTGTGTGTGTGTGTGTGTGTGTGTGTGTGTGTGTGTGTGTGTGTGTGTGTGTGTGTGTGTGTGTGTGTGTGTGTGTGTGTGTGTGTGTGTGTGTGTGTGTGTGTGTGTGTGTGTGTGTGTGTGTGTGTGTGTGTGTGTGTGTGTGTGTGTGTGTGTGTGTGTGTGTGTGTGTGTGTGAGTGTGTGAGAGAGAGAGAGAAAGAGATCTGCAGGATTAGAACGTTTCAGCAACAACAAGACTTTTGTTCCAGTTTCTGTACGATTAAATCTTTACTGAAAATGTTTGGAGATCATTTTAGAAGATCTGTTCACAGCTCGCACTGAGTTTGTTGGATGAGCAAGTGCGTGCTCGTGCATTTCTGTGTGTGCGTGAGTGAGTGAGTGTGTGTGTGTGTGAGCAACCCCCCAGAAGTGGGAGGTCGCCGGGGTCAAAGTGATGAATTTTTATAGGCCTGTTCCCTGTGTTTCAGGCCTGTCCTTTTCTCTGCGCGCTGCACTGCCTCTCAAAGACAACCATGCAGGGCAATTTGTCCTGCGGGGCCCTGCAGAATGGGCCAGCAGAGGAGTTAAATACCAGGGGGGAACACACACACACACACACACACACAAAACATACACATACATTGAGTTTCTCTCTCACACAGCCCTCCGTCCTGTTGTCCTGAATGATTTGTGGCCTGTCCATTATCCATTGCGAGGGGACAAATGCTTTTGGGTCTGCTTCTGGAGGTAGAGCCAGAATGGCAGCTCTCAATGCGCGCCATTGTTTTTAAGAGAAGTTTCCCAGATGTTATAATGCACAAGATAAATAGGGCACATTATCACCACCTTGCACGCCCTCTTACCTCTCCGAGCTGTGGCGAGGGCGGGGCAGGTTAGGAGACCTCCTACGACGACGCACACACTGCCGTCAGCTCTCACAACAGCAGAGAGGGTTCATGGGAAGGGGTGAGGGTCTGACACAGGCCAGGTTTACTAGGGTCACTCGCTGACCAGCGGGTCACTCACAGGCTAACTCTTATAATGTGTCCACAGCTCTCACCTCGCCGTCTTCCCGCTGTGTGTGTCAGTGATGAATCCAATCGTGTTTGGAGGCATTAAATTAGCCGCCACAGTGAGAGGAGTGGATAACTCTGGCTGCTGTCCAGTCAGATTGGGCGAAGAGGGTCACGGCTGATTTACTTGCTGTTCAGGAAAGCAGGAGGCTGAGTTTGTTGTTTGATGCCCCCTTTTACCCAGCGCTGGCAGATGTCGCAATCATGCATGCAGGATGGGCGTGATGAACGGCAGGCGGAGGGAGAAAAGTGATCGCAGTGCTGAGCAATTCACGCTGAACCTGCCAGCCCCCGCTGGCACACCTTAACTCAGCTGGCAGCTTGCACTTTGCATGGCAGCGGGAAAATAATGGTGCATTCTGACAATGCCACCGCCCCTGCTGACACAAAGGGGAGACCCTGTCTCCTGCCTGTGGTAATGAAGAATGAATAGTTAGCTCATTGTCCACTCATCCTCCTCCTCTCTGCACACACTAATACTCCCTCTTTTATAATTCAGCTTTAATTACTGAGTTCTAGGTGCACTCAGTTGATTATTATGTTGGAATTATACAAGTTTACTGCATGTGGGTCGAGGGAACATAAATCACAGAGCAGTTCTGTTCATTATAAACCTGTTTAATATAGAGTTTGGGGTCTTTAAGAGTGTTTTATTTTAAAAAGTTGAAGAATTGCTCCTCTAGTTTGCTTCATCAGGGCGTTTTGAATCGAACTGGAATGGCTCCAAAAATAACACCTGATCAAAGTCTAACCACGGCCAGTTGTTGTTTTTGTCCCTGACAGGCTCATGTAGTTATTCTGAGTGTCTGACTACATTGTAATATGTTGCTCTTCACTTATTGTTTTCAAACTGTTTATTAATCATGACATATTTATTATCATGTGTGCTGTTGCCCTCGTGTCCAGGTCAGCCTTGTGAAATAGATCTTGATCTCAAAGGGTTAATTACCTGGTTAAATAAAGGTTAAATAGATCTGTAACTTCCATGTTTTGAAAGTAGATTGTCTGTATTTGTCAATGGACTTGTCTAGGTGTTGGACTGATTCATTTTTAAAGAAAAGATGTTCCTCTTCCATTGATAGATTGTTGCAGCTGTTACAACCTGTTACACAGTTAGCAGCTAAAGTGACGTACAAGAGCAATTCCAAAACATTAGACCCCAAATCATGCAGAAAAAAACCCTTTAAGGAGAATGGATCATAGCTGTTGGATCATATGTCTTAAATATCATTTACTCTTTGACAGAGTAGAGGATCAAAAACAGACTTATGTTTCAACAGTACGTTGTCTCTAGAGGTCGAGAGGTTCCCATTTGACAGCTCCAGTGATGTCCTGGTTCTGGTTGCTCATCAGTCTACATGTGTTGAGTTGTGGGGGCCAATAGGGGCCATGCAGTAGAAAAAATTCAAATTAAAATGTATTCTGCTGCCGAAAATGGACGAAAAGTCAGAAATAGTCCAGATATATTCAAAAGGATTTCCTTTGTATTCTATCTTCTGACCAGGCTGTATTGGGTCATAATGTATCCATCCTGCAGCTAACTGGTTTCTACAAAGACAGCATTTGATGTTTGAAACTGTTAGCAGCTCATTTTGATTTCATGCTCCCTCCCGCTCGTCTGTTTCTCTCTAGTTGTCGACAGTGTCTGAGTTTCTGAGTGTTGAATTTGGGCACACCGGGTCTACTCCATCTGTTGGACAGACCAGAGACAGAAGGCCTGATTGTTTGTGTGTGTGTGTGTGTGTGTGTGTGTGTGTGTGTGTGTGTGTGTGTGTGTGTGTGTGTGTGTGTGTGTGTGTGTGTGTGTGTGTGTGTGTGTGTGTGTGTGTGTGTGTGTGTGTGTGTGTGTGTGTGTGTGTGTGTGTGTGTGTGTGTGTGTGTGTGTGTGTGTGTGTGTGTGTGTGTGTGTGTGTTTGGTCTTTGAAGTGGCACAGATTGCTTTAACCTCTCTTCTAAGGGAGAGCAGCTGGAATAGAGAGCTCCTTTAAACAGCCGCTTCCTCCTCCGACAGTCATGAGATTATCCTCCATTGATGCACAAAGACAGAGGCTTTCCTCGACCCCCCCCCCCCCCCCCCCCTCAGGCCCTCCACAAACACTCAGTGATGACTTTTGACCCATAATGCAGAGATGTGATGCAGAGTCACATCAGATGAGTTAAAGTGAAGACATCCTGAGCGTCCTCTGCTTCAGTCAGCTGTCTGCTCACATCCTTCATGTTCCCTCTCCGCTTCCGTCGTCACTAATTGTCATGTATTAAATCAGGCGCCAATTAAAAAGAGTTAAGGTAACATCATTAAGGCTGGTCAGAGAGAGATGGGTGTGTGTAATGTGTTTAGGAGACTGAAGCTTGAAGGGGAGATCTGTGCAGAGCTTCTGCACAAACACCTGGACTCTGCTGGATTGAGCAGGATCCGTCAGTGCCGGGGCGATGTGGTCTAAGTGACATCATGGGGTCTTTATTTAACTCATACTGGTGTTGGGTGGGCTGTTGGTCTTATGACAGAGGAGCAGGGATGAGCAAGGAGTGTGTGTGTGTGTGTGTGTGTGTGTGTGTGTGTGTGTGTGTGTGTGTGTGTGTGTGTGTGTGTGTGTGTGTGTGTGTGTGTGTGTGTGTGTGTGTGTGTGTGTGTGTGTGTGTGTGTGTGTGTGTGTGTGTGTGTGTGTGTGTGTGTGTGTGTGTGTGTGTGTGTGTGTGTGTGTGTGTGTGTGTGTGTGTGTGTGTGTGTGTGTGTGTGTGTGTGTGTGTGTGTGTGTGTGTGTGTGTGTGTGTGTGTGTGTGTGTGTGTGTGTGTGTGTGTGTGCGTGCGTGTGTGTGCGTGTGTGGGGAGCTGGATGAGGGGGATGAGCTGTGATCAATCGGGTGCAATCAACCGCCTCCGACCGCTCTGACGCTCTGATTGGTCGGTCAATAAACTTGTGAATTGATCAATCAGCCACATGTCATCGTCCAACAAGATACAGAAAGACGTGGTCACATGAGCGTTGATCTGCTACCCGGCAACGTTTTGATGCTAGACCTTCATCAGGCAAACAGATGTGCCAAAGTTTTTTTCTATATTGAAATCTTCTCTAAATGAAAAAAAGCAGAAAAAAAAACATAAATCTTGCCATTTCAAAAAAAAAACATTTGCTGAAGAAACTCAGAAAAAAACATTAAACAAAAATCCCTCCAGAGAGCAGAAAAAATGAAATATTTGTTTGTACTCCAGACGTTATTTGAACTATGAGCTTTGTCGTTTTTTAATGTTTTTATTTATTAATGAGAAAGACGTTCAAGAGGTAAGGTACCAACATGGGGGCGCTGGTGACCTAGTGGTTAGAGTAAGCACCCCATGTACAAAGGCTGAAGCCCTCCAAGTGGGCGACCCGGCTTCGAATCTGACCTGTGGTGCCTTTCCTGCACATCATTCCTCTCTCTCTCCCTGATTTCTGACTCTATCCACTGACCTGTCTATAAATTAAAGCACAAAAACAAACCTTTAATGGAAAAAGAAGTACAGTGCCAACATGGGTATATATGTGTGTTATGAGGTCATTTCTAAAAAGGACGGGAGAAGGATGGGAGCCTTCGCGTTTTACAGAAAAAAGAATAAATATTAGGAGTATTTATTTTACTTTAGATACATTTTTAAACAAAAAGATCGTCCCTCAGATTGAAGGTTTACTAAATTATCTTTTTTAACTGTCTTGTAATCTGCAGAATTTAAAATCCACAGGTATGCTGATAAGTTCCCCTGAAGCTGAAATAAAGTGAACTTCACAGAGGATGTAATTGTTTGGGGAGAAGACATTTGTCCCTCGAGAGAAGGAAGCATAAGCTATTTCTTTTCTCTAATTGAACTTTCCCTGCAGAGACGCTCTCGGCACTGAAGTAAATGTTCACATGAGAGAAAACCTCTGGTTCAATTATCTCGCTGAGAATGAAGTCATCGCCTTCTCCTCCCGGCTGTACGCTCGTCTGTCTGCTCGACTCTACCGTCTCATGTATGAGTACTACTTCTGGATGTAGACGAGGTCATTGTCCTGTAGTGTCATCAATAATCGAATATGAATCGACGGGCTTTTCGTTCATTGATGCTCGTCGTGTCAGTGAGCTGGGCGAGTTCCTGGTGGGCGTTTCTGCTTCACTGGCTTTTGGATTTGCAAAGTCGAGGGCTCTATCGGAAAAAAATACAAAACCCCGATTCACTTGGTATTCAAAAATATCGAGGTATATTTGAAGAAGATATTTTTTAAGCTTAAAAACTTCACAGGAGTTTTTTATAAGAGGTTTTAGTTCCATCAGTTTTATCTGAAATTTAAATGAAAATCCACAAAACAGAAAAATAAGGCCATGACTGTTGCCGCCTTCGTTAATCAAAAGTGCAGAAAGTGACTCTCTGTGGTTGTGGCTACAATGACTTTTTGACAGGGAAAGTATCTCTTGCCCTTCTCACTAGCTCCTTCTTTGGCCTATTCATTGCACAAAGCTGCTTAAGCGCACTTAAGCGCATTAGCATTTGGCTGCCAGGGGACCATATTGACCCTGCATTTGGATGGCCTAAATGAGTGAAAGATGGAGCGATTTGTTAGGGCTTTAGAAAGTTGCTTCTGGAGCAGGGGAGGAGGGAGGAGGGGGGAGGGAGTGGGGTGTGCATGAAGGAATGGGGGGTGAGACACAGAGGAGGTTGCGGTGGGGGGGTGGGGGGGGGGGTGTTGCAGCAGAGAGTTGTTCCACTTTCTCTCAGGGTTCGGTGTTTGTTCTAATCTGCTGTGCCGTTTCTTCGGACTGATTTGTGACATTTCAGTCTAAAGGGCCTTTTTCTGCTCGCTATATTGGCTTGACCCGATTATCTAATCTGTGCTTTGAATTTCAATCAGCTCAGCCGCTCTCTCTCTCTCTCTCTCTCTGTGCCGTGTGGGATGGGAACCGCTGGCTGAGGGATTACCTCATTCAACTGTCTTCAAACACAGATGGTCGAATGTTTAACTAATTGTTAAAAGAGTCCACAAAGGGGAATTTAACCATGCACACAGTCCGTGGGGTCAGTACATAGAGGCAGATAAAGAGGAGAGACAGTGCTTTAAAAATCATTCAGATGCAGTGCAGGGCATGCTGTTTGTTACAGCTGCTGTCAGAGATGGAAATCAAAGCATCGGAAACTAAAGGGACAAAATTAACGAGCTCCTGAATAAGCTTCTGTGTTAACAAAGTCAAATAAATTCATATTTATCATGAAATGGTTTCCTGGGGTGACGGTATGGCGTCGTGGTTAGTGCGCGCACCCCATGCAGGGAGGCTGTGGTCCTCCAGGCGGGCGGCCCGGGTTAGAATCTGACCTGTGGCTACTTCTCTCATATCATTTCCTCTCTTCCACACTCTTTGGAAACACTATCTGTGTATTTAAGAGATGTAAAAAAAACACCTGAAACAACTGGCTGTTAAACAAGTCATTCAAGCCTCGGTCTTGTCACACATGCAAGGAACTGCAAGTGGTCCAGATTCAGAATAAAGCAGCATTTGTCGCTCTTTCTTGTGGGTTTAGGACAAATGTGGGTAAAATGCACGCATGTCTTTCCTTGTTGGACGTGAAAAGTAGACTATAGTACCTTCTTATTGTTTTAATTAGGACTGTCATCTATCTTTTAGAAAAAATTGTCCTTTCGTTCACATACACACATCTATCTCACCAGGAACTCTACTACTGCTGGAGGCCGTTTCATTTGACCAAAATCCAACATATCAGTTCAACGCACTGTGATGTACAGTGAATGAAAGACTGGAACGCCATCCCTAAAAATGTGTAATTTCAAAATCAATGTGTTTAAAGAGGAGTTTTAAGAGTGTAGGTGGATGGGTAGGAGTGTGTCGGTTTTTGTGTATATATTTATTAATAAATGTTTTACTGTGTTGTGTAGTTACTGTGTAAGTTGCTGTATTGTTGTTGTTTGTTCTGTGATGTTGTGTGTATTGTTGTTATTTTGGAGATCATGTTGACTCAAGGAAGAATAGCTGCTGCTATGCAAAACCTAAAAGGGATCTAAAACAAACAAACAAACAAACAAACAAACAAACAAACAAACTATCCCCGATGTCTGAGTCTCTCCACTGTCCTATCTCTAAATAAAGGCATAAAAAGCCCAAAAATAAACCTTAAGTAATTAAGTAAGTTTCCATCAAACTAACTTTCCATTTTTCACATGTTCTACCTGTAAATGTATTTCCTCCATGATTGCTCATCCTCTCTCTCTCTCTCTCTCTCTCTCTCGCTCTCTCTCTCTCCTGCAGACGCTCTGCTCCGCGGCTACCATGCAGACGGTCCGTGCTGCAGACACCAACGAAGTCGACAAGCTAATATTCCGGGAGAGTGATAATGACCGAAAGGTAAAACTCACCGCACAAATCCTACTAACTGGATGTCAACCCCCATGGTTATACCAACATCTATTTGTAAAAAGTTCAATGAAGAGGTTGTTTTTGTCTTAGCTGTTAATGTGAGTATTTTAAACCTGGGTCCTGTTCTAACATGATGCAGTCCTAGGACACACTCACACTCGGCCCAGTTGCCCTGTACCGTACTTGTGCACGATTGTCCCCACTCCCTTGTTCCCCCGCTGGTCTGCATTCACGCTGCTCCAGGACTAACCGGGCCTCAGCATACGTTGTAATACAACACATGCATACCTTTATGTAATTATGAAGCACGCTCAGTTTACAAGACAGGCGGACTGGCGGTCTAGTCTGCACATCAGGGAACAACACAGAGAACATGACGGCTACTTTACTGACTCTGTGTCTTATTTTGAAAACATCATTTATTTAGATTTATTAATAATGTTTTTGAATTTTCATGTATAACTTATTTTATCTAAGGTTTAAGTTTGATAAATGCACGTGATGCAGATGTTGTAAAATCAATGAATAGTTTTGTTTTAATAATCCTGATTTTTCATCCTCCTCATATTCGCCTGGTCTTGAAGTTTCTCCGGTTGTGTCGACATGCTGTTTGAAGTGTTGTAGTAATAGAGAGCCCGTCTGCCCCCACATAACGCTGCTGTTCATTAAAGCTCTAATTACACCGAGCACTTCACATCGCTGTTGGTATTAATCACAGCGCCGTTTCTCCCGCAGGTTGTTCTTCAACTGGAAAAGAAGATGTTTAGTTACGTCAACCAGGACGTTTTCCGGGAAAACAATGGGACCTCAGTAAGTCGACCTTCTGCTTCCTCACCTTTCACACGTCCGTCTGCTCCCTCATTACAACTCTTTCTTTCACTTATTCATCCTACGAGGCGTTTACAGTGAACTGTCTTTGTCCCTCGGTGGTATCAAAAGCTTCCACTAACATCATTTCAGATGAGGAAGGCTCATCGGTAGAGGTGGTGTAATGTCTAAAAAGCTCATGTAGCTTCTCGTGCAGATGATTTAGGTAATTCTCTCACATCGCCTTCAGCCTCACACGCTCTGTCTTTGACGGGCCCGATGTCTTAAGATCACTTTAAAATGAGAGGAGATGATGTGAGAGTCCTCTTTTATAAGTCTGTTTATTACATTCAAGTGTTCAAAGTCAGAGCTTGTTAAAAAAACAAACAACCTCATGAAGGATACACACACACACACACACACACACACACACACACACACAAAACAGGACTGTGCAGCAGCTTGTGCCAACAGACTGGAAGCTTAAACTTTTATTTGTTAACTAATTTATGATTATTAAAACGTATATCTTAATGATCGTTTGATGGATTCAAACCTGACAGATGTGTAAATGTGTACGTCAGACCAACATTAATGTTGATATAGTTGTTTTTATGGAGCTTTAGTTTATAATGAAACAGGTTAGTGTATTGTGTTTATACGTTATTTCAGAACGCTCATTAATGCATTAAAGGTACAGTATGTAGATTCTGCCACCAGGGGGCTCTGAATCAATACTACAATAACCAAAGGTGACGACGAGAAACCGAACTCCAAGAATAAACATTCTGTCTGTCATGGCGGCTGCCGCGACAAGACACATCCCGTTACAACTTTAAAATTACAGATTTATCTGGCTTTGATAACTGTTGGAAATATTTGAGGTAATGTAAGTAGTCAACAAAAAAAATATATAACATAGATTTAGTCCATTTTTTATTAATTTAGATATTTGAATGTAAACATTGTCATAAAATTCACTTTTACTAGTACAAGATGTGTCTTTTCGGGGGGGGGGGGGGGGGGGGTCCTAGTGATTATATGTCACACACCCCGTGTACAGAGGCTGTAGTCCTAGTCGCAGTGCCATGGGTTCAAATCCGACTTTTAGCTGTCCCATCAAATAAATCCAAAAACGACGAAGCGACAGGTCCACTATACGACGCCAGAATGAGAACATCTGTCTTTATATAAATGCTTCGTGTATTATACTGTTGAGATAATCAATGAATCCGATCAACCTAAATGTGGAGAAAATGTGTAACAGAAGCTGATGTTCCCCCCCAGATATCCTTCTCCCTCTCCCCCTTTCCTCCCCCCCCCCCCCCCCTCCCTCCCTCTCCTCCTCGTCACCGAGCCAGACAAGATGGACGACATAATGGGGGCATCAGAGATAATCTGATGGTCATGGTCTAGTTAAACACACCATGTTATGATCCTTATAAAACAAACTACCTTTCCAAAAGGATGAATGTCCCTCCTCACCCTCCTCCACCGGGAGAGAGAGAGGGGAGAAAAAAAATCCATCGCATCCTTCATCAACTGCAAGACTTGTACCGGCTTGACAGAAATTTAATTCGAGGCAGCTCTTGAAAATAATTATTGTATTTTGAGAGGAGTAATCATTGGCCGGGACATGATTGAATGTGTCCATGCCTATTGACTTTTGCTATGATTAATAGCTTTGTTTAGTCGATATTCCCATCGAAATTGTATAATTAATTATCCCCGGTGCTGTCAAGGCGGGACGATGGAGAGCCCTGATGACTATTTGGGAAGATTAAATTTTCCGGGCACTCGTGGCGTCAAGGGGCACCGCGGGGCCTTGCTCCGGTGGAGGGATGGGAGGAGCATGGTGCGTGTGTGTGTGTGTGTGGATGCATGTGTCCTGTGCGTCTGTAGTGGAGCACACACCCGGGGGGGGGGGGCGTCCCCCTCCTCCGTCCACATTGATTTTGTTTCAGTATCTCTTTATTGTAACTTTATCAGTGTGGTGTCGGCAGATAGGGGAGCGGGAGGCGGGGTGTGTGTTTGTGTACTCGCTGTAGTCAGTGATGAACCTTCCTGTCTGGCCCCGCTGCTCGTTGTCATGCCGGGAGCGTCGCCCGCAGCATTACTCAGAGGCGCAGAGACGTTTTAAACATGAGCGGACGTTAAAGAATAAAGAAGAAATGTCGTCCAGACTCAAGTTTGTTTCTATTTTACCTGTCAGAGCTTTAAGAGGCAACACAGATGAAATACTGAATGAATTCTGACCTTTATTCAAACGGATGGAGTATTGAGTCCCTGGCTGTCTCTTTGTTTAGCTCGCCTCTGTTTTAAAAAGGGATGCTCTTAGTCGACTTATTTCCTGGTCAGTTAAATTTTAATTTTAATTCAAACTAACTGTCTAATCTAAATGTTACAAACTCTCAGAAAACAGTCACAATTGAGCACAAGTTACTTAAAACTCTCTGCGGTTAAATACTGTAATTTGGATTTTCCTCCCTGCAGCTAAACATCCACATGCTATGTGGTTACTCTCCCATCAAGTTTAACCTGAAACAGCCTACATACGACTTCATCTCCGTTTCTTGATCAGAATACTGACAAACCTGCTGCTATCCGTTCTCTGTGCTTGTTTACATCTGGGTAGTAGAGCGGGAAGAGAAGGCTCATTAACCAGAGCTACAGCCAGTCAATGGTTACAGCACCAGCTAGTGGTGGGTGGCTGCGTTGCAGTTTGGGGACAACATTTGCAAGACATTGACAGCGAGATATTAACAATTCCTTTGTTTTAGGAGTAATAATTGTGGTGCCGACCAGCAGGAGGGATGACGTTTAACCGTTTAGTCGACCAAACGCACATCCCTAGTTTTAAATTGTTGTACATATACAGAAGGCTTTATTAACTGTGATATGATCAGGGGCAACAGTTTCCGCTGAGTCGGTGGAGCAGGTGCGACAGGATGCATCTGTCACAGGTTTGTCTCCAGGCGTTTGCTGCATGTCTACCTCCAATGACTCATGTGTTAGGGTTTGTTACGTTTCCTCTCGCTGTTCCTCCTCCTCTCTCGTGGTCCTGTTCACAAAGCAACTCAGGAAACTGATTTGTCAACAGGGCTGTCAATCATGTCACGATACTACTTTTTATAGCATCAAATAAGTCATTAAAACTGAACTTATCAGAACGAGAAAACACTTGGGCATAAATCAGTTTGTAAAAACTAAGTATAATGGCAGGAAAAAATATTTGTTGTATATTTTGAATTTCCATTTTGACCAATCTGTTGACATGGAGGAGGCGGGGTTTATAGCCAGACAGTCAGCAGGGGGAGCTGTAAATGTTTTGGCATCCGTTTTTTGGGGAGATGACATGAATCATCTTTTATGGTCAAACTTTAAGATAGAGTTAGAAGCTTTTTCCTAAAAAATGAAATATAGATTTATACTAAGTCAGACGCTCAGTCATCCCTTATGGGCCTCCAAACATGTTTGGTGGTTTGGCGGTGAGCTGGTGTGTTTCTTCCAGCCAGTGACAGTGCAGGTGAGTTTAGGAGTGGACGTAGCGGAAAAGCAAAGAAAATCTAAACTTTGTGAAGCGAAACACAGAGTGGATAAATCGAGGCTGAACCTTGTGTCAGCTTTCTCCTGCAGACGTGGAGTTGGTCTGCTTCCTGTTGGACAGGCAGGTGCAAAACACCAGCGGTTAGCTTGTGTTAGCGTGTGTTAGCTTGCAGTGTAGGTACAAGCAGTAAACCCACACTCAACGTCCTGCAGTGAGTGTTGGTTTCTGTGGGCGATGAGATTGCTAACACTGAGCCCTGCACATGCAGAACTGACAGTAGAGCCTGATCATCCCTGATCATCATATTTTGAAGTTCATAGATCCTGACCAAGCTTTTGCACTTTATATTTGTGCACTGGAATTTTTCCCCCCAATAATCGCCAAGCGTTATTAACCATGCTCTTCAGAATTGAGATAAAAAGGAAAAGGTGCCATTTTTTTAAGCCGGTCTAGTTTAATTTTCAACCTCTTTTGTGATTGTATCAAATGTAACTCCTTGTCTAATCACTTTTATCTATTCATTATTAATTGAGAAGTGACGGTTGAAAGTGCAGTGTGCTTCAGTTGTGTTTTGTTTAGTGTTTGCCTCTCTAACCCATCGACCTCCCCCCCCTCCCCCCTGTCAGTGACAGTTTATCGCTTTTCCACACAAAATAATGAAGATCTCATAAAAAGCAGGAAAAATATGGCCCCTGCAATGAAAGCCAAGTGTGAGGTGTAAAAATCAAATTAAATGACCTCTCACCCCAACATTTATTGATGGTTTTTAATGGCAGCAGGTGTTGTCACAGGGGATACTCGACAACGCGTAAATCAAAGCACAATTACAGGTGGTGGACACTCAGCCGGCACAGTGAGGGGGGGGGGGACAAGGACCTCGTATTCACCTTTTTTGTCCCCCTAAACTTCCTACCTCTTAACCACCACCCCCTCCCCCTCTGATTTAAGAGAGCGCTGATCATCCAAGCAGAGTCAGAAATGTGAGCCATGACAGGCTTGTTTTTACCCAGATACCTCTTCATCTTCACTCCTCCTCCTCCTCCTTCCTCAAGGTCACTCTTGGCTGACAAACACCTCGTGGCGTTATGATGTCCCGAGGCCTTGAACCAATAGAATCAGGTTTTATTTTTTATTTTAAAGCACTGACCTGAGCTCAGCGGCAGAACGATATGCGTAATTGACCTGAGATGAAATGTAGCGTGAAACCTGGTAGCTGTGGGGTTTTTCACTCACCTGGATGAATTACTCAACACTCACTTAAGAACACACACACAGCCATATGTTGCTCATCCCTGCTGTTTAAACAAACAGCTTCACACCTGTGAAAAGCTTACGCATGCTCACCTGAAGCAAATTACCCGTCACTGATTTGAAGAATCACCAGGAGTATTGCTAAATATACACTAACACACTTTTTAACGCACCATTTGTTGGACGTTCTCCGCCTCCCTTCAAGCTCGACCGATCAATCAGCCGGACAGATATACAGTATACTCTGATATGAGCCCACTGAGGATGAGAGGGTGTTAGTGTTTATGAGGACTTGTTAGTAAAATACTCTTAATTAAGATCTTAATTAACTCTTAATAGATTAGAAGTAATGCCAACATTTCAAAGTTTTCTTAAAGGTGCACTATGAAGGTTTGATAGAGAAATGGGAAAGTTGGAGAAGTGTACAGATGCTGTGGTATATGTTCATTACTCTATACACAGACTGTCCTCAGAGGAACATTTGGTCTCTGTTACACTGTTTAAAGATAAAATGCTATGTGTGAAGTTATGGTGGGGGGTACACAACAGAGAAAACAAAACTCTCCTGGTCGCTTTTTAACTCCTAACATTGTCCAGGGAGCCATGTTTTCATTTGAATAAAGTTTGTGTATTCAGTTCAGAAAATATAGCAGAGAATTATTTCAATTCTCCAACTTTTAAATTTCACTACCAAATATCTACATAGTGCACCTTCATTTCTAGAAATTGTCCCTCTTATGACAAACTGTGGCAATAATTCTTAAAATAAATATTTTGATTATTACAAAATGTGTCTGAGTAGGCTCTCAGTCATCCAGGTCACGGTAAAGTTTGAGGCTTGATCCAAAGGCACCTGGACTCTATAGTCCTCCAGAGTCTGTACTTCGAGTGTCTCATCAACGGTGAGGGATAGAAGACAGTTGCTATGCAGAATTGGTCAATCAGAATCAAGTATTTAACACACCAGTGTAATACATGTAATAACTGAATGAACACTGAGAGTAATTAAGAGTTTAACAATTACTCTATTCAAGCAAAGACAGAGATTTATCTGCCTCTTCTGTCTTTGTAGGGTAACATTAATGCAAAAAAACAAGGAAAATGTGTTTTTCTAGACAGTAAGAAAATGTGAATCAAAAAATCACATTATTTAATTTAAATCCCAGAAACTTTTCTTCAAAGTACTTTTAGCCAGAAAGATGCCCTCTACCCCGAACTAACAGAATTTTGAAGATGCATTGAAAAATCGGATGAGAATTTTTGATCAGGAAGTGAGAAGTTGGGTTTTAAGCTGCTAAACTAAATGCCATTAGCTTAAATTTGCAATCCAGATTTTTTTAAATACATTAAATATAGGTTTTCTTTTCAAATGAACTCTTAGATGGGTTTGAACTCAGACTCTATTTGCTGCAAAGAACCAGTCTCAGTGAAGCTTTCACACACACACACACACACACACACACACACACACACACACATGCACGCTCACTGGAGGATGGTCTGAGTGTGTGGATGGTGAGACGGGGTGTACAGTGGAGCGTGGGGTTGCATCCCCTGCTCAGCCATCCCTCATCCACAGTGTGTGAGTCTCTCCTGTGACCCCGGCTCTGTGAGTTTGATGAATGCAGCACATCTGCCCTCCTGAACCTCCGAGACTCTGTCTGCGATCCCCCATCCCCAAACACACACACACACACACACACACACACACACACACACACACACACACACACACACACACACACACACACACACACACACACACACACACACACAAACACGTAATGGCTGCTGTTCTACAGCACTGCCACATAATCACACACATACACACAAATATGCTGCGTGTATGTGTGTAAGACAGAGTTGTAAGGATAGACAGGCAGACGTGGACAACATTAACATGTCAGTGGAGATGGAAGACTGTAGTTACTGATATAATAATATTCATAAGACGTCCACTCTCCTTCTCACAAATGCATGCATCTTGTGTTGTGTGCAGATATTCCATCATGTAACCATCAACATATCCTGCATGTATAACACCGATGTAACGTCATTAAACTGTCAGACTCCTAGCGTCTACGATGGGGTCTTCATCAGGCCATAATTGTCTGAAACATGTACAATAGCCCAATTTACCACCAAACAAACATCCCCGCTTCATCTCCACGTCTCCCTGCCTGAAAGCAAAGGGGCGGGACTAGTGCAAGGTCCTCCGGGGGGTTGCCGAGAAACGTCGCTGTCAGTCTCTCAGGGAGGCAGTCATGCAGGTGCCCGAGCTACCTGTTCATCTCGCAGATAATTAATGTGTACAAGGAGCCGCTAATTGCACTTCTCACTAATGATTTATGGGTTTTGTGAAAGGGGGGAAATTGGGGGACGTTTGTGTGTACACTGTGGTGAGTGAGTACAGCTGGGTGAGGAGACATGATTGATGAAGAGTGTGTGGATGCACTGTCACTGTGGGGAGAAAGACCTCCAGTAGGACAGTGGCACACACACACATGCACACACACACACACACATGCACACAATAGGTCAACTGCTGTGGAACATGGAAAAACACCCAAGATGGCCTCCTGCTCCTCTCTCCTACACTCTCACTGCCTTTATTCTGAACCAGCCCTCCCTCAGACGAAGGTCTGATGATTGCAGAATATTGACTTTTCAGTTAATCTACAGAGTAACGCCTGCTTTTTAATCCTTTTTTCTTTAAACCTGGGCCTTAAAATAAAAGGTACAAACATTGGAACTGCTTCAGCTGTGAGTAAAAAATGAGGATGCATCTGCTGCAACACCTCGGGGTCAGATGCATCCACTGAAAGTTGTTGCACACCATTTGTTGCTTTTGGACGCCGTGGTCAACTGGATAACGGTTCTGTAACGTTTTGGAGGTGTCAGCTGTTTGTGCTGCTGTGTGTAAAAGAGCATTCAGGTTCAAATTGGCCTTTACTTTCTCATAAATGTATCAGGCTGGTTATATTCAAACTCTTTGCATACTTGTTGAAACCTTGTTTTCATTTCTTTCCCACAGCTTTTAGAGTACGACAAAGAGCTGTCGGTGTTCAAGGATCGGCTGCATGAACTGGAGATCTCTTTCCCTCCCAGGTACATTTTTTATATCACACACTGATTTGTTTGTCTTTGTGTTCACACTCCTGCAGCCAAACACTGATCTGAGATTTTCTACCTGTCACATGTTTCTGAATTCATATCTGACCCTTGCAGCAATGAAAGCGGGCAGAGTGAACTGGTTCAGATAGAACTGATTCTACTCGACCTTAAAAGCCTCTGCATGTTTCTAATAAGATGGAGAGAGGCTATAACACAGAAAGGTTTACAGACCGATGCAGAGCTGGCTCCAATGTTTTGAATTTGGACTGCAGTACCCATTTTAAACACTAGGTGCCAGAGTTACATATTGCTCCTTTATACCGTTCTTTTGCTAGCCAAAAAGGCATCCCCGTTTTTATTGCACAGTTACTTGAATTGTCAATGCTCCTTGCTAACCAAACTAGAACGGATGACTTTGATAACCCCGCTCCTCTTTAGCTCCGCCCTCTCATCCATATATGGTCATCGTAGGCTCCAAAAGGCAAAAGACACGATGACAACCAAAATTGGTATTTCTGTAGCGTCACCCACCTCATATTTACAGTCTTTGTAATATCAGCTAACAGCAAGAAAATGACAAATAGATATGACAACATAAAGGACAAATCCCTGAAGTGGAGGTTGTCCCGTGCACAATGTGAGAGCTGCTCATAAGGACTCATTATTGATATGTAAAACCAGAAGAGTCAATCACCTCCTTATTGCGCAAAATGGTTTAATAAAAGCTGCTGGATGTGTGTTTGATGGCTTTCAGTCATTAAGTATGCTTGGATATGATCCCAAACTGCTCCCATGTGTGTGTTCCTTCATGTATGCGTGTGTGTGTGTGTGTGTGTGTTCCTTAATGTCTCTGTGTGTGTGTGTGTGTGTGTCTGTGTGTGTGTGAACGCTTCGGGCTGCATTGATATTCTGTCTCAGTGGGACTTGTGGGAGACCGGAGCGGGTGGTCTCCTCTCCTCTCCTCTCTCCTCTTCCTCAAACAAATGCATTTGCAATTAGCCCTTTCAGAGGAGAGGGAGGGCAAACACGCAGGCCGGCGTGGAAATATGTTTCGGGAGCTGCGCGTTAATGGCGCTTGACCTTTGCCGTCGGTTGTGACTCAATCAGTGCAGATAATGAAACGCTGTAATCAAACAATAATTACTTGATAAACTGCTCTGGTGGCAGGCGCAGGGCGGCGGGGGATTTTAGTGTGTGTGTGTGTGTGTGTGTGTGTGTGTGTGTGTGTGTGTGTGTGTGTGTGTGTGTGTGTGTGTGTGTGTGTGTGTGTGTGTGTGTGTGTGTGTGTGTGTGTGTGTGTGTGTGTGTGTGTGTGTGTGTGTGTGTGTGTGTGTGTGTGTGTGTGTGTGTGTGTGTGTGTGTGTGTGTGTGTGTGAGAGGACTGGGGATACATAGAGCGATTAAAGCGTGTGAGTTTGAGACTGTGTGTGTGTGTCAAGGTTCTGCCAGTCCCTGTTTTTTAAATGACTCTGTGTCTTAATCAGGGACCCCATTTACATCACTTTGCATAAGTGACAGGTGGATTTATTGTCCTTTTACACCGGCTGACTTTTGCACCTATCCGTATAACACTGAATCATCTCCCCGCAGGGAGGCATGAACGAGCTGCTGCGCGAGAATACAAATGATTCCCACATACTTGAGGTGATGATGAATCAAAGAGATGAAACCCGGGAGCAGCATATGAAATTTGATTTGATCTACTCTGTGTGCGCGACAAACCACATCATTGTCAGCCTTGTAATGGGTAGCAGTGGCCTAGTTAAACTTAAACAACCCCCTCCTCCCACCTCTCTCACACACACACACACACACACACACATGCACACTCACACATGTGTCCTCCCTCCCCCTGTCAGGTCTGCCTTGTGCTCCTTGAGCAATCAAGCCTCAACGATTGTTCTCCATCACATAGCCTGCTCCGGACCAGCCCCTCGCCATCTGTGAGGTTATTACTCTTTTTAATGCAGGCCATCAGGACACGCCCTCTCTCACACACATGCACGCACACGGCTCACTTTGCCTCAAATCTATAAATCAATAATAGTCACTAACATTTAATCTGCAAGTTAATTCCAGCCTGTTGTCTCCTGGTGGAGAAGGAGCTGTCACTAAATGAGACGAGGACTGTTTTTTCTGTGTTGACTGTTTTACGTCCGCGCACACATGCACGCTGTTTAAATTCTTCACGTTTTAAAAGCCATATCTCTTTACTTTCAAAAAGTCGTCCATCAGAGTCGGCCGTGACAAGTCTAAGTGCACGGGCACTGGGGTGAGGAATTTGTCCGGGTCTTGTCACAGTTGGACTTGGAGCCAGGCGGCTGCTGAGGAGAAGCTCATACTCAGGAGGCCGTGTAGGGTTTGTTTCTCAACCAAAGCATCAAAAGAGAACAGATAAGAGAAGCTTCTGTTTGGACACTGACCGACTCAGATCGTTATTCAAGGTGCCTTAATCAATTAAAGAAAATATCCTGACAGAAATGGAGATTTTATCTTGATGTTTGAACCTATAAATTACGCGTTTTAGAGCCTTTTGACTCCATTGACTAAACTCGTTAAATTTGAAGTTAAGATAAGATAAAAATAATTTACTTATCCCACAATGGGGAAATTTACATTGTTACAGCAGCAAAGAGCAAAGATTGCAGACAAAAAGTGAACACAGTACAATTTAAATTAAAAAAAATATATATATTAATAATGTACAAAAAAATAGATACTAAAAAATAGATTAAAAAAATTAAAAAAATAGATCAGCTAAGTCTTTTTAGTTTATCATTTAGTTATTCTGTGTCAAGCCAATATTATTTTGGGGCAGAACTTACCAATGATAACTCCACACTTGCACAATAACTCAAGTAAACGAAGTGGTGGAGGCTCCACCAGCGACTCTGCGAGGTCCAGTCTCTGCTTTAGTGAATGGACTCTTTAAAGAGGGAAATGTAAATAAGGCAACATTGCTTCTATCTCTGTACGGATCCTTTCTGTAACATTGTGAGACACTTATAGAAAAAGAATCCGAACATCTCAGTGACAAAGACAACAAGTTTTAGTCGACACACTCTGACCAGGACTGGAGGGATTACAGTCTGCTTTACAGCTGCAGACTGAAGCAGTCTAGAAGATCAATTCTTAAACTTTTTGATCCTATTTGGGATTTCTTTCCCAAAATGTGCAAAACAAATTAAGGCTAGACAAATATTCCCCTTCATTTTTGCAATTGCACGAGACTGCCACAAGCCATTATATCATTATGTTAGCTGAGGCTGCAGAACGACCATATGACTGAAAATAAGGGTACGTTTTAGTCTGCATTATGGTTCGTTTGATATCATATTATAAATGGCATAACTAAAGTAATATCCCCTTAAACATACTAAGGCACCAGTAACGTATTCATATATTTTCATTGATTTAAGGGAAAGCTTTTAGTACTCCTCTGATCTGATTTCTTTACCCTTCTTTTTTTTTTGCACGAGATCGATGCAAAAATTGAATCGGGACCCTCGGCTTCAGGAGGAAATTCAGTGGACAATGAGGGAGCAGAAGGGATTCGGCTGTAACGTGGTTACTGGGAATGGGCTTTGAGGGAGATTTTGAGTGACATCAGAGCAGCGGTACAACTCCATCAATGGGCAAATCATGAGTGATTTCATTGTGGCGAGATGGTGAGGAAGCTGTGCAACGATGGTGGAAGAGAAACACGGAAAAAGTGGAGAGGTTTAAAATGTTGCAGCTGTCCAGAAAACTCCATTAAGAAAAAAAAAGAGGAGCCACATTACAGACACATACAGTTTTATCATTTAGGTACTGCAGTATAGTAGTAGATGATTTTGGCATGTGCATGAATGTTACCAAGATAAATAGTAAAAAAAAATAGTGGAATGTCCCTTTAAGTACACACACACAGAAACTCTGAGAAGGTGCGAGAGGAATCAGCCTGCATGGCTCCAGTCCCATGAGTCTGTGTTTGTCCAGTCTCACTCAGGGGTCAGGAGGCTATAACTGATAAACAGCCGTGTCCTCACTGTTTGGGAAGCACCCTGGCACGTTAGCGAGCACTTTCCAAAACTGCAGCTCTGTTAGCCAAAACGTGACGTTCCTGCTGCTGAGAGCAACAACATTCACAGGTTCATGAAAGGAGGGGGGGGTTGTGGGGGGCCTGGCTGAGTGACTCTGCCCTTCAGATGAGGGAAATTTTTGGTCTCTCAAGGCTGCCTGCCAGTTCCTCAATAACTGTTAATAAGTAGGTATGAGAGGATTGTCAGAGTGGTCATTATGTGCTGCCACAGATGGCTGTCCTGTCCACACTGACCGTCTTTGTTCTGTGAATAACTCTTCACACAGCAGCAGTTTCAGCCTCTGTAGGCCTGCAGGAGTGATGTCAGCCTGTGTGTGTGTGTGTGTATTTCACTGTGCATACATTAGTCCTATAGCTCAGCTGTTTGCATCCTGCACCAACAAGGCCTCTTGTTCTTGGACAGGGCTATACCGCAGAGTAGGCGCGTGACTCCATTGAAGGAGCAGCACAGATGTACTTCATGCGTCCGAGCTGCTGTAAGTGTGCGCCGTGTTACAGGCTGACCTACTGAACAGGAACATTGTTGTACAATCAGCAACACGTCCATCATTCTAACTAGCAGAGAGCGGTGGAAATGATGAGCGGCCATTGTGGCGCTGATGGCTGCGGATTGTCCTCTGTGCCGTCTGAGATGATGCCACTGAGAGCCAGGCTTTGTCAAAAACAATCTTACACACAGAGGCTTAAATGGACGCCATCTGTGTCCCCTCGTCTTCATTTAGAGCCTCTGAGGACAGAAACATGTCGTCGCTGACGCTAACAGGCTGAGAGCTGCTGATGGCATTTCGCTCTGTTTGGACTGACTCTGCCAATGTTGTGCCTGTGAGCCTCCCCGCTCTGCAAACCGGAGCAAACATTCAGCTTTATTGATAGCATTTGGCTGATCTTTTTGAATCTGTGAGTGTGTGAGTGTGTGTGTGTGTGTGTGTGTGTGTGTGTGTGTGTGTGTGTGTGTGTGTGTGTGTGTGTGTGTGTGTGTGTGTGTGTGTGTGTGTGTGTGTGTGTGTGTGTGTGTGTGTGTGTGTGTGTGTGTGTGTGTGTGTGTGTGTGTGTGTGTGTGTGTGTGTGTGTGAGAGTGAGTGAGTGAGTGTGTGTGTGTGTGTGTGTGTGTGTGTGTGTGTGAGTGAGTGTGTGTGTGTGTGTGTGTGTTTTGCAAAGCCTCCCCTGACTACAGCAAACAAACATATCTGCAGAGTCTTTTCTGATCTTTTCAGCCAATCCCGGCTCAGCAATGGCCGCTCCAACATCCCGTGATGCTGTTCACCTACTTTGGCCTCATGTCCCTGATTCTGTGACACTTATCTCTGGCTTCCTGCCCTGCCTATGTTCACAGGTTTATATTGCCCTCATTAAATACAGAGCAGCCAAACAGCTCAATGTTTGTCCTGTCACTTATTCATCATTATGTTGAACAGAGTGATAGATTCAGACGGGGAGATAAGAGAATGTGGGGAGGGGAAGTCTGGACAGGAGCGGTCTGTTCTGGGAATAGAGACAATAAAAACATTGCGTCAAGATGTAATTCAAGTAATCAATCAGACAGCGATTATTCAATGTAAACAGTTTATTAAGTTTAAACTGTCCATGCAAAGTATTTTCTAAATGTTATTAAATTCATTCAGGTCGTCTAAAACTAAGAAAGCGTAACTTAGCTTTGAGATGGTTGTTTACATCAAACTGTTTAAATCAATCTCAAATGAACAGTTTGAGTTCAATCTACGACCGACCTGTAAAGGCAACAAAACTTCAAAACTGGGCACCGGTGTCCTAGTGGCTAGTTTGTGCACCCCATGTACAAAAGCTACAGTACTCTAACCTGTGGCTCCTTTGCCTTATGTCATTCCCTGCTCTCTCTCTCTCTCTCTCTCTCTCTCTGACTTCTGGCTCTGTCTACTGCCATGTCTCTTAATTAAGGCGGAAAAGAGGCCTTCAAAATAAACCGTAAAAAAATGCGCAACAACTTGAACAACGATGCAAAAGTCCAAAACGACTGCAACCACGTAAATAACCTGCAAATAAAAAGAAAGCTGCAAAAAGCAATAACCACTGCATTTACATCAAATAAAAACAAAAAACAAAGAAAATGGAATATTCACAGATTAAGAGAACAACTGGATATAGATAAACTCTGCAAATCTAGTCCTAAATACTCCAGGCCTGTAGGGGCTCTCAATCCTGTCACAGAAATACTCGAACAGGTAGATCGTTTTTTTTGTTCGATTCTCTGCTGCAGGTACCTGAGTAGAAATAAAAAGCTCTAGAAGCACAAAATCATAGTTTTCAGCTCCTGGAGTCATTTAAACAAACACATGTAGAGTGCTTTGTTTTGTACAGTATGTGAGTGGAGCCTCTCTCTCTCTGCTGGGTGAAGCTGGGTGACACATACAGGTAGGACCTACACCCCCCCCCCCCCACCTCTGTGTACCGTCGCAGTACAAACAAACCGACAGCCAGCAGATCAGATGTGAGCGATGTGTCAACGGCCGAGTCAAACATTAAACTCCGTACAGAGCATGAATGAATGAAGGAGCTCTCAGACAGGTCTGAGTGTGTGACCGCACACACATGTTTCAAGTAAGAGCCGGTCAGACACACAAAGGAGCACAGGCACAGAGAGGAAACTGTTTTTATGTCAACTTTACTCAAGAGGTGGCCGCTGTAAAAAAAAAAAAAAAAAACTGTCAACACACCTGGCAGCACCAATAATTCAGTCACACATCAGCAGAGTGTGCGTCATCGTCCGACGCTGATGTTGGACAGATGTGTCAAACTTTTCACCTCATCATGTTCTGTTAAAAAGAAGCACACGAGTATCACAAACCCACCCTCTTTATATACAGTTTGTTTAATAAATTGCTGGCTTCATATAAAAATGACTTGGCAGGGTTATTTAACTTCAACTTTGACATGTGATGTCTCACATTTGTTGAGGAAATATTTAAGGACTTGACTTCACAGAAGAAATGATTCAGGGAGACTCAGATGGCTTACGTTGAAGAGAGTTTATATATAAGATGAATACTCATGAGGGGATATGACTTAACAGCACACGTGTGAACTTGTGTCTTGCCAATCCAAATCTGTCAGACCGTCACTGGAGGCTCTCTCTATCAAAAAGACGATACTAATGTCAGGGTCATATTACCCCTCCTAAACCAGGATGTGATGTCTGAAACAGTTGTCAGCCGACACTAAGGGCGCGGTCACACTGGCAATCTGTACAGTGTCCGTACTCAAGCACGATTGGCCCCCAGCTGCCCCATTCCCCCGCTAGCCGGCACGGCCCGCTGTCACACTGCACCACTAACGGTGCCTAAGCACGATTACCTCTTGTACATAACGTTGTTATACAACACATGCACGCTTTATGTTATTATGAAGTGTGCTCAGTTTACATACAGGCGGACGAGAGAGAGAGAGAGAGAAAAAAAAGGATGCACAGTCGAGTCCGCGTCTGCACATCAGAGAACAACACAGAGAACATGACAGCTACTTTACTGACTTTGCGGCTTATTTTAAGCCATTTTAATCAGAATTCCATCACAACATTAAATCACTTTAATTGATAAATACTGGAGTCCTCCCAAGAGCACTCTCGAACTTGCTGCAGGAAAAATACTAGGGGTTCATACATACAGCTCTTCCTGCAAATATCAGGAGTTTTTCAGGAGATTTGTGAAAGCCTTACATCTTGTTGTTTCTTTCTATTTCACCACTCGCATGAAGGAACAATGCATCGTGCATATTATAAATATGATTGCTAAAATCTCATCCCTGGGTGCACAGTGAGTAAAGCTGAGTGTGTGGATCCTCCTTCACAGCGACACAATAGTTGGATTGATCGGTTGAGCCTCATTAATTGGTGTAATTAGTCTTTCTGCGGGCAGTAAGGGTCTGATATGAGCCGCCTGTCTGAGGCCACACGCCCTCTCGGACCGTTTACCTTCCACAATAAGTTTACTCGCCGCTAATCGGACACATTAATCACCCTGAGCTGTTGCACTGTTTGCGCTCGCATTACGACGTGTTATCTGTGTATGAGCGAGCGCAGGGTGCGGTGAAACAGAAAGGGGAACAACCTTTTACCTGCACACACAGAATGGCCCTTTAATGACAGTCGTTCGGGTATTTTTAATCAGTTTTTACGACTCTGCCTGTCAGCCGATTAACTGAACGGTTTGTTGCTGAAGTGCTCGGGGAAGTTTGTTATCAGGCCAGAGGGAGTTCATTGTTTGAAGGAGGTGAGGGGGAAACTAGATTTTTCTCTCAATCAGTTTAACACCAAAGTGACCCCGGGCTTGTTAGTCAATAAAGGTCTGAGAGGGTTCCCTGATAGGGGGATTGTTTGAGGCCGGGGTCCGTCCCTCAGGAAGCAGCCGAGGATTCAGGCCACCCTGAAGACTTTGAAGACTTTGCTCTTTTTTCCACCCTCGATCTGCCTCTCTGTGTCTGATCCGTCTTTATCCCCTCTCCTCTGCCTCCTTGTCTATCTCTGTTTCTCTCATCCTATTCTTCAGGCTCTCTTTTATCCCGGATCACTCCTTCAGCCCTTTGATTAGCATACCAAAACCCCCCCATGCATTTCCCCCCACTGTTTAAGTGCTATTAATGCTAATTGGAGGCAGGGAACTTCACTAAGTAGCTTCATTCAGGTCTGTTTGTTCACCTGGTGGGGGGGCTCTGTGTGTGTGTGTGTGTGTGTGTGTGTGTGTGTGTGTGTGTGTGTGTATGTGTGTGTGTGTGTGAGCTTGATGCAGGCAATTCAAGCATCTCCCTTTAAAGGTTATTCTGGTATTTTTTAACCTGGGTCCTCTTTTGCATTCTTTGCGACATTTCAGACTGTTTGCCCTCCTCAATGAAATGGATTCACTCCTCTCTTAGTCACTTCTATTCACTTTGTTTACTGATAATAAAACAGGTCATAGTGTTAGGGGCCAGGATGCATCTGAGGCCACGAGGGCATCTCTTAATCCAAGTGTTTAAAATTCCTGTGGAATGACAAATTAAAATCTGTTAGCTGTGTTGGACTTTTGTCACTACAGTAGGAGCTTATCTCTGTGAAAACAAACCTCGGGTAGTCAGCAGGAGTTTCAGTTTTTCAGAGCTAAAGACATCAGTCTTTAAGGGTGCACTCACGTGAGGCAAAGTTGCTCAGCACGCTGACCTGCACTCACACTGCAACAGGACTAACCGGGCCTGAGCACGGTTATCCTAATACAACACATGCATGGCTTAACATGATCATGAAGCGTGCTGAGTTTACAAGACAGCCAGACTAAAAAAAAATGGATGCACGGTTGAGCCCTTATCCGCACATTGGCCATTAACACAGACAACCAGAAAGAGCTACTTTAAAAAATATATATATATTTTTTTTTTGGCTTTTTGTGCCTTTAATGGAGAGATAGGACAGTGGATATATTCAGAAATCAGGGAGAGAGAGAGTGGGGAATGACATGTGGGAAAGGAGCCGCCTGCTTGGAGGAGTACAGCCTCCACACATGGGGCGCCCGCACCATCCACAGCGCCCCCAGAAAGACCTACTTTACTGACTTTGTGTCTTATATTAAGTCACTGTGGTCAGACACCGCCATAATAAGACTTCGGGATTTCTCGATAATGGAAGGCGGGAATCGTGTATACTTAACGTCCATGTTGTGTACCTGTTCTTGTGCTCGTGCATGAGGAGCACTCGCATTAGTCAAACAAACTGGACTTTGAAGGTCGGACATGCTTGGGCACGGTATGGTACAGAATGTCTTGTGTGAGTTCACCCTAAGGCATCATCCCTCACTTTGTACATTACATTATGTTACATGCAGCTTTAAACAAAGAGAGAACTCACAGGTGGCAGGAGGAAGAAGGCAGCTGGGATCTCTCATCGGAACACCAGTCTTTGCCTAATCCTTTTTAAATGGATCTTTAATAAAACCTCTAACACACACACAGAGCCTTCATTCCTTGTTGTTTAGCTGAAAGCGTACGGTGCTTTCACACTTCAGACAAATTCCTGAATATGTGAGAACACAGCAGGAAATATTCAGGACAGTTTACCGCAAGCGAGCTGGAGAGGGCTGCTGGCATTTATATAGACGTATCACTTCCCCATGACACATAATGAAACGGCTTCATCATGTTTTCTGTCTGCCAGTACGTTTGCTCTTTGTTTGATTTTGTGTACAAGTGTTTTCATCGGCGTCTGTTGCTTCGTCGTTCACTTCCATGTGGTTCTTCATGTCTTGCCTCATTTGGAGCACGAGTGTGCCCAATAGGGATCGGCTGGAGGAGCTCCCCGCCCCTTCCTCTAACCACAACACACATTTAACTTACTGATAAATGCCAAAGATCCCTGTAGGTAGTCAGTCGACAGATTCTTTGATGCAGACACTTTCGGTTATAAATAGATCATGGACTTTTATGTTATTGTTCATTATGTTTCCACTTTCCTCTCCTCCTCTACTCTGATCATCAAGTGCAACCAGCAGCCTCATTCGTCCACAGAGCTGTCAATCATCGTATAAAACCAATTTTTTTTGTAGCATCATACAACTAATTCAAACTAAGAGAAAAATGAACACATCAAATCAGCACGATAACAATTAGCTTCCCATGTTGGAAAAAATGGGAAATGTATTTGACTTATATTCTAATTTTGTAGTTTTGCCATCTGTTAACATGGAGGAGGCGGAGCTTACGACCTTTACTGCAGAGAGTCTGTAGGGGGAGCGCCAACAGTTTTGGCTTCAGTAATGGGGAGCAGTCATGACGTGCTTCATTTTGTAGTCTGTGGTTTAGTGACGTGTAGTTTAAGTTCAAATAAGTTGCAGGTAAAAGGGAACGACTGGGTCCTCATCCTGCGTTGTTCTTTTTAAATTAATCTAAAATAAAATCTGAAACACGCAGAGCCTTCACTCTTTTTATATCTGACATATACAGATTCTAGAAACATATTAAGACACTCACAGAAATTACTCCTAATGCAGACATTCACACATCATATCATCAGCAGGAGAAGACACATTCATACAAAGCAAGCTGCGCTAAACGTTTATTAAATGTATTCTGCTTTTGCACAAAGTCTAATTAAACTATCAGCGCTGCATGCGTGTGTGTGATGAATGGAAGTCCAGATGAGTGTGTTTATTTAATCATTAGGATCCTCACAGAGGACGCCGTCTCTCTCGATGTTCTGCTACAGTTAGCACGCGCTGCACTGAAGGAGCAAATTGGATTGGTGTTACAGTACGTACGGCGGCGCCACGTCCTGATGAGCAGCCACAAACAAATTGGATTGTGTGGAGTGTAAATCTGAAGCGTTTGAAGGGACAAATTGAATTCTCAACAATGTAAATCTGTATCAGCTCCACTCCAGCTCGCTTAAATCATACGATTGTTCCTGCTGTTCTCAGATACCATCTCTCTCTCTCTCTCTCTCTCTCTATCTCTCTCTATCTCTCTCTATCTCTCTCTCTCTCTCTCTCTGAGACGTTATAGCTGCAGCTCCTAATCTGTTTTAGATGACCGTGTGGGGATGTATCGGTACATATGGGCGGCTGAATCTCTCTCATTCTTCCAGTTGTATAAACACAGACACACACACACACACACACACACACACACACACACACACACACACACACACACACACACACACACACACACACACACACACACACACACACAGCCTGTACAGTTGGCAGAGAGAGAGAGAGACGCTGTGATTGAGCCATCGGTGTGTGTTGATTCAGGAGATTACTAAGACCATCGTTCAGACTTATGGACCTCCTGTTTTCTCAGGAACACACTCTGATCTCTGATGTCTCATGTTTATTACTCCTCTGTTGATTCAGACGAGTCATATTTATCGCTCCTCTTATTGCCTTTTCTCTGTTCTTCTGCTCTTTGTGCAGGAAGAGTTCATTATTACTCAGATAGCAATTACAACATGTTTAAAGAACCCTAAAATGTTTCTTATCAGAGTCATATTCTTGCATACAGCGGCTGTGCAATGGGCTGCTTGTCTTGATTTTGCAATGCTACTTCCTCCTCTGCTTCTTCTTTCTTTCCAAAGAATCTGATTTCCTGTGCATGTACATAATGCAAACTTTATGATCTAGAGCTGACCCTACTTACAACTCGGTGAACGTGCATTTTGCACCCAGAGTATTTAAGGTACTGCTACAGCACCCGTCCAAAGTGTAACACTCGGAAACTTGTATAACTCGTTTGTTTTATTCATTATTTCTACAACTTTCACTAGAATGCACCCGGACAGAGCAGAAAGCGTCAAAGGCTGGAAACAGCTGCTGCAATGTGTAACTATTTTAATCTCAGATCTTGATGCAGGAAAGGAAAAGGAAATGTTGATTGCATGGTCAATAAAGTATTATAGATTTCAAAGTTTGACCACAGACGAAGCAATTGTTCGAACAATAGGTTGTTTGGTAAAAATATCGTTAATAGCTGTTAAAAAAAATCTATTACAATGAGGCGGGGTAGAATGTTTGAAACTACAAAGCTAAGATGGAGGATGAGTGGGAGAACTGGACCTCATTCAGGACTCAATGCAGCGACGAGGACGACAGGAAAGACATCAGATTCAGCCTCAACCTCCTCAAAACGCCCGACCCTGCCTCTGTTGTTCACCTGATATATTAACCGTTTGTGTTCTGTTTGTGTGTCACTCCAGTTACCCGTACAGTGAAGACAGCAGTCAGGGGAAGCAGTACATGAACACCAGATGCCCCGCCTGGTGTGACCGAATCCTCCTGTCGTCCTCCGCCAGAGACCTGGTCCTAAAGGTGAGTCGAAACTCCTCCCTCCACTAAGAACGTCTCTGTCCCTTTATTCCTACAACTCCATCGTCCTTGATCCACATCCCATCGCCCTCCGTCGCCTCACAGATGGAGGGATGAGGTGTCTATGAATATTAATTTGGCGAGCTAAAGCACGGGTCCATCCGGTCAGTATATATATCCCGCACTTCACCCCAGCAGGTCTCCATCATCTTCATTAAGCCACAGAGCTGTCGTCAAATCCTGCAGGCCTCAAATCCATCGCAGCACAGTCTGCCATCTCCATCCTCTCCGCCTGCAGTGTTTGCTGGATTACTGAGATCCACCGTGCAGCTCTGCCAAGTTCTCCCACATTGTCTGTAACCACATTCTCATTAAAGGGGGATTCTTGTATTTTCATATTTAGACCTTAGGACGATTTTTGGGGGGGACGGAGTGGCCATTTTTCTTTGGGGCAATTCAGCCAAATCAAAGTTGATTCACTCAACAGATGATATGAAGGTGATCTGGTCATCTGAGAGGACTTGAAGCCCACGTCACTGATTGTTTTTTGGAGCTATAAGTCATTCAGACTCCATGTGTGATGGTGAAATTAGGGCCCAGCTTTTAAAAAAAGGAGAACTGTGGAAAAACATTTTCTTTGCATTTCAGATTCTTTAGCTCTGAGAGTAAGCCCTGCTGTCTTGGTCTGTGTGTGTTCAGTGCTGGACCATGAAGGCTTTCATCTGTTAATGTGTGTGTGAAGTAGAAGCAGCGGTGTATTGTACAGTAACTGTTCACCACAGGGGGGGCTGCTCAGGAAGTTTGGCTTTCCTTTGTCGGCCACAAATGAGAAATCCCTTCCTGATCTTTCTTCTTCTTCTGACTGAAGCCTGGAAGGAACAATCAAAAAAAGAAAGACTGTAAAACATTTCAAAATGATAACAGCCAGTTTGTTTCTGCCACTTAATGTGTCAGAATGATAGAAATACTGATTCACACACACAGCTGCTCTCTGTTTGCTCTCCTCCCCCCCCCTTCATGCTCCGGCTAATTGCTTGTAATGCGGGGACGGAGTGAACAGTTAGTGTGTTCGCAGATTGGCTGATGATTCACTGAGCACACACTCTGCGGCTCTCAGCGTTACAGATTGTTGAGACATAGGCCCGTAAACAGCCCGGTGTGTGGCGTCATCTATCATGGCACGGTCGGTTAACTCGCCATCATGTTATTTTCTGCTTGCCGAGCCCTAACACGCCAAAGGTTGCCCGCTGGCTGCGCGGCGCGGCACCAGCTCCGGGAGGGGCGGTAATGAATGTTTAGCCGAGCGAGCGCTCCCTCTCTGCCGCCGGGCCCCGGGTAATTTGTTTATCTGTCTAAAGATTATGCAGCCCGAAAAAACCCACAATTTTCTGCTGCCTTTGTGAATTATCAAGTGTGTGTTTGATGAATGTATCTGCGGCTCGGGGAGACGAATGGAGAGAGGTGGCGGTGCGAGGCCGCCGCAGGAGGCGGAGTGAGGTGCAGGTGTGCTGACCCCGCTCAGCTGCGGGATTGGTCTGAAGTTAATTTGGATTTCACTTTATGGTTCATTCTGGAGCTCTCTGTCTCTTTCTTCTGAAGCGCCGGAGCAGCACACCGAGTCACAACCCAGTGTGTGTGTGTGTGTGTTTAAAAAGTCTTTAGTTCAACCAGACAAGTGTGATTTATTCTCCAGTCTGCAGATCCCCGTGTGAGAGGGTAACAGCTTCTTTGTGTGCAGATATTGAAACATGATTCCCTCTGATAGGCTCTCGGATTACACTCAGAGAATCTGTGATGGAACAAAAAACGTGCACTTTGTGAATCCCTCCTGCTCTTCATTCCTCCTCACTGCACTGTGCTCAACTTTGAAAGTAGAAACTGTGCCCACTTCCTCCTGAAGGACTCGCTCAGTGCATCTCTGCGAGGGTTGGCAGTAAACCTACAAGAGGTGGGGTCTTTATTAATCATTTAGATTCCTGAGAATCACTAAACACACCCTGGTATGACCGGTCCCTGATGAATCATCATGATGATGAATGATTTTTTACCACTTGTGGCTTGTTTAACTGCTGCTGCCTTGTGCCAATATGTCCAACTCACAGCAGTGCTGATGTCCAGTGACTCACTCCCTCTCCAGATATATTTATTATGAAACATAAAGCATGTAACTTATTCTGTTTTCATGACCTGAACATGTGAATTTGTGTCTCTGCAGCCTGAAAATGAAGAGAAGTCCATAGTGTATGATAACATCGGGCCCAATGTCTGCATGGGGGACCACAAGGTAACTACTGTGTGTGTGTGTGTGTGTGTGTGTCCAGTGTGCGTCCAGTGTGTGTGTGTGTGTGTGTGTGTGTGTGTGTGCGCGTCCAGTGTGTGTGTGTGTGTGTGTGTGCGCGTCCAGTGTGTGTGTGTGTGTGTGTGTGTGTGTGTGTGTGTGTGTGTGTGTGTGTGTGTGTGTGTGTGTGTGTGTGTGTGTGTGTGTGTGTGTGTGTGTGTGTGTGTGTGTGTGTGTGTGTGTGTGTTCTTGTGATTGTTCACGATGTGTCACATTCTGCAAAAGAAACAACCTTGAGGCTTAAAATCATCACCACAATCAAGTGTTTGAATCAAACTGTAACCTTTAAGAACCGGTGATGAAAAGATCTTGATGAGGCTTCACAGAAACATTTCATTTTATAATAATTTGATAGTGATCATATCGTTAGTAGATTTATCACCTGATATGGATTTGTTAAAAAATGGATCACACAGCAGAAACAAATGCAACCACATCCGATCAGACTGTAGTTTCCTGCATGCACATGAAGTACACACCAGAGTACACACTAACTCACTCACTGCAGATCATCATGATCTAATTTAACCATATTATACTCATCCCTATTCCACACTTTGTCACACACATGCAACGATAAGAACACACTGAGGTAATAACCCACCGAATTCATCTCCAAACAAAACTACAAGACTTATCTTTTATGCAACAGGAACGTCTCCAAACAGCTTTAACCTACGTTTGTATGGATCAACATACACGATCATCCTTAATGCTTCTCTCCTCCAGCTGTAAACAAACATCACTTGTTGTCAGTTAAAACTATTTCAACAAACTTTTCTTTTGCACTTACAGAAAAAAACATGTTAATTTTACACTAAAACTGTGCTATATAAATAGAGTTGACTTGACTAAAACAAGTTAAAGCATGATGTCAAAGTGTTAAATTATGATATTAAAGTGTTAAATTATGATATTAAAGTGTTAAATTATGATGTTAAAGTCTTAAATTATGATATTTAAGGGTTAAAGCATGATGTTAAAGGCTTAAAGTAAGATGTTAAAGTGTTATTAAATGAGCAGCGGAGGTGCTAGAAGATAGATTTGTTTTCTTTGCAGTGAGCCATGCTAGCTGTTTCCACGTGTTTCTAGTCTTTGTGCTAAGCTAAGCTAATCGTCTCTTCTATTATCAGGCTAACCTTAAAAAATGCAGCATTATCACACTTTATGTCCTCATGTAAAGCAAAATGAATCACTACAGAAAGAATGTAGTATCTGCAGTGGAGTTTGACTTAAAGGTTGAAGGAAACAGCCAACAGGAAGGATTTTTTTTTTTTTTTTTTCAAAGCTGACTGTATAGAAAGTTGTTTAACACTGTGGCTTCAGTCTCCTCCGTGTCAGACAAGAAGGTCTTACCCTGAAAGAGAGGCGCCTGGAGTCAGGTCTTTCATCAATACTCAGAGTGTCACAGACAGTAGTGTGTGTGTGTGATGTGACCCGAGCACACTGAAGGATACTGCAGCACGGCTCACCTCCCCGCCGCACACTGCCGCTAAAATCACACACAGCTATGTTAAAGAAATGTCCGATGTAGTTAGCACACGGGTACAGAAATGCACGGCACTGCTGTGTGAGTTTAACCTGCGACTCCTCCTCAGAGAGAGAGAGAGAGAGAGAGAGAGAGAGAGAGAGAGCATCAATAACCTGTGTTCTCTGACTGTCTCTGTCCCCCCCCTCTCTCCAGCCCGTCTTCCTGTCCTTCCGAATAACAGCGGGGGCAGGTAAACCTAATGCAAATAAGCACAAGTGTTGTGTGGTGCAGTGATGTCGTGGTAAATATTAACTTTTCTTTCTTAATATTTCTCACACTTGTTGCTATTGTTTGCTCTGACTTGCTTGATTGTGTCACTACGAGTTGGTTCTGGAGACAGATGAGCCTGTTTGAGATTTGATGTGGTTAAAATGCTTCTGACATTTTAAGACATTCAGGCAGAATTTCTGTGTTTTTTTTAACATGGGGGCTCTAGTTTGACATATTTTTCGGGGCTAAATGAAGAATTGGTGCAAAAAGTTTTTGAATTGCTCCGCTTAGATTGCAGCCATGACGACGGCTGCAATATCTGCAAAGTAATCCAAAGTAATCCAGTAAAAGTTGTTGTTTTTGTCTCTGACAGGAGCAGATTGTTTATCTAAGTGTCTGACAGCATCACAGGAAGGATCCCTGCAGAGACAGAGCTTTTTGTTAAACAGCCACTTACATAATTCTTCTTCTTCTTTAACCAGACTGAATGTAGTTGTGACAGTGTTTTTTTTTTTTCAAACCCCCAGACTCCATTGAGAAAAACAAGTCACTTGACCTTGAAGAACGCAGGAGTCTCTGCTCTACTTCTGATTTGACTTGTTGGTTTTAAGTGCTTAAAAAAACATTTAGTTAGAACCTTTCAACCCGTTTAAAACACCAGAGTCCCTTAATTAAATAAAAAAGTCTGGTGGAATAAAATGACTGATTTTGGTGAATGGAGTCTGGTGGTTTTGAAAAGCACGCTGTTACAACTGTTTTTATTATTTATTTTCATTTTAAATGTTCATGTTTTTGGGCTCCTATGCCTTTGTTTAGAGACAGAAATAATGGAGCAAGAGAGAGAGAGAGAAAATGGGAAATGACATGCGGGAAAGGACGGGGAGCGCTGATAGTCTAGCGGTTGGGTCGCATGCCCCATGTGCAGAGGCTATAGTCCTTGTTGCAGCGGCCGTGGGTTCGAGTCCAGCCTCTGCCCTTTGCTGCCCCCCCACTCTCTCTCCTCTTGGCATTTCCTGTCTCTATTCTGCTGTCTTATCCAATAGAGGCAAAAAGACCCAAAAATAACTTTGCAGGACTACATGGGGCGTGACATAACCACTAGGCCAATTGCACCCCAGTTTCTATATTTCTGTTTTTAAAAAGCATCTTTCTCTCCAACAATAAGCTCTATCTCTGCAGGGATCCTTTCTGTAATCATGTCAGACTCTTAGACTAACAATCGGAGTCCTTCAGGGACAGAAAGAAATCTTTTAGAGGCAGTTTAGAAACTTTTTGCTCTTTTCCCAATTCAGAGCCTAAAATGTGTGAAATTAGGGCCCGAGTTCAAAAGGACAGAAATTCCCCTTTCACTCACAAACTAGAGCAGCATCTTGTTTTCTAACCTTTTTCTTTTTTTTTTTAAAGTCGGCACCAGGTCATTTTTTGGTTTGATTGAAATGTCGGCTTCTTGCTGAGGAATGAAACGTTTCTTTTCCCTCTCCTCAGGGAAGTGTTGCCAAAGGGGGGAGCAGATATTCCGTGAAGCGCCTCTGTGAGAAGAAACAAACAGGACACCAACACACACATGCAAACACACACGCACAAATACACACACACACACACACACAACACACAACACACACACACACACACACACACACACACTTTACACAAGCGTACACTGAAGACAAAGTTTTTCAGCAGTGCTGACCAGTCACAGTTGTCCTGACACCTCATCCATACGAAGCCGTTTTCTCTCCATAAAACACTTGTTGAGACGTGGACGAGCACCCGAGGGCCCGGCTCCAGACAAGACACACATCGCTGACCTCACTGTTGCCATGCAACCCCCCCACCCCCCACCCCCCCATTCCCCAGAGAAGGAAAAACAGGACAGACGGACGGACGACTCTCTTCCATGCCACAGCCTCATTGCCAAAACTCTAATTGAAATCAGTCGACTACATGTTTAGACACCGCACTCATTCATAGGTTTGCCTCTGTGTATAGAAGCTACTCTCTCCACACAGTGTGTAAGGTGTTTTAAAAAAAAAAAAAAGAAAAGTGCAATGCAAAAAAAGTTGTCTTATCTATATCGTTAGGGTTATTTGTACATTGGACAGTATAACATAGAGTTGTTGATGGTTTTAGTGGCGTTCTCTTTCTGACCAAACTTTGAGGTCCTTTTTGTTGGAAGATAGATTTCAACAACTTCTCTCTATATATAAATATATTTTTGTTTTTGTTGTTGTGTGCACAACACACTGCCATGCCTGACACATCCGTTGAGTCTCATTTTATATACTGTACTTTTTAAAGAGATAATTTATAATTCTTACCAAATGTTTGTGCAGACTGTGTGGGTGTTCCTGCAGCACCGAGGAGAGACACTCTGTGTGATTTATTGCCTATCCAAGAATGTTTTAAGCAGTGCCATAGACCATGCAAGTATATAAGATAATGTCTCATATATAGCACTCTCACGTTATGTCATTATTACTCTAACTTATTTCTATAATATTATGGTTCTGAATGTGATATTTTAGGTAGGCTTGGGTATCCTTAAAATGTAATTTTGTCCGTTTTTGTTACTGCATTTTGGTGCCAAGTATCCACACAGACATGACGTGTGTCAGAGTTCAATGTTTAAGTCAGACGGTTTAAGGTGTTGATTATGAAATGTTAAAAAAAAAAAAAAAACTAGAGAGAAACTCTAAAGGCGGGAAAGAGCAGCAGGAGGAGGAGGGGGGAGGAGGAGGAGTTGCTTTTTATTCGTCTGCTCATCGCGGATCATTTGAGCATTAAAGGGGAGCTCGGAGACGCCAGCGTTTCCTTTTATCGATTTCATTTCCTACACTACAGATTTCAGACTGTGTCAAACCGTCACATTGATCCTCCCTGATTTATTTTATTTTATTTTATCTTACGTTTCCATCTGAATCACTGAAATGATTGAGTGCCTGCTGCAGGCTTTCTGTTCTGCTGCTGTGATTTTGGTTCAAAGTTAAAAATCGAGATAAATCCCGCCTGCTTCTGTTTGGGTTCCTGCTGCTCTGTGTGAGTTTACTGTAGGAGTTTGTTAAGCTGCAGTTTGTGTTTTTTCTTCTTCACTCCATCTTATTAAAGCAGATAGAGATTTGATTCTTTAGCCCCTCTGACGGCATGGCCTCTATACTGTAGGAGGTGATGCAGTTCTCAAGCAATAAAAAACCATTAGAGCTCAACCGGCTGTTTGTCCTCATTATTACAGATCACCTGACCTCTTCAAACCTCACACACCACATCCTCAGTGTCTTCTTCCTCATTGGACATGAACTGTGTTTCTACACGGAGATGACGGCTCTGAGAGAGATGGGCCTCCAGCCGAGCCAGGGACCAAAACACATTTGTATAAGAGTTGACGGAGAATATTTCGATTTTATATTAATTTAAGTTCCTCCCAATTTGCTGATATTTCCTCAGAATTAGTCAAACATCGCAATGAAAACCAGCAAAGGAGCCTGCTTCTTTTTTTTCTTGCTTTAAAAAATGTAAAAATCTTTCCAGATTTCTTTCGCTCCACAATGAAGGAAATAAAAGATGAAGCTGCAACAGGGTGAAACACCTTAAATACATCTATAAATACATCTATTTTAATATGCATATAGGCTACATACATGCGCCAATAAGATGCACAATGGAACAAGAACTGTCAACATTTTAAGAGCCGTATGTGGCCTTTTTTTGATCGTAAGTTTCCAAAGATTCAACTTTTTACACAGATTTTTTTAAACAAACTTCCAGTAGATTTTGTTAAAATCATAAATATAAAAATAACATTTGATATAAATTATAAACTAAAATCAAAAAGCGTTTGAATGTGGAAAAGGGAACTATAAATTCCTCTTTATATCGTCCACTGTTTCTGCGAGAGCGACGTAAATGTGAGAAAATATAAGTAGGCCATACTTGGTTTCCTTCAGTCAGATCCGCTTTAAGCAGCAGCAGGTGTTTAATTCACACTAGTTCAATCAAATAAAACATACAAAGTTTAATTTGATTTGATGGCTTCTTATTTCTGATTGGCTGAATCCAGAAGTGATGGCACGTGAAGCTCCAATAGCGTTCAAATCTGCATGGAGGAAACAAATGGCTGCAGTACTACTTAAAGACAGAGGGGGCGCGTTTCTGTCAAACAGCTCCACAGCACTGGGTTATATAGACTTATACTAAACAAAGGAACTCTTGAGGCTAAATACTAAAACATTATTAACAGCTGAGAAATAAATCTTAATTCAATAATTACTACGGAAACATAAAATGGTCAAAAAGAGTTCGTTACGGTTAGAGATTGAGATTTAAGATGAAAAATAAAGTGATGAGAGAGCAGCCGAAGATGACCTCTAAGATTTCTAATAAACCATGAAACAGTCTTCTATTGTTATAATAGTCTTATTAATAATAATGTGATTTGTCAGCTGGTGTAAAAGAGCCAAAAGCTCAAATATTTCAGTGTTACTCATAGAAACTGCCTTCATGACTTTTGGTTAGAAAAGTACAAAAAAAAACATTTCCCAATCTTTCACAGACTGGGATTAAATGTATTTTATGGGGCTGTCATGAGGTTTTTGTCAAAACAGTTGTAATGTTGATGTTAATTCTCTGCCTTGTTTTAAATGATAACTGTGATAAATTCCACATAAACTGTTAAAAATCTGAAGATACAGATAAACCTGCATGATGAACAACAAAGTCAAACTTTTATTTTCTTTATGTAGAATGAAGTTAAACAAAATACTAAATGTGTCTTAAACTATAACGAGATTTTAATGACGTCATCATCATTATTATAATAATTATTATAAGAGTTTATTTTCAACCTTTCCGCCAATAACGAAATTCAGTGAAGATATTCATGAATTTATCTTTAATTTATATTAAGCCCACACATTCAAACAAAAGTCACGATAAAAGAAGAAATGCTTGTTAAATAATTTATTCATTATACAAAGTGTTTTCTCTTCCTTGAACCTTCATCCTTCTCTCTTTAACTCCAACAGTTTGCTGCTCCGCTGTGTGCTGATGATGAGGGACAAATTAAAAAACAAAAAAACAGAAACTGTCTCAAGTTAAGTGAAAGAAAAGTGTGTGTGTGTGATGTGGGGTTAAAAAGCAGATCTTGTTGTTTTTACAGTGATTATTTACAGCATTCTGAGTCTGTACATTTCTGTTCCGGAGCAGAAGAAAAGAGGCGGCATTATTCTGCAGGAATAAAAAGGAAGCAGCGAGTCTATCTGAGGGGCAATAAGCGCGTCCGAACATAACTTATTCAGTAAAAAATATATACAATCTTCACACGAACATTTTTCATCTTCAGGCTGCAGCACAAATCATCCATTCAGCTCAAATATGCGCCCGCAGAACATTCAACTCTCTCGCCTTTTAGGACAGTGGATACCCTGGTTAAACTGAGCTTTAGAAGCATCACAGGCCCCGATTACACCTGCCATTTTTAACATGCGTCCCGCACCCGGATCAGTGTCGGCTGCTCATAATTACGACTGATAGTCACCTTTAAAAACGGCTTAAAATGACCGCGAGCCGTTTAAGAATCGACATTTTTAAATAAAGTCGATTTTTTAAATGAAAGTGGTGCATACTTTGTTTCATAAAAAAAAAAATACTTAAGAGGCAGTTTTGTCATTTTCCTTCACATAAAATATCGCCGATTCATAAAAACATTCATTGGTCTAATTCAGAGCTAAATAAGCGGCCTGCCAGACTTTGAAATGAGGAAGGAGCTGCCAATTTTTTAAGATTAATGTGTTACGCACAATAATGTAACAGGTGCCATGCCTCCATGAGTGAGAGAAAAAAAGCACCTTTATGTGTGAAATAAATGAAATAAGTCACACTGAAAGGCCCGACACTGATCCGGATTGTGTGTGAATAATAGTTTGTTACATTTACACCTGTTGTTAAAACTCCAGTTTTATGCGTAAAAACGGATTTGCGTCGCCAAAACGGCTCCTCATCCCCAATATTTATTGTCCGTTCAGCTGACGTGAACTTATTAGTCTTGTTGAAGTCCAGTTTTGACAGAAGTTACATCTCCGAGTACACAGAGTCTGTAAAAGTTTGGATTTGGATGCGTCACGGTCAGCGCGTTCTCCGTGCGTCATGGCACACACTCCGCATTTCTGGCTCCGTGTGAGTTTAACGCATCCCATCAGGCGCATGTTCATAATGTCAGGTGGAAAAGGGGGTCAGAAAGAGTGCGACAGGTCTCTCTTTGTAGGACCCCCCCAGACTTTGGCCCCGTCAGGTGTGGGCATCACAAAGTGTCCGAGCTGTTACTGCAGGGGCTGATCAGCGCCAGGTTGGTGGCCTTGTGCTTTTTCAACAGTCTCGTGATTTTCTCGTCGTCTGAGTTTGGGTCCAGCGGTTTGTTGTACTCGTCGTCGTCCTCGTTCTCCGAGCTCTCCTTCATCTTCTCGGTCTCAGAGTCGTGCTTTTTCTTGGCCGTGGCCATCTCTGCCGCGTGTCTCTTCCGCCATTTGGTTCTTCTGTTCTGAAACCAAACCTGAGGAGGAGAGAGGGAGGCACACAGATGTTCAACAGGTCCAATACACTGTGGATCATTTCCATGTATTCACAGCAGGTGTAAATTATCCAGGGTACAAAACATAGGAAACATGGGAATGAATATCAGAAATATAAATAAAAATAAATAAATGCTACAAATACATTTTTTAGTTGGATACAATGAAAGTTTTTGCTCCGAAATAATTTACTTCTGTAAATTCAAATGATGCGTAAAAGTGAAAAAAACGCAAAAAAAAAAAAAAGAATCCCCATAATTCCCTTGGATTTTTACACAGGTATCTGACTTCATGTTTTACCTTGACTTGACTCTCGGTCATCCCTAAAGAATAAGCCAGCCGCGCTCTCTCCGGGCCGGCCAGGTATTTCGTCTGCTCGAAAGTTTTCTCCAGTGCAAAAATCTGCTGTCCTGAAAAAGTGGGTCTGGAGTGTTTCTTCTTCCCGTCCTTGTCCATCATCATGCTCGCCTGAGCTGCAAAACAGAAACACGCAGGGTGGTTATGCGCTGAATTTAATTAAAGATAGTATTAATAAAGTGATGCTCCTGTAGGTTAACACATATTTTATGAGCCAAATTACACTCCAACTGGCCAAAGTGTGTCTGAGCTATATGACGAGTTCACTGACAAACTACTCACCATGGTACCATGACAGTTTTATATTAATATTTTAATGTAACAAGTTTGAAAGTCCTGCCAAGTACACATAAAAACGTCATTATCTATTAAGAACTTCGTGTTTAAGCAGCCTGAATTTACGGCGACCACGCAGTGCGTAATTATATTTTATCACTTGATATCAGCTGTAATATCTGTTAGAACACGTCGATATTTTCTGTGTAAAATAAAATGAAGTGAAGTGTTTTTGTTTGTGTGTGATTATATGTGCAGTGACAGGCCTTTTATAGGCCTACATTATGAGTAACAACACACGATAACAACACTAATACTCCGAGCAGAGAAGCTGCTTTTTCTAATTTTATATCCATGAACTACAAGTGAACACACTTTATGATCCTTGAAGTGTACAAAGGTAAAATAAATAACACACAAATAAAGAGGACTTACTGGGACAGGGAATCCGCGGGTCCCTCCAGGGAGAACCCTGCATCACCCCGGGCCAGAAGATAGGCGCCCTCCCCGGCAGCTCGGCCAGGGGCTTCGGGTACCGCGACACCGCCGGGCTGAAGTACATTCCCGCAGCGGCTGCGGCGGCTGCGGTGGTCGCCAGGCCATTTATCCTTGGGAACCCGGAGAGCAGCTGCCCGGCCGTGGTGATGGGTCTTCCCAGGATGTCGCTTATTCCGTGCGGGGTGCCCATGGAGAGCTGGGAGTTAAGGTGGGAGAGCTGGGAGTTAAGGTTAGAGAGATGGGGCGTCTTGAAACCCGCCGGGCCCTGCTGCAGCGCGTACGGGAACAGGGACGTCTTCATCTCGGTCATGTTGTGCAACGCCGCCAGCGGGGTGCTGCCCAGGACGAACGCACTCTGCCGGTTAGCCTCCATCTGCCCGACCGCTAACATTTGTGAGCATGAACCACCGGGCACGCTCGGTTAAAAGAAAACGGGAAATAAAAGATTCGAGTAAATAAAGTTGAAGAGTCAGGATCCAGGCCACCTCTGCTTCTCCTGAAGTATCCTGGAGGAGGAGGACGAAGAAGAAGAAGAGTGTGGGAATGTTGGAAAACTTCTCTCCTCTCTGGGGAAGCGAACAGCTCGAAAAGTCCCCAACACGTCTCCGCGTGTTCGCCGTGGTCTCGTTCTGTCACGACGTGCCCGCCACAGGAAGCCGCTGATGATGTTTTTAGTGGTTTTGATGGGAACCATTAAGGGCTCGGCTTGTCTTTCCATAAATTGACTCGCTGCTCTTTAGCTGCGGGGGAAGCCGGGACCCGCTGATAATAGCGCAGCCACCTGCACGAGCACTATTCCCATTGGACGGAGGAACTGAGTGAGACAGCGCCCTGATTGGAGGAGACAGAAGGTCCGCTGCTTCTCTTGTGCGTGCTCGTTGGACGGGTGCTGCCTTTACGTACAGTCAGAAATATCCCTTTCCTCTTATTGGAACTTACAGGTAGCCTTTCAAAGCGGATAAACAGCCGCACAACAAATCAATGTAGAACACTATGAATCTCTTACCTTTATAGCCAATATATTTGTTTTGGAATAAAATCATTTAATCTGTACTTGAATCGTCTGAGCTCCACCAGAAGAAAATCTTTCTATCTTTTTTTTTAAATCTTTATTTCAAAGCCGTGTTTTAAGCCTTCAATATTCGCGGAATCGGAGGAGACCGTGAACGCATCAGCAGCAGCAGCCACACTCTATTAAGATCTTTAGCGGTGCTGTTAATGATGCGTCTCACAGCGCGGAAATCATTGTTTCCACATATGACAAAGAATATACATTTACATTATGAGCTGTCCCGCAGACTGTGCGGGTTTATTAAAGGAGAAGCGGGACTCTGCGAGGGGAGGACGGACTCCTAAAGTGAATTTCACGGACTCAGAAAAATTAAATTGTAAAGAAAAGTGGACGGGGAAATAAACAGGATAGATTAGTTTTAGTCATTTAAAAATAGTTTTGTTTGATGTTTGAGACGTGCAGCGTGGTCAGCCATGTCAGAGTGATTTATTTAATTTAATTTGCATTCATGCTATTTTCCATCTGTTGTGACTGATCCCAGAGCCCACTTTGGAAGACAAGGTCTAAAAAACGGAGTTATTCCTCCGCTTGTTGCTGTAATCCACCTTCATAAAAGATTACAGCTTCACTCCGCTTCAAACATGATCTCATGCTTTTACATGTTTTTTCCATCCCGAGCCTGAAAGAAGAAGCAGCCAGAGGCCTTTCAGATAAAAAAAACCCTGCAGTATAAAGTCTTGAAAGGACGCAGCTGTGTGTGTTATATGAGAGAGATAATCAGTGTTTTTGGAGACAAACTGCGTGATTAGAGTGGAAGTGTGAGAGAAAAGACGCGTGCAGTCATCACAGTGAGTGCTGTAATATTTTATGGAGATGTGAGGAGGTTGTAAGAGTGAAATATGGCCCCGTTAGCATCTGAAAGGCTTCACTATAAATGCACCTTCGCTGCCACGTTTGCTCACCGGGGAGAGATTGTGGATTTTAAAAGGTTTTTCAACGCGAGGTGATTCACAATTTTGACTGTAAGATGCAGAACACACACAGGGTTTCTAATTCTGTAAATGGCCCTCTCTTTTTCTAATTTATATCCGTATATTTCCCCTTCACTGCTTTTATGGCCTTGTTTGAAAGTCTATCACTGTAAGAGGAAAAACAAACAGCGTCCCGTGATGTTTCTCTCGGTTATTGAAATAAAGCAGCTGCTGTCTGACCCGCAGTCTCATCAATGACAGAAAGATTGGCACTTTTTCCAGCAGCTCATCTGCAGCCACAGAGCACAGCTGCCAAAGCGAAACCTTAATGACTCTTTAACACCGTGAATTATTTCATTTATTATCTCGTAAATTTACAAGTAATTTAAAGTTTAAACTCTTAAACTCCGATTTATTACGGACATAGACACGAGGGACTTAAATAAAGTAGAAACAATGATTGATAATTATTGGAAAAGTTATTACATCATGTAAAATTACATTTATTTCAATGATTAAATACGAAGGCTCTAAAAATAATAAAACAATTGAAATGAGGGTCATTGGAATAAAACTTATAATAACCCTCAGTCATCAGTTTGATTTACTACCCTCTTCCACTTCCAAAAAACTGCTATAAAAATAGTACAGATTCACATTTTATTTCTGCATAAATCTCTGAAAACTACAAAACATTCAATCATTTTGAGGATTTTAACCCTTTAAATGCCAGTTTAATTACATAATGCTAATATTTGTTATGAAAATATCCTCAAAATGATTGAATGTTTGGTAGTATTGAGCAGGGCGGAAGTTGTTTAGGAGATTTATGCAAAAAAAAAAAAGCAGAAACAAATATGAATTTGTAATATTTTAATAGCAGTTTTTTTTGGAAGTGGATATTTTTGTCCTTAATGACTTAAGAGGGTAGTACATTTTTTTTCACAGTGGTCTATTGATATTAGAACATTTAAAATCTGCTTTCCAAAATTTGTGAAGAGAAAGACTTTCTTCCAAAAAAAATGTGCCATATGCATTAATACAGCCAAAATGATGGCCAGATTAAGAGGAAACATTTGCTTAAATGTACAAAAATGTCCATAATGATGCATGAGGGTGAAAACTCATTGGAAATGTTGATTTTTATTCTTAGATATTAACTTGTTGCTCGCGGTGCATTTGATCAGATTTCTGCGTTAATTCCGCTCTGATTTAAATAATGTGCTGCTGGCCTGCTGATGGCGCGCTGCTGCTGCTGCTGCTGCTGCTGAGGCCTTTTGTCCCTCCATTCACTAGAAACAGGTTAATAAACAGCACACAGATAATCTTATCTGAGAGAAACCTCCGACACAAATCGGAATTGACAGAACAGAGAGAGAGGGAGAGAGCAGATAAGCAGATGTTGGGACAAAAAGACGCTTGTTGAAGTCGGTGAATGTGCTCTGAGGCAGTGAGGCGTTCAGGTGCAGAGACACCACCCAGTGCCTCTGCGCTCTTTACACATAATAATAAGAAATAGTAAAAATAAAAAAATGCAAAGAAATTTAATCCGTGAAACAGAAACATGTATTTTAAAAATGGCACTTTTATATGGCTGAAGCAATCAAAAAATCTAAAATGCATACATTTTTTCTCCTCAGTAAAGTTTAATTTCTGACATATTAGGAAGTCAAAGGAATTCAGAAAATAAAAACTAATAAAAACTTATTTTTCTTTTATTGGATCATAAATAGGTCTGCGTGTACTCGAGTCTAAATTAAAGTCCAGATAATTTGTGCAGGAGCGCCCTCTAGTGGCACACGGAAACTCTGCTCCACCAGCCTTCAACGTCAAACGTCCAACAACTCCCCCAACTCAGATGCTAAATAACAATAACAAATGAATGTTGATATCATGTCATTGAATACTTTAAGCGTTTAATTCAAATGTGAAATACTGTGTAGATCACATACAGCCTATACTTTAGAGACAAATCAAGAGGGAATGCTTCAGGGAAATGTTTTAAAATATGGAATTACAGATTCATTGATTGATGCATTGTGGGAAAGGTGAGAGGTTTGGTTAGAAAAAAAGCCCTGGTTGTCACTTATCGTTAAAATCATTTTAATCTATCAGTGTGTTTTGTCAGGATATTTCACATATAGCATGCAACATATTCTTAAAGCTGGATTATTAGTTTTTTTCCTCAATTGCATTCAAGAAACTTATTTTAAAACACTGTAAAAAATAACCTCCTTCATTCAAACATTGGGAAAATGAACTGTTTGGTTATTAGACTTTATGGAAAAGACAAAAGGCCTGTAGCCATCCAGGGAACATAGTAACTAAATTTAAAAACATCTGATCAAGTCAAGTCACATTTAATTTTAAAGCACATTTAAAATCCACAGCAGCTGACCAAAAGGCCTTATCATGCATCAGTTTGACTGCAAAAGCCTGCTCTCTTTTGAGCTTGAGTCGTGAGCGGTGGAAAGCCAGGAGGCCACACGTCTGACTATCTGAGGGGCCTAGAGGAGGTCAGTAATGTACAGGGGGGGCCAAGCCGTTCAGGGCTTTAAAAACAAACAGTGCCACCTTATAATGGTCTCTGACGGTTAGAGAGGAAGTCAGGTGAAGGGAGCGAGATTGGAGCAGTACATGATGTATGTGTTTGATTATCGATTAATGTGCTTTCAAGTGAAGGAGATATGACATTCTGAGGTTGAGCTCGTTGTTTGTGTGTGAGGTTTTCTTTGCTTTGTTGTTGTTTTTCTTTACAAATAAATAAATAATTATTCTAATGTTTGACCAATAAAACTGTGTCTTACAGGGGAGGAAGCTGAACTGGGCCAACTGGGCTGAACTGGGCCAAGATGAGGCCTTCCTAAAATGACTCAATCCAGATCACCACAGCTCCTGATTGGTCTACGTGCTACACACTCTGTCCACACAGGGGCGCCACAAATGCACACAACCTGAAAGATCCTCACAGGTCTTTTGATATTTAATGTTTTATGTTTGATTTTAATGCTATTGAGGGAACAAAAATCAAATAGTGCTTTTCCCCGACCCTTTGTGTCTACTGTATGTTTCACTGCAGACGTTCAACAGTTTCAGAGGAAATATGAAAAATGTCGACAGTCAATTAGACCAACAGTGACGGCCATAGTTAATATCAATCTCCATTATACAACTTTTCAAGGTCGCAGGGGTCTGTATCTGATCCAAGCTGTCATTGGTCGAGAGGCGGGTTTACATCCTAGACTGGACGCCAGTCAACCACAGAGCTGACATATAGAGACAGACAACCAGACACACTCACATTCACACCTACAAGCATGTCTTTGGACTGTAGGAGGAAGACAGAGTATCTGAAGAGAATTCACACATGCACGGGGAGAACATGTAAACTCCACACAGAGAAGCTCCTGTCAGACGGGGATTCAAACCAGGAACCTCCTCACTGTGAGGGGCAACTGCTCTAACCCCTGCACAACCCCTGCAGCCCTTCTTTGCTCTTTTAAAAAAAGATAAATGAGGGATTATTTCCAGTTTTTACAAAATAAAATGTCAAACAGCACGTTCATCTGAATAGTTGAGTAGCCGGTGCTGGACATAAAATATGTACACAGGCAAAAGGAAGACAAAGAGGGCAACGGTCTAGAGGTTGGTGTGCTTGCCCCGTGTACGGACGCTGTGGTCCTCGGCAGCCCAGGTTTGGATCCGACCTGTGGCTCCTTTCCTGCATGTTGTTCCCCACTCTCTCTCACTCTCTCTCCCTGATTTCTGACTCTGAATGGAGACATGAAGTAAAAAAAAACAACCCCTGATGTCACCTGCAGGTCATGTGATACAAAGTAAGGAACAATATACACTAGAAATCCAAACAATCATAGTAAAGGACCACAAGACCTACGCAAAAGTCAAATATGTCTGCGCTCTGACCGACATGTTTGAGTTTCTGTCATTAATCTTCATCAGCTGACGTCTCACAGTGTGATAGTCAGCAGCACTTATTCCTGCTCTCTTTATCGTTTCCAACGAGAACAGGTGGAGCGACTGAACATGAGTGATGACTCTGTTCAAACAGTTCCTGTGGTGAAATACAGCTGGTAGTAAAGTTCTCAGAGACACCTGTTCTATTCTTTTGTAACCACATTATCACCTGAAGTCCAGCTCGTTAGCTCCACCCTGCTTTCTGATTATTCCAGTAAAAGAGGGAGGGGCTCTTTATCCAAATAGAAACATTATCGTTTGCATTTTAATATTTTAATTTATTTAAAATCAACTCTGTAACAAGTTCATAACTGTTCCTCTTAATCAGTTTTCAGGAGTAAAACAATTAGAATATAAACATGAAGAGGAATACATACAATAAACAACAACAAAAAGGAAGGGGGTGGGAATAAATTGAGAAAAAAGTTGCAACTTTATAACTGAATAATAATTCTCATGATTTAAAGGTCGCATATTCTCCTCCTCTTCAACCAGTTTAAATAAGTCTCAGAGCTCCTCAAAACATGTCTGTGAAGTTTCTTGTTCTAAATCCACTCTGATCCTGTATTTGATCATGTCTATAAACCCCTCTATTTCAGCCCTGCTCAGAACAGGCTGTTTCTGTGTCTGTACCTTTAAATATGTAAATGAGCTGTGTCTGACCACGCCCCCTCTCTGGAAGGGCTTGGGTGTCTCGGGCTTTCTCGCTCCATGTCCTATTGTTTATGGTGAGAAGGCAGACTCAGAGGTGCAGAACAAACACCTAGCTGTGGGAGTGTCACCCACCTGGGGGAGGGGTTACTGCCCTTTGTGATGTCATGAAGGGAAAATCTCCAAATGGCCTGTTTGAGCACACATTTTCTGAAAAGTGGAGCAGGCAGAAGACAGAGAGGATGGACTTTTCTCATAATTAGGAAGCTTGTAGACAGACTAGAGACACATGTTAGTGTTAGAGAAACATAGTAAAGTGTATTTTATTTATTATTTTGATTTTAAGTTTTTTCTATTCATGTTATATTTCCCTTTAGTTTTTCCTTTTTTAAATCCTTATATGGCAATGAATAAACTGTTCAAAAACAAGTTAAATAAAAGGAACAATACACTTAAAATGCATAAAATATAAATATACTTTGAGAGAAAAATTAATAAGTTTTTACTAAATGAATACTTAATTTACAATTAAAGTTGGAATGAACATTTATTCTTTTATGTTTTTGAAATCTTTTTTCTACTATTTTATTGATGTCCTTTTTTTATTTGAAGGCACTGTCAGACTCTTTCATCTCTGACAGACATGACACACACACCTGAGGAAGTGCATCAACCCAGGTGAACCACCAGATGGCGCCATGCATCAAGACGAAGGAAAAGAAACAACAACAAACAATAAACCTGTCTAGAGACTGAGGTGATGAACTGAAACGTGCAATACAGAGACTCTATGAATCGGTCTATAATAAAGCATGTTAAGGTAAGCTAACAGCATCGCCTCTGATCCTGACCCCGCTCTGAACACAGAGTATGAACTATGACCATCAAACCAGAGATACAGGGTCCCATGTTTTTAAGAAGGTTAGACTGAAACATTCTTTTGTTCACCAGTCAATTCTAAAATTGAAAGCAGAGCATGTTTAAGGCCTCTGAATGTTGTGTCAATTGTTTTTATCTTGTCTTAGTTTTTGTGTCACAAATGGAGCCGCTGTGATGCAAGACCACGTCTGACTATAAAGTTCTATCATTCAATCAATCAAAGTTCAATGTGCAGCTTGATTTAAGTTTTGTGGTGACATTTCATCATAAATGTTGAGAAATAAGAACAGCTGGGAGGAAATAAAGAAACAGACAGACTGTGAATTGATTTAACTCTCAGTTAAAGACGGCACACACATTCAAAACCGGTAAAATGTAATTCTTTACCACCTCCTGGATTATAACGAGATGATCAATACCATCTCTAATGGTTTCTGTGTTTCTATCCATGTTTTGCTTTTAATAAAGGCTTTTGAAAAGGTTTCTGACTCCCTCCCACATCTTACAACATGTAGTCACAGACTGCAGATCTGCTAACACTTGGTGTCCTACAGGGTTACTACTTACAGACAAAAACTACACTAGAGAGACTTTTCCCATCATGCTTCTGGGTATTTTTTACAAGAAGAAGCTAAGTCAAATAGATGCTAACACCATGCAAGCATGTATCTCTTGCTTCATGGCATCTCCTTTATTTCAGACACAGTGACAGCAGCCCTCTGTCTTTATATCGACCTGCTTTGCTGTCTACCCAGCGAGCACTCTTATTGGATGTTGACAATGTTTACACACCTCACTATACATCATGAGCCAATACTAAATCCCCCTTCTGATTTTAAAGGGGACATACTATGAAAAATCCACTTGTAAGTGTTTTTGAACATGTAGTTTCAAATTTGCTCTCCTTGTGATGTCACAATGGGATTCTGGTAAAAAAAATACCCTCCCCTTTAAGTTTCACATCCAAACCTTCTGCACTAAGTTTCCTTCCATGTGTACTCATGTGTACGCTGAGAGACTTTCTGTTTTTCATTTAGTAAAAGTCATAATAAGTCATAACGTAAGGAGTTAGTTGCAAAGAGGGCAGCTCTAAAAAACGAGGGGGAAAAGCTATAAAATGGGTAAAAAGTAACTCAAATAAATATCTGCCAATGCACACACACACAAATATACAGTTCCAAATCATTTGTACGAGATTAACTTCCTTATCCCTTCTTACACACTCCCTGGCCTCTTGACCTTTCAGAGGACCACATCACTGGATGGTCAGGAAGGGTAAAAAACTAACATTTGAGACAGAATGTTTGTGGGATTTTCACAAATAATTGGCTTTGGCTTATGATCTGTGCTAACTGCAGTGTTCATGTCATCTCCCCCTGATCAACAGGACATCGGTAAACCCATTTAGGAGGCCAAATGTCAATATTCTTGTTGTATTACATTAGGGCTTCGTCTGACATCCTCGGGGGGTAGATATTCTGATTCTTCAGGTTGTCCTGAACGAGAAAAAGGATGAATATTAGATGGTTGTGCTTTAATCTGGTGTGATTGGATCTGCCTTTTTACAGAAGGAGACCAAGCATCAAACATTTAGGAGGAAATGCCTCAGAGGAGACATCAGTGGGTAAAAAAAAGCAAGAAAGAAATGTCATAAATAAAATTTCTTGCCAAAAAATGTAAAATCTAGAGGGCATCTGTAGGACGCAACAGAATGTAAAACAGGTGAAACGTCTCCTGGTGATATGAAAAGTTCTCCAAGTATAAAACGTGTTGTGTCTATGAAAATATACACATCTGTGTTGTGCCGATATTGAGACTCTGTCATTATCTGGTCCTAATATCTGAAAGGATAAAACGCTTCACAATGTTGACTCTGCTAAGGCGAAGAAGAAGAAGAAGCAGAACTAGATGATGACATACTTTATTAACCCCCGAGGGGAAAACTGTTTTTCAAGCATGCAACACACATCAGGATACTTTGGTCATGCACTAATGGAGAGATGTCAGCGTGAGTTGGCTGCACAGGAAAGAGCCCCCCAGCAGGTTTGGAGTTCAATGCCTTGCTCAAGGGCAACTCGGCAGTGCTTGGGGAAGTCAGCTGGCACCTCTCCAGCAACCCCAAACCCAATTCCATACTTTGGTCTGACCGGGACTTGAACCAGTGAGTCTACAGACTGAGCCAAGCAGCTTTCCTTCTGAGCATGCAAAATGCTCAAACAAAAACAAATATCTGGACTGACAATCGATTTATCACAAATGCAATCTTCTTGATTTATGATATCTCAACTCATTTTGATTTCACTCTGTGCTGTGTTGATGCTGGTAAAACACGATGTAAACTTTGTAGAATGATGAGCCACAGTCACCTCACATCAAACCTCTCTCTTTATTGTCATTTCTGTCGATACTGAAGTTTCATATTTATTGTGCCTGTAAAGCTGAGAGTGAAAGCTGCATCACATGGCAGATCAGGGAGCAATAACTCGGGGGGCCTCGGGGGAAATGAAAGCGCTGGGCGGTGCATCTCTGCTTACAAAAACATTGTCTTTGGCACAAACTCCCCTGCAGCCCCTCTGGACAGCACAGAGCTCTACCTTCACGGAGACTTCAGGACTTTGTAATATCATCCTCTTAAAGTTCACTTTGTTATGCTCAGTGAACGCTGCTCTAACACAGGAGACGGAGGTTTGCGTCATGTTTGTAACAAGCGGGGAAAACAACTTTATAAAACCAAGAATAAACAGAATGATGAGGTCATAATACAAAACATGTATTTCTCATGTGATTGAACCTTGATCCATCGAGAAGTACAACGTCTTTAAGATTAAAAGAAATGTTTCTCCACACAAACAGAAGAAAAAAACAAATTCTAAGACGGACAGACAAGATTGAATTTTTTCCCTTTTCCATCATCCTGTTTTTTGTTGGTAAATGAACTTGAGCTTGTATACACTTTTCTAGTCTTCTGACTACTCAAAGCTCTTTTTACACCGCAGGTCACACCTACACATTCACACAATGATGGTAGAGGCTGCTATGTAAAGAGACCATCAGAAATAACTAATACCATTCATACACATTCATGCACCACTGACGAAGCAGTGGGAGCAACTTGGGGTTAAGTGTCTTGCCTAAGAACACACCTGACATGTAGCTGCAGGAGCTGGGGATCGAACCTCTGACCTTAAGGTTGGGGACGACCAATTCTACCAACTAGCCTTTCTTTGTTGTTATTTGTTTTAATGCTCTGCACTAAAGAAAACACACATAAAAACAAAGCACCAAAACACGGTAAAGCATGTGGGACACCAAATAATCTGGTGGACCAGTGCCAGATTTTGTTTTCACCAGCAGGGGGAGCCACTGCAATAAAGATCCTACACACGCACACGCGCGCACACGTACACGCACGCACACACACACACACACACACACACACACACACACACACACACACAGACACACACACACACACACACACGCATGCACGCACGCACACACACACACACACACACACACACACACACACACACACACACACTGGGGGGACTGAACAGTGAATATGATCTGATGGCAAACAGAGATGGAGAGTGTGCAGGAAAAACAAAAAGCGTACAGTCTTTGACCACCTGCGGCAAACTGCTCAAACACTTTCATTTTCTTAGATATGTTTGAGTTCTGCTTTCTCAGAATATCATAAAGTACAAGGATTTTAATGTGGAAAGTAATAAAGCTTTAAAGGGTCATTCCTGTATTATACTTTACAAACTTTAAAATGACCAATAAGAACATAAACTCTTGTTATTGCTTTAGTAGATGTCTTCAGCCTGCAGCTGTGAAACTGGCTGTAGTAAAATCCTTGGGGGAGGCAGTGGGGGTCGGGCTAATCAAAGTTCGTCCTCTAAAAGTTGTTTTTGTCACTGACAGGCTCAGGTCATTATTCTTAGTGTCTGACAAGGTTAAAGAAAGGATCACTGCAGAGATAGACCTTTTTGTTAAAGGGGGAGATGATTTATTTTTTTAAGCCAGAGACAGACGTTACATCACTCTCTGCACACCATTGATGAAAACAATAAATCTACAAAACAAAAGAGTGACTAGGCTAATGTAATCAGTTAGCTGGCATTTCCTATCACATCATGTAACACTATCAGTTTGGTAAGCAAGGAAACTAGTGAGCTAGCAATCATTATTATTATTATAAGAGAGCTAAGGGTAAATGGGTCTGCTCAAATCCCCCACTTCAGAGTGACTTTGAGCTTTTACCCTCTGGTCGTCATTTCAGGGCTCCTGTGAGGAGAACTCAAAGTCTCGAGGTCTCATTGGGCCCCCAGTGGAATTATTATCTTAAATAGCAATTAACTCCTTAGGTTGATCTTCTTGCAATCTATATTGCTCTATAAATAACTTAGTAAAAATGTCAATTTTGGTTTAAGCTGTTGACAGATTTTAATGTAATGTTTTATATTGGTTTATTTTGTGTTATCAGATTTTTTTACTCTGTCCTTGTATATGTTTGAGTTTGCATATAGATACTGAAGAGGTGGTACTCTGACCTCGCTGGACTAGCATTGCTGATTTGGGCAGGGGCTCCATTAGCGCCTGAATTCTGGTTAAGCCCCGGGAGGGGCGGTGCGGCACACCCCCTGCCTTTACTTTAATTTCAAAACTACAACTAGGTATGGCCTGGCTCTGGCTGCACTCAGTTCATTCAAGTGAATACCTTCAAATCCCTTCAATTTCCAGTCACTACTGGTGTTCGTCAGGGTTCTGTCCTGGGCCCCATTCTGTTCATCATCTACTTCTTCTTAGCCATATCTTCCGTAGGTGTGTCACCCAGTTCCATTGCTTCGCGGATGGCACCCAGCTCTACCTGTCCACCAAACCCCCCTCCTCCCTCCCACCAACTTCCCTGTCTTGATTGCCTACAGGAAATCAAATCCTGGTTCTCCTGCAACTTTCTTAAATTAAACAGTGACAAAACCGAGGTTCTCCTCATTGGCACCAAATCCACAATTTCAAACCTTGACAGTTTTTCTCTCACTATTGATCACCCCTCAGTTTCTCCCTCCTCTTAGGTTAAGCGTCTGGGTGTCATCCACAATAGCACACTAGCATTCCCAGCTTACATCAATAATGTCACTCGGTCCACTGTTTCCATCTATGTCACATTTACTCGTCTTTCACATCCAACAGTACTGCCATTCTCAGTTACATCTTGCACTGATTACTGTAACTCTCTTCTCTTTGATCTCCCTCTCAAGTCCATCCAAAAACTTCAACTGGTCCAGAGCTCTGGCCCTCACACCATCTTCACATTCCTCTCCATTGATCCCATCACTCCTGCCCTTCAGCAGCTCCATTTGCTCTGGATTAAATATGGTATCGACTTGAAGATTCTACTCCTCACCTTTAAGGCAATCCAAAACCTTGCCTGTCTGTACCTCTCTGAACTCCTGCACATCAACAAGCCAACCTGCCCTCTCAGGTCTTCTTCTTCCATCTTGTCTCATGAATCCTCTTCACAATGATATTATACACTGTACATTTTCTTTTTAATGTTCATTTTATTCAGTTCACAAATTATTGTTGTGTTGTTGTTGTTCTTTTTTTTGTCTCTGCTGAGTGTTTTGAAATGCACCTTTAAATAAAATGTATTATTAAAACAGGAGGGGCCCAAGGACCGAGCCTTGGGGAACTTGTAATGGAAAAATTCTGTTTACTGTCGAGGACATTTTACTTACAGCTCGCTTGAGAAATGCTATATTAAGTTAATACGTAATATTCTTGTTTTATCTTTACCCGAGGATAAAGGTTTCTCACAGATAGCTAAATATCAAAGATACTCAGACTTGAAGTTTCCTTGACATTACTGTTGTGTGACGTGTTGAAATGTATGACAAAATGTATTTGATATTTGACTGCGCCTGTATCTGCAATCCTTATATAGGCATGAAGGTTTTTCTGTGAAGCATGTGTATATAAACCCAAGCATATTGTGATTACTTGGAGCTTTCCTTCAGACTGTATTGACACTCTGAAAGCTTTGTTCCTTCTACTTGCCAGAAGAATTAAACTAAATAAAGACATTGATTGACTCATGATCCTTTCTTTTGCATTGTTAACAGAAATTTCCAGCACAATTTGATGTCAGAAGTGGGATCTCAGGACTGATGATCCAGGACTCAGAGAATGGGGACTGATCATCCAGGACCGAGCAAAAACACGTCCTGCCTCATACCTTAAATCTTTGGAGAAGGGAGGACCGTCTCTGTGAGTCTTGGCTGTCACCTCGAGATCCTAAGAACCTCAAAAAAATCTATTCGGTAAGATTCCTCCAAAATTTCTATTGGTATAAATTATTAGTGTTTGGATCACTTTTTAATTGAGTCAAAGGTCTTTGTTTTCAGACAAGATTACATTTGAGACTTAACTTGGCATTTACTGTATCTGAAGTAAGATTTAAGTCTTAATCTTACAAAAATCCTAAGTATTTGATTTTCTGGGTTTTGCGAATAACCATAGAAAAATCGCATCCTGCAAAGACGTTTCCAGGATTCAGGGAAAATCTCACGTGAGTCTTTCAGACAAAGGATGGGGTCTGAAAGTAACAAAAATGCCAAGGAATGTCCAAATGGTTCATGTTGTCGAACAATGTGGGAAAAATATGGTGATAAATGGGTGTCGTGTTATGAAACATGGGTAAAAGAGTTGAGATTTCCTGAGGGTAGAAGTTATCTGAGAGACCGGTTAAATGTGAAAGAGGGTGAATTAAGGTAGAAAAAGAAAATTAAGGTGAAAGATTTGGAAGTTATTGAAAAAGATAAAGCAAGTTTTCAACTGTGGATGAATGAAGCTGAACGTAGAGAAAGAAAAAAGAAAGCAAAGTTGTTGCCTAACAATAGACAGATAAAGAGAGTTTAGGGACAGAATGCATGCTCACACATACACAATCACTCAAACCCTCCCCTTCTTCTTTAACAAGTCCTTATTCTGAGCTCACCAGTCTCCTGAAGCCGATGAAAATCAGATGGGATGACGGCATTATCCTTTACCCTCGGGTTCCGCCTCCACCATTTGACGCTGAACTCGCAACTCCTCCAACGTCACCCCCACAACACCCACCTTCTCACAAACTCCACGTTAATGAGGAATTATTATCTGAAACTGAGAAGGTTCTGTCAGGAATGAGCCAGTCAAGGGTATTTTGGCCCTCTATACAGAAAGTGCCCTTTTAAATATTTAGGACAAAGTCTTTACCATTTACAAAAACAAGTTATTTCAAAAGCTATTCAAAGACAAAACCAAGAAACCAAGGGGCAGATTCTTGTTGAGCCATTAAATTCACCCAACGTAAAAGATATGTAATACAAAGAGTTAAGACAATTAAGAGGTAAAATGAGAAACAGGTGTGTAGAAAAAATCAATCAAATTTACTCAAATGATTGAGTACATTCAACAAATAATTTGGATAAAAATATAATACAATGATTTTAAATAATTCCAAAAAGTGGTTGGGGGGGTTGAAATTAATCTCAAAAATTCGGAAGGGGAATTAACTTCAAGGAAATGGTTGATCTTGTTTTAGTAGTCAGGGGAACACAAAAGTGGAGGAGTGAGGTAAACAGGGAAATTAAACATTAAACATATAAATGACCACAACAGTAGAGATGCTTCTTATCTGAACTACAATGTTCCACTCTGTATAATCATCAGTACAAACAAGTGCATCTTTTACAAAGATTTTCTTGTAAGATAAGATCAGATCAACTTGAATTTCCCTGAAGGAAAATAGTTATGGAAAGATAACCAACCAGTTGAGACTTCCTTTTTTAGTCTCTGATGGGAAACAGAGACAGAGTGTGCAGGAAAAAGAAAATCTTACAGTCTTTCAAATGCAGGTGTCTTGTAAGTGGGTTTTTTCTGTTGTCTTGCAATAAATAAAAAGTTATTGATTGTTCACTTTAGCTGTTAACTGACTGTAGCAGGCGTGTGCTTTTATCTCGAATAAAATGACCCGATGTCTCTCCAGATTTTCACTCTTTTGTCCTTTGAGTGATCAATCTTGAAGTAGTAAAAATGCACACAGAAGTAAAACATTATTACCCTGTAAAAAGGGTTTATAATACTTGATATGATACAGAGGGATGTATTTTTTTGTCTTGAACAATGTTGATAAAACTGAAGAACATGTCGATGTGACAGACGAGACCAAGAAGGGTTCTCGTGATTGCTCCTGATTGGATGACAGCAGCTCAATAAATGAACACCTTTCAGCTCTTTTTGTAAATATTTACACAAGTATGATTCAGTGAGAAAAGCAAAATTATCACAGCACTGGGTGGGGATTTAGATTATTTTGTGCATTGAGCATTAAAATGAATTTTCTGTCAATCATGAAACATTAACCTTTTCCCAAAATGTTAAAGCCTCGACAAAATAAACCTGGTTTAGAGTATTCTGAAAGTTCATTTTTGATTTCCAACAGATGATGTCTGTGTCCTTTTGGTGAGTCACAGAACAAAAGACAAACATTTGTACAATGTGATGTTTTCATAATTTTGAAGAATATGGGCTGATCTACAGAAGTAAGAACCTGGTTACACACTTTCAGTGTCAAAGGTCAACACATGCTTACTCTCAACATGTTAAAAGAGGACATATTATAGCCCTTTCCTTCCTTTTCAAACAGTCCCCCTGTGGTCTAAATGAAACATCTGTGCTGTGCTTTGGTCAAAATATAACATGAATCAAGCACCAGAGGAGGTTTGTGACCCTGTATAAACCAGCTCTCTCAGAACGCTCTGTTTTTGGTGTGTGTGTCTCTTTAAATGAAATGACACCCCCTGAGTTTTCCCTGTAGATATCACTCGTCTGTAGCGACAATAAAAATGGCGGAACTGTGCAAAAGTTTTGTTCTAGGCTGGGGGACAAAAGGGGACAAAAGGGGATTTTTCCTAATTTGTCGCCTTTAACTTAATATGACAATGTTAGTATCATCCAGCACCAGCTTTTGGATGTGCAAGATCAGCTGTGGTGCACCGGTAAACATCTGGCTACACTTTAAACTGAAGCGCTCAAGTTGGCATCAACACAAACGACAAATTTCAATGTGGACTCATGTTAATTTTTATTTATTTTTATTTTTTGTGTTTGTGTATGTATGAACATTTATGTGGTAACTGATGTTTGCTTTGTCGTCTGTATGAATTATTAATGACTGTGGAAACACTTTCTTTCTTTTGTATGCTGTGTTTTGATTTTGTTTTTAACCTCAATGTAAAGCACATTGAGCTTATCTGTAATGAAATGTGCTGTATAAATACAATTGCTATTGCTATTGCTAAATTAAGAGATTAAAGAGTTAGCCTAATAAATTAGCAGCATCCTGTCTGAATTAGAAATAGAATTGGGAAGTAGTTATAATAAAAATGCACACTAGGGATACACTTTCAAATCAAAGCAATAAGCTAGCCATTTTAATATGGTAAATGGACTTGAGCTAGCACAGCATCTTCTGAGAACTCAAAGTGCTTTTACACAGCAAGTCACAACAACACATTCAAAGACTGAGGGCAGAGGCTGCTTTGTAAAGTGTCCATCAGTATTATCTAATAACATTTATACACATTCATATGCCGACGACCAAGCAACTTGGGGTTAAGTGTCTTGTGCAAGGACACATCGGACATGTGGCTGCAGGAGCTGGGGATCAAACCCCAGACCTTCCGGTTGAGAGGCGACCGACCCTACCACTGGTAGAGTTAGCAAGAAGCAATGTCTTGTAAGACTGAATAGTAAAGCCATTAGAAATAAAATTTGTGTGTTTCAAAGAGCAGGGTCTTGGTGCTTTCACAGCTGCACAAAACTCCTGTAAATTTCCTGAAGTTTCCGTGGTTAGCTGCATGTTTGAACACAAACAGGCACATTTTTCCCTCCGACTTTACCCAGAGTTTTTCCTGCCAGTCGCCTTGTACATTTTCTGCCTAAAGTCAGGGTAAGCAGGGTGAGAAACGAGCAGGAAATATTGAAGACATCTCACTGAGAGCGAGTAGGAGGGGGTGGTGATGTTTATATCCTGCAACCAACACACAACCACAGACTTTATGCACACGACCAACGCATCTCTGTGCACGTAATGAACTACTTCACTATGTTTTCTGTTCTCCAGTATGTCCTTCTTGAACTACAGGTAGCAGTGATATAAAGGCCAAAATATGCATTTTAGCGTTACATAGCGTACTCTGTTGCGCCGTGTTTTCGTTCCCTCATGATCCCACCCATCCCGTCCAACAGCGATATTCTCCCACTGTGAGGTGCTTGTGTGAAAACGGTTGATCAGAGGCTGCTGAGCAAAGCAGCAGGTGGTTTTTGGAAGAAGAACCCCAGATGGGCTGCAAGATGCCCAGCAGGCCGAGTAAAGTGGGACTCCAGGTGCGCCCTTCGGAGGATTCTTAACAAAACACCAACAAATAAAGGTGAACAACTGAAGTGATTACCCCTCACTGAAGACACAAGACACCAAGCAAGTGCTGACATTTCTGAGGGATCCTACGAACACATGTATTATATATAAATGTTAGGACAGACATTAAGTGAGCTTGCAAAGCGGAAACGTTTTTTTGAGGGGTGGGTGGACTAGAGGAGTGAAGATGGAGAGTTAAGCACAGTTCAACACAGTATCAGCTGTTCTCGTAACTGGTGTCAGCAGGGAGATTAATGTAAGGTGTCCTGTTAGGCAGATATCAAGGGTGCAGGCTGAGCTGTTTAGGAGTACAGAGCACCCACAGGGTCAGACTGATTGATTGCTCTGGCACCCAAAGGTCAGGGTCCTCCTGCCTCTGACGCAGCCTGAAGGCCTGTTTGAATTTTCTCTGCTTTTCTGTCAATATTCAGCATTAGTTGTTCTTGAGGACTTTTGTCGGGGACAGAGTGTTAAAGTCTACTCTCCTTGGCTGCTGGCTGGCCTTTGGGCTCCAGCTGCTGCAGGTATTGATGACAGAGCAAATGAGAAGTGAGAGAATTAAAGGCAGAAGAAGGATAAGGAGTTCTGCTCGATTAAGACAAATGAGTGCTGCAGCGTTGTCTGGTCTGTGAGCTTTTGTTTCTGGGTCAGAAAACAGAAGATATTTCACAAGCAGTGCCCAACACAGACACCAAAGTCCTCCCTAATGAGCAAGTTTGCAGAACTACACTTTGAATCAATGTTTTTAAGTGGTTTATAAAAGCTTACTTTCTGTTTTAAAGAAGCAATTAGTGCCCGGGTTATTGATCGATCAGTCGCTTCAGTGTGCACAGGGGAAGTTGGATGCCCGTACTGGAGGTGATAACAGCCCCTCCAGAGGACCGGGTCCCATTCTTTGTCTATCTGAGCATCCCTGTGAATCTCGACAGCTCGTTTGATCGCTAAAAGAGTTGAACTGGTGGGGATAGTCCAGGAGAGAGAGATAGATGCTGTTTTCTGTAGAAAGGAGGAGGAGTACGGCTGCAGGTTGCCTACCATCACCACTGTAATTGATTACATTCATTACGTTGTGTCGCAGCAGCGTACAGTACTGGATAAAACTGCTGCTTCAATAGCGGGTCCGTGTCAGCCTTCAAATGAAGACGTATTAGCTGGCAAGGTGTAAAAAAAAAAACGGTCCCAACTCTTCCATCTCCATCCCAGTCAAATATCTGTGCTGCTGTGTAAACAAAGACGGGGTAGCTGTGCATAAAACACACAAATCAATATCATGTAAGTGCACCATTAGTGCTAATTGTTTTCTGGGTAATTTGATGAGCTCTCTATCATGGATGATTATGGAAGCAGGCCTGAAAGACATCTGTGTTGTGCAGGATAAAGGCTGATAGATGACGGAGTCCCTTCACAGGGAGGGCTCTTTCTCCATGGTCTCATTACCATTGAGCCCACATGGACAGCTCATTGTAGAATCTGAGATTGGCTTGATTGTGTATGAATGGGGACTGTAATTAGACCATGACCACGTCCGTCGTATCGGACAGGTAAACATCCTTCCACTCAGAGGCAGAACAAATGCAGGCAGTGTTCGCAGACATTGACTGCACGGCCATTCAGACCAATTAAAAGCCCCAAACCTGATTTTTTTAAGAGTAAATCATGATTAGATTTAAGCAAACAGTGACCCGGCTTCCTTTCAGCACTCCGGTGCAGCAGTGAAATTATTATTTCTCATTGAGTTTTGCTCTGAAAGACTTGCTTTGTCAGTATTTGCCTGCAGGAACACCACTCAGACCTGTGCTGCCAGTCACACAGTCTGAAATTATTCTTTTCAGGTGCAACATTTCAATAAGATCCTCCTTTTACTTTGCAGTGGAAGTGCTGCTGCTTATGCGTATTCAAAATACAGTGTATATACTTATGTGACGAAAGAAAAGGTTTCTTGGTGGCAGATATAATTTCCTTTACTTATTGTATGTGTGTGTGTGTGTGTGTGTGTGTGTGTGTGTGTGTGTGTGTGTGTGTGTGTGTGTGTCTTTGGGGGGGGGATAAGGCCTTTATTAGAGGGACAGGATAGTGGATGGCATTGGAAATCAAGGAGAGTTAGAGAACATCCTCCAAGAGTTCTTGTTTTTGACACTCTGACGGACTTAGAGTTTTTATTGTGAGTGCCTAACAACATTACAAAACGGTCTATGCAGTGACTCTTTTGTGAGAGAGGAGGATACAAAATCAATGCAAAAGAAAGCATCATGAGTCAATCAATGTCTTTGTTTAGTTTAATTCTTCTGTGAAGTAGAAGGAACAAAGCTTCAGAGTGTCAGTACAGTCTGAAGGAAGGCTCAAAGTAATCACAATATGCTTGGGTTTATATACACAGAAAAACCTTCATGCCTATATAAGGATTGCAGATACAGGTGCAGTCAAATATCAAATACATTTTGTCATACATTTCAACACGTCGCACAACAGTAATGTCAAGGAAACTTCAAGTCTGAGTATCTTTGATATTTAGCTATCTGTGAGAAACCTTCATCCTCGGGTAAAGACAAAACAAGACTATTATACGTTTTAAATTATTGTTGCATTTCTCAAGCAAGCTGTCAGTAAAATGTGTCCTTGACAGTAAACAGATTTTTTTCCATTACAATTGACATTGCCAAACATCAGTCACTGCTCTACCAGTGCCAGATTACATTTTGTCTTAATGGAGTCTGGTGTCTTTGAAGAAAGTCACTGGTGGCTGGTTTTAGATTCAAAAAAGCATTTTCCTCCCTATCTGTGTAGGGATCCTTTCTGAAATGTTGTCAGCGTGTTATCATATTTGCTCTTTTGATAAGCATTTTGAGATAACACTTGTTATGAACTGGTGCTATACACATATTGATTGATTGGTTGGTTGACAAAAACAACAACTTTCAGAAGACAGACGTCATTGGTTGCATCACACTGTGGGTCAAAGGAGCTTATCAAAGGTTCACGACCAAGGAAACTCCTGCATTTGGAAAACGATTTGCACCATGGGTTGTCATGACAACAGAGACTCAACTTTGAAGCAATGTGGTTAAAGTTATCTACAAATACAGTAGGTTAGACTCGAGTTCAAACATAAATGTCCTGAAGTCCAGCATGAACTTCAACTTACACAGATGTTTTGATTATACTTGCCCAGATATTAAATTCCAACTAATATTTCCTGCATCAAGGTGACCGGTCATAAAAAAAATCCCAAACTTTTCTGTTCTCCAGTAGGCCTATGTATGTATATGTTGGACTAGACACAGCACTTATATACTTGGCTATAAAGGCAAAAAAGACCCCCACCCCTCTCTCCTTTTCCTGTCTGACAAAGATAGCCACCCACTGTGAGGTTCATGCACTGTAAAAAGGAAAACTTAAAATTGTTGGCCTTAAAGGAATTTTTCAGTGCACTAAACAAACATTATATAATTGTGTTGTTAACTTTATTAAAGCATTAATCTCAACTATCTTTAATAAGTTTCTTGTGAAATGCTGGTCTAATTCCATAATATAAGGCGCCTTAACTCAAAATTATGGATTTGAGGTCAGACTAAGTTCTGTGAGCATGCTTCGAGCAAAGTACGGGGTCTCCAACGCAAATATCCAAGGCTACTTTGTGTGAATATTGTAATGATATGCGGGCTTTACAGTTCTCCCATACAAATTATACTTTGTCGGTCGTGTTTTGGATATCCTGCCGGGTTAATGTGGACAACTCCAGCCGTTACCGTTACATATGCCTCCTCGAACATTAGCTTGCTAACGGGAACAAGGCACCATTATGTTACCTGTTAGAATCTGGAGATGTTTCTCCGTCATGTATATGAAGGTGAGTTTTTTGTGCGCATAAAATCGTGTGTGAATTATCATTTTTGAACAGTAAACATACTATTTTACGCGGTGAAATTAGCCAGTAACATGGCTGGTTGTTTGTTAAGATGGTCTATACAGTATTAGTCTCAGGAAGATTTAGCTAAATGTTTGGAGGTTTGATTATTGCTCTTGGTTGAATTCCCCGGGCCTGCATGTGCCAACCTTTTGCCGACAGTATTGCGCATCTCGGACCGCCGCAGACGCGGGTCTCCATGTGAGTGCATGCCCACACACATAACGACACTGCGTAAAATGTCCGCACATTTTTACATTCTTGTGTTTCCAGCATGTAAACTTCGGCTGTTCACGTTTTAACTCCCGTTTCTTTCTGCAGCGCTGCTGTGAAACGGAGGTTCCGCTGTGTCGTGGGTCACCAGGTGCGCTCACTGCGGTCAAGCCAGCCGCTCCTCGAGTTTACATGGTGAAGTGAGCTGCCCCTAAATTTTAAGTGCCCACGTATTCTGATCTTTATGGTAAATGCTCCGGACTGCAGAGTGAGCAGGAGTAACAGACAGAGAGAGCGATTTTGACCCGTTATTAATCTCCTGTTCCAGACAACAAAAAAAATCATTGTCTACTTATGGAAGAATTATTTTTTACAAGACATCAAAGTCAGAAAAAAAGACTCATTATAGTGATTTATAAGGGACTTTGTCAATGGATTTCTCAAAAAGTACACAGTAAAAGTACTTCATAGTACAGGTGCATGTATTATAGGACGTACTAAGTCCAACCATATCAGAATCATTGTCTACTTATGGAAGAACATATATTTTTATATTTTTTTCCCAGGAAAACACCCTATTTTGAAAAACGGAAGTTATCGCAGACTCGCAGTATTATTCTCAAACTAATTTCACCGACCTCCGAAGCTATTCCCTGAACAGTATTTTGTTTGCTCCCGTTTCATACACGTATATCTCATAGTCAGTTTTATGGTAAGACCTAGGCATTTAGCACTTCACTTCATCGCTCTCTCTCTCTGCTCGCTCTGGAGTCCGGAGCATTTACCATAAAGATCAGAATACGTGGGCACTTCAAATTTAGGGGCGGCTCACTTCACCATGTAAACTCGAGGAGCGGCTGGCTTGACCGCAGTGGTGCGCTCCACTGACGCTGCACCGGCTGCAGCCCTCTGTCATACGCAGGTAGGTTTACGTGTGAAAATATGCATTTAGCTTTATTAAATACACTTCCAGATTTACAAGGCACACCTAGATGAACAAATTAAGTATAAAACAAACACCCTGGAGTAAAATCCCACCTTTATAATGAATATTTTGTTCTGATATTACTGATTTAGTCAGAGAGAGAGGTTTTAATATACTTTCATGGTCATTTTGGAGGATATCATAACAGGGTTATAGTGAAAAGTGTATTTCATATTCTGTCCATCCCATTATTTAGGATATGGTTAATATGAACAATGTATCACTATAACCCAGTACATTTAAACAATACCACAAAATAATTACATAATCCTTAAAGACAATGAAAATAAATTAACACCTCTCAGACAGATTCAACAATAACAAAATTGTATTCATCATGAAGGTATGGCTTTTTTTACTGCATTAGTTTTGATCAGTGTACCTAATTAATTGGCAAGCGACTGTGTATGTATGTATAGCCTGCATAGAATGCAAAAGAAAAAGTTAACTAGTGGTCTTATGTACAGCACTCTGTTAATGTGTATACGTATGTTTTTAAAGCTAAATCAACTAATCTCTTTAATTCTTGTCATAGTTGTCCTATGAGGTGCAGGTTCTGCAGTTTTGCCAGCTCAAGTCAAGAAGTTCTATTGAGGCACCATCGACTAAGGCACAGAAGAAGAGCTTACTGGCCCTGTGTCTACAGTGACTGTGTGTGCACCTTCAAAACAAACAAGATGGACCTCACGTTCTCCCTGAGGAGAAAGGAGATTGTCGAGGTGCAGCCTATGGTAATGGAAATCCAGGAGAGATGGCCTGCTCTGTTTCTTCAAGAACAGGCAAGACAGGTTTTCTTTTAAATATAATAATAATAAATATTTAAGTAGTCTGTTTCTGAGTGCTTTTCACAACAAGGATGCACAGTGTCATCCATTGGATTATTCAGAGTGTAAGCAATAGTTTTATGACATCAAAAGTTTAGCTGTTTTTGCTGAAACATTTTCATACTTGTGTAAAGTAGCCTGTATAACACTGTTGTATTAATGTATTTTTTGTTGCAAGTGTTCTCAAATGACCTGGATCTTGAACTTACTATCAACTCAATTATTAATTATATCTATGCTTTTGCCTTTGGACAAGACATGGAAAGCCTCTTGGATAGGCTCGATGAACAGGTAAATTCATCTACTAAACATCAGATTTGTTTATGGATATTCACATTGCCATGGCTACTTATTTTGTGTTTGGTGTAAGGTGAAACATTATAGTAACATTTTGATAGTTCTGAGAATTTACAGTGTCCATTGCCAAATACAATAATTATAGCTGATTTTGTCAGGTATGAAAAACTTTCAACTTATTATACTGTAGAACTATATGGTGCATTTGAGCTGATCATGTCACTGTGGCCTTATCTAATTTCAAGAAAGCTTAACAAAGTCATGCTTTATAATTTAATTTACCTATCCCTGCCCAATAAAATTCAAACAGAGTCTGATTTTTAATTGGCAAGTTTCTTAATTCTGACATTAGGCAAAGTTTTTGTATTAGCCAAGACACACCATAGTAAGAAAGTAAAAAATAAATCCTAACTTCAAAATAAAGAATCCTAACTTAAAACATGCCATTTACTAGAATGTATTCGATATATTTTTTTTTGTAGGGTTTATGCATTAATTGTAGAGGACAACAGATCAAGTCGGAGATTAGAGAATAGAGAATGACGTGCAGTTAATTTGAGGACTGCAGCCTCTGTACAACATAACCACCAGGCCATCTGACATCCTGGCCTTTCACTTTAACCAAAAGTCCTATTTCTTTATTTTTTTCTGATTTCAAGACATCAGACATTGCATCGCATCGAAGGAGAGCGTGTCTCGAAGGTCTGCCCATATTTGTCCCTGACAGTTCAGAGAAACTTTTCCTGAAATGCTTGGTGAGTACAGTCAATAATGAGTGCACATTAAGTGTAATGTGAATGATGTGTATAGTCTTCTATGCATTTAATCTTGGATAAGTAAATTTGCTTTAAAATATAACCACAATCTCAAGATAAACAATAGACCTGCTACCAAACTATTGATGGGAGAACTGAAAGGTTTACTCATGTTCTTCTCAATATTTATTGGGATTGATGGCTTACAATAAAACCAATGTTTTCCTAGTTACAAGTTATTATAGTGTTTCCTTTGCAGAATTCATATTTAATTTTGTTTAATTTGTGGTTTCAACAGGACACTGATCCAGAAGACAGGCAGATCGAAGGTGTCCAGATGGGTATCCTAACTGTTATTGTAGATGATGGTGCACCTACCTCATTTCAAACAGTCAACAGTGTTGCTGTTGTGTTGGAAGAAGCAATTGTAGTCACAGATCTGCCAGACCTCCCTACTGCGTTTGCCTACCTTTTTGGCCTGCTATATGCCTTAAACATTGAGTTTCCAAAAGACCTCAGGTACACTTTTGAAACTATTCAGCACATCTTCATAGGACTTTCCACTAGTTGCTCACAGCGTGTCAGGAGCTTGAAAACCAAGCTCTTACTATAAGTAAGAAGCTGATAGATGCCCTCTCAGATCTACCAGGTCTATGTGCCCTGAACATGGGAGTTCCCAAAACAACTCAAGTGCATTTTTGAAGCTGTTATGCTCATCTTCATGAAACTTTCCATCAGTTGTTCAGTGTTTTAGGGGATAGAAAGCCATGCTATCACTAAGTCACAAGCCCATCTTTTTATTTTAAATATTCATATATTCTCATACTAGCTGGCCTGCTCAACCCATGTAACATGCCAAGGACTTTTAGTCTGTATTTTAGCATGGTCAACAATTAAGCTGTTATTGTTATTGTCAAAGTTGGGTCTTTTTTATTTTTTGTGAAAAGACATGATAGCTTTCCTTGTTGGAAGAGTTGAATATGTTTTGACCCCTCAGAGTTGTGAGGAGCTATTGTTTAATCACTATGCGTTAATTAACAGTTGTTGAACACTGACTTCGATTTACGGAGTAATCGTTTTTTATTACACAAAGTAAGAAATGTTTTATAGCATTACCAGTCTTTTATAAACATTACACATGTTACCAGTAAAGAGTTAAAATGCAGCACTGTAGCACCTTTTTTAGTTTTTTTTATTCTGTTGCCGAAGTCAGAATTGTTATTTCTGATTTCAGGGTCAGTCTGCATCTTTGTTTTCATTGTGCTGTCTGCTAACTTTCAGTCATTGGTAAATACAGAAAGGTCAGTTTACAGTTCTATGTACCAACAATGTATCCAATCTTCATTTTATTTAAAAAACCAATAGAGAGGTTGTTTATTCTGTGTCTGTTTGGCAAGTGCTTTACATTTGGCACAGACATAATCCTGAACATCAGCTATAACTTTGTCTATTGTTTTAAAAGTTGGCTGGTTCTGTAGGTGGTTTGCATTGTACATTTGTGGATTTTATCATTGTTGATAATAATGTTCTATCTACCCTACGCTTTTAGAAGAAAGTAAAAGATTTGTTAATGTATAGCCTGTTTTGAAAATGTTACAGTAACATGATAAGGCTAGTTTATACTTGCATGTTAAATCTATGCAATGCCATAGCCAGATGTGCTCCTTCACAGATATTAAACTATATGTCTAGGGGACGCAGACAGAGAATAACTTTTTGTTTCAATGTCTCTCGGTGGCTTGGCATGACAAAAGTTCACCATTGGAAAACTTGTTGTCATTTAATGTTTAAATAAAACATTTTACTGAACTGGTTATGATTGTAATTGTATGAAAGAGTATGATTTGGGGCAACTTTCATTATCTGGAATTCATAGTTGGTAGAACTTTACATTTTAAGTTTTAAAATAAGAAATATAAAAAAATAAAATAAAATAAGAAATAAAAATCATCTGAATAAAAGCTCATTAGTTAGTTGTGTTTACAATGTTTACAATTCATAGTATGTAGAACTCAAAATTTAAAGTTTTATTTTATATGAAAGATAAATTATCTGAACATAAATGATTTAGTTGCCACAACTTTTATTTGTTTGGAATTCTTAGTATGTGGAACTCAAAACTTGAAGTTTTATTACATCAGTTCCTTAAGTTATCTCAATAAACAATTATTAGTTAGCTCAAACTTAAGGGTTTGAGTTGGTCTCAAAACTCAAAAAACCTGTGGAGACAGTTGCCTTTGAAATTTTGAGTTTTGCTAGCTTTTTTATTTTTACAGTGTGTGTGCATACATTTAAACAGCTTAAAGGATCAATCATTAAGATATCTACTGAATGAAATGATAAAGTGACCTTACTATATGATCAGACATTAAGGAAACATGCTATGTTGAAGTGCTGGCTTCTCTGACAACAATGCAGCAGTCAGTGTGTCCTCCTTCTAACTTTAGATTCTGCTCCTGAATGCTCTGGATTTGTTTGGACCAGAGAAGGTAGGCGGTTTTAAGACACCCCCCCCACACACGGCCGTTTTGGACGCCCCTCGGTTTGCCAGATATGAGAGCAGTTATCAGGTCAAACCAACAGGTGTTGCAGCGATGGAAGCGGGCAAGAGAAGTGGTTCAGATAGAAGTGATTGTACCCGACCTAAAAAGCCTCTGCATGTTTCTAATAAGCTCCACGAGCAGAAACGTGCTCAAACTAGGATCAATATTGGAGATGCTTTTGAAAAATGGAGAGAGGTTAGAACACAGAGAGGTTTACAGACCGATGCAGAGCTGGATAAACACTGAAGCTTCAGGGTCTGAGACATGGCAACCTGTGTGAGCATCGACTCTAGAGAGGAGGGGACTGCAGTACCCATTTTAAACACTAGGTGTCAGTTACATATTACCCCTTTAAATCTGCCAATCCAAACAGCCAACAAAGTAACAGTACTTTGCGAACATCTGTTTTTAGAAGACATATAAAGATCTAAAAAATCTCTATCTGCTTCTTGAATTGTTGTCCTTGTCACTCAGGAGAATAACCCTTATAAAGATACCAATGTTTGAATACAATGTTTGTTTTAATGTGAATGACACGTCCTCTTCATACCGCCCTAAAGTCACAATGTAATAAGATCATGTCACTGTCACTCTAGTCAATTATTGTGTTCACACAGCGAGCGTCTGTATCTGCAGCATGCCATCAGTTTCACTACGCTCTGCTCCGTTTCAAACACGAGTATGCTGAAAAGCATGCGTCAAGCTGGACAGAATATCACAACCCAGACAGGAAGTCAGACAAGGCAATGCACAGAGCGTCCAAACACAATATATGAACTCACAGTCGCTTTTTTCATCATTTTATCAACATAACATCAAAACAAGCACAGATTGAACAACAAATCATCCTCAGAATTCAGACAAAGCAACATGTTTGCAATTTTTTCTCTTTATTCCCGTGTGATCTTGGCAGAGAAAAACCCCCGGGGCGCATGAAGTATGTAGAAATTGGGGGTAAGAAGTGGATTTAGCCTCTTGGTTTCAAATTGAAGACAGCATTCACAGGCCAGCAGGGAGCGACTCTACTGGTTTCAAAAGAAGACTGGTTGCAAAGGCAAATGGTCTTTCTTCCCCGGTAAACATTTTCTAAACGAGTTTATGGTTTTAATCTCTGGTTTCAAGTCCTCTTCCATACAACATGATGTTCATTTAGTAAATGAGGGTCCAGTTTACAGTCAAATAGAGGATAAATAAGGGCCCCCCTACTTGTATCAAAGATTGTAGCTTCATCCGCCATCCTGGATTTCTGCAGAGACCCTTTTTGTACGTCATGTGTTGCCTCCTTAGACCCACCACTCTGATTTGAAAGGGAAAACTTTAACACGTGAGGGACATGTGAAAAAGCAGACTACTGAATTGTTTTAAATAATTTTTCAAGGTGTTTTTCTGCACTCCTGTAAGCCACTAAAATCTTCCTGAGTTCCTTCCATGCATCTCACAGCGAGAGATTTTCACTGTCAGACGGGAGAGAGGAGATCTCAGGAGGCAGGACATAACAAGAACAACAACGATTGAGCTCTATGATGAACATTTTTGCCTTTTTTTCAATAATACGTTTAGTTTGACGTGTCAAGATCAGAGCGCAGAAGAACATAGTGGCAAAGAAAACACAAGGAAGCAGTTTCATTACCTGCACTGAGATCGCCCCGCTGGTGTGGATACTATCTATGACCCCTTCTTGCTTCCTTGTGGTGAATTTTTCCTGAATATTTATCTGCTTCCCTGCTGTGTTGTTACATCAGGTCACCCATAAATAGACCCGTTTATAAACAGAGAAGTCTCAAATGGAGTTACATGAAGGCTTGTCTGCACTGTTGGGTTGGGGGGGGGGGGGGTCTTCTTAAAGCAGACCAAAGATGATTCAGTAGATTTAACAGATTGTGAAAGAAAAAAAGGCTTTGTTTTGTCCTATCAGATCCTTCTTGTCCTTACTTCAGGGAAAGTAAAGATGCATAGCAACAAAAATATGCACTGGAGGCAACTCTGCAGAAAAAAACACAGTTTGTACTGGTGCAGATGGTGCAAGGACAAAAGGACCTGCAGGAGCAGCAACAGTATATATGATATACAGTCCACTGTATTACCTGACAAATAGATGGATTGTATGCAGCTGTGGAGAACCATTAAGCCAAAATAATACTCCATATTTTCAGGAAATGGACTCAGTGACTGCAGACTCGGTCATCCTTTGACCACAACACACAGTGTGCACATTAAAGCGCTCAGACTTCAAACACTGACTCTATCAGGAGCTTGTTTAGAAAAAAAAAGATTTTAATATAAAGGGTTTGTCCAATCTGAAGTCAGTCTGAATCATTTTGGGGATGTACCAGACGAGTGTAATTACATCGTAACAGAGAACATTAGGCTCAGTATGAGTTCTGCAGCCTAACAAAGTGTGTCTGACATTTCTGCTTAATGGATTTAAGCATGACACTAAAGTAAATCATTGTGTTGCTGCTTCCATTAGAAACCAGTCTGCAGCACTCTGCTGAAAAAAAAGCATCGAGTGCAAATCAGCGTCGTCTGTACTCATTGGCTGCTTAAAGATGTTGGCGTCAACAAATCCTCCAGAACCTTTTACAATAACAATCAAATCTTAAATAATGAGATAACTTCAAGTCAAAAAAACTTTTGAAAGTTGTGTTTTACTGAAGAGCCAGGGTTCACATATGTAGAACAATAAAGTGTTGTAAATAGTTTTAATCAAGATCTGAAGTTAATGCATTCATTTTTTCATCACAATTAATCGCATACTATTTTGTCCCTTTAGGTGCACCTTAGATAGTCCTCTTCAGAGTCTCCCTGTAGTCACAGTGATAGTAAATGGACTTGAGCTTGTATAGCGCTTTTCTAGTCTTCTGACTCCTCAAAGCACTTTCACACCGCAGGTCACAGCTACACATTCACACACTGATGGTAGAGGCTGCTGAGTAAAGAGTCCATCAGTTTTAACTCATCCCATTCATACACATTCATACCTCGCCAACAAAGCAGCGAGAGCAACTTGGGGTTAAGTGTCTTTGCCCAAGGACACATCGGATATGTAGCTGCAGGAGCTGGGGATTGAACCCCCAACCTTCGACTCTACCGACTGAGCCACAGCTCTGATGTAAAAGAAGGACACTGCTGCATTTTTCAGTGTCTCATTTCACTTTAACAAACTCTCAGACAGCTCAGCTGACGAGTCCAAAGTAATATCCACCTGATGACATCACACATTGACCTTATGACATCACACATTGACCTTTGTTACCGTTCATTTGAGCTGTTTGACCTCAGTTTGGGACTCCTAACCACTTCCTGTTTCTGTGCTCAACTTCCTGTCCTAACCTTCAATCTACCAGAAGAGCCTTACTTTATTTCAAACAGCAAGTAAAGTTCTCTCAGACAGTACAAAACTTCAAAATAAAAGCATTACATTTTGTATTATTTAAATGTGAAATAATGGAATTTCAAACATGCAATTACACATTTGAATAATGACAATTAACTATTAAAATTTAGAGATGAATCATGAACAAAATATAATATAGTACAAAAAACATGTATTTATCCTAAAACTGAATACTTTTCTTAGGGCAGTGGTTCTCATCTGGTCTACCCTCAGGACCCACCTCCACCTCCTCAATTAGAAATCATGACCCACATGCCTAATCATTTTAAACCAAACTGATTTATTTAATGAAAGAATCGTACAGATTGGACCTTTAGACGGTACAGAACATCGGACAGAACGATGAAACAGAAGAGAGAAAACATGTTTAAAGAACGCTTCACAGATTTTTGGACATATTTGCGACCCACTGATAATGTCTCAGTGACCCACTTCTGGGTCCTGACCCACCAGTTGAGGAACACTGTCTTCACACTATGAGAACCAGTGCTCATTAACGCCCTTTAAAACGTTGATTTTACAAATGCTGCACATGTCAGAGAACAAACTCCATAATATAATGCTAGCTGAGGTTATGTTATTGGTCTGTCCCCCACAGATAAGGCTAGACTTACAGAACTCTGTCATTTACTTTACATTCAATCCTCTTTTTCTGCTCCACTTACCTCTGTCTTGTTTCCCTTTTCCCTCTTTTTAGTCCCATGTTGAGAATTCCTCTTCATGTTCCTGCAGCGACCTTTAATGACAAACTTTGGTTCTCACAGGAATGACGCATCCGAAGCCACGCAGCGCCACTCGGGTGAATGCTGTCAGATGGGACCCCCTTAGGGAGCGTATACTGTCATTGCAAACTGTGCACATTTTGAGACACTGCTATGGTTTCAGTGTGTCAGCCCTCAAGGGGCCCCAACTGGCCTGGAGCCCCTGAGGGCTGATGGCGTGCTGCATCTCTGCAGAAGAGAGATTTCTTATCTGAAACTTTTCAAATATACTGTTTGTAGTTTTTCTTTTATCATCAATTTTATAAACTTTATCTAAAGAAGACAGAATCTAGAGACCACACACCTGCAGTTTGTAACGATCTCACAGTGTAGATTCCACAGACACCAGATGTCACAGAAACTTTACGATCAAGTGTAAGTTTAGAAAAATAAACGAATATGGAGGATGATCGATGTCATCAGCTGGCTTTTCTTCTCTTTCAGAGTTGTGTTTATGTGTGCTGCCAGGGTAGTAAATCATTGTTTATGTAATTTCGCAGCACATGTTGACGACGCCCAGCGACCAGTTCCTGTATTTTAAAATTAAGTGATTTATTCAAATTAAGTTTGAACAGAGTCAACAAAAACAGGAATTAAATATTTTCCTAACGACACATGACCTTCATCATGTCAGTATGCAGTCGTATTAAAGTGGGGCTTTATCAGCCTCTTCTGTTCACTCAGTTTCAGTGAAGATTCTCCTCAGCAGCGGCTGATTTCATTTTTGAGAGAAAATAAAATAGTAACAGCTTCTGTTTGTCTCCCCATCAACACAGAGACTGAAACCAGGGTTGACACTCTGACCGTGGATCTGCTCACTGGATGTTGTTTGCATAAGGACGCAGAGACTCAGAGAGTCACAAAAGCATCTGAAGCAGAACTCCTATTAACCCCCTATCTCCCTCCAAACCCCCCCTCCTGAGGTTTCTCTCTCGCTGTTGATACCGAGATGTCGGGTTTACTGCTTCTTATTCCTTCTTTACTATGAAACAATGTCAGGATTTAGATTGAATATCCTGGTGCAGGTGACCCTCTGCTGAGAGCCGGGGATGTGTTTCAGCAGCTCCTCTCTCCCCGGGGGAGCTCACGGCTCATTAAGTGATTCACTACAGGAGAGCTGTCACCATGGAGTGGAGGAGGGTCGCTCCCACCCGTCCCTCCTTATGAATTCACATGAAGTTGGTGCTGGAGAAACACTGAGTCTCTCGAGTCCTAACTTTTAAAAATCTCTGTGAAGGACTGAATCCAGAAAGATGCTGTGAGTCATGATTAGTTAAAGATATTTTTACACAACTCCAATAGTCATAAACTACAGTGAGGTATTTTAGTGCTGTCACTTGAGCCCCTTCCACACATGTACTTCACTCCTGTGATTGCTCCGTGTCGGCTACAAGTGTAAACATGAATGGTCGAATTTGTTCACCTTGACTTTAGGCAGACCGTTTCTATTTCATGCCAGTTAAAAGAGGTGAATGATGAATCTCCTCCTGCTGTCTTTAACTGTCTCTGTGAATCTTTGCCATGAAAAATGTAAAGAAAATCAGTTTCTGCAGCGAGCTGTTTAAAGACTTAGTCTGACACCAAGCCAGGGACAGCAGGAGAGCTGCCACCATGAAGTGAAGTCCTTCATTATGAATTCACATGAAGTTAGTGCTGGAGAAACACGGCAGTCTGAGGAGTCTTAACTTCTAAAAATCTCTGCAAAGGACTGAATCCAGAAGTAATGATGCAGTTTGAGTCGTGATGTGTTATTGATCATTTTACACAACTCTGTGAGGTATTTAAGAGGCGTGTCCCTCCTGGAAGTATTTTCAGCGTAATAAAGAAAACAAAATGGGCAGCTCTCTACTGTACTGCACTCCTGTGCTTTCTCTATGTGGGCTGCACATGAATGGTCAATTTTTTTCACCTCACCATTAAGCAGACCTTTTCTATTTCCTGCCAGGGCCTGCATATCGTGCTTAAGATATTCATGTGCAAAAATCCCCATTACTCTCTCAACTGTCAACTCTGTGAATCTTGGAACATAAAAAACTGTAAATAAAATCTGTTTCTGCAGCGAGCTCTTTGTCTGACACCGACCTGGTGACAACAGTTTCAGGCATCCAAAATAACTTCATAAAAAATAATCAATCTTCCTCGTGATGGTCTGATTGGATTTTGTAGGTCATACCGAGACACCAGTTATAATTTTAGTCCGTCTCATACACAGTGGTGGTTTTAGAGTCTGGTCGGGCCCTATAGGCATAAATCAATTGGGGGGCCCTCCAACCAGCGTCCATCACCGCTTTGTCTGCCAGTGTCCCAATGCTTACTCCTCTTTATTCCTTTTTCTTTTCTCTCCTATAGACTGATTATTCCTCTTCATTTTTCTTTGTTTACTTTCACTGACAAACTTTGGTTTTCACAGCTATAGTGCATTCAGCAGGGCAACGAGAAGGAGTGCTTAGAGAGGTTTCCTCCATGCCTGTTGACAAACAGCGCCTCTGCTCAAACTTTAGTCTGCATTAATGGATTCAAGTGTGTCAGAGACTGAGGTGCTGTTTGCAGTCAAATCAGTAGACTTCCTGTTGTCTCCAGAGCAGGTTATAACCTCTGCTGAGTGCACACAAAGCATGACAGGCCAAGGGAACAGAAGGAACTATGGGTAGTTTACATATCCTGTTCATTTATCTGTAAGACAGGGCCAACAGGAAACGTGCACTTTCATTTTTTATCAGTGCAAGATTTAAAGTGAAACTGCAGTTCAGTGATAAACCAAAGTAATCTGTTTAACTTCAAATGTTCTACTCTTTCTATGATTTTTACCAGCTGACTGCACTTTCCTCTCTGTGTTTCTTCAGTTTGATATCTGCTGAACGTGGTGATGTGGTATTTTTCACATGTTGTCCGACAGGTTAATAGGTTTATTCCGCTTGGGTAGCTTAAAGATTCCAAGGATGGTCTGTGTGCCTAAAGAGGAATTAAGCCAGAGTTCAGCGGAGCACATCGGCATGATGAGAGCAGCTCCTGACATATTTTTTCGAGAGGATCTCCACTTGACTGGCTCATTAGCCTTCAGGCTGTTCTCTTCAGCTCCTAACTTGGACACTCGAATACTCGCCAATATAACATTTTCTAAAAGCTACCTGAAGAGTTCTGATGGATCTGTAGGTGAGATCTTTTCCTCTGAACATGGTTTTGTTTAGTGAGGAAACATCTAAAGCTATTCTGCAGACTCTGAAGTGATGTGAATTAGAAACTAAACTAGGAAAAACATGTAACATATTTAGAAACCAAATAAATTCAACAGCAGATGCAACGATGCAACGACACACTGCAAAAAGCCAAAAAAAAAATGCATTCACATCAAACGCAGTGAAATTCCTAAATGATACACGATCATAGAAATATTTAAATATTTAAATATTTAACCCCCAATTTCCCCATACTGCGGTCTGTTGCCCCTCTAGTCCTGTTTCCACAGCGAGCACCGCGGTCTGTCTCCTTAGCGTGCCATTTCGCTCTGCTCCATTTCAAATACGCTGCAAGAGTATTGTCGATGGAGCAGGCTGCGGGCACGCGTCAAGCTAGACAGGATAGAAGGACCCGGGCAGGAAGTCAGACAAGGAATTGCACATGTTATCAGTTCGTTTCTTCAGGTCAAAATACGTTTTGTACTAAATAAATAAAAGTGTATGTGCAACTATGCAACAGCTTGTTCATTTCAGTGCTAGTGTTACACCACTCAGACTGCAACGGCACTCATGGTGTAGAAAACGTTCGCTTTATTACTCCACAGGCAAGGATGGCAAAACATAGAAGCCAGGTACATCAGCACCATGCACACGCTTCAGCAGCAACGCCCGAATGCCAGCTCAGACTATTTTCTCCAGCCACTTGTTTAAGTTTCACTTTCATGTGCCACAAAAGAGCTTACGCTGCCACCTGCTGGTGAATGTAAAAACAGTTAACTGAACAGAAGCTATTAATGTCACAGTATGTAATTAACAACATGTTGAATTAAAGTGACTGGACATTATTAACAAAAATAAATACTTTTACAGGTGCTACACTAGCAGCAGTAACAAAGCTACTTTTGGGACTGCTTTGTTCTGCACCTTGCAAAGGGTGGGAATCATAGTTAAAAATGTGGGTATAGGGGTAACAGCAGTATGGGTGTCTGAGGACAGTGTGGTTGCACTCAGATACCTTCAGTGGGCTCCAAAGCACACTAAACTAAATCACTATATATTTTTGCTTTACGACAAACGTTGCAAATCCATTATTTTAATGGAAATGCCACTCTGGCTTTTGTCACATTTTTACCATCAAGGACTCCACAGATCGATGCACTCAGATCTTTGATTTTTGTCACTAGACAGACTGAGTTTTATTTATCCCCTTTAAAGGCTTAATATGCAACTTTTTGATCCAGCAGATGTCGCCCTTGAGCACCAACATGAAACCAAAACAACTCGCGCTGCATTGTTGTGTTAGCATGCTAATGCTAGCAATCTTTATTATGCTTGTATCTTCACACTGCATGTAAATTTACACAAAATGACCGTGTTCTAGAAATGCTTCCGTGACATTCAGTTAAGCAGTGAGTACAGTATGTTATTCTTCTTTTCTCTAGTCCCTCAATTAAACAACTTTTATACGCGAGGGGATGAGCCGACTGGCCGTCCCAACGATGTAAACAAAGTGAAGTTACGGCTAGGAAAGCTCGGGAAACATCACAGACAGTGGGACTCGGGTGTTACACCTATTGTAGACAGTCATGACTCACAGAGTTATTTTAGGGGATATGTTTGATTTCTGCTACATTTAAGTGTGAAAAATTGCATATTAAGCCTTTGAAGTTGGCACTACAGCGTTTGAACAGAATTTAGACGCGTTGGCAGCTTCCATCCAGCAGGGTGTGCAGACCCGTCAGTGTGAGTGTGCATGCAGCACTTTCATGGTGGGGTGTTCATTGGTCAGCATATTTCTTTGATATAGTTTTGCTTCAAAGCCTTCAATAACTGCATGCAAACAACCTTTCCTTTAAGTCTGATACCTTTCATAAACTTTTAAATGTGCCCAGGTAGACGACAGTGCAGGTCACATAACCTGTAACCAGATCAGAGAATTAGTATAGGCCTGAAACAATGAAAGAAGGAAGATTCATATTTACATTGTTTAGATTGAAGATTCACACACTTCTGCTTAAAGCTCCTGTGAGGAGTTTACAGCTGGCTATGAAATAGACTATAATGAATATGGATGTCGCTTTTAGATTTTAGATTTTTTTAGATTTATTAAAAAATAAAGCAGAATCTTTTTTAAAAACAGTTCTTTCACGTGGCGTTGGTGGCGCAGTGGTTAGTGCGCACGCCCTGTGTATGGAGGCTGTAGTCCTCCTGGCGGGCGGCCTGGGTTCGAGTCCAGCCTGGAGCTCCTTTCTCGCATCTCATTCCCCACTCTCTCTCTCCCTGATTTCCAAGTCTGTGCACTGTCCTGTCTCTCCATTAGAGGCACAAAAACCCCAAAATAAATCTTTAAAGAAAAAAAAACAGTTATTTCACAAGTGCGAGAGATGTTCAGCCAAGAGATAAGAGGTACTGCTTCGTCCACACAAACTGAAAGTTCCTCACAGCAGCTTGAAATCTGTTGTCTGCAGATACTCACGCTGTCGAATTTCAAAACATGATTCAAATATTCTTCATTATCAAACTGATTTATCAAAAACACAACAAGGATTTTAAATGGTTTTCAACTTTGTCTACTCCAGACATTAACAGCTGTAAAAATTGTCACAAAGTCGTTTGACACTTTTGACACGTTTGACACATTTGACATCCTTTTTTTGCCCGTTTAACCTTTAAAAAAAAACTGCTCCCGACGCAGGTCTGACCTCCTGTACATCCAAGTAAAAGTAGGTCATGTTATGTGATAAGGGGTAAGGAAGTGAAGAAGATCACGTCTGCGGTCCCCATGTGCTCTCAGTGGGATGAGTCTGCGGGCGAACAGCTGAGACTGGAGCTCCGTCTTCATCTGCCTCGCCCTTCTCTCCCTCGCTGCCCGCTCTGACCTGATTTGTGTTTGATCTCAAATTTGCAGCACGCCTCACTGGAGCAAACTTTTGACCTTGGAATTAAAATTCTCCGACTGCGTCCCAGGTAAGTTTGGATGAGTAGAAGTTTCTGCTGTTGTTATTAACGACGCTCTCATGATGTTTCTGGTGTTTTTTGTCTCTTTACTGGACAGCAGAAACAGCAATAAATACAAAAATATAGTAAAACATATATTTGTGGGAAATGTGAAATAGTCTGTCTATGAACATGTTTTAATCATTTTGCTGGAATCCTGATATTAAACACAAATTATGTTTGAAAAACATATTAAGTATTCATTTACCTCTGTTATGGATTTATTTGAAGACAGGATCTTGCCAAACAATAATCTATTAGATGGTTTCACCAAACAATGCTTCCAACTTTTCCAATACCTCAAAATATTTTGAGACAGCTGACTCGTTCCTTGTGTAAAATTTGGCAGATGGACCAGTAAGAAGACGTTCTTTGACAACAGTGTGAAATTGGGTCCTCAGAGCAGACGGCCCCGGTTTGAATCCGACCTGTGGCTCTTATCCTATCCCCCTATTCCATTTTCAAACCCGGTGCAGCTTCAGTAGATGGCTGTTTTGTCATGAGCTTGGATTTGCCCAAGATGTCTGCCTGTTAAAAGGAAGTTTTTTCTTGCCACTGGAACTTTTGCTGCTTTGCTAAAGCGCTCATGATGGATTAACGCTGGGTCTTTATAATATAGTATATGAGTAAGGTCTTTTACCTGCTTTTTGTAAAGTGTCTTGAGATGGCACTTGTTTTGAATTGGCGCTATACAAATAAAGATTAATTGATTGAGTTCCTCTCTCTTTCTTTCACCTATTTCTGACTCTATCCACTGTCCTAACTCTAAATAAAGGCCAAAAAAATAAACCTTTTCAAAAAGGAATGGGTCAGTGAAATGTGTAAAATATATCAGTTGTGGTTACTTATTGGTTTATTATTTTTAATTCAGTATTTTCCTCTTAGAATCGGTCAGTGGAATAACCTACGAGAGTCCGCATACAGACAGTAAAACATTTTAAAAGGTCTCATGTGTACCTGTATTTTGGAAACCTCAGTTTGTACATTGCATTTATCAAGCCTTTCAAAAACAAACTCACATTTAAAATTAAAATGATTAAATGAAAATGAAAGAAATATCATGAAAGTGGAAGTGTGGTGTAGAAATAAAATGATTTAAATTGGTTATAAATAGAACCTGAAACAGTTTCTTAGGAGGAGATTAAAAAGATCTTCTTAAAGAAGATGCATCGGACTTCTTCAAAACTTAGAAATGTCAAATTAAGGAGGAAGATGTCCGTGTTCTTCTACATGCATGTAAGCAACAGACAGCACATACACATGAAGACACACATGCTCACAGCAAAAGGGGGAGGGGGCAGGGGGAAGGGGGGGGTTGGATAAATATGGTCTACTTTCTTGGAAATGTCTGCGGCCTAAAATGTACATCAGTAACATCAGGTCTACATTTCTGGCGGCGCTGAAGAGCTTAGCAGACGGCCAGCTGCTCCATCACATACCTCACCTCAGGCCACACTTATTTATTATCCCTGACATACTCCAAACGGCCACACGGGGTGCTAACATCCCTATAATTAGTGCTTTTGCTAGCCACCTCTGACCTGCCAGAGTGTTAGTCAGGCCTGAGGAGAAATGTGTAAAATATTTTGTACAATGTCTCTACAATGATGAAGTATAAAGGGCCTGATTAATTCAGAATGGTGGTCGCTTCTGGCTCCAATATTGACAATCATTTCCTCCTGTCATCTGCTCCGTCTCAATTTTTAACTTACAAAACATACAGTGCTGAATGATATTCAAGTGCAGACACGTCCATAAAGTCGTCCTGTTCCGTGCAGTTTGATCTTGTTGTGCATCTAAATGTGAGAGAAGATATCTTCACCTTTGCTCTGCGAGGACCTGCTCTCTCATGCTAATGGGGCACAATCTGTCCACATGAAGATGATGAGAAAGAAGGGGAGGGGAAACTTTTTTTTTTAAAGGAAGAATGTGAACTTCTTGATCCAGTTGCTGATTGGCCACACCTCCTCCATACTGATGCCGCCGCTCTACCTCCAGAGACACACCTCCAACCCCACTCTTGCATTCACATGAAGGATTAAAGCGCAAGCGGCGGCCTAAATTATCCTTGGCTTGAGCTGAATTTGCCCGTGTCCTGCATTATTGTGTTGGCAGGCTAATGTTAGCACACTTTGGTTAGCTTGTAGCTTCATATTGCATGTAAATTAACACGACAGCCGTGGTCTAAAAACATTTACATGACGTTCAAATAATCAGTGAGTATGTTCTTCTTCTTCTCTCTAGTCCTTCACTAAAACAGTTTTTATACACAAGGGGAGGAGCCGGCCGTCCCGTCCATGTAAACACGGCTCTGACAACAACACAGCCAGCGGGACTCGAGCTTCTCACTCATTGTAGACAGTCATGACTCAGAGACACATTTACACAGGATAGACTGGATTTATGATATATTTATGTGTAAAATGTTGCACATTCTTCCTCTGATAGTAAAGTCAAAGTAATATTTATAGAATGTATTCACAGATACATACAGAAGAAACGTTTTCATGACCACTGGAACTCATAAATCCTGGGGTGGAGCTACCACCAACTCTCAACAGACGGTAATCTTTTCAATGTAATTGCTCGAGGCTGTTGGAGTCGGTGTTTGTGAATGAGACACTTTTTGCAATTAGACTGATTTGCATAATTCATTGTACTTTAGAGTTTAGACCAGGTTTCAGTCGGTTTATGGAGCAGACGCTTTCTGCTTCCTTAAGATGGGAATGTGCCACAAGAGCACCTGACCACATCTCGTTTTAAGAACAAAAAGCACAAGATGCTAACCTAGGCGCAAGGTGATTATTATATACTCAAAATGGGGGCTGCATGGTGATGCAGTGGTCCCCTTCAGACAGGAGCCTCTCTGTGTGGCGTTTGCATGTTTTCCCCGTGCATTTCCCCCTGCTGTCCAAACACATGCTTCGGTTAAGTGGTGACTCTAAATTGCCTGTGTGGATGAAAGTGTGGTTTATCTATGCAAATACGTCAGTCCTGTGATTGACTATCAAAGAGTCCAGGGTATACCCCGCCTCTCGCCTAATGACAGCTGAAATTTGCTCCAGCCCCCCTGCGATCCTGAATGGGAGTAAACGGTATAGATAATGGCCCTGGGTGTGAAATAAAACACTTCGTGTGTGATAGGGCCTTTTACGTCAAGTCTAAACTTTGGTTTGACTTAGAGCAAGATAAATAAGAATTGAATAATTGATTGATTCTTTTCTTTGGCATATAGCCGTCAATCGAAGGTCACAGCATTTATTCTCGGTGAAATCAAAGTCAGGCGAATCGATAGTTCCCACCAGCCATCACGGACTCTGTGTGGTGACTTCTGTCGGTCTGCTCACAGCTCTGTGCGTTCCAAGAATGCAGCTCTAAATCGAGTTTTGAGTAATGACTTACTGAAAGGTCCTGTGTTGATTACTATCGAGGCGCCGCTGGACCGTCCGCAGCAGACCATCTGCAGGGCTCACCAGGGATTGCATTCCATCAGACATGAGAGCACATTGATTGACACACAAATCCCTGAAGAAATCCTCATTTGGTTACCTGTTTTCTTGACACAAATGTCATTATGAGACACTGTTAAGAAGATGGATCGAGCCGGCTTAAAGCACCAAACCTCATGAATATGTGTTTACTCTGAGAGTTGCTAAATTCAATTCTAAAAATAACTTACAGGCCTGCAATGACATGTGTACAACTACAGGTCACCTACAGGTATTGATTGTTAGATTAGGTCGTATTGATTTGAAATGAGTGAGGACTAATAATAACATAACGATCAGTTGTGAGTAATATTTCCTATGAGATGTGTGTTGCTACACCGTCTGCACACAGCTGTAGCTCCTCGTGTGTTGAACCAGTTGTTAAGTATGAAATGCTACGCAGCCTGTTTCAGGCTACAAACAGCAATAAGAGCCTCAGTATTTACATTTCATACAGCCGGATACACAAGAAATATCCACGAATCAGAAATAAGCTGGGTTGAAGACTTCAGTCCAAATAATAACTTCTTATCTCAAACAAATCTCAAAGAACTGTAATAAGAGTGAAATCTCAAACCTGGAATCTTAAGAGAGCTTGAGAAAATGCCAGAAACTGTCTGAGCTTTGCTGTCGTCAAGGATTTATGTGTCTCCTCTCTCTGCCCTTCTTTTGAAAAAGTGAACATATGACCAAAAAAAACTGCCACTTGCAAAATTCTGTTGCATTAAGATTAATGATGTACAATAAAAAAAATGTGTGAAAATGCTGAAAGATGAAAAGTTACATGACTAATGTTTGGTTTGCCTTGACCTAAAAGACTCAGCAGAAATTTACCTGAATTTATCCACTCTGTCATCACCTAACAATGTGTGTGTATTGATTCTGTGTGTGTGTGTGTGTGTGTGTGTGTGTGTGTGTGTGTGTGTGTGTGTGTGTGTGTGTGTGAGAGAGAGAGAGAGAGAGAGAGAGAGAGAGAGAGAGAGTGAGAGAGGGGAGAGAGAGGTTCTGTGTATTTAAGTATTCACTTCGTCATAGGCTGTAGATAACATTGAGGACAATGACGTCACATCTGTATTTTTCATGGAAATCCTGATTCTTCAGTTGCCTTATAACAACAATATGTCATTTTTAAAATCTATCTCATAGTACAATAACTTCCAACAGGGAGAATGGCGTCTCTCTCATGTCCACAGAGCGCCGGTCGTCCAGCTTTCAGCACTTTGTAACTTTGGCGGTGGGCCGCGGTTCTCTCGCCCAGAAGTGCTTGCTGCTTTACGGCCCTATAGTTCACACAGCCGCCTTCAGCTGTTTAATACAAAAGATTCTGTCTCCACTGAGTGACAGTTTCACTGTATCTAACAAGTCACATGAAGTCTGACATAGTACAGCACTATATGAACCCAAAATAATCAGACTTCATGACATTAAACAAGCTGAAAGGACGCTGAAACAACTACATCATGGCACTGACTTGTAAAAAGGGTGCGTCTGGAGAGAGGGGACGAGAAACAACTTCTACACCACATAAACGTATTGTGAATGACTTGATTTGCGTTCTGTTCTGCAGATTCTGCATCTGTTTGCATTAAGTTTCTTCACTTGTGAATACACAGGTAAGCTACGGGTCACAAAGGTGCAGAAGTTTAGTCATTTAGGGCCCACTCACACTAGGCAAATTTGTACACTGTGCTGAAGCAGGATTGTGCAAATGTGTCTTTTGGCATCATTGCATTAAGATTGTATATAGTTGTGTTGTTCAAAAAAAAGCTTCACTTTTGGTCTTCATACACCATCAAAGTGAGCAGACTACCAACCACACTCTCTTTGATTTCGTGCCTCACATACAGAGTCGGAAAGTTTGAGTTCTTAGAGGAACTTCAATCAGGCTCAGCCAATGCAGATCAACCAATGAGAGTCGTTCAAATCAAATTTACTTTGTACTCCTCGCTCTGATTTCTCCCCCTTTGAATGCACACCAATTGACTTTGCAGGCCTCCGGTGTGTGAAGCCGAGATGACCTATGACGGAGTGTCAATATCATTTCTGCTCCTTCAGACTCAGCCAGTTTATTCCCTTTCAGAGATCAAACAGCAGCGGGCCTGACTGTGCGTGCGTCTGCTCTGTGGAGGGCGGGGGACGGAATAAGGTTTGGGCGACTTGTTTTTATGACACTAATCCTGGGACCTTTCTTCATATGCCAGTCGGCCGGAAGGCATTACACGTTGCTTTCTCCCAGTTTATTTGCCTTCCCTCTTATCTGCCACATGAGAGGCCCAGACAACCCCCCGTCAGGAGACAGATGATAATTGTCTGCGCCTTTCCAGGAAGACGCAGGTAAAGGGAAATGGACTGGCATTTATCTCCCCATTAGTGTGTTGGTCAAGCTGGCGAAGATGGAATCGAGGCTCCAGGCAGCTGGAAACAATCTGATTGTCCCTCTCCTGCAGACCCGAGTGTAAATCACAACCTCAGCAACTACATTTCTTTCATGAATAAGAAATGAACGCAGCAAAAGTTCAAATTCTTTCTTCAAATTTTCATTCTGAACCATAAGATGTCGTGTTCACTAACATATGCTAATTGTTCTGTAGGGGGAGCAGGGTATTGGCAAAGTGGGACATAATTGAACGCTCTCATTACAGTCAGTAAGTCACACATAACGGTGATGAACAGACCTGAGCCTTTACTCCCCCTGTAGTTATCTTAATCATGCTCCCTCTGCCACACATGGAACCTATATAAATGCTAATTGTTCTTTTGTAATTGTACACAAAGCCAGATGTTCCCTGCACATGCTAATAATGTGCAGCGGTCCCATGAAACTGCAGCAACCTTTGCGATTGCACAGATAAATGACTCTGGTGTTAAACTGTTCATTTGTGCTAACCTTTTAGTGCCGCGCTGAATCAGAGAGCACGGCACGCTGTTCATTTGCTGTAATGTAACTCTGACACAGGCCGTCCACCGCTGATGTTGCAGTGGCTTGACCTTTCCAAACTAGTCTCCGAGCGCAAGTCTGTAAATGTCGGATCACTTCCTATTATGATGCTAAAGTTACCTAACGTCTTTTTAAGCAGCTTTTGAATGCAACATGCAATGTTCTGGAAGAGTATGTGCAAAAAAAAAAAGTACAATTATTCTTTCAGGTCAGTGTTTGCTGGTTATGTGGTTGCAGCAATGGTGAAAAGGATACACAGCAGGGTGGTACAGTGGTTGGCGATGTTGCCTCACAGCGAAGAGGTTCCTGGTTTGAATCAGACAGAAGCCTCTCTGTGGGGAGTTTGCATGTTCTCCCCGTGCATACGTGGGTTCTCCGGCTTCCTTCCACAGTCCAAAGACATGCTCGTTAAGCTAATCTGTGACTCTATAATTACCCGTGAATGTGAGTGTGGCTGGTTGTCTGTCTCTATGTCAGTCCTGTGATTGACTGACGGTCCAGGGTGTACCCCGCCTTTCACCCGATGACTGCTGGCATCAGTTCCAGCCCCCCTGGGATTCCAAACAGGAAAAGCGATGTAGATAATGGATGGATGGATGTGAGTATGACTTATTGTTTCAAAAAGTTTCTAATACTTTGAGTTATTATCCACATGATGGTCAAAAATATCGAACCACAGTTGTAATATTTAGCTTTTCTTTTCTGCCTCCAAAATGAGTCAATTCCCAAAGAGCTCCTGGTTTTGAGCTGTACAGCAGAAATAAACATGTTTACTGATGCCATATGGCTGCCATTAGATTAGTGTCTCATTAGTGTTTGTGGCCATGCACAGTAACTTCAGTGGCAGATTATTCTTGGTCATCCAGGTCATTATGTTCTTAAGTCAGGCTTGGACTTCAGGTAACTGGAAGGTTTCATCTGCCCTTACTGATAAGTTTAGTTGCATATCGTCTGCATGTTTCTCTTAAAAATATTACCCAGGGAATAAACATTATTTGAGCAGAATTGGTTAATCAGAGAACCTTAGACCCCGCCAATCCGATGGAATTACTACATTTAATAGTAGCCCTGTAATCACTTATAAATGTTTTCCTTCTTTTCATGGTTCTGACCCTGACTTAATCCCTTTGAGCCAGGCTTGATTTTTTTGTTGTAAAACCTGAATCTATTTGTCATATCTCACCTCTCTTTGCTGTTTGTCTACACAGCTCAAGGACACAGGAAACAGTAGTGACCCTGCTCTCATGTGTCAGCACCACAATGAAGTGTTTCTCCTTTTTGCACACTTTCCAAATCATTCCCTTTCTATGCATCACATTCACACGCTTTGCATTGATATGATAAAATCCATTTATGAACACGTGAACCCTCCTCACAGAGCACTTCATTTCCTCTCTTTTTAATAACAAAGGTGTGTTCTGTTGATACATGTCACCTGGCAACAGCACATCATCAACGGCACTTTTTGACAAAAGGCTTTCAAATCAACCCCGAGCTTCATTGCAGAATAAGCCTAAACATTTGGGAATCATATCTCTCTTTCTTTGCTGGTTGTTTTCAGGAGCAGGCCTCAGCAGTAGAAAACCACAGGGCTCTAGCAGGCCTCTCCCAACAATGCATTGTGAATGCAAATTCATCTGAAACAGACCATGTTCAATATGTCATTTTTCCAGACACAACCTCCCACATTGTTTTAGACTGGATCATTGTGTTGGATTATTTTGTGTACTGGCATGAAACTTGACATTGTTGCTTTATTTAATCATAAAATGCTTAATGTCCACAGCATCAACCCTTTGCACCAGTGCCCCTTATCCTGGTCTGTTCAGGTGAAGGCAGTGGTGATTCTGTTGGGGCCCGAGGAAAGAAATATTTGAGGGCCATTCTGACCATCATTCATTACCATCATGTCTTCCACAGTCCTTATGCTTCCTCATCTTCATCAATTTTTTCTCTTCTATAGACGGATAATTCCTCTACATCATGATGAAAGTTGACTTTTATTGAACAGAGGCGATGTTTGTCAACAGGCAAGGAAGACAACTGCTTGGGGCCCCAGACCAGTAAGGGGCCCCTGATGGCTGACAAAATTTAAACCAAAGCAGCGACTCATAATGTGCAAACTTTGCAATGACAGTAGGAAATCTCCCTAAGGGTGCCCCATCTGACATAATTCACTTGCATTGCCATGCTGAAAGCTGGTTGGAGGGCCCCCAAACTGATTTTTGCCCCGGGCCCCTACGGACTCTGGAATCACCACTGATCGACAAACTTTGGTTTTCACAGCAACGCGTAGCAGAGCAACGAGAGTGAGTGCTGTCATATGGGGCCCCCTTAGGGAGGTTTCCTACTGTTATTGCAAAATTTGCACATTTTGGGCCACTGCTTTGGTTCTTTAGCCATCAGGGGCCCCCTACTGGCCCAAAAGCAGTTGCCTGCCTTGCCTGTTGACAAGCAGCGCCTCTAGGTGATGGTTCAAAGTGGGAATGTTATCCCAAATGTCCGATGTGGATTCAAAGCAGAGGCTGAAATGTTTGTTTGGACGTAACTGCATATAACCCTTTGCTTTGAAATCATAGAACACAAAATCTATTTTTTTCTTCAATCTTTTTATTAGACGTCTGATAACCAGACTTGTCTGTGAGAGAACTTTAAATACAGCATCTGAGCTCCCTGAATCACAGTTCTCAGAAACAAGGTGTTGGTGTTTATTCAATGTGTGTGTGTTTCTGTGTAAAGCATCATATGTCAACTCCAATCCACGGATGAGACTGCATCTTCAGCGTGTCAGACAGTGGATTTGAGAGCAGATTTGAAATACTCTAACCCCCAACTCTTAACACTGTGTTGTATATTTCACTGCATCATAAAGTTAAAAACCAAAGTGAAGCATGCACACTCAAAATGTAACAGGACATTATCAGGACTGCTCTCACAGAGGTTTATATGGAAGAGGTTTCTGCAGCTGATCTCGAACACGGGAGGTGAAATAAATAGAGATTGGTTACCTGGTTACCTTCTTTCTTAAGGACTGATCATGAAACCTTTGAAAACGTATTGATAGTGAAACAGACTGTTTGATTATCAATACCAAAGTCATATAATTAAAAAACAAAATCAAACAGCATGCACATCTGAATTGCTGAGTACTGGATACTGGACAAAAAAGGCAAAAGGAAGTACGCTCACCAAAAGTTAATCCAGTTCACATTTAATTAAATGTTTCACCACATGTGACGTTCGGGCCCTCGCCCTCAATGTAATTAAATTTAGTCTAAATAAACATCACAGTGATCATGTGTATTTACCGTTGGTGTGGGGATAATAACTTTAATGTTTCTCTTGGAGCAAATGCATGTGTGTGATCTTCTTCGTTGTGATGATTAACGAGCTGTTTACTTGAACATGTAATTAAGTTCTGTTCAAGAAGCCAACACTCCTTCGAGGATGTGCTGCTGTGGAAACCGTACTGTAAGAATGCATACCTGAAAATAAAAATATTAGTGTTGGACATTTGTTAGTTTGACTAAACATTGTCTTTATTCTTGTTACAGCTCACCTTATAATACTCTCTCTACTGCACAGCTATCGGCATGGAAACAGCAGGCATGAACACATGTTTGGGTCAGAGTCGCTGTTTTAAAAAAAAAAAAAAAGAGTTTTAGGACTTTTCTTCTACCTCAAAAGAAACATTTTCTTTTTCACAGGAGCACAAACAAATGTTTAGCTTGCTAAGTGTGCTCCTAGTAGCTGTCAGTGAAAAAGTTGGACGAGATGAGTACAGGTCTTCACTGGATGTTTGTGTTCAAAGTTCTCAGTCAGCGATCCAGCAGGAGTTAAAGATTTTGTGACAGCAGGCATAGAGGACTTAACTGCTTGATATTTCTGCTACGAGTCCATTTCAATAACCCCGTCCATTTTATTGATCTGTATGTAGTTTTTTTCTGTGTTTTTGTTTCAGTGTATTCTCGCTGTAGTGTATGGTCTGTTTCAGAGAGGATCTATGATCTGTCACCCTGAGGGCGTCTCTCTGCTGGTCCTCTTGCTTCATCCAACTAATCAAAAGGCCCCAGGTCTCTACCAGCAGTAAAGACTCATGCTGCATTCAGGTGCTGCTCGGGTGGTATAAGATTCTGAGTGGAAAAGTCTTTCTTCCAACTTCAGTGTGTTCACGTTGACGCTACAAAGACGATCAGTGAAATGTAATTGTTACAAGTTATATTTAAGCAAAAAGTTGACGTGCAATACGTGAATTAATAAAAAGTATGTTAACATTGACAACAACAACATATTTTGCCCCTCATGTGATGACAATTCTGTCGTCAAGTCGCGCACTTAATTATTTTCCGAGTTTCCGAGTTGTTGTTCCGACTTCAGCAGGTGTTCATTCTACAATTCTACAATTCACTTAGCAGACGCTTTTATCCAAAGCGACGTACATCAGAGAGGAAGAAGAACACAAGCAAGGATCTAGAAAAAAGGGAACAATGTCAGTAAGAGCAAACGATCAGCTTTGAGTCTGATTGGACACACAGGTGCTGACAGGAAGTGACCAGAGGTAAAGCACAACATTGACGGCAGTTCTTGAGAGCTCTAATCAGTATAGAAACCATCTTATAAGTCGTCGTTATCAAACAAAAACCATCGTCATTACCATCATCATCATCAATAATATGGAGACCATCATCATTAAGTTAGTAGGTATTCATGAAAGAGCTGGGTCTTTAGCTTTTTCTTAAAGGTGCAGAGGGACTCTGCAGATCCAATGGAGTTTGGAAGTTCATTCCACCACCGGGGGGCGACAGAGGAGAAGAGTCTAGTCAGAGACTTAGGACCCTGTTGTGAAGGTTGGGTTGTGTTCATGTGTATTTTGCAACTCGGAAAATCGTTTTTCCGATGTGTCCGACACCACATGAATGCACCATCAATAACTTTACTTCAGGACCACGTGTGTCCGCGTAGTGTTCTTTTTTAATCATCTGTCCTGTTTTTTTAATGCAGGATTGTTTAATAAATGTAATTTGAGTTTGTCTGTTTCAAATAGTTGGCACACATTGAGATGATATCCGTAGTGTTCTCTGGACCCCTCCCAAATCAGACCAGTGATGACATGTATAGCCGCATGTCATCACTCAACCGCTGGCTGTCGAGGTGGTGTCCAGCACACGATGTGGGCTTCATAGATAACTGGCAGTCTTTTTGGGGAAAACCTGGTCTGCTAGCTAGAGACGGCATCCATCCCACTTTGGACGGTGCAGCTCTATTATCTAGAAACATAGCAGAGGTTATTAGTCCAAAACCCTGACAAACAACACAGAGTTCAGACCAGGAGGCAGAGCTGCAGTCTTACACACTTCTCTGCGCCTCCCTAGGATCTGTCTCCCAGTCACTATAGCTGTAATTCTGAATCGAACTGTAGTTATACTATAGGTACTGTGTCTGTCCCCCGGCCCAGACCCGTTTTTATAAGTCATCCAAACGGCGTGAATCATCAGAATCTGATTAGAATCAAAACTACGAATACGATTTTGCTACAAGATCGGAGGATTCACTGCGGACTTTTGAACATTAGGTCCTTAGCATCCAAGTCTCTTTTAGTGAATGATCTGATATCAGATCAGCACATTGATTTACTTTTTTTGACTGAAACCTGGCTGTGTCGAGATGAATATGTTAGTTTGAATTAATCCACTCCTCCCAGTCATTTTAGTACTCATATACCTCGAGACACCGGACGAGGTGGTGGAGTAGCAGCTATTTTTAATTCCAGTCTTTTAGTTAACCCTCGACCAAAGCTGAATTTTTCTTCTTTTGAAAGCCTTGTTCTTAGTCTTCCACATCCAGTCTCAAGAACCTTTCAGCCAGTTCTAGTTGCTGTAGTTTACCGCCCTCCTGGCCCATATTCTGAGTTTTTATCTGAGTTTGCAGAATTTTTATCAGACTTAGTCCTTAGCAGAGATAGAATAACTGTTGTAGGTGACTTCAATATCCATGTGGATGTTGGAAATGATAGCCTGAGCACAGCTTTCATGTCACTATTAGACTCTATTGGTTTCACCCAGGGTGTAAACGAACCTACTCATCATTTTAACCACACCCTGGATCTTGTTTTAGCTTATGGAATTGAAATCCATAACCTTACAGTTTTCCTAGAAAATCCTCTGCTATCAGACCATTTTTTTATTACATTTGATTTTGTCCTACTAGAATTACCTCTGCCTGGAAGAGGTGTGCTCTCTAGAAGTTTGTCGGATAGTGCTGTGGCTAGATTTAAGGAAGCTATTTCAGCTGTTTTTGATTCAGTACCGTGTTTCAACCCAGTTGGAAACTCTTACGATAGCTTTAGTCCCTCTCAGCTAGATCAGTTTGTTGATAGTGCAGTGGATTCGCTGAGAGTTACTCTGGATTCGATTGCTCCCCTGAAACAGAAGGTTGTCAAGCAGCAGAGAGTGGCTCCATGGTTCAACTCAGAAACCCGTACTCTGAAACAATCATCACGGAATTTTGAAAGAATATGGCGTTCGACCAAAACGGTAGAATCTCGTTTTTTCTGGCAGGATAGTCATAGAAGATATATGAAGGCTCTACGTCACGCCCGAGCTGCCTACTACTCCTCTCTAATCGAGGAAAACAAAGGCAATCCTAGATACCTTTTCAGCACTGTAGCCAGGCTGACAGAGAGTCATGGCTCCATTGAACCTTGTATTCCTCTAGCCCTCAGCAGTAATGATTTCCTTAGCTTTTTCAACAACAAAGTTCTAGACATCAGAGACAAAATTGGTAACCTCCTGCCCTTACCTGGTGCAGATACGTCTGATACGGCAGAGACAGTTCCAGGACCAGATATTAGTCTCGACTGTTTTTCTCCAATCAACCTTTCAGAGTTATATTCCATTATTTCTGCATCGAAACCGTCAACCTGTCTTTTAGACCCAATCCCAACCAAGCTGTTTAAGGAAGTCTTTCCCTTAGTTAGCAACTCCATATTAGATATGATCAATATGTCTTTACTGGCAGGCTATGTACCACAGACATTTAAAGTAGCGGTAATCAAACCTCTACTTAAAAAGCCTACTCTGGACTCAGGAACTCTGGCTAACTACAGACCTATATCCAACCTTCCTTTTATCTCGAAGATCCTGGAGAAGGTGGTAGCTAAACAGCTGTGTGACTTTCTCCATGACAACAGTTTATTTGAAGAGTTCCAGTCAGGATTTAGAGTCCACCATAGCACTGAGACTGCACTAGTTAGAGTTACAAACGATCTACTTCTAGCCTCAGACAGGGGACTTCTGTCTGTGCTCGTCTTGTTAGATCTTAGTGCTGCTTTTGACACCATTGACCATCGGATCCTGTTGTACAGACTGGAGCATTTGCTTGGAATTACAGGGACTGCTTTAAGTTGGTTTGAATCCTACTTATCAGACCGATCTCAGTTTGTACATGTTAATGATGAGTCCTCTATGCACACTAAAGTTTGCCATGGAGTCCCACAAGGTTCAGTGCTTGGACCAATTCTTTTTACATTATATATGCTTCCTCTGGGAAATATTATGAGGAAACACTCCATACAGTTTCATTGTTATGCAGATGATACTCAGCTTTATGTATCAATGAAGCCCGATGGTACCAGTCAGTTATGTCAGCTAGAAACATGCCTTAAGGACGTTAGGACCTGGATGACCAGAAATTTTTTGCTACTTAACTCAGACAAGACTGAAGTTATTGTGCTAGGCCCTAAGAACCTCAGAGAGACTTTTTCTAGTGATGTGACTGTCCTTAATGACATCAGCCTGGCATCTAGCACCACTGTTAGGAATCTAGGAGTTATTTTTGATCAAGATATGTCTTTTAGCTCTCACATCAGTCAAGTTTCAAGAACAGCCTACTTTCACCTTCGTAATATATCCAAGATCAGGAATATCCTGTCGCAAAGTGATGCAGAAAAACTAGTTCATGCATTTGTTACCTCCAGACTGGATTATTGTAACTCTCTTTTGTCAGGGTGCTCTGGCAAATCTCTAAAGACTCTTCAACGGGTCCAGAATGCTGCAGCTCGTGTACTGACCAGAACCAGGAAATGGGACCACATTACTCCTGTGTTGGCTTCTCTGCACTGGCTCCCTATACAGTCTAGAATAGAATTCAAGATCCTTCTTCTCACCTACAAAGCTCTAAATGGCCAGGCACCATCTTATCTTAAGGAGCTACTAGTGCCGTACTGTCCCTCGAGAGCGTTGCGGTCCCGGAGTGCAGGCCTGCTGGTGGTACCTACAGTCTCCAAGTGTACTATGGGGGGTAAAGCCTTCAGTTATCGGGCTCCTCTCCTCTGGAACCGCCTTCCAGCTGGGGTCCGGGAGGCAGACACAGTCTGTATTTTTAAGATTAGACTTAAAACTTTCCTTTTTGATAAATCTTATAGTTAGGGCTGGTGCTGGTGTAGACCAGCTCTTAGTTATGCTGCTATAGGCTTAGACTACCGGGGGAACTGGCACCCTGAGCTCCTCTCTCTCTCTCTCTCTCTCTCTCTCTGCATATACAGTACATCATATTACTGCATGTATCTATCTATAAATCTCAGTCACTAACCACCTACTTTCCTGGGAGCTCTTGAGCTCTCCTAGGCTCCTCAAGATCGTCGGTTGACGGCTTGCCAGAACAACCCCCACCCCACCACTACCCCCTCCCCACCGGATCGTGGGTTGGCGGCCTGCCAAACAACCCCCCACACCCCCTCCCCTCCCCACCGGATTGCTGATGGACGGTCTACCTCCCCCCACCCCCTTGCTCTCTATCCCTCTTCCTGCATCTTATCTCATCTCTCCCCCTATCCCTTTCCAAGCCCGGCGCAGTCTAGGCCTGTGAAGACTGTTTCGTCATGAGCCGGGGATCCGGCCGAAGATTTCTGCCTTTTAATAAGGCAGTTTTTTCTTACCACTGTAACTTTTGCTGCTTTGCTAAAGTGCTCATGATGGATAGGCCGGATCTTTGTAACATAGCAATAAGTAAGGTCTTTTACCTGCTTTTTGTAACATAACAATAAGTAAGGTCTTTTACCTGCTTTTTGTAACATAACAATGAGTAAGGTCTTTTTACCTGCTCTTTTGTAATGTTAACAGACAATGAGTAAGGTATTTTACCTGCTTCTTGTAAAGTGTCTCGAGATAACACTTGTTATGAGTTGACGCTATACAAATAAAAGTTGAAGTTGATTGATATGCATTTTGTTTGTTCTTCCTTTGTTTGATCTTTGGGAAGGTGCTTCAGTTTATTAGTTTTGTTTGCAGACTTATTCAAGACCACATTGGATATACAGTATCTGCAAAAAGACAAAACACAGAATGTATTTCCTGCACAGAGTGAGATCTCTTGGGGTGAGTAGACAAATCTGTGGTTCTCAGTAACCTTTAGTACTGTACAGACTGTAAATAATAATATGCAGTAATGTACCACCACATGGTACACATGTCCGCCTTTTTTGTGTGGCTGCTCTGAGCACTCAAGTTGAAAATCAACTTTTCAGAAAGGCGCTGTTGACGTCACCGGCGCTCTTTTCCAAATGTATGATTTTCCCGGTAGTTTTTGCCGCCTATGGATGGTGTCTTGTTCCCTCATCCTCCTCGCTCCGTGTCTGATCGGGAAATAAACGATTTCGACTATAAAACATGCTGTAAAAAGTAACGGAGCAGTGTCGGTCATACATCTGCCGTTGTTAACAGACTGTACAAATGCTTCATTCAAGCACTCCTGAACGCACAGCTGGCACTTTTCTGCCCTGGAAAAATGCTAGGTGGACATGGGACATAACTGAACTGATGAAAAATGGCCGACCAGTGTAAATAAACACGACCCTTGATATCATTGGATCAATGCGTCGATAGCTTTTGGGTGGTTTCTCCCATCCTTTCTCCATTTGAGGAGTCTTCTTCAGCTTTTTCTAGATTTCCCTCATGGGTTTGTGTTCCCATTCAATCCTGAGCTTCACTGGATCAACCAGAGCAGCCAATTCCACAGGTCAGTGACCCGAGAAGCCTGCTGAACCTGTCATAGATGGATGGGATGAGATGGGATTGTGTTGTCTGTGGACACAACAAGGATGGAGACGTCAGCACGAAACTGCATGAGCGCAGTGATTTAACAATGTAATCAATATGTCATCTTCTCTCATACCATTGGATTCAGGTTAGCTTAAATCACTGCGCTGACTCGGCTTGTTTGTGTTCATGCAAAATCATCTAACAATAAGTGCTGCTGCAGAGTGAAGGAGGCCATGTTTTATTAACCTTTTTTTATTCCATGTTTTAAAAATGATGCAGAGTAACTGATCAGCATGAAGGCATCAATAACCTAAGAGAGTATGTTGTCATTTAATCGTGAACAACGAATGAATAAAAATGAGAAATAAGCTTCTAGGAAATAAGCACTTTGAGATAGTGTGCATGTCAATGGGAGTTTTGTGTGAGGTTTCCAACACAACCAATGAAATGACAGGTGATGGAGCCAAAAATGCTCGACTCACAGGCGGGCAGAGCAAGGTAAAAACAGGCAGAGTTTAATGTTCAAGTCCAGATTCAGACTCGTAATCAAAAGGAAAACAATCCAGAGCACCAGGTGTAATCTGAAATGTGAAAATAGTCAACACACACAAAAATCACTCACGAGGAAAATGTTGGAACGAGTCGACACACAGGCACCAAGCAGTGAAATTTAAACCGACATGGAAGTGGAGAAAACTGCACCATCTCGAGTGTCCACTTGAGGCTGGCTGCAAAAGCTCCTTAAGTCACATACACACCCATATTAAAAAGCACATTTTATAGCAGAAATAAAAATGTTTACAGCCTGGTTATAAAATGAATTTGGTCTGATTAGCTAATTTCTTTATCCCGCACACTGTGGCAAATTGGGTTTAATAACTCGTCCAGTTTGATGGTATTAAGAGTTATTCGTAATCCGGGTCCTGGTTGATCTTGTTTGACGAACAGGCACATTGTAGCTAATTATCAGGAGGCTCAAGGCCCACCTCAGCTCCAGCTCTCCGCCTGTGTCTAGGTTAACCAAAAATTAGTTTGAGTCAGAGTTTCCAATATATTGAACCCCATAGATGGGCTTCAAACGTCAGCCTCAAGAACCAATGGGTGATGTCACTGAGACTACATCCATGTTCATACAGTCTGTGGAAGAAACACACAATGAACTGGAAACATGAGGGGAGACACGCTGATTATAAATAAGTGTACTCGAGGGGAAACAAGATGCAGGTGAGTGTGATTAGGTTGTTGTTGACACACTGGGAGCGGGAATCTGGAAGGCAGTTTAAGTGTTACTTTCAAAGCGGCGTGAAAGGACAAACATGAAGATGTGGGAATTTCAAAACAAGGGTCCAGGCCACCAGATAGCCTAGTGGTTACGCTGGGCGCCCCATGTATGGAGGCCACAGTCCTCATCGCAGCAGCCATGGATTTGAATCCGACCTCGGCCCTTTGCTACATGTCATCCCCCACTCTCTCCTCCCAACATTTTCAGTCTCTCTGCAGGTGACCTACATAATAAAGTCCTGGCCAAAATAAAAACTAAACGAATGAATTTCCCTGCTATGGTTCTTCTTTTTTGGGTAGCACCTGGACATAAAGGAAGTATGTTTATGTAAGTTTTCACCACAAGTAATGGGTTCTTCTTTTTGGACTCTTCTTGCGAGCATGACAACTTGACAGCCCGCTTAACGACACCAGGCCAAACCAACAAGCCACCAGTGTGAACAGCCAGGGCAGATAATAAATCCTCCTTTCTGTGACATTCACTGAGCTGTGACACGCTGGCCTCCATCAGATCAAAGAGAACGAGGCAGCAGGAAGGTGAATCACCTCTGACGAGGAGATCTGTGTACACGTGGACGTGACCTTCAAGTTCTGTCTCGAAGTCAACATGAAAGTGGAACACACGAATATTTAAATGACATGTTCACTCATTTTGATCATTGCATTGAACTGCGTTTTCACTTACATTATTAAATTGTAACGTTCCTTCAAAAATATGTTTGGTGTTGGGGCGCTGGTGGCGCAGCGGTTAGTGCGCGCGCCCCATGCATGGAGGCTGTCATCTCAAGCAGGCGGTCCAGGTTCGCTTCCCACCTGTGGCCTCTTTCCTGCATGTCGTTCCCCACTCTCTCTGATTTCCAACTCTATCCACTGTCCTATCTCTCCATTAAAGGCACAAAAAGCCCAAAAATAAATCTTAAAAAAAAATATATATATGTGGGCAACCTGCTTTGTATCTACTTAAAAAAAACAACATCAAGCTTAGTAGATGGAGCCAGCCAATCACAGCAACTCTGCGAGGAGAATGTTTCGGTTGCAGACATCCGTTTGTTGCATGCCACTGCCACTTTAATTTGAACTATTTTTCTTGTTTACCCTTTTTTGTAGCTAAAATCTGAAATGAAAAAACAATTTTAGTCCGTAAAAGTAAAAGATTTTTCTTATTCCTCCCATCTGGTGACAGTTTGGACTGAATACTTGATGTTGTCTGTACTTCTTACTCTTTGACAGCAAACACACCTTAAAGGAATACATTTACATTTAACTCCCATGTCCATGTGGACCCAAAATTGAACTGGTTAGAATTTAGGGATTGAAAAACACTTTGAATTTCCCTCGGGATCAATAAAGTATCTATCTATCTAACTCTCTTAATCCATGTGATCTCCAAACCCACTTTTTGGCCATACCTCAAACATGAATTTACAACTACACAAACATGTTAGAAAATGCTGATGTAATGACTTTTTTCACACCAAATGGTTCAAGATCAACAGACTTCATAGTGACCTAGAAAAACAGTTTGTTACGATTGTTCTCACAATGTTTTGGTCAACACGAGACCTCTTTGCAACACCTGAGGGGAGCTGGTTCCATTTTTTATTATCTTTACTGTCCGAGAGAGCTTTGCAATCTTTGTTTGCTAAGGGTCTGATGACAATCTCATGGTCTGCACAAACATAAAGACATGTTCTCAGGTTCTATGTTTCTCCTTCTTCTCCCTATTCTCTTATAATAAATAAGATGTTGTCCAGAACAAATAACTTTCTGGTGGAAACGCTGATGTATCATGGCCTCATTTTCTTTCAACCTCTAAAGGCCCTGACAATGCTCGCTACTTTAGAAGTGACCATAACCTGATGTAACACCCACCCTGGACCTGTGGACACTGTGCTACCAGCACTTTAGATCACAGTCATTCTGTGCTAATTTCTGTGCAATATGAAGCTTTGAGCTAACCAAAGTGTGCTAACATTAGCCTGCGAACACAACAAGGTAGCTAACATGCAATTTCAGCTCGTGCCAAAGACAAATATGTCAACCGCATGTGCATTATTCCTTTGTGTGAACAGGAGCAGAGAGGGGTTGGAGGTGTGTCGCTGGAGGAGAGCGGAGGCTTCAGTATGGAGGAGGTGTGGCCAAACAGCAGTTTGTTTTGGTTTCATGCTGGTGCTTAAATGAGACATCTACTTGATGAGAAAGTGTCACACACTCTTCCTTTAAAGCTAATATATGATTTTACAATTACAAAGTTCTTCCTTTGTCAGCTTAGGAGTGAGGGATGTTGTAAGCCTTACAGAGTAAGGTGTGCTTAAATAATTATGAAACTGAAAGGTTATATGATGTTTGAGGTGTGGTCTTTTAGTAGGGAGTTATTTAGGGAGTTATGACAGGTGGGGCGTGGCATTGGCTTTACAAAAACACACAGTTCCACGCTTCTAGCAAATTGTGACCTACTTTGTGAAACTACTGGTAAAGATGTAGTAAAGATGAGAAAACATGATGAGTCCAGTCTGCGCTGTGCCTCAAAGTTTCAGTTCCTGACAGCATGAAGCCTATAGCAAGTTAAAATGTTGCTCCCCTCACAAGAAAGAGAAGCCCTGTTTAATGTATCCCGGGAGAAGCTTCTCAATATGTTTCCAACATTGGCTTTAGTAAAGTTGCATCTGTGCCATCAAATGTCTAACTGGCCTCTTTTTGCTCTGAGTAAAACTGCACTGTAAAGCTGCTCTGCAGGAATGCCAAAGCCACGCTAATGTCGGCACCTTCTACTGGTGTGAGAGAGGCCCAAAGAAGACAATGAACTCCCAGGGAAATTATTCCCAGAGTACTTTGACAACAGAGAGTCAAATCTTGAAGTTGCATGTGTCAGTGCCTCCTCTGTAATACAGTAGATGCTCATGCTTGTTTTTGGGCGATATCACAGTTTAATTAAGTATTTGTCAGTCTGAGTCAGTCTGCATCAAATTAACAAATTAACATTTTATATTTTTGGACACAGGACTGAAATGGATGAATGACAGCGTGTGCGTTCGAATTGTCATTTTAAAATGTTTCACTAACTGAGTGAAATGACCCAGAAGCATTTAAGAGGCGGCCATGATAAGAGCTGTTCGAATTCTCTAAAAGCTAAGGAAAGGTGGGTCAATGCTTCTTTTATAACCTCCTTTAACTTAGGATACACTGGATCATCCTTTACCAAAGGAGATGAGATATGACGCCCCACAATTCCTTGCGGCCGCAACATTTAAAGCGAGTCGCGCATCCGACCGAAATGAACGATGATCGTAAAGTGACACAGATCAAGTAAGGGATGAAGGGATAAGAGACATTTTTCTCAAGAAGATGTTTTATTCAACATATTTAATTCACTTAAGAATGCTTTGTGCAGTTGTACATTTGTATTCTTAAAACATTATGTGTAGGCTATCTTACATAAATGTAATAATTGATTTCATTCAATCATATTTATGTTGATGTTGATTTCTGAGTGGACAGGAAGCTGATGGTTTCACTTTTGTTAGTTGTAGCCTGGTAGTCTATATTGCTTTTATTTCAATCCCAACCTTGTGGTGATTAGGATTATTTCACCGGTAAGAAGGCACAGGGGAAAGTTTTTTAGATGCGATTTTAGTAGTCCATTTTCGTAACATTGTAGTTTCAACATGGTGGACCCACGTCATTAACCTGTTCACATTAAAATGTGGTCGGATTGTCAGAGCAACGCCATCGCCTTTCCCTAAGTCCTTTATGAATTCTCCTAACATCTTTCCTTAACCTCATGACGTTTTCCCTGGGGTTAAGGTAAAGTGGATAGTGAAAGGAGGGACAATTCAGATGCTCTCAGTGTTTCTTAAATCTCATAACATGATTAGTGAGCAGGTGGTTCTGGTGAAAGTGTTTTTGTGTGTGTGTTTGTGTAAAGGGAGGGGGGGGGGGGGGGGGTGCGCGGGGTAACCTAATGAACGCCCAGCCTGTTGTGTGAGTTGACCTCTTGATGCCACATTTAGCTGCAGCAAAGAGTGCCATTGATTGTAATGATCATGCAGCAGGAACACTGGACATTTCAGACTCGTAGTATGTCATAACCAAAGCAGCACAGAATGGCAGACAAGTTGATTAGGAGCCCTGATGGAATCGATCCGCCTGGACCGAGCACGCAGATGCTTGAAACATATCAATTAAGCAGCCTAAAAGCAGAACATTGTCCTGTGACACATAACGTGTAAAACAGGGTCACGTGAAATTATGAATGAAGCAAAGTCCACAATCAGCCTGGTGGGTGCCTAATTACGCATGATTAATGAATTACGCACTGGAACGCCGCTGAGCCTGGTGTGTAATTCTAGCACTAGAACAAAGAGTCGCTTGTTTCATTAATCCTGGGTGTGAGTGTGGGTCTGTGGAGAGGGCAGATTGGAGGCGATACAGCTGAACGCTGCTGAGTGTCCGCAGCGCGCAAAAGGAGTGCACATGTGGGTCCTCTCGCCTCTCCTGCAGGGCAGCAGTGATGTCGGAGCGCCTATATAAGAGCCCTCAAGATGCCACTGATCGGTCATTCAGGCACTTGCTGCCAGCGGGACATTGCCTCCGCTCACTCACACTTTCAGAGCCACGCTGTCCAAAGGCTTCACGCCACAGTTCTGTCGGATTTTTTCTCCAGCGAGCTCGAACCATGCGCGTCCGTCAACAAGGGTTTAAATCCAGAAACTTTGTCAAAGAAGCTCCACAGCGCAGAGAAGTGAGCGCGACTTTTCACTAGACACTCCACGTGAAGTTTTGAGAAAATAACAAACCGGATTTTTTTGCGCACCCCGGGCATGGACAATGGATACTTTAAGCCTCTCAGTGAACGCGGTCTCCTACACTGTGGCGGCAGATGTCGCCCCCACTGATGATCCGTTCAACGGACCCATCAGGGACATCGCTCCATGGAACTTCACGGTCCTGGCCGTGCTCATGTTCGTTGTCACCTCGTTGTCTCTGAGCGAAAACTTCCTCGTCATGTTCGTCACTTTCAAGTTCAAACAGCTCCGGCAGCCTCTGAACTACATCATAGTGAACCTGGCCATCGCGGACTTTCTGGTCTCGCTCACCGGCGGACTAATAAGTTTCCTGACGAACGCCAGAGGTTACTTCTTCCTGGGGAGGTGGGCGTGCGTCCTGGAGGGGTTTGCTGTTACTTTTTTCGGTAGGTTAACCTCACTTTTCTCTGTTCAACGGTGTTATAAATGTAGGGATGATAAAAAAAAAGCAACTTCCAGGATAACTGTAGGTGTCAGTGTTGGAGCTCATAACGCACATGTTGCAGAGATGTGTGTCAAACAGCTCCACATGGCGCATCGTCAGCTCTCACTTCAACATCTGTTCAGAAGTTAGAACATCTGGAGGAAAGGTGAAATAAAGAAGACAAATCAGTTCCATTAAAGCCACTGCCAAAATTAAATTGATGATTACAGTGTTGGCACCTGTTTTATTCCCCAGCTTCTCCAAAGATTTATGTGAACGAAGTTATACTGAAAGACTGCAGCAAAGACATCATCAAAGAGTTTAGAGTTTCTTACTGCTAATATGTGATTATACAATTAGAAAGTTCTTCTTTTATCAGCTTCAGAATTAATTTGAGTAAAAATGTTCCACATGAAGCTTGAATGAATCTAACAAGAGCATGCAGGACTGGGATAAGGAGCATCAGTGTGTGCAAACATTTGATAGGTTGAAAGGTTCGGGGGCTTGTTTAGAAAAACAAAAACAAGATGTAAATATGCTCAAGAATGAAAATGTATGTTTCTCAGCCTTATTCTGGTGTCAAAAACAAAACGTAAGAGTGATCATATTCTGGTTTGTATTCTGAATTATCAAGATAAAATAAAAACCTTCATTGAATTCGCTGCTCTGCTGTGAGGTGTGAATATAAATAGACTGTAAGAACAGTAACCTGATGTTGTGAGTGTTTAGGGCGGAATTCAAAGCCACGCTCCCCAGCTGCCTCTCACAGTGCAGAGCATGACTGGTCATAAGTAGTTTCACAGTGTACCGTGACCACCAATAACATTTACCTAAGTCACTGGGTGGTTAGGTGGGACTCTGGTTGTCTGCTGAGGAGCATGCAGAACTGGAAATCAAGGGGTGAAGGAAATACCGGACTAACTCAGGCAAAGACTTGCTTATTGGATTCTGTAACAAGGTTTGTGAGGTCCTGTTCTGGCAGCTCAGAGAGTTGGAGAGTCACAGGATGTCTCTGGTACATGCCGCCAAACTGCAAGAAAAGAGTCATTTATATTGATGCTGAGGAGGAAACCATCACCCTCATTTCTGTTTTCAAATAACTTTCTTGTGAAATAGTTTTGCAGGAGGTGCTGTAATGAGACAGATTTGGTCCTCATTGGGAGTTCTCATGTTAGCTCTTTGCTATGACCTGCTGCTTCATAGGGTGTTGACAAATCCGCTGATGTAGATAAGAAGGGGATCCACGCACCGAAATATCGTCCATGCTGAGCGGGCTACAGTATGATGAAGCGTTGAGTTGATCCTTTTGTGGCCATCTCTTTGTTTCAGAAAAGAAGGTGGATCTGGAAACGGTCATCATCCCAGAGTATCAGCTGTATTTAGAGCATCTGTAAATTAGTGTGTTGTGGAGTTTACTGCCTCTAAAATCCCTCTAACAGATACTTTCAGTCAAAGAATGGTCGACAAATAAAAGCATCTTGAAGTTGGCACAGCCTAGTGCAGAGCTGCAGTCTTACACGCTTCTCTGCGCCTCCCTTAGATCTGTCTCCCAGTCACTATAGCTGTAATTCTGAATCAAACTGTAGTTATACTATAGGTACTGTGTCTGTCCTCCGGCCCAGACCCGTTTTTATAAGTCATCCAAACGTAGAAAAAAAAGGCGTAAATCATCAAAATCTCATTAGAATCAAAACTACGAATACGATTTTGCAAAAAATCTGAAAATTCACTGCAGACTTTTGAACATTAGGTCCTTAGCATCCAAATCTCTTTTAGCGAATGCTCTGATATCAGATCAGCATATTGATTTACTTTGTTTGACTGACCCTGGCTGTGTCGAGATGAATATGTTGGTTTGAATGAATCCACTCCTCCCAGTCATTTTAATACTCATACCTCAAGACACCGGACGAGGTGGTGGAGTAGCAGCTATTTTTAATTAATAGTTAAACCTCAACCAAAGCTGAATTTTTCTTCTTTTGAAAGCCTTGTTCTTAGTCTTCCACATCCAGTCTCAAGAACCTTTCAGCCAGTTCTAGTTGTTGTAGTTTACCGTCCTCCTGGCCCATATTCTGAATTTCTATCTGAATTTACAGAATTTTTTATCAGATTTAGTCCTTAGCAGTGATAGAATAATTGTTGTAGGTGACTTCAATATCCATGTGGATGTTGATAATGATAGCCTGAGCACAGCTTTCATGTCACTATTAGACTCTATTGGTTTCATCTTTTTTTAGCTTATGGAATTGAAATCCAAAACCTTACAGTTTTCCTAGAAAATCCTCTTCTATCAGACCATTTCCTTATTAAACTAAATTTCAACTTTGTCCTACCAGAATTATCTCTGCTTAATAAAAATGTACTCTCTAGAAGTTTATCTGATAGTGCTGTAGCTAGATTTAAGGAAGCTATTTCAGCTGCCTTTGATTCAGTACTGTGTTTCAACCAAGTTGGAAACTCTTACGATAGCTTTAGTCCCTCTCAGCTAGATCAGTTTGTTGATAGTGCAGTGGATTCGCTGAGAGTTACTCTTGATTCGATTGCTCCCCTAAAACAGAAGGTTATCAAACGGCAGAGACTAGCTCCATGGTTCAACTCAGAAACCCGTACTCTAACGCAATCGTCGCAAATCTTTTTAAGAATATGGCGCTCGACCAAAACGGTAGAATCTTGTTTGTTCTGGCAGGATAGTCATAATAAATATATGAAGGCTCTACGTCACGCCCGAGCTGCCTACTACTCCTCTCTAATCGAGGAAAACAAAAGCAATCCTAGATACCTTTTCAGCACTGAGAGTCATAGCTCCATTGAGCCTTGTATTCCTTTAGCCCTCAGCAGTAATGATTTCCTGAGCTTTTTTAACAACAAAATTCTAGCCATCAGAGACAAATATGTCAACCGCATGTGCATTATTCCTTTGTGTGAACAGGAGCAGAGAGGGGTTGGAGGTGTGTCGCTGGAGGAGAGCGGAGGCTTCAGTATGGAGGAGGTGTGGCCAAACAGCAGTTTGTTTTGGTTTCATGCTGGTGCTTAAATGAGACATCTACTTGATGAGAAAGTGTCACACACATACAAATTTAGCGGGGCATTTTTGGAAAATAATAAAGCAAATGTCATTTTCTTCTTCATTTTAATTTAGTCAAAGAATGTGCATTTTAGAAGTTGAAAACTAAAATTCAAATTAGATAAATTAATCATCATTTTATTTTTGAGTCAAATAATACACTCATATTCTGAAAATTAAAAAGCATTTATGTTAATGCATTTGAATTTTCAAATTAGCTCATCATTTGAATTCTGATCACTAATCGCTTCCATAACTGGCAGGCTATGTACCACAGTCATTTAAAGTAGCGGTAATCAAACCTCTACTCAAAAAACCTACTCTAGATTCAGGAACTCTAGCTAACTACAGACCTATATCCAACCTTCCTTTATCTCAAAGATCCTGGAGAATGTGGTAGCTAATCAGCTGTGTGACTTTCTCCATGACAACAGTTTATTTGAGGAGTTTCAGTCAGGATTTAGAGTCCACCATAGCACTGAGACTGCACTAGTTAAAGTTACAAACGATCTACTTCTAGCCTCAGACAGGGGACTTCTGTCTGTGCTCGTCTTGTTAGATCTTAGTGCTGCTTTTGACACTATTGACCATCAGATCCTATTATACAGACTAGAACATTTACTTGGAATTACAGGGACTGCTTTAAGTTGGTTTGAATCCTACTTATCAGACCGATCTCAGTTTGTACATGTTAATGATAAGTCCTCTATGCACACCAAAGTTTGCCATGGAGTGCCACAAGGTTCAGTTCTTGGAACAATTCTCTTTACATTATATATGCTTCCTCTGGGAAATATTATGAGGAAACACTCCATACAGTTTCATTGTTATGCAGATGATACTCAGCTTTATGTATCCTTAAGGACGTTAGGACCTGGATGACCAGAAATGTTTTGCTACTTAACTCAGACAAGACTGAAGTTATTGTGCTAGGCCCTAAAAACCTCAGAGAGACTTTTTCTAGTGATGTGACTGTCCTTAATGACATCAGCCTGGCATCTAGCACCACTGTTAGGAATCTAGGAGTTATTTTTGATCAAGATATGTCTTTTAGCTCTCACATCTGGAAAATTTCACATCAGGCAAACTTCACATCAGGCAAACAGTCTATTTTCACCTTTGTAATATATCCAAGATCAGGTATATCCTGTCGCAAAATGATGCAGAAAAACTAGTTCATGCATTTGTTACCTCCAGACTGGATTATTGTAACTCTCTTTTGTCAGGGTGCTCTGGTAAGTCTCTAAAGACTCTTCAACTAGTCCAGAACGCTGCAGCTCGTGTACTGACTAGAACTAGGAAAAGGGACCACATTACTCCTGTGTTGGCTTCTCTGCACTGGCTCCCTATACAGTCTAGAATAGAATTCAAGATCCTTCTTCTCACCTACAAAGCTCTAAATGGCCAGGCACCATCTTATCTTAAGGAGCTACTAGTGCCGTACTACCCCTCGAGAACATTACGGTCCCAGAATGCAGGCCTGCTAGTGGTACCTACAGTCTCTAAATGTACTATGGGAGGTAAAGCCTTCAGTTATCAGGCTCCTCTCCTCTAGAATCGTCTTCCAGCCGGGGTCCGGGAGGCAGACACAGTCTGTATTTTTAAGAATAGACTTAAAACTTTCCTTTTTGATAAATCTTATAGTTAGGGCTGGTGCTGGTGTAGACCAGCTCTTAGTTATGCTGCTATAGGCTTAGACTACCGGGGGAACTGGCACCTTGAGCTCCTCTCTCGCTCTCTCTCTCTGTGCATATACAGTACATCATATTACTGCATGTATCTATCTGTAAATCTCAGTCACTAACCACCTACTTTCCTGCGAGTTCTTGAGCTCTCTTAGGCTCCTCGAGATCGTTGGTTGACGGCCTGCCAGAACAACCCCCACCCCACCACTACCCCCTCCCCACCGGATTGTTGATGGACAGCTTGCCAGAACAACCCCCCTCCCCACCGAATTGTTGATGGACGGCTTGCCTCCCCCCACCCCCTTGCTCCCTATCCCTCTTCCTGCATCTTATCCCATCTCTCTCCTTATCCCCTTCCAAGCCCGGTGCAGTCTAGGCCTGTGAAGGCTGTTTCATCATGAGCCAGGGATCCAGGCGAAGATTTCTGCCTTTTAATAAGGCAGTTTTTTCTTACCACTGTAACTTTTGCTGCTTTGCTAAAGTGCTCATGATGGATAGGCCGGATCTTTGTAATATAGCAATAAGTAAGGTCTTTTACTTGCTTTTTGTAAAGTGTCTCGAGATAACACTTGATTGATAGTGCTGCCCAATCAAGTTCAGAATTATTGAAAAAACCTCTTAACACTAAAAACCAGTTTCCATTAAATCCAGAATATGAGACACACTGGTATGTAAGACACAGTCTGTTTTCAAGGGGGACTTCCAGATGTTAAAGAGGTTCCTGTGTAAACATTTCTATTATGTTCAGCAAAGTCCACAACATGCGCTTTCTGTGCAGCTGTGTAGTTTTTCGTTTTAAATGTGTGGAGTTTGCTATCCTGCTAGCTTTCCAATCAAATCACTTCTCCACAAGGTTTATTTACACTTGATTACACCGTTTCTTTAAATGCAGGACCTGATAATGTAAGAAAAGCTGTTTGAAAGTGGTGCCATATCCCAGCATGCTTTGCACTGCTTAATCACATCAGGTCCTGTACAATGTGTCATGGTGGCAGCTGCACTTGCAGTCTTGAAGGTGCATGTGTCAGCATTTTAAACTGGTCGCACCTGTATACAGGACGGCGACCACTTTTTAGGGGGAAAATAGACACTAAACGTGTGTCTTATTCACTGGGTTTGACGCTAGTTTACTGGGATGGCTGTGTTGGTGAGTGTTCCCCCAACAAAACAAGACACCCAACAGTGGGCAATTTCTTTTTTTAAATTACTAAAACTTGAAGTGCAATGTCTGAATTGCACAAATATTTTGGCAGTGTTTCAGTATTTGTAGAGCCGTCCAAAGACTGGAGGAGAGGGCGGAGCTGAGTGACGCAATAAGAAACAATTTGACAAATAAATCGTCCTGTTGAAGCCATGCTGATGTTTAATCAATAACACGCTGAAGTGTGGCGTCTATCTTCAGGAGGCCACTCTACTTCTAGATTTGACAGCAGTTTCAGGGATTGACAGGTGTGTTGCAGAGGTGTCACCTGTGTGTGTGTGTGTGTGTGTGTGTGTGTGTGTGTGTGTGTGTGTGTGTGTGTGTGTGTGTGTGTAAATGAGAGGCTGATTTAGCTGAGCTGGTCCTCTCAGTGAGCAGGATGGATGCTCCACTTAATATGCTGCTCAGGGGGAGAATATTTTCTGTGTCTATTTTTAGTCACACCTGGGCTGTACAGATAAATTCTTTAAAAAACGAACTGAACAGCATGGACGCTTTTCTATTAAAAACACACTCTTGATGGTAAGCTACATAAACATCGATGTAGTTTGGGCGTTAATTGTTTCAGTGAACCTCTTCAGAGACTCTTGTCGTAAATGAGTGTGACATAATTGAACGGCCTGGTTTCCTCCTTTCTCTCCTTTGTCCTCTCCTGTGAGCCGGCTGTAGTGCTGGCTGTGGAGAGAGATAGGTAATTAACCGCTCTGAGAGAGTGACTTATTACTATAATTAAAGCTGGCTTTTTTTAGCCCATTAGGAGGCAGCCTAATGCACCTACATCCCCCACCCCCCGATCATGAAACTATTTCAAGGAACAGTGCCGCCACTTTTACCTGTGCACAGAGCAGAGCTGAAGTACTTTGTCAGGAAGTTAGAAACATGATCACACTAGAGGGAGATGTTGTCAACAGACTCCTTGTTGCATGTAGCAAAAAAAAGAACCACGCCATAACTTTATTATTTCAGCACTTTTCAGACAAACTTAGAGCCAAAAATAGCTTCACAGCAACAATTAAAACAGAACAAAATTAATCAACAACAATTCATAAAACAAGAGCTGCAATGATAACTGATACATAGCATAATTATTGCAAAAATAATAATAATAATAATTATCAAAGAATCGTATCTGATTTTTCTACAAAAATGTTAAACATGTTCTAGTCCAAGCGTCTTCAATAAACGGATGTTCTTCTTTGTTTTATATACATGGAATATGACGGAGGATTAGGGCCACATTAAAGCAAAAAAAATCTAAAATTTTTGAATAGTAAATTTACAAGAATAAAGCCGTAAATTTACGAGTTTAATTTCGTCAATTTACGACTTTATTCTCGTGTCGTCACTGCATTGATAACAGATGAAACCCACAGACTGGAGATCCTCATCGATATTAAAAACAAATCTCAGGTTTTGGTGTCTGGTGTTTCTGACCTCCTGCTGTTTGCTTCAGGGATCGTGGCTCTGTGGTCTCTGGCCGTCCTCTCCTTTGAGCGATTCTTCGTGATCTGCCGACCTCTGGGGAACATCCGACTGCAGGCCAAGCACGCCATCCTGGGTCTGCTGTTCGTCTGGACCTTTTCCTTCATCTGGACCTTCCCCCCGGTGCTGGGCTGGAACAGATACACTGTGAGCAAGATCGGGACCACCTGCGAGCCCGACTGGTGAGAGACGAGCAATTTATGATCTCAATAAAGAACTTTGATTCTTTATAATGTTAGACAACAGAGACATGTTTATCCTCAAAGGTCAACACACTTCATGCTTTTGCCAGTTTTGTTGCAGTCTTGAAAAAAAAAGGCTGACACTGAGGTTTGTAGGCACAAGGCGCTAAACTTATCCAAGGATCGACTTTACTGTCATTGTAAAATGACAGGTTTCACCTTCTATGCTCCAGATACAGAAACAAATGTACTAACAATACAGCAATATTTGAAAATATGTAGATAATACTTTGAAGAATCAGACAGAAAACATTGGGTCTGAAGAATTAGACCAGGGTCAAAGTGTCAAAAACCGCAGTTCCTCTAGTGTCCACTTGAGGCTGGCTCCAAAAGTGAGTCAGTCCCCATAGAGATCCATGTTAAAGTGTCCATCTTTACAGCAGAAATAAACATGTTTACAGCCTGGTATAAAATACAATTTTGGTCTGTAGAGTTCATTTCTCTCTTCATGACAACAGTGAAGGCGGAATCTTTATCCAACTCTTCTGTTTACATTATATTAAAGCTTTAAGTGATGTAGAATCAGGGGGCGTGACCTCTTAGAGTGACAGGTGGGAGCTGCTAGGTGTCACCTCCGCTCATTAAGTCACTGCACTTAACCACTTGGCTATGAAATATCGTATAAAGATCAATCAAATAATCTGTGTTGCTGTGCAGTTTATTGACAGTTCCAGAAGTCTGTGCTGCAGCTTCTATTACATCGATTTGTAGAGAGCTGTCGTTTGTCGTGTTTCTTTTCACTCTATCAATACATGTTCAAGGATCACGCTCTTTTCAGCTCTGTTTGGTTACCACCAAATCACCAGGGAAAGATCTGGCTCTTTAGCTGAGCGACACTTGACTTTGTTCTTCAGTTGTTTGTCTTTATTCTCTCAAAGAAAGCACACATGGGGTTTATTATTATTAACCAGCATTTTTTTAAACAATGCAACAAGGTCATTTATAGGCTTAATATGCGGGTTTTCACACTTAAATGTAATAGAAATCAAATATATCCTCTGAAAATAACTCTGTGAGTCATGACTGTCTACAATGAGTGTAACACCCGAGTCCCACTGTCTAGCCGTTTTTCACATATGCACTCCTGATAATATCTAGATAATTACAGGAGGACCACTCCGGAGATTCTCCCGACCTAGCCGTTCACATATGCTCCTCACAGCGGGGGGCTCTCCCTGTCAGGGGGTCGGGGGGTCGGGGGATTTCCCGAGGTAAGACGTGACGTAAAAAAACAGAGACCACTACATGACGCTATAATGAGAATATTTGCCTTTATATCAATGCTATGTGTAATCCAATGGAATGACAACATCCACAAAAGAGAGGAGAACAACATACTGACGAACAGAAAACATAATGCAGATGTTTAATTACGTGCACGGAGATCGTAGTGGTCGTGTGCAGACACTTTAGCCGGTCACTATATAAACGTCATTCTCTTTCTATTGGCTCGAGTTGAAATCTACGGAGTATATGCTGCCGCGTTCAGACATCAGCTCACTCAGACTTTCTGCGGAAAAAATACTAGGGGTCTGGCCGGATAAACTCCGGGTAAAGTCTGCGCCAAAAATGCGGCTGTTTGCATTCTCATATAGCCTAAAGAGTTTTTCAGGAGATTTCCATATGTGTGAAAAGGGTGTCTGTGATGTTTTCCAAGCTTTCCTAGCTGTAGCTTCAGTTAGGTTACATTGCCGGCCGGCCGGCTGACTCCTCCCCTCGCGTATAAAAGTTTTTTAATTGAGGGACTAGAGAAAAAAAGAATAACATACTGTACTCACTGATTAATTGAATGTCACGTTAGCGTTTCTAGATCACGGTAATTTCGTGTAAATTTACATGCAGTGTGAAGATACGAGCATAATAAAGATCGCTAGCATTAGCATGCTAACACAACAATGCTGCGCGAGTTGTTTTGGTTTCATGCTGGTGCTCAAGGGCGACATCTGCTGGATCAAAAAACCACATATAAAGCCTTTAAAGTGGTGAAGCTGGAACAAAATAGTAAAGGTGTGAGCTTTAAAACCAAATTCTCTGACGGTTCATCACAATGGGAGGCCCACTTGGATCACACAAAGTCATTAAACCACTGTTCTACCTTACTGTAAGTCGTGTTCAGACCAGTTTTTGGACCAGTTAAAATATCAAAAATGGTCAATCCAAACTTCATCCACAAACACAAGAATTATATTTAAATCAGGAGAGACTTAATTAATTAACCGGATTAACTATTATTTATTTAACAATTTAGGAAATAAATGTGCAAAGTCTTAGACTCCATCATGACGACTTCATGTACTCAGAGGGGTAATGAGGACGACAGCAGGATGGGATACCCCCCTATGGAGTCTAGATCCTGGTGGTGTTGGTGATATCCCCCTATGGAGTCTAGACCCTGGTGGTGGTGGTGATACCCCCCTATGGAGTCTAGATCCTGGTGGTGTTGGTGATATCCCCCTATGGAGTCTAGACCCTGGTGGTAGTGGTGATACCCCCCTATGGAGTCTAGACCCCGGTGGTGGTGGTGGTGGTGGTGATACCCCCCTATGGAGTCTAGACCCTGGTGGTAGTGGTGATACCCCCCTATGGAGTCTAGACCCTGGTGGTGGTGGTGGTGATACCCCCCTATGGAGTCTAGACCCTGGTGGTGGTGGTGATAGAAGAAAGCAGGATGTGATGACGAGTGGGTTTCTGAGGCTGGATCTGAACTCTGCTGAGCTGGACTGGAGGTGACCGGGGCGGAGGAGGGTCACAGAGATCGAACTGAAATGATAACCTGACTGTGGAAGAGAAAAAACAGGTTTTAAAATCTGACCGCAGCAGGATGATTGTTTGAGAGAGGTTGTGGCAGAGTCAGGCTTGATTATTACTTAAAGAGTCAACGCCCCAAATCAGCTGATCACCAGAGCAGGGAGACGGAGGAAGAGGTAGAGAGGGAGGGGCTAAGCTGAATGAAGACATTGAATAAATGTGTAAGAGAATATAAGCAGTCTTCCTGCTTGAACTTATACTGAGCTCCATTAGTTGTTTTCTTTTGACAAAGTTTGAATTCTATTTTTTACAGATCTACATTTTGTTATTTTTTCATCATCTTTTTGACCAATTTGTTGTGATTAAAAGCAGCAAAATGGTCTGAACACAGCTGTACATTTGATCTGTAGCAGCTTTAAGCTAACCCCCAACTAACCTCTTAAACCAGACTTTAGCCATCAGCAAATGAAGTGATTTAACTAAAGCTGTAACCCAGAAATAACATTTTAATAATACACAACAATACTTTTCTTACCACCCACCTTGCACACAAACAGATAAAGGTAACAGACAGTCTACACTCAGCCCTGCGGCTCAGATATGCAGCGCAGCTTCAACTAAAGACTCACACTGTGTAAAGTCGTCTCAGAGAACATCAGAAAGCATGGCGGCTTTGACCTTGGCCCTCAGGGTGCCATCTGGGTAATGCTATTTAGCTGCTTTGATCAAAGGCGTGCAGGTAGGAGGGGAGTGTTGGTCCGGAGCCGTGTGTGGGAACCACTGCTCAGATGAAGCACAGGGGGAATGAATGATTCAGACAATACAATTAAGACATCACCTTCTGGAAAAACCTGTTGCGTAGATGACCTGATCCTCCTCTAACTGCACACAGCGTGAGATCTGTCAGTAAACATTCGGTGAACAGTGGGACCTGAAGCGGCACAGCTGTTACAGGTGCAGAAAGCTGCCACATGTACAGCCGGATGCATTTTAAAAGCCTCATTCAGTGCATCTTTTTATCTTCAGATGCATGTAGATATTCAACACAGGACTCCACCTGAATGTAAAGTAGCACACATGCAGAGGTCAAGAGTGATTGTGCAGGAGAGGTCTGTCAGTGGATTGTCTGTAGGGGCCTATGGCCTTGGTAAGGGTTTGGATATAATCTAAAGACAATATATTGTTTTAAAAATCCCTTTCAGGACTCCGGTCTTCCCCTTACTGGGGAAATGTGCACACATGCAGCAGATAGATTACCTGCTATCATGCATTCATTGTCAGTGTTTGGATGGAGAATGACTTGACTTTGCAACAGCCAGTCTCTCAGTGTTTTGAGATGTTCCTTCAAAAACAGAAATTGTGGGTGTGTTTAAAGTCTGACTTTATCTAGTACCATGGCATCTAGCAGACAGTCACTGTAAAATATATAGAAGCTGAGGATTTTCACTTTACAGGGGGAGAAAAGGCTGTCTCATTTGTCCCTTGAGTAAGATTCCCGGTCAGAGCTGGACTAAATCACTCCAGCCCTTCTTCAGCGCTATCGTCAAACGGGCCTCTCTCTGCCCTGCCCCCTTAAACACTCCAACAAAGTTCTTAACTTTGACCTCGTCCCCTCAGCGACATCAAGTCATCATAAGACTGTTTTACACATGGACTGTACAAAACATGGACGCAGCCTAAGTGATGCAATCCATCATTTTCTGCAGCAGCCTTTTGAAGCCCAACGATGGCAGTCGCCATATTGGAAACTCTGTCTCAACCTCACTTTCTGTCAACCTAGAAACAGGCTAACAGGTCGAGCTAAGGCGGGCCTTGAGCGTCCTGACAAACAGCTACAACGCCTGTCAGTAACATCAAACATGCCCCGAATAATGCCTTATTTACAAATGATAAACAGTTATAAAATATTACAATGAAGACATGTTAATGGGACCTGGATGTCCAGGTGAGTTACTTTACAGATGGCGTTGCAGAAGCATGACAGGAAGTGACAGTTGTGTGAACAGACAGCTGGAGCTTCACAGGCACACATATACAGCGCTGTTCAACTCTATCGAAAGTGAGTGACCATGAAAGAGAAAGCAAGAATGCACTGCATGCTAAATATCAGATATTTAAATCCAAAAATGTCCTTTCAAACTGACTTTGTAAAGTTACAAGTCATGTTATGCAGAGTTGTTCATGGAGCTGAAATGCACAGGTTAGAATTCAACAATGCTTGTTTGTTACTTTTAATACGTTTTAGCCAAATTAACACTATTGAAAGTTTTCCAACACTTTATTTTTTAGACCAAGCAGTAAGACATGCTCTAACACATAGCCCTGAATCATCATTTACATATTTACAACATTTCTTGTCTAACAATGCTGGAAAAATAGTCCCAGAAACTTTAGATCCCAAAAACTTCAAATCCGACTTTTGATCCAGCAGGCAATTTTCAATTACTGAATTATTTCTTATAAAAGGGGGCGGCAGAAGCTCATCTTTAAGGACTAGAGTTAGGAACTAGAGGGTTTCTGGTTCAAGTCACGGACCAGACTAAAGTAGGGGAGTTGGTCTGGTGGCTGGAGAGATGTCAGGTCACTTCCAGTGTAGAGCAGAGGTGCCTTTGGGCAAAGCACCGATCCCCCACCAGCTCAGTCCATAGGTCCAGTTTTTGCATGTGTGTGTATTTTGTGTGTGAGTAGAATGTCGCTCAATATCAGAGTGTAAAACATGCATATATTGTGTTGTTATCAGGATTTTTGTTGAACATAACTAACATCTCTGTGTTAAACGTTTGCTTCTCGTGAGATGGTGACAGGTTTGAGATTTTCTGCAGCACTTTGATTTTCTGCAGCACTTTGAGAAATGAACAAGATTAAATACAAGGATCTTCACCTGAAAAAAAAGTAAACCCTGTCATATTTCTTTGTAGGATTGTAATATTTAGCTGTCATCCTGTGGTATAAAAATCACCTGCACAAAAACTTTACTGTCAAATGTGAAGTCAGACTGAGTCCTCAGTTGAAAATGAGGAGACTGACAGAGACGGAGGACAGCGGTGGGAAGACTGACTCTTTTCAGTAATTCGATTGTTGTGGGATTATTTGATAGAAGCAGCTCGACTGGTGCAAATGATTCACCTCATCAAAGACAACAGTTTGTCTGGTGACAGCTCTGTCGGGCTAATATACAGACGAGCTCAGTAAGGAGATGGGGGACACATTTTGTGGACCCAGCTGACCAAATATTACTGCTAATAGAGAAACTGAATGCCTTTTTTGTTCAGGTACTTCAATAGAATGACAGATCGTATTTACTTCAGTAATTAAGGGATAGTTCTGGATAGTTTCAGTTGCTTTTAGATTATTTTCAGCACATTACTTTGCTTGTTTTAGCAGTGCTTTTCTTCCACCTGCTCCCCAAAACATGTCTGTGAAGTTTCTTGTTCTAAATCCACTCTGATCCTGTATTTAATCATGCCTATAAACCCCTCTATTTCAGCCCTGCTCAGAACAGGCTGTTTCTGTGTCTGTACCTTTAAATATGTAAATGAGCTGTGTCTGACCACGCCCCCTCTCTGGAAGGGCTTGGGTGTACTCGGGCTTTCTCGCTCCATGTCCTATTGTTTACGGTGAGAAGGCAGACTCAGAGGGCAGAACAAACACCTAGCTGTGGGAGTGTCACCCACCTGGGGGAGGGGTTACTGCCCTTTGTGATGTCATGAAGGAAACATCTCCAAACGGCCTGTTTGAGCACACATTTTCTGAAAAGTGGAGCAGGCAAAAGACGGAGCGGATGGACTTTTCTCATAATTGGGGGGTTTGTAGATGGAGAGACACATATTAGTGTTAGATAAAAACCTTTACGTTTTCTGCCCACAGTGGCTTACAACATGGGAGACATTTAAAATGACATGTCATACAACACATCAGGTTTTTGTGAATTTCAGAGTGGCTTTGTGCGGATAAACCGTATAAATCCTTCACAACACAAGCTGTCTTATGGTACAGACCAGATGCCTGAAAGATTTATTTTAAGTAAGAAGGGCAATATGAACAAACCAAACAAATATTCATGCATTATGAATTTCTATTTTACATGTGTGTCACATGTCAGTAAATTCATGAGGAATCAGGTGAGAGCTGACCCGTGTTCTCAGCCACTCGTTTTTACTGATGAAAACAACATGTGGAAGGTTCATGAATACAAATACATGCTGTGTCTGTCAGGTACCTCCGTGCTTATTAATCAGATGCTTGTTTTATTTGACTGTGGAAGGTATTCTAATGAAAATTACCAAAATGAGCTTAAATTAGAGGCCTGCGCGCCTCTAATTGTGTCACAGATATTTGTCCCAGCTGTGAAATGTTCCTTTTAACTGAACCTCAAATGATGAGTAACACTTTCATCCTTTTCTCCAGCGAGATAAAAGCCTCTGAATGTCAGAATGACATTTCACGACAGCTCCGAGCTAGGCAATTATGGGATTATTAACCAGTCTGTTCTAAAAGGCACAAGTGTTGTTGATAAATTATCACGTTTAATACTTACAAATGATGTTTTCCATGGTCAGGTTTGGCCAGGCTTTCTTGTTTGGTTGTGACCAAGTGTAAAGCTCTTAAAATGTGAACTTGTTTGTTGTCCACCTCTGTACAGGTATTCAACCAACATGAAGGATCACAGCTACATCATCACCTTCTTCACCACCTGTTTCATTTTTCCTCTCGGGTTAATATTCTTCTGCTATGGAAAACTCCTACGGAAGCTCAGGAAGGTCAGTATGTGTTCTTAAACAACAAACATGGAAATATTTAAAGGCAGAGTCAGCAGCTTTTTCCTGCATTAAAACAATAGACTTATACCAAAGTAATGGCGCTCAGTCATCACTTATGGGCCTCCATAGATGAATGGTGGTGACTGTGTCTGCACAGACTCTGTCCTCTGATGGGATTTTCATGTTTTGGTTTGTTTTGGTTGACTCGGGCGGAGAGCTGGTGTGTTTCCTCCAGCCAATGAAAAGCGAGCAGGTGAGTTTAGGAGGGGATACAATTCAGTGATTGGATGCCATTCAGACTGACAAATTTGACTGAGGGGGACGTGGCCGCAAAGAAGAGAAGATATTATCATAGTGAGGGGAAACACAAAGTGCTTCCTAAACGAGGGTGAACCTTGGGTCGGCTTTCACCCTTGGATGCAGAGTTGGTCTGCTTTCTGTTCTGAGAGTAAGGTGACAAAAAACAGTGGTCCCAGTAGCTTGTGCTAGCGTGCGGTAGCTTGCAGTATACGAGCAGTAAACGGACATGCTAACACTGCAGTGAGTGTTGCTCTTCCAGGGACGATGAGCCCAAGACAACTACACAAGCTACAACAGACAATGCTACTGACTCCACCTTTATGACATTCACTTTATGCAACTCAGTATATGTCTGTTACCGGAGGAAAGGTTTTACTTTTGCATAAATATGATAACACTACTGTATCTAGCTATAGCATAGTGTTGGGCCATGCAGGCTTAGGACAGTCAAACCATGGACTTGGGCCTTTGAGTTATTTACTGAGATCACAAAGTGGCCTAAAAGGACTCTTTATCCCAGAATCCCCTGTGGTACTTCACACCTACGTGTGACGTAAAGGGGGGACCGGAACCTGAGGGAGACCCCACAGGAAGGCGGCCAGGTGACAAAACTCTGAGACTCCCCTCGTTCTACCTCTTTCCACGCGCTGACTTGAAGTGCTCGGAGACCCAAGCTCACCTCCTGTTTCCTGCAACAATCTTCCTTTGTTTTAAGTTTTGGCGCGCAGGTAATCCGCGGCCGGCAGTGTTCCAAATTCCGAGCTCGGATTGTCCAGTGAACACATCTCAGTTTCTCGGAGAGCGTTAGGCTATAACAGATTATCAGAAAGATAACGGTCTTATTCCGTCCTGCAACAAAAGGACATCAACGGACATCTTTCCCCTCGACGGAGAACCAACGAAGCCGCTCTTGCTGTAAGGAACCCTCGCCGCCATCAGACACCTCTACACCAGGACGGACAGAAGATCTGTTTTATCGCCCGGACTCCTTTTTCCTTCACCGATCGCAGGCAAAGCGATTCACAAGTGAGGCTTAATTAGGTCTGGGCAGAATTAGCTTTAGAGAGTGTTTTTAATAATTGTTTGATTGAAGCAGAAACTGTAATTTTTATCTTTGTTGGACCGTCGCGTCGTGAGTTTTACCTGTTTAAAACTCTTGTTGTTTCCGTTTCGGACTGCTGCGTCCTATATGTGTTTAACGTAACAGTGTTATAACTGGGTATTATTCTTCTGATCAGAAAGGCCAGTGTAAGCCGTATTAACTTGAATTCGGTCTCTTTTAGACATTAAGGCCACATAAGGTCTTTGTTAGGTGTGTGCCATCGGAAGGGCGACCACGTGGGACGAAGCCATCTCCCCCTTTTCTTCTCCCCCCCCCTCTCTCTCTCTCTCACACACACACACCCCTTTCACAAGCCTTGCTTGATAATGTTTGTTGCTTAGATTAGTTTTTAATAGTTATTTGTTTGATTAAGTTCATTGATTTTGGATTGATGTTGCTTTGTTTAAATAAATTCTGTTATAATTTAAGAGAGCAGTTGTTTGTGATTACTGGTGTATTTGCATTGTGATATAAGCTGGGTGCGAAGGCTTTGTGTACGGATTTCACGCCTTCAATTTATTAAATATAGTTTTATTAGATTATTAATAATATTAGTAATTAAATAACTAATTTGAGACTGATTTGAGTGATATTTTGGTTATATTTCCCTGAGTACAGGGTGGTGCCCCAAAACGAGATTAAACATAATGATATTTTATTTATATTATTAATAATTAGAAATAATTATTAAAGAATATAACCAAAGTTGACTTGATACAACCCCAACAATACTCAGCAGGGTTTTCAGGGACTGCAACAATTTCTGTCCATCTTTTTTTCTCCTCCTCTCTATCGTGGTACAAAGAAGAGGTCATGTCAAAGAGGCATTCTCGGTTTCTCCACCTCTTCCTCCTCCTTTTCATCAGTTCAAGAGTACCTCACATGCCTTTGCCTCAATGCCATGTTTACTCGTGGTTAGCTTCCTGTTTGGTGCTCGGGAGACCACTCTATAGGTCGTCGACGATGGTCACGTCATTGAACAACACTTTTTTCATAAGACAAGACTAAAGATTTGTGATAATATTAAACCTGTTTGGTTTTATCTTAACACCAAGACTGCCTTAAAACAGCTCTTAAAAAGTTTTATGACCACCTAACACCAAATGACTGAGATCACAGGAGCACCCCCCCAACTCTAACAAAACTCTCAACGCTTACTGTGACTTTGAAATTGACTGAAATGTTGTTTGATGTAAGGCCAGCATTAGCAGCTAAAATGTTTTTTTACCTATTCAAGTAAACATTAACAACTATATTGAGTTTATTGAACAAAGATTTTCTTTTGTTTAAGACCAAACCGCAGCTATGTGTGAGAGTCCAGGTGATGTTATGAGCACATACCTGTCAAGGTTCTGTTTAACGGGGTATCTGAAGGTGCTAATGTTCACATGTTATGTTAACCGACATGAATTTTAAGCAAGTGATGCAAGGCGATGGAATGTAGACATCCTAAAATGTCAACTGTGTGTTAACTGACTTTAGATTTGGTCCTCTGACTCCTCAAGGTGTCTCATGGTCGTCTGGCCACAGCCAGGAAGCCAGACCGTCAAGTGACCCGCATGGTGGTGGTGATGATTGTAGCGTTCATGGTGGGTTGGACGCCATATGCAGCCTTCTCCATACTGGTCACAGCTCATCCAACCATCGAACTGGACCCTCGAATGGCCTCCATCCCCGCCTTCTTCTCCAAAACAGCTACTGTGTACAACCCCGTCATATACGTCTTCATGAACAAACAGGTAACTGAGTTTCCTTGTGTGGATTTAACCATTTTGATCATGTTTGCTTAGTGTATTCATGCACTATGTGTAATTGCCAGTAAGATTCTGCATCAGTTTGGAGGGTACATGTAGCTGAAACTCATCACTGTGTGCAGCAGATGACTGCAGATATTATTTCTGTTGTTGTCGGGTGTTAGCCTGTCACTCAATAATGTATGCTATATGAATAAAAGAAAGGTGAAATCCAGAGAGTACAATTGTCGGTGCGTGGATCTGTTAAAAAATACATTAGCCATCTTTTGTATGAATTTCAAAGGGCCAATGCTGACATTTCATGCCATTTACCCGTTCAATTTTACATTGTGCTGTCCAACCATTTGTCAGTGTAAGTGAGACACACTCTCAATGACGATATGATGTCTATTGACTATTTGACAGCAGACATTACCAAAGAGTGATTATGAGCAGTTCTTTAACACAGGAGATTCAATAGTTTGAGCCACGATTGCAGTCTCTCTAAAACAGACTCTAAAAGTCTGTTTTTCGTTGCACTCTGACATTTACCTCCCGTGCTGACGAGTTCAGTATTTGAAGTATTTCCCAAAAGACCCAAATACCCAGATTTAACAGGGATTTATGATGGGTTTTAACCTGAGCCCTATTCTCAAATTCTTAGGTCTAAATCAGTGGTTCTCAACTGGTGGGTCAGGACCCAAAAGTGGATCACATATAAGCTTTCTGTGGGTTGCGAATGTGTGCCTGGAAAAATTGTGTTAAAAAGTCTATGAAGACCTTTTTAAACATTTTAGTTTTTTTCCATTTCTTTGTTCTGTCACATGTTCTCCACTGCTTGAGCTCCAAAGAGCCGAGGTCGGATTGAAACCCATGGCCGCTGCAAAGAGGGATATAGCCTCTGTATAAGTACATGGGGCGCGACATAACCGCTAGGCTATCCGGCGTCCCCAGATTGTTATTCTAAGTGTCTGACAACATTACATCAAGATCCCTAAAGATATAGATCTTCCTGTAAAAGAGGGACATATTTTTTAAACAAGAAAATGCTGTTTCATGGCTCATATAAAGACCCTTATGCTGCCCAGATTATTTTCATTTTCAAGTTATTGCAACTAAAGCAAATATGGACCTGCATTAAGTAATTCAAACACTTATGTTGAGGTTAACAAAAATAAACTATATGACTTATTGTGATTAACTCTTATCGTTCATCAAATCAAAACAGATGAGTTATCAGAAAATCCCCCCGTACAGTGTGTGTCGATCGAGACATGAGCTAATCAGACCTATTTGTTTTTTTTAACCGGGCTGTAAACATGTTAACCTCTGCTCTTTCGAATGGGTGTGTGACTTCCTGTGCTTCTGCAGCCAGCATCTAGTGGACACTCGATGAACTGCAGGATGTTGCACTTCAGCATGGTCTCACAGTCATCCACAACCGACCCTTCGTAGTCATTGAGACACTTAGATATGTAATTGTAGAGCCCAGGCTTTAAACAAACACCAGGATTGCCTTAGTTTTCAAATCATTTTTGCATTTTTTACTGTAACAAACTCTCTTTGATTTAATTTAAAGTAACAGCTTGCAGTTTTTTTTAATTGCATACTGACATTTGCTGACTACTAAGTGATTGTGTTCCACATAAGATCTACATAAGAGGATTGAAGGAGCTATTAATTGGAGAATGTGACAGTCAAACAGGGCTTGTAATTGCTTTATTTATTTAAGGCAGCGGTGATTAACGGGGTCATGAGGTGTTATTACTGACTGTAAGACAAATCTGCTGCTGGAGCCTACGCCTTGTTTCCACACGAGGCCATTTATACTTCAATCAGGAGAGACTTGATTAAGGGAGTTTGCGTCGGGATACTGGCAGACATAAACGTTATGAACACTAGTCGGAAGGCCCCCAAATTAATTTTTGCCTGGGGCCCCACAGACTCTAGAATCACCACTGAGTGGATTTCAACTGTATCTGCAGTTAAGCAGTATGAGAAGACATTGAGGTGGAATACATTTTTTGAATCCTCTTTGCTTTGTATGCATGGGTCCCCTTTAAACAGTCCCCTGTGGTCTAAATGAAACATCTGTGCTGTGCTTTGGTCAAAATATAACATGAATCAAGCACCTAGAGGAGGTTTGTGACCCTGTATAAACCAGCTCTCTCAGAACGCTTCGTTTTGGTGTGTGTGTCTCTTTAAATGCAATCACACCCCCCCCCCCCCCCCCAAGTTTTCCCAGTAGACATCACTCCTCTGTAGAGAGAATAAAAATGGCCGACCTGCACAGAAGTTTAGGCTGGGGGTGGAGTCCATGGATGGAGAAACCAGGGGAGGGGAGGGTTTTTTTTTTTTTTTTTTTACCAGAATCCCACTGTGACATCACAAGGAGAGCAAATTTGAAATGGAGAATTTTTCTCTGTGTTGTAAGACTTATGCAGACCACAAACAAAGGACTGGATGGGTTTATTTCACATTTTGTGGGTCAGTAGACACTCAGGTTACCCAAATAAATGTTTAAAAACACTGTAGAAGTGAATTTTTTTATGGTATGTCCCCTTTAAAGTTGATGTTTTCTTTCTGCTAAACACAAACACAGCGTATTAAATTGACTCGTCAGTTAGACTCGAGGTAAAGACTGGCTGCAGTTTGGAAACATCACTGTGGAAAGTTAGATAAGAAAATATACTTTATTGTCATTCTGTGCAATGCAACGACATTTCAGTGGTGACAGGCAGCTCAGCAGCAACAGACAAGATAAAACATAAACAATATATAAAAACAACAGATTAAAGACTAGAGTAAGCAACACACAATATATATGAAAGATACATGAATAATCGTTACTGTGTTACTGAGTGACCGTATTGCAGTGAGTCTAAAGTGCAGTAGTGCTACATTATTTAGAAACACTGCCTAGCAGCTGGGAGCATGTTTCCATTGGGGGGTGGGGGGTGACCGAGCCTACAGCTCGGGGAAAGAAGCAGCTCCTCAGTCTGTCAGTCTGGGTTTTAATGGTGTGAAACCTCTTTAGAGATGGTGGGGCATGGTAGGGTTGTCCTGAAAAGCTCTGGTTACATCCCATATAAAAGTTATTTAAAATTGTCAGCATGTTCCTCTCTACTGCTGATGATCTGTTGCAAGTTTTTATTGCACGAGACAGGTTTCCTTTCTCTGACCAGTACCACTCTTAGAGTCCGGCCTGCAGTGAACATGAAAGCTGTCAGGCCTGGTTATAAGACAAACAGGGAGACGTGCATCCTATGATAGAATTTAAAGCAATCTATTTTTAGACCTCAGAACAGTAGTCCAGTTCTACATGTGCCAGGGAGCTGCATGAGGTCTGCATGTCCTTCTGATTGGCCCAATTCTCGGCTGCTCTCACTGTTTAAATAGGTCATCCACAGTCCGCACAAACACATCGACTGGATGGGAGTGAGGACACAGACTAATCTCAGAAACACACACACAACTTTTAGAAGTTAGCTGACTTCTGCTGCATGACTGTGATTTCTCTATTTGAGTTCAGCCGGGTACACACTACCCGATTCTTCTAGTCTGACAAACAGGAATGTTTGCATCACCAGTATGCTTTGGTTACTAAGCGCAGCTTCTGTCACCTAGCAACCTCAACAGTTGCACCAGAACCAGCTAACAAAACCAACGTCACAAAACTTAACCTATTATTTTGAAAGTCATTTAAAATTCCTAAAAGTCCTGTTTAGTTTTTTTCAACATTTGTATCGATGGCTTTTTGATTGAGATAAAACCAATCACTTCACTGTAGTCATTGGATGCTAAAGAGTCCGCCATTTTGTTTGAATTAGTTACCAGTAAATCCTTGGATATAGGACGCATCCTTTGTGATCCAGGAAAAATTGGACACATTCGTTGGCCGCATTTGAAGGGACCTTCCAAATGGGATCGCCTTTCGAGGCATAATCAATCTTGATCTGCGTCCTCCGAAGGATGCTTCTCCTGAATTAAGAGATGGCTGTCGTGCCGGGGGAACCCCGAGGACAGCCTAGCACGCTTTCTGTGGATTGTCTAATGAAATAAACGATAGCCTATTAGGAAGCAAGCTGACTAAAGAAGGGAGCAAAACATCTGCAGCAAATCTTATTTTACTCAACCAGCTCGCACTGTAACGTGCAGCTCTAGTTCCCACCGTGTCAACAACGTCATCCATAGTTTTAATTTTTTCTTTGTGAATTTTCAGTCAAAAGGTGTCGTAAACCATCACCACCAATTCTGGCTGCTAGTCGTCAGCCATGTTTGTTAACTGTAGAGTCAGGACTCTGTGAGTGTAAGGTGTGCTGTTTTATTGTTATCATTATCTGTCGTCGTGTGTGCTCTCTCACATTGTCCACATGTGTTCAGATTTTTAAAATCTTTTAAGTGTGTGCCGGGCTTTACCAAACAAAGTGAGCTGAAACTGTCTCCTGGGATCCCTCAGGACAAAAGGTCGAAGAGAGAAAGCCTCGTAGAAACATGCATCAATCCCTTCTGTTAGTTCTATTTAACATCTGTTTCACACGAGGCTTTATCGTTTTGATCTCTACATATCAAACAGCTTGATCAATAGAAGGCGAAGCAGAGATCTAAAAATAACGCTTTTCAAAAAGAAGGTCTGGACTGTGTTGACAGACTAGATATACTTTTAATTTAAAGTAACAAATTGACGTTTGGCCCCACTGGGAGTGGAAAACTTTATTGATCCGTTTTGAGTAATTCTTTGTTCTCCTCATTCTGCTGCCACAGATGAGTTTTTACAACTCCATACATAGAAGCATTCAGGCAGAAAAACAACATACTGTATTCTTTCCATACATTCTTCTGTCAGGTCATTTAGGTTATAAACAGTTTAACCTTTAGGGTCAAAAATGGACAAAGAGCTCCAGATTCACAGAAAAGATCATTGTTGAGCTGACTTTAAGAGACAGCTGTGGGATGACTGATCTTAATTTGTGGTGCTACAATCAGGTGGATAAAGCTCGTTACAAAACGAGGGTGAACCTTCGATTGGCTTCCTCCTACTTTAGGCACTAATGGAGCGGCTTGAGATGAAGAGCCACACATAGTTTGCCAGCTTTCTGTTGAGCAGTCAGGTGCCAAACACAAATGACAAGCTTGTGCTAGCTTGCTAAATGATCAGCTTTTCTATTACAACATGTAATATTCTCAGGTAGCTTGCAGTGTAGCTACAAGCAGTAAATGTACACGTTAGTCCTGCAGTGGGCTTGTGCTTCTGGGGACGATGAGCCCAGGAGGCGGTGCACAATTTGAATCTTGTGTTTACATGCTGCAACAAACAACAACGGCAAAAACATCCTGGAAGTGGAAGGGGTTCGTTCAAGGTAGTGTTGTCATTTTAGTGTCTCCATCAGGTGTCACATAGTGTATTTTATGTGCTAACTAAAACCTCCCTTTGAGAATCTTCTGAATTCAAACTGCATCAAATAAGCATGAAAATGTGTTTCAGGCTCTTCTTTTTGACATTTTATGACCTTATTCTCTGTGTAGCAGTGATGCAACAGCTTTATTTATTTTTTAAAGCTAGAGGAAAATGTTAAACACGTTGTGGTTCTGCAGGATTTATCTGCATATTTACGGTCTCAGATTGAACAAAGACACTGCAACATCACAGCCTTTTGCTTTTCCCGACATTAGAGGGGAGCGGAGGTGTCGTTGCAGTTCTTAGAAATCTTTACTGGTTTAAAGGGGAGCCTTTAGGAGGTTTGTGTGTTAAATTAGATCTTTAGGTCTTTAAGGGTCAGGGATCATGGTTTCACCCCTGAGGCTTCACGAAGGGGAAACTTAAACAAGGTCAATTAGGGTTTTAAATTTAGAGTAATGTGGAAAACAGGGATTTTAATGATATAAGTGGGGATGGGGTGATGCTTTTCTAAGACCATCAATCCACAGGTATGCCCAGTATGTGTGAGTGTGTATGTGTCATAGAGGGCAATGCAGACACAGTGAGAAAACCTGGATGTCCCTGATTCTAGTGCAGACAAAGCTATCTTGTCTTTTCTTTTTAATTTTTATTATTTAAGAAGTTAATTTTACTTACTTTTAAAAAGTTTATTTTGGGCTTGTGCCTTTATTTTAGTGACAGGACAGTGGATAGAGTCAGAAAGGAGAGAGAGAGAGAGAGAGTGGGTCAGGTAATTTGGGAAAGGAGCCACAGGTCGAATTTGAGCCCAGGCCGCCTTGGAGGACTACAGCCACCATACATGGACACGCACACTAACTGCTATGGCTACTGGCGCCCCCTTTTTAACTTACTTTGAAGACACTTGAATTCATTTTTACAAAGTCAGCTAACCTCATTTGCTCCTGAGTCTCCAAAGAGAAGAGACTGCCGACCCCGTCTTTTTTTTTTAACTCACACATCTGTATCATGTGTTATGCCCGCCATGGATGGGAGAGAAAGAGTCCTGTTTGTACTCAGGGTCTCTTCAGTTATAGTAGCCTGGAGCAGTGAATAGAAGGTCCCGATTGGTCACATGAAGTGTCAGTCGAAAGCTCAGAATGCATGAATTAGTGCAGAGAACACAGTTGAACAGTGGAGGAAATTTTGAATCAATCAGTGGATCTTCATGTATGTAATGGATTTGGATTGGGGGGGATCCTTTCTGATGCAGCAGGATGTAGATTGTAGATTGAGACTGCTGTGTTGGTTTTCAATTTTGAAATGGTTTACATGTTCAGACTCATAAGGATCGTTTAACTTTCAAGTGATGACACATGAATGATTTACACAGAGCAGTTATTGTACTGGAGTCACTTTGACTCTGAGGAAGATGCAACGCGTCAACACGTTAGTCCTTTGCACCTCAATACATTTGCTGTAATTAGCGGTATTTTCTTCGGATTCTGCCTGTGTAAAGGAGTCCTCTGAATAATTTTTTGACATCTTAGATTCTTCTCTGGGAACACCGACCTCAATCTGTGGATTGGCTGAAGCACTAGGGTTTCTTTTACTGTGATATAAAATGTGCTTTACAACTGTCTGAATTGTTACTTTCTGAGAGCAAGGTTGAATGAGACTATAAGTCTTTGAACCTTGAAGGGAAAGTTTAGTGAGACACCGTACAGTACCGTGCTGCCTGAACTTATCCACACTTATTTGTTTGTGCACAGTGTTCCCAAAGTTAAAGGTGTTAAAGAAAGACTTTCTGTTTCCCACTTTTTCCTCAAGCTCAAGCCTAAGACAGAGTGGTTTTAACGATGTAAACATGGCTACTAATCACACTTTTAATTCTCATTTTCTATCCAGTTCAGGAAGTGCCTCATCCAGCTCTTCGGTGGCATGGGGAACATCCACGACGGCAACCTGAACCAGACCTCAGAGCGCCCTGGAATCACCGCAGAGAGTCAAACAGGAGAAATGTCCACCATCGCAGCGAGAATCCCCGTGAGTGGCACTGGATCGGCCAGGTCTGACGATTCTCCAACCGACTGCGGCTCATTCGCACAGCTACCCATCCCTGAGAACAAAGTGTGCCCCATGTAGCCGTACACTTTTCCCTGACCTCTGACCCTCTTTTTGGTATTTTTTAAACCAGGGCAGACGTTGGTGTCAAAACTAAGAGTCACAAAAACTGTTGAATTGCTGCAGTATGTTGCTTCAGCTGGCAGCCATTGAAAAGTCTTTAAACGGCGACAAAATAATCCCTGTGAGGAAACGCACCTGATTGGTACGTCCACTAAAACGTCTTGTTTTCATCACTGCCAGGCTCAGATCCAATTTCCACATACTCATGGTGCGCTGTGGTCCATCAGCTCCGTGCACCACGCCGCCGCACGCTGCCACTCTAGTCAATGCTCCTGTTTGGACAGCGAGCGCCGCTATCTGTCACTCGTACCAGCCAGCAGCACCACTGCTCCGTTTCAAATACCGCTATTTTCGACGGAGCTCATTGCAAGCACGCGTCAAGCTAGACAGAATAGACCGAGCTGGACAGGAAGTCAGACAAGGAAACAACGCACTGGTCAATCTCAAAATAAAACTCATTAGTCGTGTGTATCGCTGCGCTCCAGGAACAGAAACAGATGCGTCGTCCGATGGAGCAAAACCATGAAGCGTGCGTGGATTATGTGGAAATTGGCAGTAAGTGTCAGACAACATAACAGAAAGGATTCTCTTTTTTCTTTTCTCTTTTTTTTGAAGAGTTGCTTTCTTTGTCTTAAAAGTCACTTGAAAGCATGGACAAACTGTATGTTTTTAATGTTAAATTGCTGTTTTTGACAATTGAGTTTGGTGGCTTTAAAAACATTGACGGCTGTTTAATGTTTAAAAAAAGTGATTGTCCTCTCTCTCTCTCTCTCTCTCTCTCTCTGTGGGGATCCTTTCTGAAATGTTGTCAGGTACTCACAGTTTGTTTTCGCTGCAGCAATCTACCGGAGCAATTCCAAAAACGTTGTGTTCCTCTTTGTAGTTTTGACTTCAAGATATGAAAACTAGCGAGCCCAGGTTTAAGAATATTAAAAGTCTCCTTTAATTCAACCTCTTCTTTTCTGCCTTCATATCCGAGTGATAAAAGAGACTGCTGGAAACGCAAGCCTTGACATCAGGAAGACGAGGACCATCCATCTTTTTTTTTTTTTCTTTTTTTTCAAAAACAACAATGCATCCGGCCTTTCATCTCGTCCTCGCCATCTCCTTTGAAGCCCTGTGATGACGCCTGTAGAGAAAGAATTGTTTTCCTATTCTGTTTCACTACTTTGCTCTGGCAGCGCATTCTTCATTCATCTCGCCTCGTCAGGAGGACGGAGAAGTCTTCTGAATTTGGATACTTTAACTTTTAGTTTATCCCGCGTGGACTACTTCCCGGGGATAGGCTTTCATCTTTTAGCGGAGATGGTCAGTATGACTCAGAGATGCCAAGTCTCCTGTTGCTTCAGTTGGAGGACAACATATTCATGAAGGCTGGCAGGAGACCAACAAATACACACCTTACTACACACACACGCACACTTGATTGCAGTTCACTGCCTATACAACAATAAGCTCTCTATAGGCACTGTGAAGATGCACCAATAAAAATCACAGCACAACAGTGGCCTAGCTGAACAGCCATGTACAAAAGCAATGCCATCTTTAAGCACAGGTCAGCAGCAATATTAAAGCTTCATTCTGTCGCACAGTCAAACACGTCTGTGTTAGCTACAGCAACCTGTAGCACTGAGTGTTAAAATGTATTCTACTCCACTTTGTGGTGCATGTTTGTTCACTATTATCAGATATTTGTCAAACACTGTTGTGTTCACTATGCTGCACAGTGTTTAAAAAGTGACCGTATGGTGTCTGTTTGCAGTGTACAGAGTGTGTGTTCATGTTCGGCCGGTTTTTCTTGGAGTAACACTTTAAAGCATCAGTGCACCTGTGCCAAATAACCCGTGAAGCCTCGATGTGATTAGCATAACAGCACAAGGCCGCAGAGTAGACAACTGGCAAGTTAGCTTTTCCCCTAAGTGTTTCCCAAGGAAATCTAATGTCATTAGCTTTGTTCCTTTGTTCCTTTGTTCCTTTGTTCCTTTGTTCTCAACAGCTCTGAGTTTAACACAGATGGATCTTCATCCTGCATTGATCAATACTTTCATCGTTAGCCGTTATCTGATCAGTCACACTTTGCTCGCAACTAGCTAACAAAGAAACATGAACACTTTCTGAATACATGATAATTTCTCTCAGAACTACATAAGTGCATTGGGCACAGTGATAAAAAGGGATGTGTGCAATTACAGCCGACTAAACGATTAAACGACCCCCTTGCTAGTTGGCTCCAGAATCACTAGTCAGTTGAACTGATGATTAAGCACTGTGGACATGTGGCATTTGGATGGTAACCTGCAAGTATGACCGCAGGCGGGTGGTGCTAGCATTGCTAAAGTTAAACCAATTGGACATTGTTTAGGCCAGTGGTTCTCAACTGGTCTAGACTCAGGACCCACCACAAACCTCTATGAGAAAAATAGTGCAGTTCGGTTGGCAGATGGAACAGATTGTGTCAACAATTTTCAACATTTCCATTCCCAGACACACATAAGCCCACTAAACATGGCTCTGTGACCCACTTTTGGGTCCCGGCCCACCAGTTGAGGTCTAGGCCTATCTGCGTATGAAGCCATGTTAGAATAAGTTCTGCTGACTTTTGACATATTTCAGAGCGTTTTCTAATCCTTAGACTAGTCAATTTATCGCATTTAATCAGCAGGGAAATTAGGCGCTAGGAACATCCCTGGTTATGAGGCTAACAGACACAATATTTCACAAAGATGCTGTGGTTAGCTAATATGTTTGCCACAACTGTTTAACAAAGTTGTTGCTTGTTTTGGTTAACCCATAAGTCGTACACTGTTTTCCAAGCTGTAGAAATGTTTTCTTTTGGAGCAGAAATTACGCTGGACAAGAAGGTGAAGATGGAGCCGAGCGTTAGCTATCAAATGCTACATTATCAGCTAATCATACTGCTAGCTTTGCTACCAAGGTATTATTTTCTGTCATGGCAGCCCAACTTTAACATGTACTGGATCGCTAATTTAGCTAGCTAAAGCAGAAAACAGGCTTTAAAACAAACAAACTCAAAAACAAAAAGTATCTTTGAACTCCTCCACAAAACTATAAACTAAACTTTAAGAAGGTTTCTACAGCAGCAATGTGTTCACTGTGTAGCCATGCCGAGAGTGTACCTGAATTAGTTTATTTGACTCAGACTTTGTGTAATACAAAATGAACTTAACTGAAGAATACTCTAAACCATCAATACGAAACAATAAGACAACCCCCTACTGGCCACCTGTGAAAATACAGGCCGAAGTCACTTCAGCATAATTGGCTTCACATTTGAATCTGATGGGCTACGTCCACTTGTTGCGTAATCAGTCTTTGTCTCAAGCAGACACTTAAGGATTAATGCAGTCTAAAGTTTCCTTTTTTGTCTTTTGACATCCTGTGTAATGTGTTCTTTATTTATTGATGTTTAAATGTCCAATCCACAGGTCTGTTCAATCTTTATTTGGAAGAGAGCACTTTAGCCTTTATTGCATTAGTGCTAAATTTCATTCAGGTCAAATTGTGTGGGAGTGTTTCCTGTTTGTCATATTCTCTTGAGGTCTTAATTATACATTTCTGTGTGAGGGAAAAATCATTATTACAATCAATCTCTAAGCAAAAGCATCTTTACAGCAGCCTCAAGGGACAGAAAATGGGAGACAACCACTTGATTGACTATTTCTAAAATGTCATTTCACCAAGCCTGAAAAGAAAAGTTAAATATTGAAACCTAAAGATTTATCCCCCATGAGCATCCCTTGATGCTGCAGTAAGATACAACATGTGTAAAAAAAAAACTTACACACCTTATGAGAAAAATACAGCTGCCAAAATCAACAAAAGATGTTCCAGTTTTTTTGTGAAGTTGTTGGTTGAGTTTTTTTCGGATGCTCGTTTCTGGATGTCTCACTGGAAAATCTGCAGCCACAGCGAGGCCTACCTGAGATAATATCCATGCATCAATATCACAGCTGGTCAGCATCTCATAAACTATCCAGCAGTGTGTCAACAAAATCCAAACTTTCAGCTGAAGTGTCCACACACACATCTTCTCCCGTCAGCATCAATTCATTTTACTTTTTTTTCTTTTTTTTACCACACTCCCTCCGAAGTGCAGGAACACATTCACGCTCTGAAACACACACTCACACACCCACACAGACCCGTTGTCAGGTGTGGGTACAGTAGGTGTGTTGCAGCTTTTGGAAGTAGTGACTTCACCTTGAAGATGAGACAGGATATAAATCAAACACAGCTGCCACTGTTACATTTTGGTGCACAGATAACGGACTGCACTGCATGCTGATGAGGGAGGAAACATTTTGCACATGTAGAAATGAGTTAAAGCTTCTGACTTTTCTTTTGACAACAGCCCTGAATATAAAACTGATCCACGTGTTTGTTGTGTTGTTCTTACAGAGGCATGTCCAGGCTTGTTCTGTTCAATGTTTTTTGTGTCACGAGTACTTTTGTCTGGAGTTTGATTGACATGCAAGTCATAGATGCACGCTGGTTATGAAAATGTCTGTATTAAAGTATATTTTCTGAAAAGCAATTGTGCACTTCTGTTTCTTTTTCCTAAAAACAATGATGAAGGCTGGGAGTATTTGATTGATGGGGTGGTCAGAGAGGGCTCTCTCCACCTCTTCCTGTGCTCCATTAAGCACCAGCACAGGTGGACCGATGCCTCATTTCACACTAAATCTCTGGAGGATCACAGCTGTCCCACTGCGGATCGTGTGTTCACCAGATTTTCATGCACAGTCGACAATCCGAACAGACTTGGCAGAGGAAGCCCAGAAAAAAGATTTAGATTCTACACACAGGAGCTGATGATTTTTTAAGTGGTAAGGACAGAAAGTGAAGCCAGAGTTTATTTTACTGAAGACTTTGACAGAAAAAAAATTGTCACTCAAGCTTTGATCTCATAAATTAACTTTTTGCAATGATAACAGGTTTCAGTCGTCAACAACAAAACTTAAAATCAAATGGAGAGGAGATAATTGAAATAATAACTGTTTGCATGGAAAGTATTATCCAATGACCTGCATGCATCATAAATCAGTATCCACTGCATTAAGTCAGGAAATTGGTCTGGTAGGTGGAGAGGTGCCAGTTCACTTTCTGAGCACCGTCGAGGTGCCCTTGAGCAAGGCTTGGCGACCCATCCCCCCACCAGCCCAGAAGCGCCCGCTGTGTGCAGCCCCCGCACTCTGACATCTCTCCATTTGTCCATGTCCATAGGATCCTGTTTGTGCATGTGTGTGTACTCCAGCTATGTGTCTGCAGCACGTTTAACAAAGAGTGTAAAATGTAATTTACCCTCGAAGGGTTAATAAAGTAAGCTATTTCTTAATCTTCATCCTAATAAGATTCATGAAAGTTTTTTAAGCAAATTCTACCAATTTGAGTTGAAGAACCTCTTCTATCAATGTGAGCATTGATTTGCCACGCTGCCGTCACCCCATGGTCCATTAAATCCAGAGTGTTTATTGTTAGTGGTTAATTTTAAAGAGTAACCAAATTCTGGTAAGATAGGAATAAAATCCTTGGAGGATATCTTTGAGATATGAACCTTGTCAATGGCAGAAAACACACAAAAGTATATTGTGAATATCGGACTTATGTTTTGGGTTAAGGATATTGTTTAATTATGTTTTTTTTTAAAGTTGTTTTTATTCTACAATTCTACATTTCTTTAGCAGACACTTTTTCCAAAGTGATGTACACTATTGCTGATATGCAGAGCACATTTATTTTAAATTTTAAAAGATATATAAAGTTAAGATGTCATCAACAACAAAAACAACTTCAAATCAGCGAATAAGCATCAAAACCATGCTCAATATAGTCATCGTCATCATCGGTCATGGTTGTTTTGATGCCGCCTTTGACGCTGCCAGCATCATCATCATCAAAATAATTCTGAAGTGTGATTGTGTTCATAAAAGAGCTGGGTCTTTAGCTTTTTCTTAAAGGTGCAAAGGGACTCTGCAGATCTAATGGAGTTTTGAAGTTCGTTCCACCACTGGGGGGCGACAGAGAAGAAGAGTCAGGTTTTTTTTCGTTTGTATTTTCATTTTTTGGGGGGGCTTTTTTATGCATTTATTTGATATGTAGGTCAGTGGATAGAGTCAGAAATCTGGGACAGAGAGAGTGGAGAATGACCTGCGGGAAAGGAGCCACAGGTGGGAATCAAACGCAGGCCAAGTGATATATTGTATGAAGAAGCATGCAGCGTGCATCAAGTGAACATAAATGAGGTTTCATTCAGAATGTGTTCAAAGGTTTATCGCAAGAAAAAACCTGCATTGATATACATATTATTTATTGTAAATTTGAGGACATCAATGCTTCTTTTTATTCTCTAAAACCTGTTGGAAATCAGCAAAAACATGTTGACCTGCAGTGTCTCACTCACAGCAGGGAGAAGCTTAAACTGCACCTCAAAAGACAATTTTCACTCACATACAGGCAGTCGAGGATCAGAGTTTTTCACGGTGTCCTAAGGGCTGTGTGTGAGAATGTATGTGTGTAATATGTATTTTGAAGTTTCTTCATTCTCTCCCAGGATCACTCCTCTCCTGAATCGACGCATTCAAGGTCCTCTCCTGCTCACACACAAAGCGATCAATACTCGCAACCTATACTTGGGATGATGGATGTCTGACCACAAGCATGTTGGTGCCACATATCATGAACAGTTTGAGCAGAGCCTTTAATACAGCAGCTATCAGGGAGCAGAAACCTCCATTACATGGCCTATATTAAAGTGACACTATGAGGAAATGTGTGCAGATTGTTGTAAAGAGTGTAATATCTGATACAGATGTGCACGCTGAGATGTTCTTCTTCGACTCCTCCATCCTATCTTCTCCAGCAAAATCTAAGCCAGCAGTCAGCAGCAACTGGTGTGACCTTCTCGCCATAATGTACTTAATGAAAGGCCTTCAAGAAGTAAATTCAATCTAGGAAACTTCTGGGTGATGTTGTCTGTAATGTCCTTATCTTTAATCCTGCGGTACAACAATAAAGGTGCCTTAGGAGCTAAAGAGAACTGAAGTTTGCCTACTGGATCACATGTTTAATCCCTCTGGTTACACTCATCCTCCTTCACTCTTGCAGACATGTTAGAAAACCCTCATGTCTTGTTGTCTGGTGCTCCTTTCATCTGGGGGCAAAAAACTCAGGACTGTCCTGCTGCTTCCAGCTTCACGAGGCTGACCAGGTCCCAGCTTGATGACCTGTTAGCTCGGATCAGAACCAGGAGTTCTCTGATGGACACCAATTGCCGACATTCTGTTTCTGCTGTGGAGCTCCTGTCCATCTGTCTCCGCTGAGTGACAGATTCTTTCACTGTATCTAACAAGTCACACATCGGCTGCAATCTGTTTACAAAGCTATGATCAGTTTTAACTGCTTTATCTGGTTTATGATGATGATGAAACATTATGATTCAGATTTATCAAAAGGTCAGCATTCATGCTTTTTCGTGTCTTTTATTCGGGGTTAAAGGATCGTTCAAAACTTTGTAACTTTATTTAAAATTAAGTTTGGATAAAGTTAATTTCTGATCAGTGTTGCTGTAATTTCAAGCTTTAGTGGAAAAAAAGGCACCTTGCAAAAGACTCAAATATCACGTTCTTCACACAGTGCATCTGAAACTTAAAAGATATTTTGAATTAGGAAGGACCAATCATTAAGATATCTGCTGACTGAAATGATAAAGTGACCTTACTATATGATCAGACATTAATGAAACATGCTATGTTGAAGTGCTGGCTTCTCTGACAACAATGCAGCAGCCAGTATGTCCTCCTTCTAACTTTAGATTCTGGTCCTGAATGCTCTGGATTTGTTTGGACCAGAGAAGGTAGGAGGTTTTAAGGCACCCCCACACGGTGGTTTTGGACACCCCTCGGTTTGCCAGATATGAGAGCAGTTATCAGGTCAACAGGTGTTGCAGCGATGGACGCGGGCAAGAGAAGTGGTTCAGATAGAAGTGATTGTACTCGACCTAAAAAGCCTCTGCATGTTTCTAATAAGCTCCACGAGCAGAAACGTGCTCAAACTAGGATCAATATTGGAGATGCTTTTGAAAAATGGAGAGAGGTTAGAACACAGAAAGGTTTACAGACAGATGCAGAGCTGGATAAACACTGAAGCTTCAGTATCCACCACATGGCAACCTGTGTGAGCATCGAGGAGGGGGGGGGGAGACATTTTTTTACTAAATGGTTTGGTGCTGAAAGGTTTCCCTTACAGAGGATAATTGCATCATCCAAGTCTTTTCAGCATGTCACAAAGCTCTTCTTTTAAGGGCATTTAAACTCTAGCGCATGTGTTGTGGACGTTTGAAAGTGTGCTTGTTACTGTAGCTTTGACTCCGGTCTCTATCTCTATGTCCACATTCTACACCGTGTCTACTGTGTCATCCTCTTCTTTATCTTCGTCTTTGTCTGCCCCAACACTTTCATGGCTTGTGGTTTGACGATCTCTCTAAATATTTACTGCTTCCTCTGTATGATGGACGTGGTGTCCCTGGTGTCAGCACTGCCTCAAAGGATGGATTGAAATCTTGAGTAGAGGAGAGGAGAGACGAGATGCTGATCAACAGAGATCAACGAGCAGGGCACTGAATCTCAACAAGTACGTCCATGACGGAGCTTGGCAAATCCTCTCACATGGCAGCCTCTTGAATCAGATGATTTGGAAGGAAGAAAGTGTTGATTCCTTTAGTCGAGAGAATTAGCTAAAAAAGACAGAAACCTCATGGTGGTCTTGAGATGAATCAATCAATCAATCAATCTTTATTTGTATAGAGCCAATTCATAACAATTGTCATCTGGAGACACTTTACAAAAAGCATGTAAAAGGCCTTTCTCATTACTATATTACAAAGACCCGGCTTAATCCATCATGAGCACTTAGCATCATTTTAGCAAAAGTTACAGTGGCAAGAAAAAACATTCTTTTAAGAGGCAGAAATCTTGGGCAAATCCAGGCTCATGACGAACAGCCATCTACTGAAACTGCGCGGGGTTTGGGATAGGAGGAGATGGGATAAGATGCAGGAAGAAGGATTGGGAACAATGGAGGGGGGAGGTTGGTTGTTCAGGCAGGCCGTCCACAATCAATCCTGAGGAACCTACGAGAGCTCAGGAGCTCCCTGGAAACCATGTGGTTAGTAACTAAGATTTGCAGTAATATGATGTGAGAGTGAGTGAGAGAGAGAGAGAGAGAGAGAGAGAGAGAGATACGAGCTCAAGGTGCCAGTTTTGAGAATAAGGAGCTGGTCTATAGTATTCTTAAAAGTACAGAGTGTGTCTGCGATTTGAAAGGAATGAATGCTTGTACTAAATATGGATTTAAGCACTTGTTCATATTTACCCAACAGACGGCACGGTATAGTGAGGCACGATGCGGCTAAATGTTTGCACGACTAGAATTTCATTACTTCATTGTCTCTCCAAACAACACTATCAATTTCTACCATCTAAACTTTAAGTATGTTTTAATATTTGGAACTCATCCAGACTGCCCAAACCAGTGACAACCTACTCTTCTCATTTCTAACAAACAAGCGGCCATCCCATCCTTCATCCCAGCCTGCCTCAGATACACCCTTGGTGCTGTCAAATCACAAAATCAATAGGACTCCCGCTGTGAACAGGCGACCATCTACTTTGTGATTGATCGTCCAGCACCAGAGCTTGACCTCAAGAACCCAGTTGGACATGACGGGGTAATTAAGGACACAAAAATCCAGACATGACAGGAACATGATGTAGTAAAACCAAGATGCCAATAAATAAAATCAATCAGTAAGCTGAGGGGAGGGAAATATCAGAGGCAATTTGTCCTTTACTGACCCTCTAATAACAGGACTCCCGTGTAACAATGGACTGATAACTGCATTTAAAGACTTTATGGGTGTCATTAAGCTCTCAGCGGGGGCCCCAAAGATCTAACTGAGCAATTGAACTCTGAGCTGCATGCATTGCCTTTCTTGCAAGTGTGCAGTTCACAGGTGATTTAGGATCCCTATGCTCCTCTTTACTTCAGAATCACCCACTAAAAGAAAGTGGAGAAACTTTATTTCCTCTTCTATAGCTGTGAAAGCACTTCTCTTTTCCCTGCAAGGCATCACCTCGATGCCAAAAGGGAATTCTCAGTCGGCTGCGAGCTGAATTGTTGGAAACTTATTTTACGAGGGTACCTATCAAACTCAACAGCTGTTTGGTCGCCTTGTGGAGCTGGGACGCTGTGTGGTTATTCCCCTCCTGATAAATGTAGGTCTCACAGCTCAGCCCTGCGCTATACAGATCCTTCACTGACAGCCAAATGAAGCTGCATCCTGTCGTCGACAGAATGCTGCACACGTGTCAAGGGGAGCATCATTCACACAGCGGTGCAATCCAACAACACAGATCCCTGCTTTAAGCACAGTACTGACATGAGAGGCTTTCACTGCCAGTACTTTGTGCAAATGTGTTGCATAAAGATGTCTAAGTGCGTGTAAGTAGCAGCTTTATGGTGAGTGTGAAAGTGTGGCTGCAAGTGGCATCAGGAATGGCAAAATAGTATGCCCCTAATCTGTGTTTGAATTGCATATACATCTTATTGTGAGAGGCAGGGGGCTGTAAAGAAAAATCTTTCATATGTGTCGTTCTACATCAAAGGTTGGAAGTGTCTTGTGTGGAAATAAGTGCCATCGTCATCTCTTCGGGTGTCAAACGTCTTCCATTTTGTCCAAGGTGCTGTCGTCTTCAAGAGCGGAATCCAGCAACATAAAGAAAAAAAATCAATGTCACATCATCCCCAGCTGAAATTAATTTCATCCCAAAGTGACAACAAAGTTTGCCATGGCGACAGCAATTTTTTACCCCGTCAAACGCATGAATGATATATAGTCATAACTTTATAATTTCCCATGATTCTTGTAAAAGCCTTCGTGCGTAAGTCTCCATGTGAGGAATAAAACTGAAATCACAAAGTCTAAATGTGATGTGTATGACGTATAGAAACACTTTTATTTTCATTGACGTACATATGGTAGTCTAATGGTGTGTCGATTGACTGCATCCACCCTGACATAAGCCATACTTAAAAAACATTTTATTGAGGTCTTCACTTCGACTCTTGGGGCCTGATTCACAAAGAGACTCTTGTGCCTGCAAAAATGTGTGCAAATTCATTTAAAAAAAGACAAAACAGTGAAACTCTTATTACCCACTTTGCATCAAAAATAAACCCTGAAAAATGTTCCCCTCCTCTCCCCTCCCATATCTTCTGTATGTGGACCAAAGAGCTCCATCGGAATGAAAGTAAAGCTTTTAAGAATGGGACCCTTTTTTTTGTTTTTTACATTTTACACTGAGGATTTTGATTTGAGTCATTTTACACAATTTACATGCACTTCCTTTGTTTAAATTGTGCCCCTTCACTTTTTACAATACATTGTCTAAAAGGTACAGGCAGCTTGTCTCTATATTCAGACACAAAACAGGAGCGTACTGCACCGAGCAGGACAACAATATTAGGAGTGTTTGCAGCTGAGAATCATTTGCGCTTTATGCTTCTAAATCAGATCTTGAGACGGAGCAGATTTAAAGTGAGCAATGAAGCAAAACATTTGGAGTCATTAGTGGACCGCAATCTAATCATTAGCATCATTCATAATACCCATACATACAGAGGTTGTACTTTTGAAATAGTCTCTGATGTGGGGGGAAAGGATTAAAGGTTAAAAGGAAACTATACATCTGGTTTAATTAACTCAGGTTTATGTTTCTGTGTCGACATGTCAGCAGTGTTTCTGTTAATACGACTAACAGCCATTAAATGAGCTGGCACAGCTCCACACCAGCCTCCAAAAGGAAATCTGGGTCTCCACAGCTCAAAGAGGTGGAAATACAAAAGAGCATGACTTACAACTCATTGTACATTTCAACATGGATGTGGATTATTATAAATGCACTACTATCTCCACTATGTATAAAAAGCTAACAAGCTATGTTGAGTGAGAGAAGGGAGTGCGTCGTAGAGCCTCCTCCTTCTTCCTTCCTCGCCCGTCTATTCGACAAAAAAGAGGGAAATGGAAACAGGGCTCCAGGTTGAAAACAGTTGGGACAAGCCGATAGGAAACAAAAGAATTGAGCTGATTTGATCGCTGACACTCGCTCGCGTCACATGTTGTAAGTAAGTACTGTCCTGTTTATGACTTTTAAAAAGAGTCTTGAAACCTTCTGGCCTTGTTGATAAACTGCCTTCACAACAGAAGAACCATCAGTTATAAAGACGTAACTGAACCTTTTCTTTCCAGAAGACCAGGTACTGTGAAGTGCAACAAGTTGACAACAACACGGGCAAATTATCATCTCATGCAATTAATAATGTAAAGAGTCAAAACTGTCATGTTAGCTTAGTCAGTGTCACTAATAGAAAGCCATGCTAGCTCCTCAAATGTCTTAAAGGAGGCCGCTCAGCTTAACATCACAACACGCACATGTGGTTTTTCTCAACTTGATTTGTCCGAGCTGGTTCTCTTCAAAAGGTCAGGTCTAATTGCTAGTGTATAAATATTCCACATCAGTCTTTTTTCTTTCTTTTTTTTTTTCCTGCAGATGAAAAAGGACATTAGAGCTTTCTATTTCCCCCCGCACTTTTCAACTCATCATTAATTGATAAGATGTCACCACTTTGTCACCGCTCCAGCGTTAATATTTGATCTGATGGAGAGCGGGGGAAAAAGAGAAGGCAGAGAAATTGTGATGAAACGCTCCTAATGGAGAGGTGTTGTTGGTACCTTTGGGTGATTCAGATGGAAAAAATAAATCCAAGTGTCAGTGATTGATTTAGGCTGGGATAGTCATGGATTTAAGTACAGGCTTAATGGGGCTCTAAAATAATTAGTCTTAAGCAACGATATGGAAATTATTGTTCTCCTGCTGGAAGGTCGACCTCAGAGATCGGCCGGTGTCATTTCTCAGCTCTTTAGATTTATATTTGAATGGTTATTCAATTAATATATTCCAAATGAGCCCGTCACATTGCATGATGTGAGGATGTGTGTGATTGGAGATTGTGAGAATGAAGAAACTATTTAAAGCTCCTGAGAGGAGTTTTCCACAATTTATGACAAATAATTAAATGTATACAGATGTTTCTATTTGACAGTTAAAAGCTAACAAGATCATAATCAATAAGACTTTTTCTACCAAGTGATGTTTGTTGCAGCTGCAGCTGAGAAGGTGTCCGAAAAAGATTTTAAAGCATGCTGCCAAATCAGACTTCAGTTACAATTTGCATTAAGGGATATCTGTGTATGTTTAGGAGGAGATTTGTGGTAATAACACAGCTTACACATGAACAGGACAAAATCAACAGAGAGATAAGAGGTACCACTCTGTCCACAGGGGGCGCCAAATCAACAAAAAGGCAAAGAAAATGTTTCACATGGGCTTCAAATATTGAGTCAGGTGTTACAATGCATGACTACAAATATGACAGAAAGTGATGAACATTTAGAGGAAAAAAATCATCTTTAAATATGTAACAAAAAGGGCCATCACAACAAACCAAAGTATTCTCCATTGCTCTGCTTAGAGGAGGATTATTGGACTTAAAATGCTATCAAAACTATTCTTTACAACTTCCAGTGGAGACAAAAAGATTCTTGAACCAGAGAGCAGCAGAACAAAAAGCAGAGGAAACCCAAAAAACCCTGCAAAAAGAAGATGAGACAAGGAAAATCTGACCACAAGTACCAACTTGCAGGGGACAATAATTATTACATGACTCTGTTTAAATATGTTGTGTACAGTCACACATATGCAAAATAAAAGTTGAAAAAGTAGAATAAATCAGACAAACTTTACAGAATAAAGAAACCCATCAGACACACTGTGAGTCCTGAAGACTGTTAACCACAGCGTGTTTGATGGCCTCTCTTAGTGCTGCCGGCTGTGGAGCGTGATCTCTGACAGACCTCAGTCAGTGCGTCACACCGTTACGAGACCTCAAACAGAACCCAGACAGATGGCGATCGTGGGGAAGCCGGCACGAGATGACAGAAAACAGTCAGCCAGAGAGGCGAGACGCTGCCGCCGCTCACCGAGTTCATTCTTCATCACCAAAGAGAGGCGGGACTCTGACTGTGAACCATGACACCTTCACATGACGGGCTTAAGGCCGCACTCATCCATCCATTAATTACTCAGGCCGAGTCCACACGTAGGCGCTTATTTTCTCATCCTCTGTCTTAAAAAAGAATCCTGCCGCACACACTCAGTTCTTAAAAAACATCTTCATCCACATGGCTTATGGTTACGGCTGTCATGAGCACGCCAAATCAAAAACGATTTCCTTCACATGCGGACATTTCCTCGCCATTCCTCTGCAACGACCATTTCATAAACAAAGTTGTCCATTCAGGCATCTCTGCTCGTCAACATAGTGGGAGAGTAACTGTGTGTGTATGTGTGAGCATGTGGAAAGTCCAGTTAGCAACGTTAGCACCAGCACTAGTTTGGCTACGTCTGCCATCGCACTAATCAAACAAAAGTAACAGCGTCTCACAATGACGTCAACAGGAGGAGAAACCGGCGCACAGCGTGACATTACAAGAACAAAACTCTATTTTCCTCGTCTACACAGAAACACCTTATAGACAGTTTCTGAAAATCTTCACCCTGAAAGAGGTTTTCTGGTGCGTTTTCAGTGAACTAAAACACAGTTTGCATACCAAAACGAACAGAAACACCATGATTGTGGAGGCTTGAGGCATGATAGAATCCTTCAGTTTATGTTGTTGATGAGTTAATTAAGGGGTCTTTAGAGAGGGAATCTTATTTTGTAAAGCAGGAAATAAAGACAGAAGTCACCATGCTCCAACTCCCAACTCAAATACACAAGGTAAAGCGGGTACACACAAGAAGATGATCCGGCTGATTTCGGGCTTGATTTTCTCCTTCTAACAAAAAGAAAAGTTCAGTTTTTTTTTTCTGATGGTTAAAGATTATCGTACCAGATTTTCCTGTGATTTAAGGTTTCATAAGATTGATTTTAAAAACTCTGAACCGCTCTGAACAACGTTTGCCGTCCAGGGTTAAAACATTTGGCTTTTAATTATTCTATATAAATATAGATTAGTGCAGCTTGAAATATTTAAACACAGTCTGCTGATCACTGGAATGTCTTTGCCATGATCACAAGACCTGGATGGTCTCACACATATGATGGACTTGATTATTTCCCTAAATCCGACACAACTTTATACGCTTGAGAGAACATGAAGAATGTACATTTTCTCCCTCACACACACAAACACACACAAACACTCACACAATGTAACTTTGATCACTTGAGCACATTCCATTGACTTGCTTTCATTTGCATGAGGATTGCCCACACCTTTACCTCTGACCCAAAATTCTGCCTTTCAGCTGTGGGCATTTTCAAAGTCAGGCCATTTTTTCTTCTTCTTAGCCTGTATTTGATCATGTCTATAAACTCCTCTATTTCAGCCCTGCTCAGAACAGGCTGTTTCTGTGTCTGTACCTTTAAATATGTAAATGAGATGTGTCTGACCACGCCCCCTCTCTGGAAGGGCTTGGGTGGCTCGGGTTTTCTCGCTCCATGTCCTATTGTTTACGGTGAGAAGGCAGACTCAGAGGGCAGAACAAACATCTAGCTGTGGGAGTGTCACCCACCTGGGGGAGGAGCTACTGCCCTTTGTGATGTCATGAAGGGAAAATCTCCAAACAGCCTGTTTGAGCACACATTTTCTGAAAAGTGGAGCAGGCAAAAGACGGAGAGGATGGACTTTTCTCATCATTGGGGGGTTTGTAGACAGACTAGAGACACATATTAGTGTTAAAGAAACATGTTGAAGAGGATTTTATATAATATGTGACCTTTAAATTTGCATTAAGAGGTCAAGGAACACACAATGATTTTCTGCACTCAGATATGTTCACAAACTTCACATGAAAACCAAAAGACTTCAAAAGTTGGCAGAAGACTGTAGGCTGGAGGCAAACATTTAAATCCAATATGTTTAAAGCCTCCTGTAACAGTGTGACTGGGGTTTTCTATCAGCACGGCAGCCAAATAGGCCATCAGGTGATTAATTAAACCTCTATGTATAAATGGGACAAAGGAGGACACCGCTGTTTGTCCTCTATTTGCAGAGCTATACCAACTCCTCCTTGAGTCACACACGACACCACTACATAAAAAAATCATGACTTCAGTCGCCACAGTACGCTCCGACCGTTGTCCATGTGGTAACCATCTGAGAAGAAACCTCGACCTCATTATCGTGTGTGGCGTTTTGGAAATGATTGCCTCCAAAATGACCCACTTCTCGTCCACCAGGAGCCCATGAATATCTGAGTGTTCATGTAAATGTAAACAGGTAACAGCTCAGCTGGCTCTCAGAGGGAATGATCCTGCTGCTCAGATTACTAAATCAAGGGCGCGGGGGGCTCAAGTGTAGCTGTAAGTTTGGTTTCACTCTCCATCTGTCAGGTCACTCTTCATTTCAAGGTGTGCATTTCTCAAGTGTCTGGCTGCATGCAGTGCTACGGCTAATTGAGGAACCTTGAATTGATGCCTGCGGCTGTCTGAATATATTTTGTGTTATTGTACTCAGACTGGTGGTGCTCACTGGAGGAGGTGTGAACGGTTAACTGAGGCAAAAAATGAGTCTCCCTGCATTTATTTTCTGACTTACAACAAGCAAAGATGGAGGTCAAAGGTCGTGGTTCTACAAAATAAATGGTTCATCAGGGCTCCCTTTATTTCCATATGGACCTCCTAGTTTTCCTTCTGTCTTTGTCTTTCCTGCTCAGGGCCGTGTAGTCAGTCTGTCTCTTTTCTTATACAGCCTCTAACTCAGACCTGCAACTTTTTACCAAAGCTGCTTTCAGAGAAGATTTTTTTATTAGATAGGACAGCTGAAGAGAGACATGACATGTTAGGAGGAGAGAGTCGGGGATGTCATGCAACAAAGGGCCGAGGATGGGAACAAACAAAAAAAAAAAACTTTTAAATTACTAACAAAACATTTTTATGAGATTTTTTTGACATCATGTTTAGCACTATAATGCTGTTATCCTTCAATGAAAAAAGAGTATGGGGCCAAAATGAGGGTTTTGAAACAGTAAATAATTTTCCATATACATATATTTCCCTGTGGACAAAGTCTGTAGTACCTGGTAATCCTAAAATGAGGCAATATGTAACTCTGAGCCCTAGTGTTTAAAATGGGTACTGCAGGTCAAATTCAAAACATTATTAGAGAGATGACTCTCCTCTCCCCCTCCTCTCTAGAGTCAATGCTCATGCAGGTTGCCATGTCTTGGTCACTGAAGCTTCAGTGTTTATCCAGCTCTGCATCGGTCTGTAAACCTCTCTGTGTTCTAACCTCTCTCCATTTTTCAAAAGCATCTCCAATATTGATCCTAGTTTGAGCACGTTTCTGCTCGTGGAGCTTATTAGAAACATGTAGAGGCTTTTTAGGTCGGGTACAATCACTTCTATCTGAACCACTTCTCTTGCCCGCTTCCATCACTGCAACACCTGTTGACCTGATAACTGGTCTCATATCTGGCAAACCGAGGGGTGTCCAAAACGGCGGCGTGGGAGTGCCTTAAAACCGCCTACCTTTCTCTGGTCCAAACAAATCCAAAGCATTCAGGAGCAGAATCTAAAGTTAGAAGGAGGACATACTGGCTGCTGCATTGTTGTCAGAGAAGCCATCACTTCAATGTTTCTTTACTGTCTGATCATAGAGTACACACACACGACCATACTCCGAAACAGTTTCTACCACAGAGCTGTCTTACTCATGAACACCCAGAAGCGACACCCCACCCCCCAGTGACTCTCTGCATCATAGAAGCCATCAGGTTGAGCCCCTCCAGTTTTTCTTTGACAAGTGAGCTGGAGTACCTGATGGTAGAAAAAAAGTGGATTACCAAATTCAAAACCTTTTGAACAACGATGAGGGGCAACCCACCGTCGACACTGGGCTTCATGACGCCTCTGCAGAAACCTGTCGGTGACCTCACTGAGACTTCATCTATGTTTAATACAATCCAATCATTCCATGTCTCTCACTCTCTCTCCTGCATCTGCTTTGTTGATCAATATTTCACAAATATTGTAAACCTAAATTTGCAAACAGAATACCTTGTAAACGACAGCGCGTTATTGTCTGTGTAAGCATTTAAACAGGCCGACATTGACCTTGACGCACCGCTCTCGCCTGGATTCATTTTTCACTGTGCAGCTTGTAAACTTTCGTTAAGGCCGAATGAATCCAGAACTCACTGTTTTGTGACACCATTACAAAAGGTTGTAGATGATGACACTTCATGATTTTAAAGCTAGAGCCTGACTCAAAAGATCACGGCACAAAAAGCGTCAATTACCACAATAAGGCACAACCTTTAAATGGATTACGTAAGACTGCTAGCTGTCATTCAATAGCATGTATTCAGTTATTATTGCATGGATTTATATAACATGGTGGATGCATTATGCAGACTTATTTTAATGTATTTTGAATAATTTGTAAACCGCTCTCCTAATGGATCTCTTCCCCGACAGGATGATCTTTTAGGTTCATTACACACTCATTGGGATAGTTTGCCTCACAGAGGCATCACTGAGTCCCAGCTGTTTTAAAATGCATGTCCAGCCATGGCTTTCTCATGACTCACCATGCCCTTGCAGAGGAGAGATGGGGTGAGACAGCAGGGGGGAAGAAGGAGGTGGCCTGCTTTCCAGAGCCTGAAGCCTAAATCCCCAGAGGGGGAGCCTCCTGCCTGAGGGCCACTCCTCCACAGGTACAGCGTGCGGACCGTATCCATCAGCCACGAGTGACGAGCTGCTGGCTGGATAATCAGTGAGACTGACCCAGCTGTCAGTCAGCGCTGCCTGGAGGCCTCATCACCACGCTGATGCAATGACAACCTTACTGTTTCTCTTGAGTTCTACAGAATAGTTGAAATAATTGCCGATGTGACTAAATTTAGATTTTTCTCCTCACCATCCATGTCATGCTCAAATGTCCATCACTCCATTTCTTGACTTAGAGAGGAACTAGATGTCAGTGTAGAAAATAACAGATTTAAAGTCACAAATCGTACAGGTTATTACACTGACAACATGTTTAACTTCTCCATATAAAAGACACATGTGTTTGTCTTGAACCAATTATCACATAAAAACTGTAACAGAATATTTTCCTTTTTGATTGGACCGGTGTCACAGGGTGGTGTTTCATTGGACTGTAGTAGTTTTGGAGTACTCGAAATCAGAGACCACTTTTTGAAGGTCTCGGTCTAGTCTCGGTTATGCCCTGGTCTTGGTCTTGACAAAGTATCGATCCCTAAATGTCTTGGTCTTGTCTTGGCCTCGGAGCACCCTGGTCTCGGGTGGGTCTTGGTCTCGGTTAGTGTGGTCTTGACTACAACACTAGTCTGTAGGATCAGTTTTCTGCATGTTTGGATGGGTCTTGATTTACATTTTACTGCACAACGCTGCAGAGAAGTGAAAAAGCAAAGGGAGCTTGAGCAGCACCAGGAATAAAAGATGCTGCACGGTTGCAGAGTTCAAGAGGCCTTACATCGACTGTAATGGCTGGTTAAAAAATGTGAATGTTTACTCACTGTGTAAAGCCTGACTGACATTTTACCTGCTCATCAGGTGTTTTTGGTTGTTCCTATTATTGTTCTTCTTATTTTGGAGCTGGAAATCTGTAAGTCTGTATCATGTGAGTTTAAAACATGTAAATAATCTCTACATACTCGTCAACATTAGTCGTCTTTCTTTCAGCAGATTTCTGTTGGTTTCCTTTAAGAAGTGATTTAAAGAAATGTCTCTTTACTGTGAGGCAGAGAAAGTCCTGGACCTTTAATACCTTACTGACTTTCCTTCAGGGAAGCATTGGAGTTTATCTCTCTATCTCTATCGTCTCTATTAACTGTCCACTGTTTGTGGTTTTGAGGTTATCTAACGTTCTTAACAAAGGGGACTGAAACACTGCTTAAAAATGAGGGCGTTGCCTGAGACCACCTCTTCAAGCAGACTCGGGCACCGAGTACAGTACAAGAACAGTACGTTTATGTTCACAAAGATCAAATGAACAGGACTTTGGGGTCAAGCATACTCGGATCCAGGCCCAGTCCCTAATGTGAAACGACCCTAAGAGGGTAAACAGACATGAATAACTGCGTCCCGTAAAGCTTGTATTACTGTATGTTGACTGAAGTGTGTCTCCAAATGGCCGGTTCATTTTTCACTGGTCACTGCATTGTAAAAAACGTGCAATCCAAAAACCTAAATGTCAGAGACTCACGTGGTGATGGTTGGAAAAGGGGTGGCCTTTCCTCTGATGTGGGAGTCTTGGCTGACATCTCAGTTTGGTCCACAGGCACTCCAACTCTTACTGTGCTTGACGATCTCTGCCTCCTTCCTCCTCGTCTTTTAAGCTGCAATGTGTCTTGAAGCTGAACAGCCCGTCAGCCAATCGGTCTGCAGTTTAACAATACAATACGTAACCTTTTACAATTCAAAGAATGAAGTTTCAAAGTGGATCTAATGGCACAATAACTTTCAACAGGGGAGAATGACGTCACTCCCCTTTCCACAGAGCGTCCCAGTTGCCTGCTTTCAGCCCTACATGTAGGATGCATGTAACTTTGGTCAGGGGCTGTGAATTCTCTTGCGAGAAGTGTGTACACCTTTATGGCACAAGTCACACAGCATTCAGCTAAAAAGGAACCAGTTAGCCTGTCTCTGCACTGTCTGATACGATGGCTGAGGCTGAAAGATGGAAGAGGACGGTGACAAGAGAGAAAGCAACCAAGCAAGCTGGACTAGAGGAAATATTAGAGAGCTTGGCGAAACAGTAGCCTGCAAGTCCGACGGCTATATACACTTCTGTGTTTTACAACTATGCAGTTACACGCAGAGACCTTCGGTAGGCGCCAAAGCTCAAAGAATTGTATTCCTCTATAATGTTGTGTTAAGATAACAGGCTCGACATCATTACTTTTTTTATGTTTCAAGTCATGTCCAGGTTTCTTCAACTTTATCTTTTAATTGAATGGAGGATTGACGTGACAGGATATCTGGATGTTATGAGAGACGCTTCTAAATTTAATATGGTACCTTATTGGGATTCTTTGGCTTTTGCAGCCAGCCTCAAGTGGACATCTTTGAGGAATCTGAGTGTTTAGCACCTCTGTATTATAGGGTCCATTTTTTAAAACCAGAGGTCGCAGCTTGGCCAACAGAACCAGTAACCAGTGATTCCCAGGAGTTTGTCTCTGTCCATGGAGCCACTGGCCATTCTGAAGTCCGTTTGGGCCCTTGGCAAGAATCAATAGGGAGGCCCTCCAACCAGCGTTCATCACCATCATGTCTGCCAGTGTCCCGACGGTGACTACTCTTTCTCTTTTTTCCTGTTTCTGTTTTCTCTCCTATAGACGGATAATTCCTCTTCATTATTATTTGTTGACTGTCATTTACAAACTTTGGTTTTCACAGCAATAATTAATTTGCAGCTTAGCATGGAAACAAGAAAGAGTGCTGTCAGATGGGGCCCCCTTAGGTGGGTTTCCTACTGTCATTGCAAAATTTGCACATTTTTGGTCACTGCTTTGGTTTGGGCCATGTTCAACTGGCCGAGATAAACCAGTGCAGAGAGAATCCAGACTTTCAAAGTGAAGCTGAATCTTTCTTTTAAATGGCTTTCTTGTTAAAGAGGTCATATTATGCACTTTTTGGGGTTAATATATTTAATCTATGTACCTACTAAAGTATGTTCACAATAGGTAAACTTTGAAAAAAGTGTCTGTTTTCATGTACTGCCGCTCCATGCACCGGCTCGCTTCTGACTCTCTCTCTAAGGCTCTGAAGTGCCCACGTTCAGAGTCCCCACATGTGCCAAGTCTGATCTGATTGGTCGGCCTGTCGGCTCTGCTGTAATTGGTCAGTTGCTCAGCACGGTTCTCGGAAATGTCCCGCCTCTTTTACCATATTGGGAATGCAGCCACTGGCTCCGTCCTAGGGGAGCAAAAACATTAGCACCTTAACACTACTGTGCTATCTCAGGCTACGGCATATCGTGGGCGTGCTACAGAAGTTAACGAGTGTGCAACATGAGCTGCTGGGCTTGCCACAACGAGCCAATGGGCTTAGATCAGTGATATCACACTGACAATGACGTCGGACTGACAAATTTTTATTGAGGGGGGCTAGAACCGAGCGTTACATGCGGCTAATGCTACAGCTAACAGGAGGAGGTAGGAGAAGCCGCGTTTCCGCGGACTTTGAATTTTTGCATATAGATGTGCCTAAACATGCACAGGACACTTGGAAAACACACTAAAGAGCATATAAAACCAGAAAAAGCATAATATGGGACCTTTAAAGGAAGTACAATCAGGAAAGAGACACACATGTCACACAGAACAGTTAGGATTCACAGGCTTACCAGCAATTTAAGAACTCAAATGGATAAAAGGGAGGAAGAAACGCAGCAGACCCTTACAGCCAATAGGAAGCAGTTAACAAAATAAGAAAGCAATCACCGCTGTGTGCACAGAAACACAGTCGGTGGTCGGTAAATACATTTCTTCTTCTTGACTAAGTAGCTATTTTACTCTTCTAATGAGAGGAGATTGTCTCGAGCGTGGCCCTCTCATTCAGAATCATAATTCCCTAAACACGCCCAGAGAGAGCCGGCAGAAACACGAGGTGAGCAATCTGAAGGTCACCGATGGAGGCAATCAGGAGAGGCTTCATTTCATCTGAGGTGACTGCATGGGACAACAGCCTCCAGGCTAACGTATTAAAGCATCTGTGCTAATGAAATGGTTCATTTAATGTACAGGCCCACAGGGAGAATGAAGATGAGCTTCCCTGGTGTGGATTAGCAGGATATATTGGCTGCTATAGCGTCATGTGTTGTATGAATGTACTCCTCCTGCTGAAGATGAACAAATGCATCACGGTGCTGTTGGTTCATTCTGGAGGTTAGATGGAAATGTAATATTTGAGGATATTGTGTTCATCTCCAGCAGGAAGCATTTTGTTTATGTGTTACAGTTCTCATATCTGGCTGCCATGATTATTTACCATCCTTATCCTCTGATCATGTGCTCCTATATGAAGCCGAGGGTGGAGAGGATGTTAGTGTCATGTCTTATATATGAGCTCTCCTAACGCTAATGCCTTGCTTGGAGGACGGACGTGTTAACTGCCTCACATTTACCTCCATGGGCGCTCAGCAGCATACAAAGTTTTACTGAATGGGGAAACTGAAGACGAGTAAAGGGAAGTCCAAGCCTCGCCTGGATTAAGGCAGCGGGGGGATTAGATGCTGAAATGTATAAATTTGTGTTTGATGGCCAAGGAAAGCAAAAACAAGCAAGTGAAGGTTGGGAAATGAGCATTACTCTGCCCCATGGTTTCATCCAATACTGCTCCTGCTGCTGTATTATTATTGACTGCTACACAGGAAGACAGTTCTCAAAGACTCCACTCCATGGCAATGCCATAAACACTAGACACACCTCTAATTAGCTTATCGCTAACTGCAGAAAATCCTCTCCACTCTCATGGTCTCAATTTTCTCTCACAGCTTGATTTTTGGATTGCATGCAGAGTCGTAAGTCAAGGAAGTTCAATATGTATAGTGCTTTAAGTGGTATTTTGGTCTGTTTAAGTATCTAAAGCCAGGCTTACACCACACGATTGTATAAATGTGCTGGAATGTCAGCTCACACTGCGACTGAATCATTTAGGATGCACAACCAAAGCTCATGATTTATGATCCAGTTGTACAAACACTATCCGAAATGCTCTCGCTCTCACATGCACACACACTCGGGGTGACCAATAAACACAAGCAGACTAGCAGCTAAATCATAACAGATATTCCCAAACAGCTGGTCTGCAGATATTTTCTAACCACGTTTCTCTCGTTCTTATCTTTAGTGATTGGAGGGGAAGACGCATCAGGCATCCAAGGCAACAGCAGTGTGTTCAGACGCTGTCTGAGAGTCTGCAAAGGCTCAACAAGGAAAAAATGTGCAAGAGAACAGTTTGCAGCCCTCCGACCAAAATTTCATGTCAGAAACGTATCTGACCAGTCGGGAGCAGCAGATCGGGCCATGATTGGTGGTTGTGCCCTCCTGTGCACTTCACAACAAGAACGCGCCATTGGGCTGAGAATGGCCAAATTACAAAATTATTTGCACAGTTAAAAAATCTGTTTTAAATCGGCCTGAAATCAAACAGTGTATGCCCGGCTTAAAATAAATGCTTCTCCAGGAAGTCACATTTAATCTCAATCTGCAATTAATGCTTGGCAATTATGATACCATTCAGCTTCATCCAATGAGGATAAAGACTTTTTGTAGTGTCGGCCAACTTTTCTGGGTGTCTTCAGCAGTTAGCATAAAAAAGACTCCCAGCGATGACTTCCTTGTTTGTGCATTTCCATTGTTCATAGTCTGACTAGCAACTGAAGAAGTGTTTAAAGAGAACTGATTGATAGATGCATTAACATGCAGATATCATTCTAGAAGTAAGAGTTCAAGTGTATGGAGTTCTGCATATTCCATGTTTCTCGTCACATTTATCTAGAATTAGAGGTGTGTCTAGATTATTCCTTTAATTCGTCGGCTGTATACAGGCTTCTCTCAGAGTTTGAACGGTCGATACATAAATTAAATTGTTGACTCATTCTTGACCTAACACATGACGTCATAAAAACATGAAAATCTCACATACAGAATGAATGTGCTTCTCCCGTTGCAAAGAGGGGATGTGCAGTGAAGCACCGTGTATCTTGTACTTGTACTTCACAGACATGTCCAAAGCTGTGTTTCTTATGATGCTGCTCTGTAGGAAGATCTTGTTGACTTTCAGAACGTACATGGCAAACATGGCCAACAGCCCTATTATTGTTTCACTCTTACTGTTCCCAACACAACAGTAAACTTTCCCGTCTGTCTTCCTGCCTGACGGCTCCCAGAGCGTGAATACAGATCAATACAACTCAACAAATACTGCAGAACGAGTAGTTGCTTCTATCTAATCGGAGTCTTTGTATTCATTTGAACATGCGTCACATATGTAACCTTGAGGCCCTAACCATGTTGAAAAACAAAACAGGAAGACCCGTAAGTTCAACCTTGAAAATATCAGGATAAATATGAAAGTCCATTTGAGCCATTAGCCGCTTTTTTTTCCTGAATAGCAAGCGACAGACACCATGCACTGCCCTGAATAACCTGGGCATGACAGTAATGTAAATGAGCGAGTTTCTTTTGGTGGGAGTACTGGGATTGACTTGCTGAGTGGTGTCAGACGCCATCAAACAGCATCACTATTGTTCGTTATTGTGCATCTAGTTTCATAAGAAGATAATGGTTTGAGCTGCACTAATGACATTAGTTTTCATTAATTTCTCCAAATCTCAGAACCCATCGTTTGTTGATGATACATGCTTGTGGTAACGATGGCCAACTTTTTGATAATTTTGATGTAGCCAGTAGGTAGCATAAAACGACTTCCAAGACTGCCAATATGTCCTTCTATGTGCGCTGTGCTATTTACAGTAGGCTACCGTACTACTGTATAAACCACTTGATAAGCGCCCAATGTGTTCAGAAAAAATTGAAGAGAAATGTGCAATCTGCTAGGCAAAGCAGCAACATCCATATTTATGGCCAGGGTTTAAAAAAAACTAACTGTGAGAATAACTGAATGATTCAAGAATGCATGAATCAAATCACAAAGCACACACAGTTGTGTCCCTGCATTTCATTTTCATGTAATCAGGATGATAAAAACATAAAGCCCTTGAAGCCCTAAATGTGGACACAGATCATTTTAGATCATTTCATTATGTGCACCAGTTAATTCCATGTACAACAAGTTATCATGTATAAAGGACACATTTACAAAAAAAATCACAAAAAATGATTCTTCTTTTTTTCAAAAAAAAAAATGTCTGCATGACAACATTTTGATAACAACCTCCTCACGCACAGACCTGCAAAAATAACAAGTAACACGCATATTAACATACTCCTTCTTCTACAGAGAGGTGAGGTGTAAACAGACTGAGATTACTGTACTATTTAATTACACCATTGAGCGCTAGTCATGGTATTTTCTAGTCTCTGTATCGCCGTCCTGCCAACACGTCCCTGTGGATCTGCTGTCAGTGGAAGATTTCTGACTTTATGAAGCATGAAATGATAAGACTCTTCACTCTGCTCCTCCCGGCATCTTAAACTCTCCCGGACGGTCCTTTAATGACCTTTCATTTGGCCTTACACATAAAGTTAAAAAGTCACTTAAGTGTCATCAGAAAAGTGACTCTGTGCACAGTATCTAAACACACTCGATCATAAAACCATTAAAAGGAGGAGTGTTCGGAGGGAGCGACCCTCCATGCTGTTCTCTTATGATTACTGCGGTTAATTGCATATTTCTAGCTTGGACAATATGATGAGTGTACGTGCAGATGTAAGGAGCACAAATCTGCAGGCTATGAAACTGTTGGGTGAATCATTGGTGATGACATGATGCCAGATAACTGACTGTTTTCCCCTCCGGGTCAGAGTGAAGTAGAAAGCAATCTGCTTATCTGCATCGTCTTTAGTATCACCATAGAAAACTGGGCCAAAGTTCAAAAGGCTTTGGTCAAATAGTGTTCAAGGATTATCTGAGACGGTACATATTTTGTTTTCAAGGTTGAAGTTGAAGTTTTTCAAGGTTAGTAAACTCAAATGGCTAGGCTGTAACAATTTTTCACAGGAAGCACTACTCTGGTTTCAATCATACTTATCAATTAGAAAACAATGCGTGTCCATCTCTGGCACCAAATCCTTTTACCTTGACTGTCCAACAGGGGTCCCACAAGGCAGTATTTTGGGACCTATTTTATTTACTATTTATATAAATGACCTTCTGGAAGTGTGTAAAAATGTAAACATTCAAATGTATGCTGACGATGCCGTTGTTTTTAAACAGGGCAGAAATACTCAAGAAGTCTCACAAATTTTAACAACAGCCATGACCCAAGTGAAAAGCTGGGTCAAAGATTCATGTCTTCAATTAAACGCAAAGAAAACGGTCTGCATGATGTTCACTAAACAGCCAACCAGCCTTCAGCAGTCCGGCGTTTACCTGGAAGGTGTAGAGCTTAGTCTAGCTAATGAGTTTAAATATTTAGGCCTAACATTGGACCCAACATTAACATTTAAAAAACACATCAAACTATTAACAAAGACGGTAAATTTTAATATAAACAATTGTAGACAGGTAAGATCCTTCCTGACTATCAATGCTGCTCGAATGTTTTTACACTCCATGATTTTTTCACATATTGAATACTGTATAACCACACGGTCACTTGCTGCTGGCACAACACATCTCTTTTTAAAAAGGCCATAAAAATCTTTGACAAAAAGCCATTTTCGTTTCACCATTGCACTGTTTTAGATAAACATAATTTACTAAATTTTCATAATTTTGTTCATTTTAAAAATACATGTTTTATATATAAAATTTTGCACGGACTTGCTCCTCCTCCTTTGAAGGACTTTATAAAGCTGAAGTCTGCCAGTGGGATCGGCACCAGGGGCCACAGCCCGAGGAGGTCCCATACAGACGCACTACATTCGGAAAACTATTCTGTCAGTCAAAGGAACTAAATATTGGAATATTCTCCCACTCACAATAAGAGACTCACAAACATATGCAACCTTCAAAACACACCTCAAACAGTGGATAAAAGAAAACCAAGTCTGTGACCACCTTTAACCTTTAACCTCTATTATTGTCTTGTATCACTTGTGCCTTTGTATTTGTATTTTATTTGTAATTTGTCTGTCTGTTACCTGCCTAGGGACAACAGATGGAAACTAGCACTTCTGCTATAATCTGGCATTTTTACAGCTGTAATTGTTACAGCTGTTCATTAATATGCACTGTCCCTAACAAATAAATAAATAAATAAAAAATAAATAAATAACTACCATGAAGCACAGTAGAGAGGACTCCAAACACGACACTTAAGCTGCATTCACACTGCAGGTAAGAGAGTGATGAATCTGAATTTTTATCCTCCAGTATTTGACTCAGATCTGATTTTTTTCCCCGACAATGTGAACAGCACAGGTCACATGGAGTCTGATCTTTTCAAATAACATTCAGGCCACTTTCAGATGTGGAGTCCCACCTTAGTCTGATCCAGGCCACATATAAAAAAATAATGTGATCAGCTAAACAAACAAAACAAAAAAAAACATTTGCAGAGGGAAGGATGGCTGTCAGATAAAATGATCATAAATCAGAGCTTCGTCTGCGCCTCCCTGGATAGCATGTGAGACCGGTCAGGCCTTGAATTAAGAAGCACAGATTTTACGGATACTTCACAGGCACATCAGTTAACCTTGCATGTCAGAATGGCCGATTCACAGACATGAAGCTCGACACTGCAGCCTGAATACCTCACAGATATACAGTGGAGAGAGAGAGATAGGGGGTGTAACCACATGCAGAAAGTGTATTTTTGAAGAGGAAACACATCATCTTAAATTCTCTTTCACAACAGAATCAACGAAGACAGGAAACGGTGGATTAGTGTGAACGTGCAAACTGATACTTGCTGTTAAGCTAGCTTTAAGACGACTGTTGAAAATGATGCATCCTATCAGATATTATGCTGAATGGACTGAGCTCGCAACCTCTGCTGAGATGCAGCTTGCCTCTGATTTGAAAGGCACCAGCATCACAATCAAAAGGCTTCATCCCATTTCTCTTTGTCACCTCAGCTTCCTCCCTCTCTCTCTCTCTCTCTCTCTCTCTCTCTCTCCCTCGTACAGTGAATGGTGAAGCATGAAGCTGCTTGACATTCTGGTTAGACATGAGTCGAGTTGATATTGGACTCCTCTCCTACCTTAGAAGGTAATGGGTTTTTTCATAACAATGTAAGTCTGTCTGCTGCTTTGGTCCAGACTGAAATATTATTTATGTTAAGGTTTTGAAATGCTAATTTTTGCGGGATTAATCCCTAAATTTAAATAGTTAATCACAACTAATCACATGTTAAAAAGCATGTTTGAAATTAAATTATTTCACTTTTAAAAAATAGAAAGTGTCAGGCTTTTATTTTGAATTTTTTCTTAAGCTGAGAGTACTTTACTTTGAATTCAACCCTGCTTTTATTTTGAAAAAAATAAGGACCTTCCTGTAGATGGGAGGTTAGGACATGAACTTGAGCACAGAAACAGGAAGTGGTTAGGGATCCCAAACTGACGTCAAACAGCTCAAAGGAACGGTAACAAAGGTCAATGTGTGATGTCATCAGGTGGATATTACTTTGGACTCGTCAGCTGAGCTGTCTGAGAGTTTGTTAAAGTGAAATGAGACATTCAAAGATGCAGCAGTGTCCTTCTTTTACATCAGAGATTACAGGGAGACACTCTCTAATTATAGGTTTGACTTCATTACAACAAATGGAGCAGCAGCTATTTAAAACCTCCGGTCACACAGATCTTACAGTAAGAACTAGGGCGGGGGAATTATTAAATTAACAGTCAGAGGAGCACGACAACAAATTGAAGGATTAATGATGGTATAGAAATAGTCTCCAAATTAAAAAAACAGCAAACACATTTACATTTAATTTGAGCTGCATTGAAAAAAAGGATGAATCCAGAAACTAAAGCGAAGTCTAAATGTTTACATGTTGACACAGAATGTTTCAATAATGAGTCAGAAGAGAATAAATCAGCGCTAATTGTTGTAGAAGCTCCAACTAACAAGGCTTAAATAAAGAGACAACACAAAAACAACAGCGCTTCCGTAACAGGTGTAAGAGGAAGCTGCATCCCTTCACTCAAAACACATCTGACTCATTGTCTGTTCTGATTCAGCGACAGACTGTCTATAAAATGACTATAAAATTAACCTGAAATGACCATATTTGGATTATAAGGTGGAGCAAAAGACGAGCCGAATCCTCTAGTGTGTAGCCAGCCGTAGCTAGATGCATATTAGAGGCTGACACAGGAGTGACCCCCGTCCCATCCCGCTCCTGTTTTTTTATTTTTTTATTACTTCATGTCCTTAATACAGTATGTCATAAGGACAATGAAGTTACATGTTTTACAAACAGATGTGACATATATTGGGATGCTAATTTACACTTTTTGTACAACAGAAGGCTGGATGAGAGTGTCTTGTCAATCACAGGTAGCCCTGCCCTAAATCCTCTTCTGCTTTCTGGTCTATTTGAATCTAAATGGGACGGTCATTTACTAAATGAACATCATGCTGTATTGAGGAAACTGAAGTTCTCTCTCCATGTCCTATTGTTTACGGTGAGAAGGCAGACTCAAAGGGCAGAACAAACACCTAGCTGTGGGAGTGTCACCCACCAGGGGGAGGGGTTACTACCCTTTGTGATGTCATGAAGGGAAAATCTCCAAACGGCCTGTTTGAGCACACATTTTCTGAAAAGTGGAGCAGGCAGAAGACGGAGAGGGTGGACTTTTCTCATCATTGGGGGGTTTGTAGACAGACTAGAGACACATATTAGTGTTAGAGAAACATGTTGAAGTGGATTTTACATAATATGTAAAAACATTGGACAGTCTAATCAGTGAATATATTGTGAGTTAAATGTAAGGTAGGGATCCCAAAGTAATGTCAGCACAATGTTCACAGTATTTCAGCTAATGTCATAATACAAAACATTGAGGACAGATCTCTGTAAGCTCATTTTAGCCTTATCTTTTCTTGCAGTTTACCACATTTCACCTTCGTCTTGTGGAGTCTGCTGTGAAGAGTTAAAAACATTAAAACATCAAGAACAAAAATCAATAAAGTCACAGAGTTAGACAGAGAAAATAATGAAAGTGAGGAATAAAAGATCTTGTTTATTTAGCAGTTTAGTTTTCAGCATACAGTACTAATCACAAAGCTGACATGTCTACATGTAGATATCTTGAACTGTGAAATTAAAAGAGACATATCGAGGATGTACAGGACATCATGTGGCCATTAAGGTTGGGAGTCCGTAAAGAATGACGTTGAAGGCTGAAGGTGAGAGAGTGGTTTTGTGGTGAACATTGTCGTCCTCCGACACAGCAAGAAGAACCTGATCTGTATAAGATAGAAATAATCATAATATGTTTGGGTTACAGAGCTGGATTCACATTTTGAATAATTCTGCTCGATGTTTGTTTCTAAGATAGATTTCTAAAGAATAAAGAACGTCTAAAACGAAAGAGGAGAGGAGGATGAGCAGTACCATGTAATCCTGTCATGTTGTGATGTTTCCTCTCTGAACCATCCACTGTCCTCAGGGCATGGACCGTCTGTCCAGAGGTCAGTCTGACCTTCAGAAGATCTACGACACACAATCACACAGATTAAAAGCTTTCTCTGAGATGCTATAATAAATATACTTCATGTTAAACATGGACTCTAGTTTTAGATCTTTGGGGTTCTAAATGATCTTTTGGTACAAAAAGCTAACATGTGCACTTTGGATCAGTAAAATTAGCACTGGCCTCCTGTGAAGTCAAAAAGCTTCAGCAACACTTGGAGTACAAACATCAACTTTTTTAACTTCATCAGACCGATGTGTTGCGGCTTGTGGCTTTCACCAGGGTCGTCAAGAAACACATGCAAACTCCAGCGTAAGATCAGTCAGGAAGACTTTATATTTGCCTTCACAGTCGGGTCTATCTCTCATTCATCTCTCTCATGCACGCTCGCTGTCATTCTCTCGAGCTGTCATTTTCCGGGGCTGTCATTGGGTAATCAGCTGTCTTGTCGGCTGGTCTTATCTAACCAATTGCATTGTGTTTCTCCCTCATTGTCAGTCTATCATTGCTCTGCTCTCATTTTAAATATGATTCTTCCTCTGCCTTTAATTCCTTCATGCTGATTTGTTGTACACCCCTGCACCTCCCCATCAACGCCCATCTGGTCTAAAAAAGGCTTCAGCTTCACCACCAACAGGGTGTGGACTCCATGGGGGGTAGGTTCTTCTGTTGATGCTGAGAATTGACATTTTCCAAACACATCAACCCCCCTCATAGAGTCCAAGCGCCAAAGACCTTCTATCAAGTCACATTTCCATGTTAGCTATTGTTATAAATTATTTTTATATTCATTTTTCTTTCCTGATTCAAACAGGGTAGGTAAGTATTTAAAAAAAATCTATCAACCATTTATATCAACCTGCAAAGGTGGGATGTTTAGATTGGTTGGTTAGACCAATGAGTGCTGACAGGGAGGCGAGGGGGAGGGTCCAACAAAGGCATGAATGACACCACATTCTGTAAATAAGTTGAAAAGAGCAACCAGGAGGATGGTTTCAGAGTTTGCACAAGGATCTTTAAGAAGGAACATACAAACACACCGGGCATACCTTGTGATTACATAAAGAGAAGGTATCATTACAAACGTACTGTGCAGAACACTTGCCACCCTGTGTGCGTTCTGTTGAAGGCTGCAGTGCCACTGGTTAAGAGCGATACAGCCGACTCCTCCCAAACTCAGCAGCAGCGCAGCCTGCAGAGGATTCTCCAGAGCCAGCTGTTCAGAACTGCAGAAGAGAGAGACAGGTAGATAATGAGTGACCGATAAGGGATAATATAATCTGTTACCAACCTAAGGTCTGAGATACATCAAAACACTTGTAGTAATCACTAAAGTTGTCAACAATTTCAAGACGATTTGTTAAAATGATATTATGTCCATTATTTTAATACAGTTTTATACAGTAACTTTGGTGCTGTAACATTTAACCATGCACAAGTTCCAGATGCACTGCTCTTAGTGTTTTTAGCAAAATGATAATTTACAACACCTGTCCACGGGAGGCCATTGGGTGCTTAGGACTTTTATTTTAGTTGCCATGGTATCGAAACAGATATCGATATTGTTTGGTATCTTATCAAAGTTTAACACTACGAATTACAATTACTGTGATTGATCCCTAACACTGATAAGAAGGCTTTGGGCATTTGGATTATTAATTAATTTGATTTCAATCATTCTGGTAACATTAAGTGACTGAATTGTTCGAAGTTGTGATCTTATCTCCTTGTGTTCGTTCCTAAGTTGAAAGCACGTGCCTTTTGTTCCCAATTAGCACAGATAATCGCCCACTAATGCCCATAAAATGGCATGAGTGCAGGAAACACATGCTGGTAGCAGAAAATAAGTTTCTGTAGATGGCTAACAGAGCGCCAAAGATGGCGCTCTGTAAGAACGGTTGGTGAAAGAGGCCCAGTGCACTTGAATTGCCTGCTGTCTGAAAGGTGCTATATAAATAAACTCACCTTGTCTTAAGATAATTTAGTAAAACACTGGAGAAGAGCAAACATGAGGACAGATAACAACGGTAAGAAGGTAAGTATATTGTATCTGATTTGTTACCCTTTGTGCATGTCCAGGTCCTTTTGTCGGACCACACTGGCCTTGTTCTGAAGCAGGTCAAAGAGCAGAGCCATGCGACACTCTGTAGAGGAAACATCATTATTAATGTCTGACGATAGAAGAAAACAGAACTGTGCACATGTTATTCTCTGATTTGTTTTGAACCAGGAAGTCTTTTGATGTGTTTATCACTAATGTTCATATGGCGATGATGATGCAAACAGGTTTTTAATGTGCATAACGTTTAACTGGTAATCAATCATGTCACAGAGCCAAAGAGGTTTTTAGCAGCAACCTCTGAATCCAACACATTCAATCTATTATAAGAGCAGGATCGTGACTTCTACCACACAGACATTTGATCTGAGGCTTCAGGTGTGAGAATACTGCTGTGACACCAGGTGTGTGTCAGAGAGGTCATTGACCAGACCCTCTATAGGCAGTGCCTCGCAGGCATTCTGACTTCCTCTATAGCAATGATCATGTCTGAAGACAGTGCCTCCCTCCTTGCAGCTATTCGGCCCCCTCGGGCCAAAACAAGGATCCATTCAGTCATCGGTCACTGTCACTGCAGCGGTACAGTCATGAAGCTTTGTCCCTCAAAGTTAAGCAGTAAAATCATTTAGTAACAACAATGATAACGTAGTTCCTAGATGAGACAGAAGTGCAGATGGCACCACAGATTCTGCACCACCACTCCTTTTTTTTCTAAAAAAACACAAACCTGCCATCACCTCATCAGATCCTGGAGGCCAATTAAGTGAAAGTGGGCCAGTGTGCTGTGAACTAACAGCTGGAATTCAGAACATGGTGTCAGTCACACTATAGTTAGCAGCACTAACGCCACGTCGCTGGGTGGCACATATGTGTGGCCTGAAGGGATTGAAATACCAGTCTGTCACTCTGTCAGTCAAACTGGATCAAGTCCACCCATCATCTGACCACCTGTGTTTCCTGGTGGAACAGAGGCGAGCAGCCACAAAGAGGAACATATTCTTGTGTTTTAAAAATCTGTGAAAATCTAAAAACCTATTCAGTTATTATTGATCTATAAAGTGCAGAAGGAATAACAAGGCCTTCTTGTCCAGACACAAATTAATCTGAATTTTTGCATGGTGGGAGACACACCAACACACAGAAAAATCCTTTCCAGAAATGTCAATAAATTCAACCTTGTCTTGATTCACGACATCATCCAGAGGAGCACACAGCTGGGTTTATCTCCCCTCCTCCACCATGAGCTGTATCTGCATGAACTTTCCTGCTGCTTCCAGCTACTTGATGCTGACCAGGTCCCAGTCTGATGATCTTATTAAAGTTGTAGAAAAGCTGCAGCAGGGCTCCAGTATTGAAACCTCGTAGATATTAGAACGGTGATATTTCTTTCTACACGAACTCAGGGAATAGAAGACTGATGTGTTTGAGGATAGGAAGCCTCCTGCTCCATTCACTGCTTACATAATCCACAAACAATCCTGCTCCAACTTTCAATCATTCATTCATTTCAGAGTTTAGTCACCTATTTTTCTTCTTTTATCTTTTATCACATAAAGGCTTTTTAAAAGTCAAAACCGTGTGATTTAACGACATCTGGCTCATAACTCAGACATCGATTGCACAGAATGTTTGATGACAGTTTCTTTGGTATTATTTGAGCATATAATGTAAATAGGCCTTTATGTAGTGTTAATGTTGATGAGGTGACATAACGAAGCCAAAATAACACACATTTTATAAGATGTAAGAGGAAAACAGAGAGTAGCCTGGTATCATTGATAATAAATGAAGGGAAGTGATGGACACAATATGAGTTTATGACATAAAGGACGTTTTTAACATTAAATGCAGGGTTGGTAATTTTCTCCAGATATACTTTTTAAGATTTTGGTTGAAATTGTCTTTAGGTCCTGACTGAAATTAATAATTTCTGTGCTCTTGGTGTGATGGCAGTAAGGACCACAGAGGGGAGTACTGAGGGAATGCTACTTTCAAAATCATGCTAGTTTTCGAAAATTACCAACCCTGCCTTTAAGTATGGATGTCTAAACAAACTGAAACAAACAATAGCGTGCAGCAGACCTGTGACACAGAGCAGCATTTCACATTCAAGAGTATAAGACATACATTTATTCACATAAAACTGCGTCAAGGTCCTGCCATACAAAAACATGTAGAGAAAATGCAAAGAATTCCTGTGTTTGTGTGGGTTCACTGCACCTGACAGATTGAGGGCTGCTAGTTTTCCAGGCGGTATGTTTGCCATGAACCGCTCCATCCCCAGGTAAATGAAGGCACTGCATCTGCTCAGCAGCTGCTGCATCTCTGACAGACTAGAAACATAATGAAGAGGCTGAGCGGTGCAGAAATGAACAGGTGTGCTTTTTTTAATGTCTGCTCTCAGTATGCAGAGATCATTTAAAGACTTGCTGTATCTTCTTTCTCTGCTCTACTTTTCTAACCTGGGTGTTTGCTTGCTGCCCATGAAGCCCTCCCAGATGTGACTGTGTGTTTGCAAAATCTCCTCCATCCTCGTGCTCAGGCTGCTCCCTTCTGTGACACAACAACGACAACATAAAACATAAAACAACAAAGCCTGAGATTTAAAAACTCAATAAAGGATAACAATGTAGGATGCTTAGAAGAATATTTCTTCTTATTTTCAAGAACTTTCCATATTAATTTTTTTTGGCAAAGTTTCAGATTACGAGGTAAATGTATGTTGGAGTTATCCCAGGATGAGTCTGCAGAGGACGCTAAACGACTTGTTCTGCAAATCACTCGATAGTTCCCCGATATGAAACCAAGAATTTCAGGAGACGGCTTCAAGACTCTTTGTAAGCTGGTAACCTCTAACAAAGACTATCTTCTCTCAGCACTGGAGAGCAGCCGTCCCCTGGTAGAACTGCAGCGTTCTGCCACCTAAAAAAAGCTTCCGTAGAATTGACCAATCAGAAGAGAGTGGGCACGTGGGGAGGGGAACCTTAAAGAGACAGCAGCTGAAACAAACCGTACCAGACAAGGCTGATATGAGGGTTTTTACTGACGGCAGTGTCAGATAAATAAGGAGTTTATTGAGCTGTAAATCATGTAAAGCTGCTCTATAAGTTTCACAGACTGACAACATGACTTGTTTCCTGCTCTCTAGATCCTTGCATGTGTCGTACTTACTGATTAACTACGTACTTTAAACAAAGCATAGAATTGTATAAACTTACAGGGAACATGAGGATCTTTACTTTTTTAGTTTTTCTATTTTGTTATTTTTTTATTTTATCAAGTCAATAATTCTCTGTTCTAGCTTTTTTGATGTGAATATTTTCTTTTGTCAAATGTCAAATGCAGGGTATGTGATGTGTTGTTTCTTACCCAAGCTGCCTTCATCGTGTGGGTCAACAACATCTGTGGATTTATGTTAAGAATAAGAATCCATGACAAAAAATAAACTAAATCTGTCACTTTTACATACAGAAATGTTAAACTGAACAGAAAAAAAGATACATTTGAAGTTACGAGTGTCCACTGGGAAGGTGTTAGAAGGCAACACACCATTCAGCGGCATCTGGGGAAGTAATTAAAGCAAAGTAAAGTAAAAATAAAGCACATATACATACATGTATGTGTATGCACATACAAGCTGCGGGGACAATACGTGAATGGAGCTGAACGCAGAGCAAAGAAATCCAAGCAAAGAGGACAGAACTGGTGTTTCATGACAGAACATAAATGCTCTGAAGCTGAAATAGGATCTTTGTGAAAACATATTATGTAATTGATTGAAACAGCACAGTTAAAAGGGGAAGAGCAACTTAAATTATTGGCCGTACTGACAGCAGGTAATGTAATATTGCCGTCTGTATCTGGCAGGCGCAGATTAATTTAGTGAACTCACAGCTTTGATGGCTTGGCTTTGATCTGCCTTCCCCTTCGTTCCCTTCCCACCTTTGGTCTCCTTTTTGTTGTCACTTTCAACTGCAACAAACAGAAAGCAGAATTAATATGTACATGTCCCTGTCAGATAGATTACACAGCATTCAGACTGGTGTCTGCAAAGGCAGTGACATTTATTGGTGACTGCGGTTTTTAAAGTTTCCTCATGACCAAAACATCCTCTGCCAAGGATTCAGCACTGAGTATGAGTAAAGTAAACAAACAGAGGTGCTCATTTTCAAACTTCTCATTCCATCTTCAGATTTCATCTTGTTAGCCAGTTAGCTAAAAACTCACCTCAATCTTGTAAATTCTCTTTTTAATGGATGCCATAGAAGCTTGCCTTGACTACCCAACGGAAAACAGCTGCTCATCACTTTTTTTTAAATGTCTCCAAAGATGTCTCCTTATTAAGCTAATGCAGTCATCTATTCGTCCTTACTGGTGAATGAATTAAAGTCACATATTAAGCAAAATACACTTCCCCATGTTTCTCTAACACTGTGTCTCTATTCTGTCTACAAACCCCCCCCAATCCATCCTCTCCGTCTTTTCAGAAAATGTGTGCTCAAACAGGCTGTTAGGACATTTTCCCTTCATCACAAAGGGCAGTAACCCCTCCCCGAGGTGGGTGAAACTCCCACAGCTAGGTGTTTGTTCTGCCCTCTGAGTCTGCCTTCTCACCGTAAACAATAGGACATGGAGCGAGAAAGCCAGAGACACCGAAACAGCCTGTTCTGAGCAGGGCTGAAATAGAGGGGTTTATAGACATGATCAAATACAGGATCAGAGTGGATTTAGAACAAGAAACTTCACACAGATGTTTCAGGGAGCTCTGAGACTTATTTAAACTGGTTGAAAAGGAGGAGAATATGTGACCTTTAATGTTTCATGCATTTGGCTCCATGTGACATGTTCCAGCAGCCAAAACTCAAGTACATCGCTGTAGTGTAACCCTGAGAATCACTGGCTTTATCTTAACAGAAATACAAAATCTGTGTTTTTGATTCAGGACTGATATTTAATCATTTAAAACTCTCAGACGATCGAATCAGACATTCAGGCAGAGGCAAACCTTTCCCACATGAAGGAAGTCCTTTTATAGTCCCTGCTAATTTGTCCTGTGCATACCTCATGCAAAGTAGTTCACAGAATAACAAATAGTCCTTTCTAAAGTGGTTTCAGGCACTCCATCTTCCTGACACAATGGTAAACTATAGATCTCAAAATTATGGTAATGATGGTCCAGAGAAAAAACACTTTTTATTCCCAGTCTCATCATCACACTGTGTTTTTGATCTGGACATTGAAAGGCTATTTAGGAAGCGCATGTTCCTGTAGTTTTCTGTCTGTGGCATATGCAAGTGTGAAGTAACGCACACAGATGTACACTAGTTAAACAGTAACCTTTGAAGGTTCATTTATGTTATGCAAATGATTCAACCTTTAAAAAGGTAAAGATGTCTGTAGCCTCAGTGCTCTTTCTAACCCTTTTCTTTTCTCTCCAAAATAATTACATCTGAAGTTCAGCCCAAGGATGGAAGGGACACTAAAAAACACTACTCTGCTTTTTAATTTGAAAAGGTCATGGTACCCGAGAGACTGGAGAAGAGCATAATGTGGAAAGTGACATTTTATTTGAATGTTTTTATTGCTTTTTACCTGAAAATATGCTTCTAAGGAAGTTTATTGTGCAGTCTGTCAAGAGTGTTTACTGCTCCAAAATAGAGAAGGAGTGATGAAGACAATATGTAGTAACAACAAAGTAGAAAAAAGGATCCCTAATAAGCTGCTGAATATGAAACAGGTTTTACCCATGTAGTGAAGTATGACTATTTAACTTATGCAGCTGATGCATGTGTGACCTAAAATATTTGTTTTGTTAAAATAAAAAGTGTGAAGTGCATTCATTAGCAGTTAGAAGTTCAGTCCTAATAATAATGATATACTGTACAGGGTCAAGTTAATCTTTTCTATTAATAGCATAGTGGCTACTCTGTTTATTCAGATCAATTAGTAAGATGTGTACTGACTGAAATGATAAAGTGACCTCACTATATGATCAGACATTAAGGAAACATGCTATGTTGAAGTGCTGGCTTCTCTGACAACAATGCAGCAGCCAGTATGTCCTCCTTCTAACTTTAGATTCTGCTCCTGAATGCTCTGGATTTGTTTGGACAAGAGAAGGTAGGCGGTTTTAAGGCACTCCCACACGGCCGTTTTGGACTCCCCTCTGTTTGCCAGATATGAGAGCAGTTATCAGGTCAACAGGTGTTGCAGCGATGGACGGGGGCAAGAGAACTGGTTCAGATAGAAGTGATTGTACCCGACCTAAAAAGCCTCTGCATGTTTCTAATAAGCTCCACGAGCAGAAACGTGCTCAAACTAGGATCAATATTGGAGATGCTGAAGCTTCAGTGTCCACCACATGGCAACCTGCGTGAGCATCCACTCTAGGGGGGGGGGGGGGGGGGGGGGAGAGACAGCTCTCTACAATGTTTTTTGGACTGCAGTACCTACTTTAAACACTAGTGGTCAGAGTTACATATTGCTCCTTCAGATATGAGAACCCAAAATAATAGTTGATGCTGCAAATGATGACGCTTTACTTACTTCACAGTTTAAAGGGGAAGTCTGAATCATCACATCAACACTTCAAACTGCTCACAGTGGCCTTAAAGACATGAGTGAGTGGAGGAAAACTGGTCAAAGAGGAAGAAGACAGCAGAGGATGACCAAGACGAACGTAGGATAATATCCTGGTAAAATGTTTTGAAAACAGTTTTAATCCATAAAAGTCATGGACATCAATCTCTTTATTTGATCTTTCCTCTAAACTCAGAGTTTCTTTGAATCAGAAGCTTTCCTTGGAAGCTTCTTAGTCTTTTTTTGCTACATTGTTGAAGTTGCTCGGGTGGCGCCGTCATTTAAGACGCATCACTAGACTTAATAACTCGAGTTGACAGAGATTTTCCCGGAGGTGGTAGACTAAATCAGCTGTTACAGTTAGTCATATCTCTTCAAGTGTCTCCTACTCCAACTTTAAGTTTTCTTTTTATAAAACTTAAACTCTCTCTTGACAAGGTCTGTATCCAACACTGGCGTTTTAGCAGTATGAATCTTCAGCATCATTGAATGTAGGCTGTGTGATGCTGTTCACTCTGAATTGCCGCAACAGGCACAGCAGAATGGACACAGTTAATGGACATCCACTTTAGCAAAGCTGGTCTCTGTGTTCACGGATGTCCGCATGAACTTCTGCATGCCAGCAGGATGTGAAATGACCTTTCTATCCTGAACAAATTCCATTTCTACGGTTGGCTACCTGCAGTTGAAACCTGGGCGTCGAGATGCTTTCACAAGGGTAAGCCATTACTTACTGAAATACGATGAGGAATTATTTGAGGCAAACATCCCACTGTTTGAACTGAAGAAAAATCCCACTTAGTTAAGACTGCGTGATCTCATTTCTTACTGCGAGAACCCTGTTGTTTCTTATTTATCTATGACTGCAGAAGGGCCACATTCAAAATAAATATAAAGGGCTTCTTTCATAATTAGTCACAAACGTGTTGATTCTTTACCTGTAACCCTCCATGTCCAAAAAATCTCTGGTGCAATATAAAGCAGACAAATACTTCCCGAAGACGAGTGAGAATCAGGTGATTTATAATAGAAGATTATTTCAATCTTGTTTTTGTTTTTGTTGTTGCCTGAAGTGTTATAAAAATCAAGATGTCTCTAGATTTTTTACAAGGCAATTTTCAAAACAATACAGACTTAAAAATAAAAAATATGTTTCAACACTACACTGAAAGTAATAGCACAATGCTGTTTTTGATCAGTTTCATCGGCAATAGAAATACAGCGTCTACATCTGCAGTTTTTGCTTCATTGTAATGTCATTATAAAATGCTTTTTACCCATTAAACCAGGACAACTTTATGGACGTTATTAAATCTGTGCCGTAACTGTTTCCGCTCCACATGTGATTAGCATCTAATATAACACCTGTTGAGTGAGGTAAGGTAATGACGTCATCCACAAACGCACTACGCAAAGACGTGGGAAACAGATTAGCCACAAATACCTCTATCAATTATAGTATTTTGTTTGGCTCGACTAAAACAGGATGATGTATTCATAGAAAGAACAAACAACAAAAGTGTCTTAGAATCGAACAAAGGAAACTGAGTAAGTGAGAGAGTGCATGATTTAATGAATCCTTCTTTGGCTTATTAAAAAAGTATTAGCACTAAAAGGCTGAAGTGATGTGGAGCAGGATTTCTCCTGATAGATAGTTTTTCAGACATGTATAACATCATGTGAAGTCACTTGTACTTCCTTAATGTAACAGGTTTCTAATAATACCTGTGTTATATAAAGAACTGCATTAGTCATGTCTGTTGTTAACAATGTTAACACAAGACATTCTTTTTCTACATGCATGTGCACACGTGTGTCTCAGTGAACATCTTAGTGTTGTAGTCAAGACCACACTAACCAAGACCAAGACATAGCAGAGACCAGAGTGCTCAGAGACAGAGACAAGACCAAGACCATAAATATCAATGAAAAATCATCAACTTGTGTGCAGGGAGTGTGTAACTCATTTGGACTGTAGGCTAACACCGGGAAGATTGCGGTTGTAACAGGGGGGAAAAAATCGAACTACAAATCAATTTTAAGTTATTTGTTCTTTTAGAAAGTAGACAGTAATGACTTGTAAAAGTAGCGAATCAGTGGTGGTGGAGACAAGACCCAGTAAAAATGCTTTCGATTCCAGGACGAGACCTTCAAAAAGTGGTCTTGAGCCCAAGATATATCTCGAGTACTACAACACTAGAACATCTGAATCTTTTGTTCAACAAGATAGTCAACGAGGTTACCTAAAGCACTCTGTGCAAACAAAGAGGCTTTCTTTGTGACTTTTAAATTAACTGCTAATTTTGTTATCAACAATATGACGTTCGTATTGAAGAAGAGACTTTACAGGGGCATTAATGTCATGCCGTAAACTGATAATATATATATATATACAGTATGTATATGTATATAAAAAGTTCCACTACTGTTAAAAATAATGAAATCAAATATCTGAATGTATGCATGTTCTGTACTTAACTGATGACAGTAAAATGGTTAAATTCTATGAATACATACACACAATCACAGTCACAATCACGGCTTTGTGTTGTTCTTCCTGTGGGTTCAAAACATTGTCATGTCTGTGTTTATAAAGTTAGTGTTGTAGTACCCGAGATCGGTCTTTGAAGGAGTTACAGTCTAAGGTAGTGACATGCCCCCTACAAACAAGATGGTGATTTTGGATTGATATTTATGGTCTTGGTCTTGTCTCAGTCTCGATCCCTAAATGTCTTGGTCTTGTCTCGGTCTCGGAGCACTCTGGTCTCAGGCTTGTCTTGGTCTCGGTAAGTGTGGTCTTGACTATAACGCTATGTATCATCCTTTGCCATGAACTGTGTCTGGTTTAATGGTTTTGCTTCTTCCAACTGCACGAGGCTGTTTGATGACCTGTGAGCTAGGATCAGATGTAGCTTGTCTCTCTTTGGTTTATTTTTCACAGACAGGTGTACAGGATGCTGTAATAACTAAATTAAGAAGAAGAATGTAAAAAGTCTGTAAAATAAGTAACATCCAAACATCTTTTTAAATACTTTAAAATACTACTGGAGTTTGGATAAACTGTGTCCAAAATAGTCAGGAGAATCTCAGTGTTGAAAGACTTTTGCAAAACTAGCATCACAGGAATTTCAAGATGAAGTTGAGTGTAATGTTTTATTTTTGCATTCCACTGACTCACTTGATGTGAATCCCATTGCCCAGCGTGAATTTCAGTCAATGCATTGGTTGTATGTAAAAGAGCCGTGTGAAAAACCTGCTTCGCTTTAGGTACCATAACATTTGCATGTTCATGGAATGATAGGAAAACCTGACACATTCCTTGCAAACCTATTTTTAAACGTGTGTGCATGCAGGTACCTTTCTGTGGTTCCTCTCTGCTCAGGCGGCTGTGGAGGAGCTGCAGGGAGAAGTCTCTGGACACAGAGGTCAGGCCATCCTCCTGCAGGATGGGCAGGGCTTCAAGCGGCAACTCCAGCAACATTTTGTCTGCCAGCAACACCACATACTGCTCGGGTTCTGATGGTGATTTGGCCGTGCACACACAAAAAATAACTTTTTGAATGCATAAATCATAATCTATTTCAGGAGACTCTTTAGGATGTGACTTTACAACAATCTTTATGGAACTTATCTCCATGTATGAAACCAATAATGTCTACCTGGCACAAAGTGATTGTTGAAACAGCCCTTTTTAAAACAGTTTAGTGGCACTATTCTTCTCACTACTTCATATTAGAGGTAGGTCTACATGTGTTACTCAATGTGTGTCACATTTAACACGTATACAGCTACAACAGAGGCCTGAGGGGAACGAGCTGCAGCCTGCTGAATAGAAACCTGCCATGGGATGCCAGTAAACAGATGTTGGAATAGTGCTTCATGTGATACACAATAAAGATAACCACCAGGCCCTGAGGGTGTCACAGACAATCAAGCTGACATCCAACTCTCGCCTCCTTTACCTGCACTTTCCTTCTCCTCTTTATCTTTGGTTTTGGCCGTCTCAGGGACAGGAAGTGATGCAGCCTGGCGCCTGAGGGACGAGAGGACAGGAGAGGATCAGCAGGTGACAAGTCCAAAAATAGGGTGAGATAGTGTAAGATGTGACACAATATAGACACAGATGCTTTTTGTGATTTGCTGCAACAACACAGAGGGACAAAAAACTGATGTACCAACATCAACAGAGAAACCAGTCTTATGACTTCCCCCACATGGACATTTGTACAAATGATAGCAGTTACATTTTCATGTGAATCTATCAAAGATCTCTCCTTTAGGCTAAGAAAACTCATTGAAATGAGGATACCAAGTGAACACAATTTCCATGAGGATATGCTCTTGTTGTTTCACACTTCAATGTGTGCATTAAATGTAAATAAATTCATGATGAAAAAAGCAGTATAGCGTGTAATACCAACCCAACATCTGTCTGTTTGTTCCAGGGCTGCAGAGTTTAGGTCTTTGTTTTTTTTAAGAAGAAACACTATCCGCTTCATTTGTCACTAAACCAAGTGTAACTGTCCTATCTAATGTAAAAGGAGAGTCAGCCAATAAAGACAAGGACATTTGAGGATCAAATCTTGCCAGAAACGTCCCTAAGAAATAGAGTTTATGTTCTACTCAACGTTACCAGATACTACAACATTTTGAGGGTTCCCCTTACTATCTATCACCCAGCTGACTATCACACATCAAGGACCAACTCTTCAGCTTCAGCTGTATGAAACATAGATGTAGTCTCAGAGACGTCACCCATTGGTTCCTGAAGAGAAGTTCTGAAGCCCATCAAAGGTGGCTGCCAACTTATTTGAAAAAGTTCAGTTAGAACAAAAAATGTAAACTAAATTTTAAACAATGACGAAACAGGCAAGAGTAAGATTAGATTGATTGTGTCTATCGTAATTATGAAAATGTATAATTAACTTTTAGGTTTAAAAAATGTAAATGAAGGAGTTTAAAAAAATATATGCCCCTTGTGTAGTTTTTACCAATAAAGAAAATAGATAATGAAACCAAATTCAGTTTTCATACCAGGCTGTAAACATGTTTGTTGGGTATTTGAATATGGGATCTAATGTAGATTTTAGAGTCAGCTGTGTTTGGGGACAACTCAGACTCTTTCCTGCTCATGATTTATTAGTTTTAGAACTACACCATCTTTTAAAGCTTCAATATGGAAAATAATTGCCTAAAAATTATTCGAATCGATCGCACAAAAACATTTATACACTCTGATGATGTGTGTGTGTGTGTGTGTGTGTGTGTGTGTGTGTGTGTGTGTGTGTGTGTGTGTGTGTGTGTGTGTGTGTGTGTTAGGGCTTGGCAATTAATCGAAAATTAATCGAAACCCGTTCAGAACCTCTAACCGATGTAATCTTGCCCATGTCAATTATTTTGATTATTTTCAGGGCAGAGCCACATGGGGCGATGTCTGTTATTTGGACACATTTGTCTTTGGGGAAGACGACACGGAACAAAAAAAAGTCCAAGGTAAACACTGCGGAAAAACTTAATAAGTTACTTTATAACTACAGTGTGTCTTTTTCATTTCAAGCGATGCTTTGAGTTCAGTTTGAACTATTCAATAAATAACCTCAAAATAGTTAATCAGATATGCACTCTGTCATTAGAAAACATATCCTTTATAGCTTTAATAGTTGAGCATGTTCACTGTAGAGACATCGTCAGTGAACGATGAGGGCAAAAAACTAAATAATCGTTCATTCAATTTGTAATCGAGGTAAAATGTTCAATTAATAGTGATAAATCAATTAATATTGATTTTAGGTCATATCGCCCAGCCCTAGTGTGTGTCTGTGCATATTTTTATGTAGGTGTGTGTGTTTGTGTGTGTGTGTGTTTGTGCGTGTGCAGGCATGTGTGTGTTTGTTTTGGACTAGTCTTTGTATGGATGCGTATGTGAATATGTAGACGTGTAGACATATCCATTGCCAGGTTTGTGTGATATATGTACAGTATATGTGGGATCTATATCTGCATCATGGATGTGTATAACAAATACTCTCACAGTGTTTTTATAATAATAATAATAATAATAATAATAATACATTTAATTTGTAACGCACTTTACATTTTTGCAAAAAAATCTCAAAGTGCTACAGGAAGAAAAATAAAATAGAAATAAAAACAAATTTAATCAACTAAGCAACCAAAATCAAAAAAATCAAGGAGGGGAAAGCCAGCTACCGGGCAAAGATGGAGGAGCATTTACAACATAAAAATGCAAGAGAAGTCTGGAGGGGCCTGAATAACATCTCAGGTCACAGCAGAAAGCGTGGGAGGGGCCCTGAAGCAGGAGACAGGGAGTGGGCAAATGAACTGAATCTGTTCTTCAATAGATTTGATTCTGCTCCCAACCCCACCCCCACCCACCAGAGCGCAGACCAGCCCGCTTCTCAGACACTCCATCTGAGTACCCTGAGTACCCTGCCACCCCCCTCAACAGCCCTCTCCTCCTCCTCTTCAGACGACCCCCCAACAACCCCCTCCTCTTCTTCCTCCTCCTCCGACGGCCTCTCCATAACAGCTGATCAGGTGAGAAGCCAGCTGAGGAAGATCAAGGCGAGGAAGGCCACAGGTCCCGACGGCATCAGCTCCAGACTCCTGAAGGATTGTGCAGACCAGCTCTGTGAGGTCCTTCTGCACATCTTCAACCTGAGCCTGAGACTGGAGAGGGTACCGATTCTGTGGAAGACTTCCTGCGTGGTGCCAGTCCCAAAGACATCTCACCCCAGGGAGCCTAACCACTTCAGACCTGTGGCCCTCACCTCTCACCTGATGAATACCATGGAGAGGATCGTCCTCAACAACCTCCGCCCCCTGGTGACTTCAAATCTGGATCCTCTGCAGTTCGCCTACCAGCCGAACATCGGGGTGGATGATGCCGTTATCTACCTGCTGCAGAGATCCCGGACTCACCTGGAGAACACCGGCAGCACTGTGAGGGTCATGTTCTTTGACTTCTCCAGTGCCTTTAACACCATCCAGCCTGCACTGCTCAGGGGGAAGCTAGAGAGGGCGGGAGTGGTCTTGTCACCTGGTTGCATGGACAACGGACTACCTCACCAACAGACCACAGTACGTGAGGCTTCAGGACTGTGAGTCTGACATGGTGGTCTGCAGTACAGGGGCCCCGCAGGGGACAGTTCTCTCCCCTTTTCTCTTCACCCTGTACACCTCGGACTTCTGTTACAACTCTGGGAGCTGCCACCTGCAGAAGTTCTCCGATGACACAGCCATTGTGGGGTGTGTGTCTAAGGGGAGCGAACAGGAGTACAGGCAGGTCATCATGGACTTTGTCGACTGGAGTGAGCTCAACCACCTTCAGCTCAACGCCAGCAAGACAAAGGAGATGGTGATTGACTTCCGCAGGTGCGGTCACCCCAGACTGCACCAGTGAACATCCAGGGCTTGGACATTGAGAGGGTGGAGACGTACAAATACCTGGGTGTTCACTCAACAATAAACTGGACTGGTCACACAACACCGACGTCCTGTACAAGAAGGGCCAATGTCGACTACACCTGCTGAGTCGACTGAGGTCCTTTGGAGTGTGCAGGACTCTGCTACGGACTTTTTATGACACTGTGGTGACGTCTGCACTTTTTTATGCAGTGGTCTGCTGGGGAGGAGGGAGCACAGAGAGAGACAGGAAGAGACTGAGTCTTGGACTGTCCTCTGGACTCTGTAGAGGAGGTGGGTGAGAGGAGGATGTTAGTGAAGCTGACATCCATCATAGACAATCCCTCTCACCCCCTACATGACACTGTGGGGGCCCTGAGCAGCTCCTTCAGCAGCAGACTCAGACACCCACCCTGCAAGACAGAGCGCTACCGCAGGTCGTTCATCCCATCTGCAGTCAGACTGTTTAATCAGACTCTTTAACAGCAACACCACCTCATGCTACACACTGTGTGTGTGTGTTTTTTTTTTAAGAACAAAACCCTTTCCTGTGTAGTTACTGTGTAATTATACATTATTGTATTTTTTTATTTAACTGATGTAAATATGTTTGATTTGATTTTAACTTATATTTTTATTTTTAATAATTATATTCCCGTCCCCTGTTTTCTGGAGCTGCTGTAATGCACAAATTTCCCCCACGGGGGATCAATAAAGTTTATCGTTATCTTTATCTTTATCTTTAACTAACGAAACTTAAAGCACAAGCAGAAGGCTTTGTTAAAAAGGTGGGTTTTTAGGGCCCTTTTAAAAGCGTCAGCAGACTGTGGAGCCCTCAGCTGCTCGAGGAGAGCGTTCCACAGACTGGGAGCAGAGGAGCAGAAGGCCCGGTCACCCATGGTGTGGAGTTTAGTCCTGGGGGGATGGAGGAGGTTGGTGTTTCCAGAGCGGAGGCTTCGTGTGGAGGATTGTGGGGTGAGGAGTTCTAGAGGGGGGCAATTCCATGGGTGCACTGGTAGGTGAGAAGGGTGATTTTGTATTGAATCCGGAATGAAATAGGGAGCCAGCGTAGTGTCTGAAGGATGGGTGTGATGAGTTCATATTTACTCACCCTCATCAGGACCCTAGCAGCGCTGTTTTGGACATGTTGGAGCTTCTGGAGGCTCTTGCTAGGGATCCCGATGAGGAGTGCGTCAGCTGTCAGCTGCCATCAGCACGTCATTTGTGACCCTGACCAGAGCTGTTTCTGTACTGTGGGCAGAGCGGAAACCAGACTGAAATTTCTCAAATAGTTTGTTGTATTGTAGATGGTCGTGAAGTTGAGCTGCAACTGCTTTTTCCAGCACTTTGGAAATGAACGGAAGGTTGGAGATGGGCCTGTAGTTGGCAAAGACATCTGGGTCTAGGGTGGGTTTTTTGAGAAGTGGTGATATGACAGCAGTTTTCAAGGCAGATGGAACATGGCCAGTCTGTAGGGAGTGATTTATGACTTTGGTGATGAGGGGACTTAAGGCAGAGATGTTTGATTTGACCAGGGCTGTGGGAAAGGGATCCAGGGTGCAAGTGGAAGGTTTCATTTTTTTGATGATCTCCTCAGTCTCTCGCTGCGTAATTGCAGAGAGGCAGCAGAGAGGCTGAGTGGTCCCCGGCTGTGGGTCAGCAGTCGGGACAGGTGGAGAGGCGGAGCAGAAGAGGAGAGAGCGGATGGTGGCAACTTTTGTTCTGAAAACATCCATGAAATCATTGCACCGCTCCTCTGTGGTGTCTGAGAGGAAGAGGGTTGGTGGATTTAGGAGATGGTTTATGGTGGAGAAAAGTTGCTTTGAGTTGCCGGGGCTATTATTTATGATATTTGAGTAGAACTGTGACCAGGCATTTCTGAGGGACTTTGAGTAGGCTTTTTGGTGTTCCCGATATGCTAGCCTGTGCACAGTGAGTCCTGAGACCTTGAGACGCCGTTCAAGGACATGACCAGTCGCCTTCATATTCTGCAGCTCGGAGGTGTACCAGGGGGCTGAGCGTGGGAACGTGACTGTTCTGGTTTTGAGAGGGGCGTGGAGATCCAGGAGACTGTTTAGGGATTTGTTGTAAAATTCCACTGCTTCACTGGTTGATGAGAAGTTAGCAGAGGAGAGATGTTGAAGGTCTAGTGTTAGTGAGTCCGGGTTGATGTTTTTTAGATTTCTGAAGTGAATCTGGCGCTTGGGTTTGAGAGCAGACTGGAAAGGCAGCTCCATTGAGACAGCCTTGTGGTCAGACACACCCAAATCGTATGCTAATACATTTGTAATGGGTGCAGAGTGAGTGATCACCAGATCAAGCGTGTGCCCCCTGGTGTGAGTGGGGACATCAGCGAGGCTGTTCAGGAGAAACCTCACAGAAGTAGCTCTAAACAGAGACTGGAAGGTCCGGGTTGTCTACCGACAGCAGAAGAGTTACTCGCAGTTTGCCGGTGTTGAAAAAGATGACAGTGGGTCGGAAAGCCACCGTCAGGTCAGTACAAACCGTGCAAAAAAGGCTCGGAGTTAAAAACGTGTATAAATGTTTAACTTTTATACAACGTGAGCGGATTAAATTCCGTACTAAAACCAGGTAATACTTTTTCTGTTGGAGAAGCGGCAAACAGCCAACGCCAGTGTTCTCTCCTTTAAGTACTTATACATTTACCTTACTGCTCTTTAATGATAGTAACTGTCAACAATGCACCTTAAATGATTTCCGTATACACATAACACTCAGTCACTGTTCTCTCTGCGTGTACACAGTCCTTTTCATATTTAACTTTCCCTGAATTATTTATATTTTCTATTGATCCCTTTTTTTGGAATATGTACTTTTTTTTGTTTGTTTAGCATCTTGAGCCAGATGCAACAGATTTTCGTTGTACTGTGTCCCTGTCTGGTCTCGAGTCTGAATGACAATACAGGAAACTTGAATCTTGAAGAGTAAGAACTTTACCTGAAGCAAGAGAAGTCAAACTGAGTGAGAAGTGGCTTCAAGTAGTCTTCCATGCCTTGTACAAGGTCTCTGAAGTGAGGGGTCAATATTTGCTCTGATGCAGGTTTCTGTGTATGGGAATAAGAAAGAGAGCTTTGAGTAGCTGTGGTGCTGTTTTTATTGGTCTCTGTTATTTTGTGCACACATGTTTTTCAGCAGCAAGACGCCTGGATGTAAAACTCAGCGGTCCCAAGACTCCTTAGTGAGCGTGGCAGACACATGAGATGGTAATGAATGCAGCTGAGTGAAGTTATTCATGAGGCTTGCAGTGGGTAATGTTAATGGGGTGATAGAGGACGTACACAGGAAAAAACATGATGCTCCTCAGAAACCTCCAGCACTTCTTCTCCAGCGTGCCAAGTCTGCCGGCAGGTTTCCTTGAAGAAGGCCAGTCTGGTCTCCTGGCCAAAGGACTGAGTCTGCTCCATCAAAGCCAGCAGAGCCCGCGGGCAGACAGAAACTTTGGCCACCCTGGAGCATGTCAGTGTACCTGCAACAAAACAGAATTGACAAACAATCAAACCCGTACGCTCACTGACACAGACACAGGCCTGTAATTGGTCCCTGTGAGCCCCGCCCCCTCCTCCTTCTGTAAGATCTCCTGCTCTCTTCTTCTTTCGCATCATGTTTTTCCTCACAGTTGTTGTCCTTATTCTTTGGCAAGAAGTGCAGAGTCCTTTTTTTCTCACCAAACCTACAGCTAAGGTCATGTGAGCAGCTGATGCAGTATTTTAATGGCCTGTGACCACTTGTGAAGGCAGCTGTTCCTGGCCAGGCCAGTCACGAAGAGTAAAAAAAACCCAGCTGATTAGTTTGACATGATACCCTTTCCTTCTCTCCTTGTGTTAGTTGCCCTGTAGGTAAATGTTATGATCAAATACTAAATTATCTTTTATCTACATACATATGCAGTATAATAAAACGTCCAACAGGTTTTTGTGTTGTGAGCATTAGTTTAAAAATTGAAAGCCTCAAACCTGCAGCCTGTGAGGTCTTTCCCTTTAGATTTGGAGTTTCAGCCAGCTCGTAGAAAGCTCCACAAAGTTCTGAACTGAAAACAAAAAAAGACAAACACTCACAAAAAAGAAATAATTTTTTAACATTTAAAATGCACAAATGTTTTTACAAGTTCATTTAAAAAACAACAGCTTAAAACTATAGAGCAATTACTCTCTGTTCAACAACACACAACTGAATGATGAGACCTCTAGCGGCAGCTCTGGCATATTGCAAGCCCCTTCTGTTTCAGATATGTAGTCTAAACCTTTTTGATTTGTGTGACCTGAAGTAATGGACTCACATACCACAAACAGTAGAGTGACAAAGAGATAAGGAGAAAATTTACAGCGTGGATAAGCAAGAGAGAAAAGGGAAATACCCGTCTGAAGAGTGTTGAAGCAGCAGGATTTTCAGGTTTGGTGGAAGCTCTGCGAGGATGTTTAGGTGGCTGGTATTGATGCTGAGGTGGCTGAAAGTCTGCAAACCAGAAAAGGCATTTCAAGATCAAATCTTAAATTGTATATTTTATTGAATATATATGAATATACACAGCATATATATTGAATTTGTTCATCTTAATTGACAATATTATATTATAATAATAATATAATATATATAATAATTATATATATATAATTTATATCAGCAGGAAAGGTAGAGGGCTGGTCTTCAAAGTTTGATATCAGAACATAAAAAACACAACAAAGGTTGTCCAAAATTAAAATATATAGTCCCCAACTGAAGTTACAAGCAAACTAATATCCCTTTCTAAAGAAGACCACACATACAAATGCTTACAAATATTAATAGATAATGATGTTTTCATAACTTTAAAGATATCCAACAAGGAGAGGACATTTCAGTATAAATACAGCCATCATTTATAAGATGTTTGGAATTAAACATAATATTATCAAATTGTCACTGCTAGTAGAGGTTAAATACACAATAATAAACATTATTCAGTTAATCAGATAACCAGTTACTCTACTTATTAAGTCAAATATTGTTTTTATTGTCATAGGCTAAATTCAAATGTTTTTTTTGTAAACACTTTGGTCTCTTATAGGGCACTTTCAGGTAACATCTGGACGCTCACAGTCCTCCCTCACAGCAGACACTGTACTAGTTGATGTCACTTAAAAATGTTTGCATTTGATTGCAGCACCAGTTCTCTGTAATTTTGTAAACCTGCATTACATTCAGAGCAAAAGTCATAACAGCACAACCAAGTGTCCCCCATCAAGGGAGTTTAGCGAACTCGACGTGACAGCCTCCATAAATCATGAGTGGGGGGTCTGGCGACCCGGTACCTTGGAGAGGCTGTTCAGGGAGTCCTCTACTCCCTTCAGCATGCTGCTGGGCCTCTCCTCCTGAGAGAGGAGCAGTTTTCTGTGAAGACTGAGCAGAGCAGAGAGCTGGGACTCACTGGTGCCAGAACAAGCGGAACTTAGGACGTGAGCCATCGTAGCAACAGTGCAGCAGCTCTGGGAATACAACAGAAGATGGATGAAGCAGCTGTTGGTAGACGTGGGAATAATAGTAGGTGATGATAACCTGAAGAGTGCTATTAAGAAAGCAAAGATGATGCAGAGGCAAGAGTTTGTGAGCCTCCTGCATGGTGTCCTGAATGCAGTTTGTCAGTGCCTCATGCATTGTGCTGTATGTGGAACGTCTACAGTGTACATGTGCATAAATTAGACCTACATACCTGAAACAGGGCAAGGTATTGACCCGACACTGCAGCGTCAGACTGCCCATGACACTCCACCATGTTTAAAGAGGCTTCAGACAGGATGGAGGAGTACAGCTTGTGTTTGAGACAAAGGCTGGTGGCCTCAGTCAGTGCCTTACTGGCCTGTGCTAACAGCTGCTGGGCTCTACGCCTCCTCCGCTGTTAAGAAGACATCGAAGAAACACACACAAACACAAATGCATGCAGATGACTATCCTTACACACTGTTTGTTACATTACAGTAAACGGATGCAACACTTTTTGTGTGAGTTACAACTCTGTAGAAACATTGTACGGTAAATCTCTATCTCCCATGTGTTTCTGACTAGGGATGAAAAACAAAAAGGGTTCTGTCAATCTATATGAAATGAATGAAAGTGTTTTTAATAAAATGTATATCTCAGTCGACAGAAATGTTCCCAAACTAGAGAGGGGCTTTGTCAAAAGAAAGAGAAACTTTATGGAAATATTCAGAAACTTTCTGAAACTATGCAAAGAGGAAAATATTTTATTCCTAGGAAGCATAGATGACCTGACTTTGAGATCGTCTGCAGACTGGAAAAAGCTTTTCCCTCTCTTTGTCTTTGTTTTCTCCATCTTGAAATGCTGAGCCTCTTCATTTTCTCAGTCAATCTCAGCGTGCTTTCTGTGTGTCTGACCTGACTGAGTTTGTGTATGATGATGTGGGAGGGACAAACAGTCCTCACTTTCCTGTTATGTTTACTGTTTATATTGAAGCGATTACCATTCAAACTGCTTGTGCACCAAAGGAAATTATATATAATCCAGGAAACAAGAAATGGCTTCGTTTTTTTAAATATAAACAGCTAAACACTGCTTGAAATCAAGCTTTTTTTTTGTCATTAATATTCCTGTATGTTGGGATGCTGGTAGCCTAGTGGTTAATGCACGCCCCATATGCAGAGGCTGTAGTCTTCCAAGCGGGCGGCCCGGGTTCAAAACCGACCTGTGGCTCTTTTCTTGCATGTCATTACCCGCTCTCTCTCTCCCTGATTTCTGACTATCCGCTGTCCTGTCTCTAAAAGAAAGGCATAAGAAGCCCCAAAATAAACCTTTAAAAAAAATATTCCTTTATTTGGCCCCCATGTAACACTGCAGCATGTTTGACGAGGACAGTAGATATCTCCTCTCTCTATCAATTATCAAAGTCTCTATCACTCTAAGAACTATGCAGAGACACAGATTATCCTCTGAGGGGATTGAAATAGACTTCAGTATAAAGACCTGAGATTAGACATGAGTCTGACGTTTTAGGGTCACTTGTCAGGAGGTATGTACCTGCAGCTCAGCACTTTTGGCAGAGGTCGCCCTCGGTTCTCTCCGGCCTGACTGTCTGTCGTTCTCTTCCTCTGAATTCTCCTCCTCCACTGAAGCAATGTGAGGGTCAGACCAGGTTCCTTTCTGCATAAAGTTGGTTCAAGATCACAGAGAAAAAGGTTGTGATTAGTATAAAATCCCCTCATGACCACAAACCACGCAGACTCAATTTAAGTAAGTGGACATCCATGTCTCTAATCCTTATCAACTTTTCACCCTGCGGAGCAACTTTTTCTAGGTAAGTCAAATCCTCTCAGATTTATTTAGTTTATCATCATAAAGTAGCAGTTTGTTCAAGGCTTAGGTGAGTTATTTTTGGTACCAACATTACTGCAGGTACAGAATAGACAGGCTGGAGTAGTTAATTAAAAAGAACCAATGCAAAGTTACAGATTAAACATTTAGTTTTTACTTTTGAAATTTAATCACAAGCAAGTAGAGATGTTAGAAAACACAATATATCACAGCCGCTGCAAATCTGTGTATTTGGCCTGAATGATTAAACGACCATCATATCTCCTGAGTAGGTATTGGATGTTTGCAGGGTTCCCACTCTTTTCCAGAGATCATTTTCCAGGACTTTTCCAGGACATTTTTAGCCATGATCGAGCTGGTATGACAGTCCGTGATCGCGCCACACCAATATTAAGTGTAGTCTTCAACAAGGCTAATCACACCCACTGTGAGCTACCGCTACAAAGGATGTTCCATTGTTTACCCTTAATACAGCATTGCATTTGAAGAGACAATGCTAGCAAAGTAAAAGGACCGTTAGCCAGTTTTGCCAATTGGCATTTATCAAACGTATGAAATAGTTGTATTTCACTCTCACTTTTGTCAGGCACAAAGTCATAGAGGAACACAGTCCTGGAAGTGAGACAGCAGCTAGGTTAGCAAGAAAGACTGACTAGAGAGAGAGGTTCAATGCAAGTTAGCACGTCATCAATAACGTTCACTAACTACTGTTAATGTGCTGACCTCAAACTGAGGAGAAAACACAAGTCTACCTGATAGTTGTTGCTAGTTGCTACAATTCACTCTCATTGTGTTTTTTTTCTCTTTTTGTGAAGGATCTTTTGGCTCCATCCTCTCAACTAAATTGTAAATAAATATCCACTTTTGACACAAGGAGGAGGCGGAGCCATTACATTATCTGTTATCCATTCAATCTGCGTTGTGGATTAATGTAAAAAATCGCTACTTTTATTAACGCGTGGCGGTGAACATGTCCAACCCTGTAGGAGAGTGTTGGAATAATTTTCCAGGACAACACGTGATTTTCCAGGATATTTTACTTTTTCTGTAATTTTCCAGGTGTTTTCCAGTACTGGAAAATTAGTCAACTGTTTTCCAGGTTTTCCAGGACGAGTGGGAACCCTGTGTTTGATGTGCATCAGTTGGGTCTTCAACAAACAATCATAATTACCATCAGCACTTGTGATCATGTTGGGAAAACCAGGAGAAAAGTGAGAGTCAGAGGTGGTTTCAAACTACACATGAAGCAACCACCAGGGTTGTGATAACAGTTGTTGTTCATGCATGAAGAGACACATTTCAAACGAGAGTCAAATAATTGATCTTTTTATTCGACTGCAATAGTTCACATAGGAATAGAATTCTATATTTAAAAAATCCAGTTAAAAAGTAATAATTCAGAAAACGTATCACACTACATCAATGATATTTTTTTCCGTTGGTGATTTAAGGTTTTCATGTTTGGTGTAAATAAGTTCGACAGCTTATTATTACTTTTTTTTTTTTTTAGAAAAAACTAAGAATGGATTTAATAATTTCTGCAAGCTTAAAGCACGTGTACATTTCTGCTGGTTCGGCCACAAGTTGGTATACGTTAAGCGACTGGGTTGCTATAGTGACATCATTAGGACCATGAGCCTTCATAACAGTTGAAAAGATGGCCCTATGTGCAAAAGTTTATTAATTTTAACACATTGGAAGGAAGACTTTGGGGAAATAAAGGGACCCACAGCTGAGCTACACAGCCTCTAAATTTGCACTTAGATCAAGAAGGCTAAACTTAGTGACTTTGTGTTATAATAGATCTGATGGTGAATAATCAACAAATAAATCATGCCTCTCACAGCTTTACAGTTATACCAAAATGTGTCCACAAATGATGACATCCATCACTCTGTTCTTCTTAACAAATGTAAAACAAAAAGGCTGATCTCCTCCAACATTTGACACCAACCTCGTTGCGTTACATCTTCAGACTGTCTTCTATAAATACTGCAAAATAAATCACTGCTACGAAGCAGCTATGATCCATCCAGATATAATTCTTTACAGTTCCTGATATTCCTCTGGAATTATCTTACGTAATAGTGTAAAAACTCCAGTTTCTTATCTGTAATCAAGCCTTTATAAGCAACCTGTGTGTGCCAGACAGCACACTGCACTTTCACTTTTATCATTTGTATCTAGATGCTGGAGCATCTCTGCTGGGCTTGATGTTTCATGTTTAATGTTTTATGTACTTATGCACTTGATGTTAGGATTATTTACTAGTATTGTTTATGTATTTGTATGTCTCCAGCTGCAAAAATGTTTTCCCTGTGGGGACAATAAAGATACATTTGACCTTTGACCTCAGAACTGTAAACATTTTTGAATTGATAAATGGACATTTGTGCTGTCTACCTGTTTGTGTCTGTCCCAGAGAGCACACACATAGAGGGGGTCCTCCTGCAGGGCCAGCAGTCTGAGGTACTTTCCCATCAGGCTCAGACAGCGAGCTCCTGTCTCCATGTTGTCAGGGGACTGAGACCGGACTGCAGCCAGCTGGCTCAGAGCCACCTGCCCAACTGTGCTGCCGATACTTAACCATTCCTGGAAAAAAAACACAAATAAGTGAAGTTCAAATGAAGGTCAAATGTTTACTTACGTACTCATTTACATGTTCAGTTATTTGACAATTACTTTTAAACGGGGTAAAAGCTATTAAAGGCAGAGAGGAGAAGAAGCAGTATGAGGTACCCTGGTTTAATATTTACCACACACTGACCGGTCCTATGAAGACTTAGTGAGCCAGAAGAACGACTCACAGGATAAAGCCTTTCTTCTCCTATGCATTAAAATAACATAAGCATTTTTAAACTGAGAGCTCCAGCTGATGGAGTTTAGACATCATATTTAACGATAAAAACAGAAACACAGACTTTGACTGGAGTTAGTGAAGCCTCATCAGAACATTTCCTGAAGTCTAATTAATGAGTTTTCTAATAAAAAGGCCTGTGAAGTTTATCTCTCTCACATGCGGAGATAACACATGCGAACTGGATAACGAGAAGTTATCAGTTTTTTGGCAATAACACATCATGGAAAAGTAAAAAAAAAACAGAGGCGCTGCTTGTCAACAGGGAAGGCAGGCAACTGCTTGGGAAAACTGCTTTAGCAAACCTCCCTTATGGGGACAATCTGACAGCAGTCACTCTCATTACTCTGCTTCACATCTTGTGTATTTCACCTGTGAAACACACACAGACATTTTTCAGAATACAGTTAAAATTTTTGTGACTGTGTTTAGAGCCATGCATGGTCAAGCACCTGCTTATATCAAATAACTTTTTGAAGCAGTACAACAGCAGCAGGACTCTGAGGTCTTCTGATCAGGGTCTCGCAGTAGACTTCAAAATAAAGGAAAACCATTTGCTTTTCAGGTTGTTGCTCTTAAACTTTGGGACTGTCTCAACCTGGAACTGAGAGTTTTTAAATCTGAGGACATTTTTAAAAAGCAGTTGAAGACTTGTTGAGAATTTGTTCATGTTGAGAATTTGTTGAGACTTGACTTTGTTTGATACGTCAGTCTGTTGTTATGTAATTAATGTATTTTATATTACTCTTTTATTGTGAAGTGCTTTGTGATGTCTCCTCTTGGAAGGGGCTAAAAATAAACTTTACTTACTCACTTTATGTAAAAACGAAGTATTACTTATTTTGTGAAACCTTGAACTTTTCTTACTCTATGTTTTGCGGCTGAACTAAAGTACATCGTTACTGTGCAGTGTAAGAGTATGACACTAACGTAGATACACGCTTTCACAGGTGTGAGGTGACTGTGCACCTTTCTCACCTGTTCTAAAGAGCCAGGCTCAGGAGGGCAGCGTGTAAACTCCTCCAGTGCGATCTCAGCAGAGGTCTTCGACTCTCGGGACACGGCTATGCGTTTCTCCTCGGCACACTGCTCCTCCAGCAAGACCAAGCTTAACTCTGTCAGATTCAGACGCAGCTGCTGCAGCCTCCGAGCGGCTGCCAGAGACAGTCCGGAGCTCGGCTGAGGACAAAAGATACAGTAATAAGCTCGAACATGGAATTGATTGAAGTGGCAGCACACAGCCGATATAAACATGAGACTTACTCAAGTATAGATGAATCCACAGGAAACCCCATTGGCTTATCTAATAATAGCAGACTTCAAACCTCAATCAGAAGCACCCGGTCTTGATAATTAACTTCTCAAATCAAATTAATTGGAAACTATAGTCGTCAAGTGGTGAGTCAGAGTGTGATGATGAGTTTACAGGAACTATGGGGGGATGTGGACAGATATTTTCAGACACTGAAGTGGGAAATTTTCCATTGATGTGAATAAAACAAAAAAAAAAAGAGTTTTAACAGAAGATAACAAAAAACAGAGTAAAGGAATAAAGGTTTATAAATGGGCCACATGTTTCAGGTGGTTTTCTCTTGTGTTTATTGCCGGTTGGATTAAGCAGAATTTAGCAGAACAGCAGCACCACCTGCTGGACGTTGCCCTACAAAACACCTGATTGAATAAAAAAAAAACAATAGAGGAAAATGAAGCAGCTGCTCAATCAATCTTTCTCTTATGATTCCATCGACATGTAAATGAAAGCTGCAGCCACAGTAATACCAGGGTTAACCCTCTGATAACCTCGTCTGTGTGAGAGCTCGTACAGTCTGGATAAAATATTATTCTGACACCCGTCTGCTGCAGACAAGACAGAGAGGGATGTTTTCTCTCTTTGTGTCAGAGCATTGTGAATGTTGAAATATTGTAGATATTGATGATTTTATTACTTAATTTGCCTCAATAAATAGATCCTGCTGCAATAAAAAACAGAGGTACTGTATGGGTACATATGTAAAGTCTGTAAGATATGTATATAATTATATTGACACGCAGCACATGCACAACAAAGCTTTTCTGTTACTTTTATTTGTTTACTTGTTTTTTTCTTGTCTGTTGTTTTCTTCTGATTGTGATTATTTCTCTGCATGAACTTCTTCAAAAATCAATAAAAATATTTAGTAGTAAATATTCTACTTATTTCCAATCATATTCCTGTTTCAGTTTGAACGTTATTGATGAATGTGTTTCAAATAATTTCAGTTATTTACAATGTTTACTTACAGGACGCAGATAAGGTCTAATTATTGTCATATTCTAAAAAAGTTCAATATGTTACGTTTTGATCATTTTATTCAATTTGCTTCTCTTAAACTCGCCCATAAATGTTTAAATCATCAGGCTCCTTCAGGCTCTCTGTGACCTTGTGGTTTCACTGAGACGATCAGGCTCTGTAACAAGTGGAGTGTCTAACTGAGACTGTAAGATGACATTTTGTAAACCTTCACTTGGACAAACAGCCTTTTCTGTTCAGTGGACCAACGTGTTTCCCTGCAGAGCTCAAACTGGAAGCAGACTGGAGTCCTTTTTCTGTATTTTAAAGAACCATCTAGGGACCGGCATTGCAAACTAGCTTAGCTTATGAATGCTGTCCTGTTTAGCATCGGCTTACTTACTCCATAATTGTCCCTATAATAATCACTGTCCTCCTAACAAAGATGAAGGGTTCTTGGAAACAAACGAGGTAAAATGTCTGCCATGTTTTTTGAGATGGCAGCATCACACTGACAGATGGATTGTAAAGGAACATTTGTAGATTTATATTCACCTCCTCATGTGAGGGGAGCAGCCTGTGAGCGTTCAGCACCACGTTCTCCTGCTCTGTTACAGCCAGCTGCATTCTGGAGAAACTGTCGAGCAGGAAGCGCCGCCTGTCCTCTGAAGAAGAAGCGTGATTGGCCAGGACTCTGGAGAGCAGAAGGGTTGAGCGTGCATAAAGAAACAGAGGAAACAAAGTATGTTTAATTTTAGTGAAGAAGTAAAATTGTCAACGTTTGAAAAAGAAGAACCCCTCTATGTGTGCTCAGGTGCCTTGACTATGATATTGATATACAGTACAGCTGCTAATGCTCATTTGCACATCCCATTGCAACTAATAGTTTGTATAGTTTACCTCAGGTAAGCCATTGTTATTTTTTTTACATTGCTTTTATGCAGATTAGTAAAATGACAATAAAGCTTTGCATTCGTACTACATTTGTGTTCTTATGGACAGATTTGCTTTTTTTTTGGCAAATCTGGTGTGATGTTTTCATTTTCATTTGACCTTTATTTGAGCAGGAAAGAAACTCGCTGAGATTAAATATCTCTTTCTCTAGAGTGTCCTGGTCGAGACAGGCAGCAGCACAGTGAACAGAGTTTCAAACAAACAACGAGCAGCAACACATAAATACAAAAGAAAAAACATGAGACATTAAAAGACACAAATAACCAATTTAAACAGCAAATGTCAAGATCTCCCAGAAGCACATCACGGAGAACATCTTCAGCCAGATATAACTGCCTCCAAGTCATTTGACATCCTCTTAAAAAAAAATCATCCAATCAGAGCAAAGTCTCAGCTCTATTTGTGATTTGTTCCAAGTAAAGGAAGCAGCAAACTTAAACGCCTTTTTCCTCAGTTCAGTTCTGTCTTTTGGAATAGCAATGAAATATACCTGGATCTCAAAGTTATTAAAAACCAAGGAATAGATAATTGATTTCGGGAAGAGTTGTTGTAAACCTGAAGCCAGTGTTATCCATGATGAAAATGTTTAAATAGTTGACCTGTAAACCTTGTACCTGGGACTAGCGTTCTGAAGTTTGCTGAAAACAAAGTCGACAGTTAAACTTGGTCAACTGAGAATTAAATTGATGTGGAGGCTGAACTCTTTTAGTGCCTCTGAGAGCATTTTGTGTAGCGTTCATCATTCTTTTACTGAAAGTCTTTTAACATTTTCTTTTATGTGTTGCCTGTGAAGGACAAGAACAGTCTCAAACACACTATAAAAGTCTGCTCAAAGATTATTGGGAGTCCAGCTCAAAGACTGGAGCTCCCTGTTGAAGGAACGTGTGGTCCAAAGAGCCAAAGGGATCATAAATCAACCTGGACAAACCCTTTCACCTGTCTTTTCTTGAATGCCCTCTGGATGGCGCTATCCTGCCCCTCCAAGGAGAACAAACAGATACTCCAACTCTTTTTATTCCTAAATTCCTTAGGTAACCTGCACGGTTTATTAATTTCAGTGTCTTCTTATTAAATGCATTTCTGGCATTGTTTTTATTTTATTTATTTTAAACTGTGTTGTAGGTCTGGCTATCTGCAGGACCTGCTCGTCTGCAGATCTGTTGTTCCTGGCATGTGAATGTAATTGTCCAAATGCTGCTGTGAATGTTTCCCTATTATTGTCTTAATTTCTTTGAATGACTCTGTAAACTGTTAAACTGAATTGTCCTTCTGGGATTAATAAGTCGTCCGACTTCTTAAGGAGCATGTGTGACATTCACTTTTTTGAACGTCTCTCTACTTACCATCTTAACGATTGGTCCAGATGTGTTTTACAAAGCATGAACATATGTAGTTTGCACTGAATTCATAATTCCCAAAAGAAGGTCAGGTTTAAACCTGGGCTCTCCTTTTACATGTTTTGGGGTCTAAATTACTTATAGGTTTATACAGTTTGCAGCTTTGTAACAGGCAGTAAAGACAGCAACATAATCCCGTAGAAGTAATTGATTTTCCTATTTGCAGCCTCTGATTGTTAATCAATTAAAATAACACATTTATAGATTTACATTTTCTGTAAGAACTTTAAAAAGATCATTTAAAAAAGGAAAGATTTGCCTGAAGGTCCGTCATAACTTCTGCAGCACAAACCTCAGAACATGTACACCCTCTCCATGTGCCTCTGCTGCATGCTGTCTGTAGCTGAGATTAGTGAAAACATCGGCACACTCTCTGAGTGTATCACAGGTGGCCTTTAGCCTCTGGTCAGCCTCTTTGCAGAGAGTTTCTCCAGGTTCACCAACACTGAGGACACGGATACATTCAACGGCTCCTCTGTAACACAACACAACACATTGAATTAGATCAGGATTACACATGTCAGTAAATGAAACAACTCCTTGTGAACGTCTGGTTAAAAATCTGTACAGTGATATTTCAAGGAAATTTGAGATATTTAATGTAGAAATTAAAGTTTTACTCATTACAGCTCATCTTATAGCCAGATGATGCCTGTCAGAGTAAAATAAATGTTGAAGAAAAATAAATAATACATTAAGTTATGTCTAGTCTTTTTTTATCCTAGGGCTTATTATGTTTTGCAGTCTTGATGATTCATAGGAACAGAAAAGTGGCTGTTATTGCTGCAACATCATCATTTAGGTGCTTGTTTTTTTGTCCTGACAGACTCAAGTTGTAATGGGAACTATAGAAAGAGTGCCTTCAGGGATAGACCTTGTTGTTAAGGAGGAAGAAGCTTATATTTGAACCAGCAACAGCCATTACATTACTCTCTTCAAAGCCACCTGACTCCAAAAATAAGATGTTTTCAGACATTTCTACACATGTAGAATAACAATCAGTGAAACACTCAAGCACTTTAAGTAGAAAAACATCAGGAGCACTTTAACCCAAAGGATTCTGTTGCAGATTTGTTTTACAGCAACTTGCTAAATAACGTACGATAGAAACCATAAAACTAAATCGGCTCAGTGATTAAAAACACCAGAATGACCCTTTAAAATCTTAATCAATGACAACACGGCACTAGAGTTTTCTAATCTAGAAACACATTGAGCAGGGGTTTGGGGTTACCTCATCTTTAAGGAAGTGATGAGGAATGTGAGCTCTTGGACTCTGTTAACACGCTGATCCAGAACCAGCCTCAGGGCATCACAACCTTGTTTTACAATCTGATCAACCTGTGAAAGAAGAAAGGCATGCTGGGAAATGTATTTAATCTATGACTGTTCTGAAGAGGGATCATTAAAGGTGATTATACCAGACCTGGATACATGCATCTTGATGTCCCTGGGCCACTACAGCTCGGACCTTGGTGAGGGTGTACTGGTACCAGAACTCCTCGTCCCCGCCCAGGTCTTTGGCTTTGTCCAGCAGGATCAGAGTCTGAGAAAAGTTCTGCTCCTCACAGGCCAGAACAGCCAGACTGAGCAGACTTCTTGCTGTTGTTCTCTGGTCTTTAAGCTCCTAAAGTAGAAAGTTTGAAAAAGCGACTCATAATTGTGGTAAATATCAGTAGAACCTTTGCATTAATAAAAATAAGCGTATCTGTGTGGTCAATAGAAGTTAAACTAACTCTATATTACTCTGGAATGTAAAGATGGACATTCTTTGCTTTCGTTGTCCTATAACTCACCGTAGCCACCATGTGGGCCTCTGCCATCAGCTGCCTGGTCTGCTGAATGAGCCCAATGCTGAGGCAAACCTCAGCTTTCTCCAGCCAAATGTCACACACATGGGCACACATGGTCACACCCTGTCTACTCACACTCAGACGCCCAGATGCTGACTTTTCACCAACTTTGACTTTCTGAAATCAACACAAGACAAGACATCTAACTTTTTTTGTAAAGCCTTTATGTCTGAGGACAGTGGATAGAGTAGGGATCTGGTAGAGAATAGGGACTGACATGCCGAAGATGGGGCCAAAGGTCAAACTTGAACACTGGCCGTCCACTTGGAGGATTATAACCTCCGTACATTGGGTGCGACCTAACTGCTAGGCCATCAGCACCCCATTAAACATTACGTTATATACAGTAAAACAAGCAAGACCAGACTGTAATCAACACAATCAAATATAGAGTAGAGCTGGGTTTATACATTTAAAAAAATATATGGATGCGGCAGATGTTGGGATTATTTTTTAGTTCCCTTTTGTTTTGGCAATTAATCAGTGAAACAAGTCTATTTATACCCAAATATAAGGCTTGATTGGACACTTGTGAGTCCTCCTCTAAGACGTAATAAAACCGACAGACTAAAGTCATTTTTTATTTTAATGGTCATTAATATCTTGTAAACCCTTGTGACTGTGGAGCATGTGATAAAAAATGTAATACATTGATTTTGTGAGTAGCAGGCTGACCTGGTTGTGATCTTTGTGAAGGCCTCTCCCTTCCTGTGGAAAATCAATCTCTCGATGGCAGCTGCAATCACAAAGGCAGTTATCACTGAACATTAAAGTTGTGTGCACACATTGAATCTTTATACCCGAGTCCACGTACGCCATCTGTTCCTGTTCAGGGATTCTGCTCAGATTCAGGAGTTGATGGTGATACGGTGATTGTGCCTCCAAACCCAGCTGACAACAGGCCCGCACAATTCTTTAAATGTGGAAAAAAAAAAGAAAAAAGAAAAAGGATTCCTAAGTTAAACAACTTTATATGTTTCTTTCATATGCTGCTGTACCTTACTGTCTTTGACATGTCAGATTACTGGATAATAACTTCTAATGAATCCTTTCTTTTGATTGTTTTTTTTTTTTTACCTTAGTCGGTACAGATCAGAGAGGCTCCTCCTGTCCAAAAGGTCATGAGCAATAGTCTCAGCTAGATGCATGATGGGTAAGGTCAGGTAGTCGAGTGAGAGCGAGTTAAGCTCTTTCTCCAGCAGGTTGAGAAAAAACAGGCTCTGAGTCTGCAGACAAACAAACACAAGAATAATGAAGAACTTAACACCTGGTTTTTAAAGTTTTACCAGAAGTCACACATTAATAATATCCAGAGTGAGTTTAAGAAGTGGCTCTTAAAGCAGACTCTGCTGGGTTTCCTGATTAATTAAGACCAATGATCTTGTCACATACTCGCACATTTTTCTGGTGTTAGATGCATCCAAATAAAAAAATAACAAACTTCATTCACAATCCTGAGGTTTTAAACTATTTCAATATCTTAGTTTGATCCTCACAGATCATAATTGTTCTTCCTCTAGAACAACATAAGGTTTCTTCTTAAAGCATCATTCATACCAAGTGTGTGCTGTTGAGATCTGAGCTTTCGATTCTATACATCCAGAGTAGTAAGCGGATCTATATCCTGTTAACAAATCTTTCCGACACTGAGAGGTGTGCGGTCTTGCCTGCTTTGTCACGCTGTGTGTGTTGACACAGTGGGGGTTGTTGTTGGTTCTGAAGATCTGTCGGGCCTGTTCAGGACAGACGAAGCTAGCCCAGTCGTTCACTGTGGAAGGAAGCTCCTGATTCAGGACCACAGGTTTTGGTCTCTCTTCTGCCGGAGGAGGCTGCTGAGACATTTAAAATACCTGTCAATTTTTTTTTTACTCCACCAACAAATTCTAAAAATAATTGCAGCCATTTATTATGGTATGTAGTATCAAAGTTGTGTTATCATGAGTAATGTATACGTTTAATTTTCTCAAAAGATTCATTAGGTATATTATAAATATAGTAAGAATACATGTAAGGAAAGGAATACTTAAAGGATGGCCGCTCCTGATACTGATTTTGATGATGATAATTGAATATGTGACACAATACACTCTAATTCTAATTTGGTTTAAATACTTACATCTTTGGCCTTTTTGCCTTTGCCCTTGTCTTTGCCTGTTTTTGACCCTGCAGAGGGAGGGGGCTGGGATGACTGACTCTTTACCCTTTCACTGGAAATCTCAAAACACACTGCCATGGACACCTGTTGTACAAACAGTGTTTTGAATGTTACATTCTCCACTGACTCATTATTGTGAGAACAGCCTCTTCCACACTGACATGGCTGATTGGCAGGACGGTTGAATTGGTTAAGATGCTGTACCTGCCATATTTGTAGTACAAAGGCGTAAGCTCGGAGAAGGTTGAACTGGTGCTTAGGTGTATTCCTGTCTGCCATCATAGAGAGCAAAGTGTGTGCTCGTATCAGGCCGTCAAGGCGTCGCACCTCCTTCAAATCAGACAAACTTTGTGTGTATAACAAGCCCTGGACTCCGACTAAGGACTCTCGTTTCTCTGAGCTTAAATCCTTATTTTTGTAGTCACCCTCTAGAAGAAAAACAAATATGCAACTCTTACTGTGAGTGACAATGAATTTAACAGGTAACAAAACTAAATACATATACATGGAACAATTCATGATCACAAATAGATTACATCCCTGTAATTAGGTTCTTCAGTTTCTTTTAATTTTTTGTTCAGTTTGTCTCTCTGGGAATATATAATAGGGCACAAAACTTCTCTTAAATAGTGCTCTGCTATTCTCAGAGTGTATTCACATGGGATCTTTGACTAGTCAGGCCATTCTCCTCTGAACAACATTCACTAGGCCACAAAACAGAAAAATAAATATTTGAGGCGAAGGACTTCTAAGACATCAGTGGTCACATGTAGCTTAAATTGAATAGCTGATCATATCTGTTACCTTTTCCTCTAGATTTAAGAGTATCCAGTCGCATATTTAACAACTAGTCCCTCACACTTATGAGCCATGATAAACTGGAAAGGATGAGTTCTACCTGCTCCACGTTCAGCCTCCCTCTTCAGCAGGATGTCTATGGCCCACTGAACGTGCTGTTCAGCATCAGTTTTTGGGAAGTTGTGAAAGTACAGCCACTCTCCGAACTCCAGCAGCAGGTTAACCTTCTGCAACTGAGTGTCTGCACTCTGTTAAAAAGTAAAGTACCATCACAAAAAAAACAAAAGTTACAACATGTTGGATAGACAACAGGAAGAAGTACCTAATAGGGCCTGAAGCTTTAGTTGAAGCGTTGGTGTAAAGACGTTGATTTAATGTGAAGCTTACTTAAGGATTCCTAAACAATTTTGATTTAAAAAAATGTCATCCGCTTCCAGACTCTTCCCAATCGCTGATTACACGTTTGACAATAGAGAACAAATATCAGGACATTTATTAAGAATTACAAAGTTATTAAAGCCAACCTTTCACATGTATGTTGTATGCTTCCTGTCTCTGTATTGGGCATGGTCAAGTTATCCCTCAGAAAGACCTTAATTACACGTCGTAGCTAGGACAGAATTTCACTGTCAGTCATTGCTGCACAAAAACAGAACCACACTAACTGGTTGGACCCACTCTGCTGTTGTTTCCTTTAGATATTGAATTAAAGACGCAAGATCTGTAAATTCCATGACGACGACCCTGTCCCACCAGTCACGGCTGCATATCTTCACCCATTGTTCCCTTGTCCTACGCTGTGGAAGCAGTTACAGGCTGACAGCATTCAGAGATGAGGACATGTTTAATATTTGCTGTCGCTCTTCTCCCGTGGCTGGAATTAAAGTAGATAAGCCTTATCCACGATGCGATGTTCACCAAAACCTAACTCCTCTGGTGTTCCTGCTTTACCAAGGTCAGGTGTTCAACAGAGGTGTAATGACATGCTGCCTCCACATGATGGTACTAGAGACTTTTCTAGAAATAGCCTTTGCTCAACACAAAAATACTACACCTGAAATAACATGCAGAGGACTGTGATCTGACTCTGTAATTTCACAGGTTCCTACATGATCTGTATGATGAATCTGGTTTGGGTTATGATACAATGCTGGACAGGTTTACCAACAGAGAGGTGATGGACTTCTGGTAGCAGCTGAGCTGTTGGGTCATAGTGTCAGAACAAAGCGCCACCTGGTGCCACATATATGAACAGCACTGCTCTCCTTCGTCTTGTAATTTCTTCATATCGGTCAGAAAACATATTCCGAGTTGTGTTTTCACCAGGATTCTTTTTTTCAGCAGAGGTCTGGAAAAACCAAACAGGACATTAAGATTTATTTTTTGCTTTCTGTGTCTTCACCTCTTTGGTCTCTTTCATGTCTTTCCCCGTTACTCACAGACGGCGTCTTTTGTCAGGAATATCTCTAATAGCCTGGTCCAGGATCTGCAGAGCACTTTTCCAGTCTTCTTTATCCGTGTGGATGTGAAACAACAAACTGTAAATGGCTGCTCTGAGGGTTAGATCCTCCTTATCTGCTCAAAGAGGCACAATCAGAAACAGAAACACAAGCTTAATATTTAGATAATTAAATGAGTGTATAATTATGTATTTTCTTTCAATAGTTTAGATGACTATTGATTTACTTAATTTTGACACTCGGTGGTGATAATCGATAGTGTGGGTTAAATGGTCAGCTGGTATTAGTGTTGTAGTCAAGACCACACTAACCAAGACCAAGACATACCCGAGACCAGAGTGCTCCAGAGACCGTGATTACACCAAGACATTTAGGGCTCGAGACCAAGACCATAAATATCAATGAAAAATCATCATCTTGTGTGCAGCTGACGTGTCACTCACTCAGACTATAACACCAGGAAGGGTGCGGCCGTAACCGCAGAATAAAATCAAACTACAACTAAATTGAAGAGAGTCATTGCATTAGAAAGGCGATAGGGCGTTTTTCTTATCACAGTAATGAAATGTAAAAATGGCCGATCAGTGGTGGTCTTGACTGGTCTTGATTTAAAATCCGGAGTCTGCCTATTCTGAGACAAGACCGGGTAAAAATGCTACGATTCCGAAACGAGAGCGAGACCTTTAAAAAGTGGTCTCCAGACCGGTCTTGAGACCAAGACCAATTTGGAGTACAATACTAGCTAGCTGGTATGGTTAAGTGTTTAAAGGTCACAGGTGAACAAGAAGTTGGTTGGCATAGGGTCGTGGGAACACACGGTTCTTACCTTTAACAAACACTTAAATATAATCTCGGCAACAATCAATCATAATCACGGCTCCCAAGCATCACTTTTTATCCGTTAATTAACCGTGTTTTTTAAAGGAATCTTTATAGAGTAAAACCTTGAAAAATGAAAATAGAAATTCCAGACATGACCCATTTCGGGTCTTTTTATCACTCACTTGTTGCTTCCTGTGCAGAACTCAGAGCTGTGAAGGTCAGCGATCCTTTCACTTTGCCCCGTTTCTGAAACACAAAGAGAAAGGATTATGATTTAAGTCGCTACAGGGGAGTGTTGCCAGTAGTGCTGGATGGTTTGTTGTACTTTAAGCTTACTGATGTAAATTGCTATCTTCACGCGCCCTTTATTTGACCCTGCCCACTCTCTGTAGATATCTGTAAATCCCCTGCCACACCCAGAGGCTGCAACATCAGTGGGCTCACTTATCCGGCTGATGTAGTGGTTTTGATGTTCACACTTGGGCATCCCATACAGAAAAGATCCCCATGTGTGTGGTAGCCACAGTTCAATGGGTGTTCATAATGCTTTTATCCCTCCTTATTGTGTTCACCAACACTGCTGAAGAACAGCTTCAAGTTGGAGGGAGCGCCACAGATGAACATCATTCTGAATTCTCACACAAGTTTAATCTTTAATTAAAGATTGAAAGTTATTTTGCAGCTGAACGTCTGTTTATCCCTCAGGCTGGTTTGCTGTCCACAGGCAGCGCTGGGGAGATGTTTTCTCACACTTGAGTACACCCACAAATACTCCCCAGTAGCACCCTGTAGAAAACATTTCATCAATTTATCATCAATTAAAGAGAGCAAAGCAAGCTTGAAAGCTGTGCATCTTATTTTAAAGGCACCACTGAAACTGGAATGATCTGAATACGTAGGAAAATGGTAAACTATAACAGGACATGGGAGGCTGTTTTAGGTGTTCATGTAGCAACATAATTTTTATCCTGTCAGCAGTTTCCATATCTGAAAATGTAAAAGTCCAGGGAAGGAGATTGATGTCCGTTCACCTTAGTTCAATTACTTCGAATAAAGACTGAATATGCAACATTTTACACATAAATATAGCACAAATCAAATATATCCTCTGGAAATATCTCTGAGTCATGACTGTCTTCAGTGAGTGTGACACCCGAGTCTCACTGTCTGTGATGTTGTCCGAGCCGTATCTACACTTTATTTACATGGACGGGACAGCCAGCTGGCTCATCTCCTCACGTATAAAAGTTGTTTAATTGAGGGACTAGAGAAAAGAAGAATAACATACTGTACTCACTGCTTATTTGTATGTCACATAAGTGTTTCTAGATCACGGTCATTTCGTGTAAATTGACATGCAGTGTGAAGGGCGCGAAGGAACGAGCAAAATAAAGATCGCTAGCATTAGCATGCTAACACAACAATGCAGCTCGGGTTGTTTTGGTTTCAAGCTGGTGCTCAAGGGCGACATCTGCTGGATCAAAAAGTTGCATATTTTTCCTTTAAATAAGTATTCTATCATTAAAAACTCTGCTCTGGTTCCTCTTTACATATGACACCGACATAACAAACAAACCGAGTCATTAAGGAGGAAGGTGAACATGTGACTCTGGCTAAAGAAGGGTCCAAACACTTGCATGTTTGTTGTCGGTTTGAACCAAAGCAGTCAGGATCTCCTCCAGAGGCTCTTGGAGCTTCTCTCTTTCCTCAGGAGTCTGTGTTAGGGGCAGACATGTGTTCCAGTAATGTCTGGCAGCTGCTGCACACAATGCTGGATTCTCCGCCTTTTCTGCAAAGCTATAGACAAGAGAGCACGTCTCAGGTTAGAAATCTAGAGAATCTTCTGTTGTACACTGTTTGTATTTTCACAAGGCATTGTTCATAGTTTATCTGTAAACATCACCTGATGCCAGATAGAAGCACCATCAGAGCCTCTCTGTAAGTGTGCACATTTCCTCCGGACTCGTACACTAAACTCAAACCCCTCAAGCACACTGCTCTGCTCAGCATCTCATTCACTGCAGTCGGGCCGTACCTGGGGGATATGAGAAAATGTATGAGCTGTCAATCAAAGTCAGTGCCTCAATCAATCAACCAAATTGTAAAGTGACACATGCTAGAAAATCTTTGCAACTTAATGCAAAATGTGTGATAAAAAAAATGGAAAGCAATGTTTTCCTCATTTACATCAGCTGCAATACTGTTGAATATGCACAAGATGTCAGCTGCTCCCCAGAGAGAAGCAACCATCTCAACCACTCTCAATATTTGCCTTATATATTACTCTCATAGTTTAAAAAAATGTGGAAAAAAGAGGGATGTACTCTACTTCTCAAATGTTCCTATAGTTTATAAACTTGTAATCAGCACTTACAAAACACAGGGCAGAGTTTTGAGGGTCTTTGCTGCAGCGTCCTCCAGCTGCAGAGCTTTCTCGGTGCAGCACAAAACCAAGCTGTGGTCTTCTGCATCATGGCAGAAGGAAGCCAGCTGGCACCACACCTGCAGCTCCACCACAGCATCAGTCCAGCTGCACTCAGACGCCATGCTTACAAGCTTCAGGTGAGGAGAGGGAGAAAAGAGGAGAGGGAGGAGGTGGTGGGGTGGGAAATGGAAAATAGGATAGGAGGGGTGGAGAGAAAACATGCAAAGAGGGAGGGTGGGAAAGGAGGGGACACAAGCAGTGAGGCGAGGAAAACAAGAGAGGAAACACAGGCGAAGGAGGGGAAATTAAGCAAGGCAAGATGGGAATGAGAGTGAGTGTAAGGAGGAGGATGAAAGAAGGGGGGGAGATGAAGGAAAGATTGCTCAGGAAAAATGGAGGATGTAATCAGGATTGTAGCAGAGAGAAAAACAAAGAAATGAGGAGAGTGAATGGAGGCACACAGAAAATGACAGGTTACAAGAAGGAGAGATTGAGCAGAAATTGAAAAGAAAAGGGAAATGAGGGGGAAAGGATAAGGCAAATTGGGGTTGGGTAAGTGATATAAAAGTTGAATTTAAAGGAGGAGAGGGTGGACAGAGAAATGTGTGAGGAAAATAAGGAGGAGAAAAACAACTGAGGATGACTGAGAGAAGAAGTAAAAGATAATACAAGTGTGGACAAAGGCTACAGGGGCCATCTTGTCAGATAGAGCAATTCTCCACAGAAACTAGAATTGTTGCCTCATGGTTGAGAGGCTGTGTTAACCAATCAAGTTTAACCCATCAGTATTTCCCAGAGAATGACAGAGTGACTGGGCCTGGACTGGAAAATTATTTGCTAGATTGAAAATATTTGAAACACAACATTACCCTAAAACCAAACAGAGACATAATTAAGCGTAACGGAGAAGTCGCAGCTCAGTCATTTACTTAAGATACTCTCTCTCTTTCTCTGTTTATCTGGAGAGTGTGACTGTCAGTATACCACTCTCACCACAGTCGGACAGGTAGGTGAAGGAAAGAGCAGGGAGAGATGTATTCTAATCAGCGGTAGATGGTGTAATTTTCTTAGATAGATGAAAATAAAAATAAAATAAACCAGGAGTGATACAATTACCTCCATGTGTTGCTGAGATGCTCACACAGATGGGACAGACGTGAGGTCACAGGGAACTTAGACCACAATTATCTTTCTGTTCATCATTTGTGTCAAATACTTTACTCCTCCCAGACAATCAGAGAGATATCGTATTCACAAGAATGGGAGGGGAATTCACCATATTCTGGTTGTTTCCTCTGATCACAGTCAAACCCAGGTTGGAGAGTTTAATGCTTTTGTGATAGTGTGATGAGACTGTGGGAGCTGAGAATTTTTTAAGTGGTTAACCATCGTTCTAGCTCGGTGACGTGGATTGGCACAATAAGTCAGATATCCAATACGTAAATTACGTCAATATCGGACCCGATAACAATGTTGGATCAGACACCCATCTCTATTTACCAATGTTAAGCTTTTTTTCCCCACTTAACACACCTGAACATTTCTAGAACACTTAAGGTCAGGATTCCGCAGAAATCTTCCTGACAGGCGTGTTTACATATGCACCTCACTGTTAAGGTTTGCCTTTATATCAATGCTACGTGTAATTGGACGTATTGACAGGTTCAATGAATGACTGGTTAATAACATACTTGTAAGCAGGGAGGGATGAGAAGGTGTCTGGTCAAAATGCATTCCATTGCATTGGCTGTTCGCTGTACTTTTTAAAGTATATATTAAATAACCTGAATTGAGGTCACAGTGAACTCAACCTCTGACCAGTAAAATCTTATCTACATGTATATATGTTTGAATCCAAGTAAATTGATTCACACAAAGTTGAAGATGTTACCTTCAGTCATTCCAGAGATTTTCAGGAGGCCAAATTTAGAAAAGACAGAGGGACATTATAAAAAAAGCATCAAGGCTGATGTAGGAAGTTACAGTGTTTTGTCGATATTGACACACGATAAGATGCAGGCAGGCGCTGAAGACTCCTGGGTCATATTGGCATCTGTTGTTGCCATCTGGTCTGCAGCTACGGTATGAAAACATGTAAATAGAGGAGGTGTACGTACTGTGGAGAGACTGGGCACAGAAAACTCCATATGTCTCGGGTTCCTGTTGCACTGAAGCATCTCCACTCCAACCAGCACATGCATCATCTCCGACACTTCCTTGTTCGCACTCTGAAAATTAGAACAACGCACGCTGAGCATTTTCTGTGCAGTACTCTGCTCAACATACGCCAGTCCCTTAAGTTTAATTATACAACACACATGTACATGGATCACTATTGGCCTATGAATTATACATGCACCTGCAGTATGATTATCATATAGTATGTGTCCCAAATACAGCAGAGATGGCCTCGTTGATAATGTAAGACTTTCTATTGTGAGGGAAATGAGCTGATGAATGATTTAGAGAGATGAGAGATGAACCCCATTTGTATTAACGCTGCGTTTCTTAATTTGCATGGCAGGAAACAAAGCTCATTTAGCTGGGACTCAAAGCACATCAAGCTGAGGGGGGACTAATGTAGGGCAGCAAATTCTTGGCTGACAAATGGTCATAGGATTACACTGACTAATCAAACAGTCTGTTTAAACTGACAGTTTAAGTGTTTGCCCCCCCACATCCTCATCCCACAGTACAGCAACACAATCAGGATGTGTGGCATCCAAAGACGACACAGACCGTGGGATACAATGCCGGGATATGGATGCAGCGGAAGTGACACCTACGACATTAACAGGATTAATAAAAGGATCTAACCTTCAACAATATGAGAGCATCCTGGAGGGAATTGGAGGAGACGATAATAAAGGACACATTATGAAACAGCCATGACTCTGTTATGACAGTGACTTGTCTTAGTTGTCTCAGCAAGCATTCAAACTAATTTCCGTTTTACATAACATTCACCGCCACAAAAATGTTCCAAAGCAGCCGTTTTTATCTCACATGTAGTCTATCGAGAGCAGCCCACATTCAAAATATTCTCACTTTCAAAGTGCCGGAGGCTTTTGGGTTTTTATTAAAGCAATAAAAAAAATATTTTCTCAGTTTTCACTTTATTTTGATGCCATATCGAAAACTTTGTTCCACCACTTATAATGCAGTTATGCAAAGATTAAACTCCAAGCACACATATCAAAATTTTAAGACCCAACTCCAGTAAATACTTTATTTTATCATCTTTTTTCCTGACATACTTTATTATCCTCCAAATGAACCCTTTTTTTTAAGCAAAAATATAAAATGTAGAACTTTATTTTAACTTCAAATTTTACCAGAACAGAATAATGACATCTGACAAGAGTAGAAACTGCAGGTCATACATCATCCTTCAAACTTGTACAGGTGCACAAACGTTTTATTATTTTATTCTCTGAATGTGCTGAAAGTGAGGATATTCAGTGACTAAAGCATTTTTAGTCTTTTTGAAGTTTCTTTGATTTATTTGTTGCCGTCAGCTAGTTAACTCAGTTGGCGCCCCGATTGGAGGTTTGGAGCACTGAGGGACTGTTGGTGTTTACACCCCCAGCACAGGAGAGTTGGACCTCCAGGAGGAGCAGGTTTTTCAAGCCTGGCTTGAAGCTGGGGAATAGTGATTGGGATCTGCCAAGAAAATAGCTCTGTAGCAGGCAAGAAGATAACAGAAGCTCCTCCAGCAACCTCTCAGTGAACATTGCCTGTCTGGGACTGATGGGGGCCTTTTTAAAACAGGGAATACAGTACTGGGGTGATACAGGGCGTTGTAGAGGGGAAGGACGTCTGATGTCTCTTCCTTGTTTCCTTACATCTCTGATGGGAGGGACTCAGACACAAATGGAGCAGGCTGGTGAGGCATGCATGGATGCAATTAAGGGATCTGAGATGTAGCCCTAGACTCCAGGGACAAGGAAGGAGGCAGGAATATGGCAGGGAGAGCCCCTGGCTTCCAGGAGCCAAACCTGGTAATGTTGTCTTATGTAATGTATAATGTAGACTCACAAACCACACCATCATTCTCTGTTTCATAAAGAACATTTACCAACCAACTCAAACAGTGGCTGGAAGTAGATTTTAACTACTTCTGGTTCTCTTCACACAATCCTCTCTACTCTTGCATTGAAATTCAGGTTTGTAAAGCATTACATCATCAATCACGTTCTCTAAGAAGAAAATTAAGTTTAAGAGTGAAGTTCCAATCTCAAGAGAAACTTGTCTTTGTTCTCTGCTGGCTCACTGCGGACATGAACACACAGAGGTACTAAGTTTGGTGTTTACAGCTTTGGAGAAGCAGCTTTTCAGGTGTGTGAATAAAAGGTGGAGAAAACTATGGCGATATGTCCAACTTTGTAAAAGTGTTTTTTTATGCACAATGTGAGGTTCATCAACATTCTGTGGTGCAGAGTTTGAGGAAATCATAGAGGCCAATGGTTTCTATTTCAATAGATTGCACTTTTAGATTGCACTCTTTTTTTTTGCATGTTTGCAAAGGGGAAACTTTTACAACTTTGAACTATCGAGCAAAAGTGCAGGTGCTGAAACCAGTGATCATATGCCCAATCCAAGCCCCATGTGTGTGCTTTCTTCTGCGAGTATGCCATGCAAGAGAGTTGATTTATGAACTTACAAAATGACACTCTCAGTCAGTAGACACGGTTAACTTTAAAGAAGGGCTAGCTAATGAATGCTGTTGTGATAGGCACAGCTCTCCATTACCTAATTCTACAGCATGTTCATTCTGCATGTGGGATCTTGATTTTAAGTATGGACTTCTCAATTCACATACTGTAGCTGCCATCAAGCATCCTATGTGCATGTTGGGAAAGCTAGCCAGACATGTTTGCATGTTTTGAGAAAGTGGTGTTAAAGTGCATTAATCTCTACATCTGTATCTATTTTAATTTGTGAAAGACTGGTTTGTTTATCTTGCAATGAGATGAAAACAGAATCTTCAGAGGCATTCATCTCTCTCTGTCTCCTCATTCCAGTATCTCCCTCTATCCCACTTTCCAAGCCCACCAGACATCCTTTCAGAAAAACTCCTAACGATAAAAAAGTGTCTAGAAACAAGCTGGGCTTATTACATCAGCAGCTCGGCTTGCATCCTCTCTTGACAACCTTTTTTATTCAGATCTTTTAAGACTTTTGAACTTTTGATGATTTTAAGTTAAAAAAAAACTGTTTTTATAATGTTTTGAGGCATTAAACAGTTATTTTTAATTATTATATGGCAAAAAACCCTGAAATGTCTCAATACAGGAAACATCGCTATAATTACATTTTTCATCCTGCCAGGAACAAATTTATTAGGCCCTCAAACCTTCAAATGAAGCAAAATAGAAAGGGAATATCACCTCATCCATGATGTCAACATTTGAGCTTATCTGCTGCTGCAGGAGCCTCTTGATCTGCACCCATGTGGACACCACCTGTTTCCTCATCGCGATGGGAACACTCTCCTCTGGGTTGTTGCAGTTGGATAAATTCATGGCAAAGTCGGACAGCTAGGAGGAAGTTTAGAAAACACATTTCATCAGCTGTAAGTACATGGTTAATAATTATCCTAAATTATATTTTAATGTTAGTGTTTATGACATTCAAAACAAAAGTTAAAATTGTGATTTGTTTTTGTTAGACTGTGCATACGCTGGACTTCCTCTAGTCTAATGCCTTCTACTCACATGTGAGCCACAGACAAATTAACTGAGACTTCCCTGAAGTCAGACACTGAATCTGACCCGGCTGCATCATAGACTATTTATAAAAAATGTATCAGAGAGGATCTTTTTTGTAATCTTTCCTTTAAAAAGGGAAACAGACCAGATGAATGCAGTTAATAATTGACAGATAAAGAGCCTTTCATCTGGAGATAAGAAAGATATCCGAGGCGGATCCTTTGAATAGAGAGAGGAAACAGTGCTTTTAATTGGCAACTGCAGAACAGAGAACACAGCAATCAGACATCCAGGCTCAAAGACAGACCGTCATAAGAGCTACATGTGAGCGTGTTTGAGTGTGTTTGCATCATGCATGACTACAGGACAGGATAACAAAATGTGTCCTGAAGGAGCCTCAACTGTTCACTTGTGGTGCTGTCATGATATCATATCTAGGGGGAATCATTGTTTGTTTGCATGCAACAACTACAATGGATGTGTCTATTAATGCTAGCTCTAAAAAGACATCCCAATGTGCCTTATTATGAGCTTGTATGTGTCTGTGCTGCTTCTCCTTACCTTATTTCTCCAGCTTTGTTGTTGTGTTTATTTCTGTGTCGTTTAGAAATGGTAAATGCACTGCACTATAATTGGTAAATGGTCTTGAGCTTGTACAACGCTTTTCTACTCAAAGAGCTTTTACACCGCAGGTCACACCTACACATTCACGCACTGATGGCAGAGTTTGCTATGTAAAGTGACCATCAGAAGTAACTAATCACATTCATACACATTCATAAGCACCAACAAAGCAATTCAGGGTTAAGTATCTTGCCCAAGGCCACACTGGACATGTTGCTGCAGGAGCTGGGAATCAAACCCCTAACCTTCTGGTTAGGAGACAACTGACTCTACAAACTGAGCCATAGCCGCCCCTACACTAAAGTGTTTTTATCTTGGGCCCGACCAGTTCTGATCCCATTCATTATACACATTCACACATTGAGAGCAATAATAAATATATTATGAGTTTGTTGAAACTTTGACAAAAAAATTGTCTATGATTTTGATTATTGTCATAACAAGAAAACCCAATCACCTTTTAGACTCATTCTAACTTTAATATATGGTAACTATAAAACTTCTCAGGATATTGGTGTTTTTTTAATTTTTTATACGAGCCGTGTAATTTAAATATATAGCTCCAGAATCATAAAATAAGAATACACTGCAGATATAAAAAACAATTAAAAACACACACCCACTAATACACATAGTCCATCCATACTCAGTACATGTAAATACAATAAGTTACTACTACTACTCAGTAAAGCTCTTAGTTCTGGCTTGTTCTTGTTGTGAAATATTACAGTTATACAGTTTTTGGCGAGAAAGTGAGAGAGCTGACTGTCAAGATGATGATCTCTGATAAGCCTGCGACTGTCCCGTCTTTCCAAATATCTGTGAAGAAGAAACTCGGATCATTTAAAAAAAACTTGTTTGAGAAAAAAAGATCTTGAAGCTAAGAGGATTTTTTTCTTTTGAAAATGTGACAGTAATGCCACAGGACAGGCTTTTCCTCTGATTGTTTTAGTGCCTGAGTGTATGAGGATGAAAGGTTTCTGATGCTTGAGTCCAAACGATCACACCGTATGAATATTGAGAGAAAATCATAGAGGGCATAAATAACCGGGCTGTGGGAGTTGGTTTTTAGTACCTCATCAAATTGCTTGTTGATTTAGCTGGTGCATAGAGAGGACAGAAGAAGCTTACTTGCAATCATGTTATATCAAGGCTGAAAAAAAGTTGGTCAAAAATAAAATAGCTTCCCATTTATTGAATCCGACAAAATCGGTATGATTTCATAATTTATACAACTAAGAGAATATTTGCAGAGCTCACTAAAATCTTTGAGAGCAGTTGATCATTGGGAAACCGCTTCACACACACACACACACACACACACACACACACACACACACACACACACACACACACACACACACACACACACACACACACACACACACACACACACACTTCTATCTGTTGTTAAGCATTGCATGACCTTTCACAATGACTTGACAATTCAGACATTGTTTTTCGCAGTAAAAGGATAAGGAACTGAAAATGAAGCAGCTGAAAACAACTTAATCTTTCAGAAAATGATTTGACCGGGAGTGTCAATAATGTTTTCTTCAGCAGAACACAAACAATCATCCGATTGTCCACAGCTGTAAACATGTGGTTTACTGTTAATGGACATTTGGGTACCAGAAAATCAGGTTTCTAGGGTTTTAATTACAGAGGCATTTGTGTGTATTTCATGCATATTTGTTATGGCATTGAAATAGAGTAAATGTATGTGTCAGGAGAATTTAATGTAAAAACAGTATGGTGGTTTAATAATGTTTTATGGACATTTTGGTGGATATAAACATGTGCAGTGGGTAATGTTTCAACACAGTCAGCCAGTTTGTTTGAACACTGAAACTGATATTTAAAATAAGTAAATACATTTAGCCATGCTACTGCCCATTTCATTCCTCCATACATTTACATACCTCCGCCGCCTTATGGACGTCCTGCAGGGCAGCAGGGTCTAAGTAAACGCCTTGGGCACTAGAAGCCTTCTCCGTCCCCTTCTCGGCTCTGGTTTTGCTTTTTTTTTCTGCTGGCGGGGCTGGCTCCACACTGCCTGGTCCACGCAGCGGCTGGATCAGACCTCGGGCCATGGCATCACACAGTAGCACAAACAGAGAACGACTCCTGAGAGTAACAACATAAAAGGAGCTGACATCATTGGGAAGAACATGAGTGGACACATGAGCTTGAAGGCAAAAAATCCTTATACTATATTTAAGTTCTTTCAGACAGTAAAAAAAAGTATTTTGGCAAATTTTTCAAAATGGAAATATTTACTTCAACATATCAAGACACACAAATGTCACTGAATATAAACATTCACATTAAATTGCTGTGCCAGAGAGCTTTTTGGTCTATTCTACAAACATTCACTGCTTCTTTAGGAAGGAGAAGAAAAGAGCGTGTTTCAGAGAGCTGAAGGACGATAGAAACAACATTTACAAACATCCTTAAAAAATGAACTGTGATGATAAGGATTTCATGGGGACCGGTTTATGTATTGCTATTTTAACTCAAGCTGAGTAGTTAATTAATTATTTTTGATTTAAACATAATTAAAAACAAAACATCTGAATAAAATTGTGCACCTTAAAAGCATTATAAAATGAGCATGCCTTACATTGAATCTTTAATAGGTACTCTTTAAGGAGCAATCTGTAAGATATCTACTGAATTAAATGATAAAGTGACCTCACTATATGATCAGACATTCAGGAAACATGCTATGTTGAAGTGCTGGCTTCTCTAACAACAATGCAGCAGCCAGTATGTCCTCCTTCTAACTTTAGATTCTGGTCCTGAATGCTCTGGATTTGTGTGGACCAGAGAAGGTAGGCAGTTTTAAGGCACCCCCACGCGGCCATTTTGGACGCCCCTCACTTTGCCAGATATGAGAGCAGTTATCAGGTCAAATCAACAGGTGTTGCAGCGATGGAAGCGGACAAGAGAAGTGGTTCAGATAGAAGTGATTGTACCCGACCTAAAAAGCCTCTAGAGTAACAAACTAATGAAAATGTTTTTGTCCTAACAAGCTGTGGAATAACTTTGCAAATTCTTCAGGCCAAACACCCAAAACTTTGTCTAACAATAATTCATGCTGTAATCAAACTAGTTCTGCCCGACCTACCCAGTGTACTCCGTCTCTCGGAGCATCTGCACCAGACTCTGGAAGGTGGGGAGCAGGCACTGGTACTCTCCTGTTGCCAACAGGTGGCTGCTATAGTTCCAAAGGTAAACGGCTGCATTTGTTATCAACCACGGCTCATTGATCTCTGCTCCCAGCTCCGCTGCCCGCAAGAAGCTGGAGGTGGCGTAGGCAGACAGAGTCTGGATCCAGTCTCTGAGAGAGAGAGAGAAAGGAAGAGTGAAGAGAAGGAGCTGTGTTTGTGGATCATGTGTAGAGCCCAACCGATTAATCGGCCAGCCGATAATATCAGCCGATATTAGCAAATCCAGTGACTATCAGTATCGGCTAATTTTATCACAGACATGTGCCGACATTACAAGATTTATTCACCAGTCAAATAGCCTTTCATTTTAGTAGCAGTTTTTTTCTTTCTGGTTGTCATCAGCAGAGGGCGCTATATGGATTACATCAAGCATTATCACTCTCCAGAGCGATAATGTACGTCAAGCGGTGATGTACGTACATGGGCAGTTACTTTTTAGTTGATCATCTTGTGTTTTCGTGCATTTTAGGGATCAGCGCAATACATGTGTATATCTATTTCTACAGATTGAACATAGATCTTAGAAAGATATCGTCTGATATGTCAGTATCGGATATTTTTCTCTCACCAATATTGGCATCGGCATCGGCCCTAATCATGTGTACCAGGTAATTGTCCCAAGTAAATAATTTAACAAAAGGGGATAGAGTCAGGGGAAGTGTAAAATTATACAACAATTGTTTAACAAATATATGAAATGGCTGATAAAAACTAACAGAATTTTCTGCATTATGAACACGGAGGAGTTGAACCTTATCTAAACTGGGTCAAACCTAATGAGGCATTCAGAGGCCTCATGCAAGTGATGATGGTGAAAGGAGAATTATTTAAAAAAAAATCAATTATAAAGCTTGTAAAGCAATGTGTAGTGTTTTTTTATGAAAATATTCTACTGGTTCCAGGATTATAGTTTAATATTTCAATTATGAAAATGAGATTCTAATGTGTTGTTAAGGCTAATCTACCTGACAATAGATTGGGATTGAACATCTCTGATCATCACTTTTGTTATCTTTTGGAAGTAATCTAAATAACAAAGGAAACCTCTTCCTCTTTAAAGACACATGAGGAAGACACATGCAGTCCTTCTTTTTCTGCTCTATCTGTGATTTCTTTGTTTCAGCCTCCACAGTGACGGTTCTTAGTATTGATATAGCTGCTGAACAGTGTCTCTTTCTTTGTTGGTGGTGTTCAGCTGCTGAAATGCAATAGTGTTCTGGGTCGGCATCAGTCCAGTGGTAAATCAATTACTGTCTTCATTAACCCTGGCATATACCATCATAATACATTTTAAGACTAAGTAAGCAGTATCCAGGGGTGACTTGAACCCGGAGCTAAACATAATCCCATTGATGTTCAGCGTCTTCTTCTTAACACATAATTTGTGCAGGAATGTTTTCAGACTTGTTGTTGAGTAGTTTTGGCATTCTCCTCCTCAACAACCAGTGCAAAAAAGTCTCAGAGCTCCTCAAAACATGTCTGTGAAGTGTCTTGTTCTAAATCCACTCTGATCCTGTATTTGATCATGCCTTTAAACCCCTCTATTTCAGCCCTGCTCAGAACAGGCTGTTTCTGTGTCTGTAGCTTTAAATGCAAATGAGCTGTGTCTGACCACTCCCCCTCTCTGGAAGGGCTTGGGTGTCTCTGTCTTTCTCGCTCCATGTCCTATTATTTACGTTGAGAAAGCAGACTCAGAGGGCAGAACAAACACCCACCTGGGGTAGGGGTTATTGTTGTTCCAATATATTAAAAGGCATTCAACCAACAACGCAAGCATCAGGTTTAAACCTTTTATTGTTTTTGGGTACTTTACAAAATATTTTTGGATTTTGAGAAATGATTTGAACCGAACGAAATACATAACAACTTCATCAAATGTATCTGTTATCGAAACACAACATTTGGGAGAAGTGGAGGGAAACAAAAATTGCAAAAATTTAGAAAAAATGTGATCATTGAAAGTTGTATGGAGGTAATATAGTTATGATTACAAAATAATTAAGCAAAAATTGTTTAATATGGCTTTGTACAATTCAAAAGCATTTTAATGTAGGGCTTAAAACTAATTAAAAAGGCATTTGACTTCAGATATGCACACCATAAAACAAAAAACATTCAGGGCAGTTAAAAAGTAAATAATATAACTGCTAATGAGAATGAAGCTTTTTAATTAAAATAAATTAAAAAAAACAAAGGATGCATCAAACAGAGATAATATTAAAGTTTTAAGGCTCAGGTTTATGAGTGCGTGGTGTGTATGTTGTATTTTCACCTGTAAACAACCCAGTGTGGATCCTCTTCAGACAGACACACGTCTCCATCCACCGCAGGGACAGCAGGACTGTTCAGCTGCACCCCCTCCGTCAGCAGCTTATGAACGGTGGCCTTTAGAAAGAAAGGTCACAGCTATATTAGATTTGACTTCCTGTTTGGAGAACTTCATAATAAAAAAAGAAGAGAAGACCTCCCGCTATGGGGAAGACAGCGTCTCCAGAGCCGTCAAATCTCCGCTGTAGCAGATCAAAGATGAAGTAATGACTGCTCAGTGTTTCCAGCAGGAGATGACTCAGGTGAGACAAGAACAACCCGTCTTCATCTGCAGACTAAGACGTCATTAATCTTTTAGATTGATGAATTATAACAAGTTCCTGGAAAAAAATATAACTGTGTCATGGAACAAAGAGAGAGACATGAGAGGAGCAAGCTGTGAGGCTACAGTGTGAATCAGATTTGGAAAGGTCATGTGACTGCGGTAGATAGTTGTCTCCATTTTCTTCAAAGTGCTGTCAAGTGAACATCTCTATGGACCTAATAAAGACCTGGAGCTGCAGCTTTGATGGGAAGTGGGATTACACGACTGGACATGCTCTTAGGACAAACATTACTGTCTGTGACTTCAACCGATCAACATCTACCTCATGGGCTATTTTAATGTCACATAACGCACGTCTGCTACTGTGAGCAGTCTTTGTTCCTGATAAAGACCTCCGACTGCATAAACAAACGTTATTTAATGAACTTAGAGAAAAAAGCTTGAATAAAAAGGAAACAGTGAATGTTGTCTCATGACTGTTCTTGGTACATTTTTTATGTTCGTATAAATTATTTCCATAATAGTTTCCATCAAGCTAGTTTGAGTGGTCCAACTTTTTGTTCTCGTCCTTTTTATGTTGGAACAAGAAAATTTACATAAGATGAAACAAACTTTCCAAATATCAAGTCTTAAGAGTAATCGGGCTGTGCCAGACATCTTATAATACCACACAGATTGGAATTTGCTGGCGGGAAAAATTATTGCCAAACTTAACAAAAAAAGTCTTGGTGGCTTTTCTGTGGCTTTTCATCCGAATGCTCTGGCAGAATTTGATAATCTAATTTTTAATTTAATTTCCTGGGTTACTAAATATGTCCAAAATATAAAAGGCCTGAGATCACAGGAACCTCACTTATCCTAGCCCTCTGGCACTATGTCAGCAGGGGACAAACCATTAGTCAATACCAGGCAGCAGAGTTCTTACATTAAGTGTGAAATTAAATAAAAGATGGTAAAATATTGTAACATAATCATCTAAAGGAGGGGTGTTTACGTCAATGATCTTCCTTCATCCCTGAGAAACATGAGAAACTTAATTAAATCTAAGATGCATAAAAGAGTGAGAATGAAGACTGATAATTTATGAGATGTTGTTCCTCGGAAAGGATTGGTTTCTTAAACTGATAGATTTGTTTGCCTCTCAGTACTTCGGAGTGACTCAGCTACATCACTATGAAGAGTGAACGACATAAGCAAACCTCTTAAACTGATTATTTACAAAACTTAGTGTAAAAACTAGGGCTGGCCGATATGACCTCAAATCAATATCACGATTAATTGAACATTTTACCTTGATTACGATGAATGAACGATTATTTCGTTTTTGTTTTTTTGTCCTCATAGTTGTCTCAACTGTAAATAGGCTCAACTATTGAAGCTGGGATATTTTTTCTAATGACAGAGTTCATATATGATGAACTATTTTGTGATTATTTATTGAATATTTCGAACCGAAATCAAAGCATCACTTGAAATGAAAAGGACACATTTTCACATTCACAGTAGAAAAATTTACTTCTCTAAACAATAGAAAATAAATAACTTGTATTTCATGCAAACAGTTTTTCCGCAGTGTTTACATTTGACTTATTTTTGTTAGGTGTTCCATGTCGCGGATTGGACGTGATGTCAACTGACTCTGCCCTGAAATTAATTTTCGACTAATTCCCCAGCCCTATTAAAAACTATCCTTTTCTGAACAATTATCCCAATAAACTTTGTCAGAGTTATAATTCAGACCAGAGTTGATAATTATCCACTTGAGGTCTAGCCTTTCAATAAATCTGTCAACCATGAAGGGACTCCAAACCTCAATCTTCTGGATTGAGAGTCATTTCAAGTTTACAAATAATTCCTGTCTTGATTTCTGGACAGGCAGCAGTGATGTTTATCTGTCAGTCATTGTCCAATATGGGGACTGGACCAATGACCTTGGCATTATTAGCACCATGCTTAAACAATCTGAGCTAACCATCCTGACCTATCGGCCAGAGGGTAAAGTTCTCAGCTAATCCTGTGCTTAATCTTGATTAATTATTCATACAGTTTTGCAATTTCTTTTCTGTACAGTAGAAGTTATTTTTAGGAGTGTGAATCTGCCTTTTCAATACTGCATTGGAAATAATGCATGCATGTTATCAAGCATCTGTAATAATTCCAAATTAACTCATGAATGTGTTGAGAGTGATGTGAGGAGTTTGTAAATACCTCTGCACTGATGAGGTGGATTTCAGCTAAAAGGCGAAGCAAGTCTTTCACACTGGCCTGGCTCTCAGTACAGCTTTGTAGACGATCTGCACAGCTTTCTTCTTCTGAGGATTCACATTCTGGATTAAAGACACAACGATGTTATGGAAATACTCCAAATAACAGAAGTAATCTATTTTTTTTTTTGCTCTGTCAAAACTACTAATACTGTTCCTTCTTCCTACCCAGTCTTCTTAATACTTTAGCCAAATAATTAATGTTGATCAGTGTTATTATTTTAGAAAGAACAATGAGCCAAGAGATGTCACAGTTACATATATAGCATTCCAATCCCCAAAAGTTTTAGGAATAAGTCTTTAAGCATCATTTCACCATCAGTCTGAGGATCTTTCATCATCTTAGTGTCAGTCTTGGAAATCTTCCATTGGCTGTCATCATAGAGCAAGCAGAATCGACAAGCTGCTCGGCACACATCCCAAACTTCCTGTTTCCTGGCCGTCTTCACCAGAGTCACCCACAACCTCACCCTATTAAGAAATCAAGAAAACGTAAACATATTTCCCTCTTATAGACGGAGGTCAGGGCAGGGGCACAGAAGCACTCTCTTCATGATCAGAGGTTATTTGTTTGCTGAGCCGTGAATAATTTCCTTTGAGGTATCGTGTGGTTGTGATGGCTCTGCGCTCTCCTGACCATTAAGTCTTTCCATCTCTGTTGTGAAATCTTTTTACTGGACTGGTAACATTAGACGAGGGAATCTCAGCTAGGAGCTATGATGAAGGAGATGTAATTGAAGGGTGCAGACTGCAACAGTCACACAACAACTTTGATTGCAAAGGGGAACAATGCATCAGACATTCATTAGTTTCTAATGTTCAATAACAGCGAGGAGTCATACATCCAACAAGGCATACATGGCTGATTACAGAGGTAATTTTCTAACTGTGTTTCCGGGAAGCAAGGCAGCTGATAACAATTACGAAGAAAACTTTAGAAAGGCAAGAAGACTAGTAGTCATGTATATACACAAGTATGATCACAATTGATGTACACACCTCTCTGTGTTGTCTGTGTTGTTTCCCTGTGAGGCCAGGTGTCCTTCTGCCTTCTGTACACATGCAGAGTGATGCTGAGCCTTAGCAGAGAGCTGAGAAGCTGGTCCAGATCCAGGACTGCCTACAGGAACTAGACAATTGTTGGAGAAGTGAATACAAACTTTATTAATGGTGTTGGAAAAGCTTCTGCGTTTTTCTCTAAATAATAAATCAATACAACTTTCCTGCTAGCTTCCATAACAAAGCGTCTCAGCACTCTCGGGCACACCTCCCAAGGCCTAAATTATATGTGTATAATTCAAAGAACATTGAAATAAATGTGCACTCATATGCAAAGTGAGATTGTTACATAATGATTCCTTTTACAGTATGCCATCACCATACAAGCAAGGGAAACGCATCTAAGGGACTATAGGAGTAAAAGGCCTATTTCTTGCCAACTCTTTTAAAACCAGGATGTTACTGAATTCCCTGTAATCCGATTAGACATGGACGACTAAAAACAGAAAACAAACTGGAATTACCACCTCGCAGTCGTATGCCTCCGCCAATCACTGAAGTAGTAGTTTAAATCCAACAGAGTGGCAGTGTCATAGTTGACAGAATTTGGGGATAATTGAAAAAAAATGAGCTGTGTCTGACCAATTGAACATTTGAAAAAAAAATGTGTATAATGTTACTGTAAGATGTGTATTAAATGGAAAAGCCTACCTTTATGCATTTACAGGAGCCACACATTAATACCAGAGAACACTCTCTCTGTTGCTCTGCAGAGCATGCGTTTGTCAGTAGCACTATAGCAAACAGAACATGTACTGTATGTTTGAGTTAGAGGGAGGGGAAACTTGTAGATTCCAAGTACATTTCTCTAAGATATCAGGTTAACAAGGGTTAACAAGAATAGGAAGGATATTAAGAAACAGTACCTTTGACTAAATCGTCATTATTGAGTCAAGGTGAAACACTAAAGAATAGGAGGACAGCCTGAAAACTCAAAAGCATAATGCCTCCGGCCATGGCTGACACCGGCACAGAGAAATTACAAGAAAAGAAAAACAAAAAAAGAGAAACAAAGACAAAAGAGAAATGAATTGCATGTATTTATTCAGGAATAGGGCTATTCAAGCACCTATATTTTGACTGCTGACTTAGAAATGGAGGTCTGTGACTTTAACTGGAGTGCTTCAAAGATGACTAATAGTCCAATGCCTGTGTGCTCACTTTGAGGGTTCAAACGCACACACACATTTTCTCATGCACAAACCCTATATTGTCAAACGTGTCAAAACACGAAAGAACAATATAAAATAATTGTGGCAAGCAGGTACCTGATTCTTCTAGTCTCAAGAGATACCTAATGTGCTAGCTTTGAAGCTCTGCACACAGAGATTAAGTGACATCCTCTGGGGGATGCTTGAGGTTTATAGACCAAAACAAGAGGAGCCTCTAGAGACCAAAGCTTTGACCTGTTCCTGCAGAGGGAGCCATGGACTTGCTTTCAGGGTGAGTTTTTTTGCTGCTTCATTAAGATGGTTGAATGTTCATTTGATGCTTTGGAATAAGAAGACTGGAATGAGCCTCAGATCAAAGGGACTCCCTGAGCTCAGGCTCTATTGCTCCATGATCCAGTGCACCTAGTCGATGAGGCTTCTACTGTGAGCTACATGCTGATTCTCAGAGAAATCGCACACCACTTAGGAACAACTTTTAAAACTGGCATGAAAAAAAACACCCTCTTTCCAGAGGTGGAGACCAAGGGACAGATTAAAATACAAACAGGGACTATCATTTTCTTCTGTGACATTCATTCTGCCTGCGAGTAATCAGTGCCTGCTTTACTGAGACAGCAGCTCATTACACAGTCAGCACAGAGGATCGCCTTAAAGGTGAATCTGCTAGCAATGGAAAGCTCATATCAGTGGGATTTGTCTTTGACCACAAAGCTCAAAACCAAAATTATACAAGAGTAACCTCATTATTAAAATCATAAGGTACCAAAATATTTACATGGCATTCAAAACCTCAGGTAAGTTATTATTTTTCTTTGAGAATTTTTAATGACTTCTGTTCTGTGGGCCCACTTTTATTATTTATGCATCTTGACTCATGATTAACTTCAAAGCAAATGAAGAAAGAGTCACAAACATACAGTGTTTCAAATCCACCACAGTGAGATCAGAGAGAGAGAGAGAGAGAGAGAGAGAGAGAGAAAGAGAGAGAGAGAGAGACGCAGGGTGGGACAAGCAGCAGGTTCAGCAGAAGCTCGGAAAAGAAAAAAATAAGCTGCAAATGTCTTATCAAAACAATAACATCAGAATTCTGTCATTCTGTTGAATATCAGTCAACTGAATATAGAGTTCATCTATAATGCACTCCAAACCCCCAGTCTCTGCTGACGCATTGATTGATCCTTATATTTTCCACATTCCTCCCTAAATACAGATGAACAAAGGAAAAAAGTGCACTTTACTGCCTGCAGAATAAACCCCCTGATACGAGGTATTAAGGGTAAATCATCCCATGCTGGTGAACTTTTACAAAGTTTTAATGTGCGATTTCCCATCAAGAACAATATGGATGTGTGTTTCAAACTATACCTTTTTATAAAACAGGGTTAGGGTAAGAAAATATAATTGTGTGTAGCATAAACACAAGTACGTGATGTGTATTCAAATAGTAACCATGTTTCAGAAACAGAAACATTTTCTACACAGAAACCTGGAAATAGTTACATTTCTACTCTTGATCCAGGCTCTTGATCACTTGTCTTGTTATTTTGCCTCAATGTTTTTCATTTTAGTATGATATTGTTCTTTATTGCAGGGGCTGAGATGGTGAGGAATATGAAGCAACTGCCAATAGAGTGAAACCTCAACACTGTCATGATCATGTATACAGTGATATGTTTCTCATGTTTTGATCAACATCTTATCCACTGATCAGAAAGAGGAAAAGGTTTAAAACCAGGCATCGAATGAAA